>NC_059076.1:104469466-105094466 GCF_020497125.1 Mauremys mutica | reverse complement strand
AATGTGCAGGGGATGGCAACAGCTTTGTAAAGGCTGCTTTATCTGCAAGAATTTGGTACCCCTCACTTTGGGAATTGAAACCCTGAGAGAGATTGACAAACTGAATTGGGGAGTCTGAATTGGAGAGTCTAAAAAGCCTGTGACCATGTCCCATTCTGAGGAGCTCTAGGCTGGTAGGAAGTGACCCAGGGAATAACAGAATTTGAAGGAGCTCAGTAACAGGGCTGGACTCTTTAAAAAATGCCCAAAGGCCTAGGGTTGGAAGCTGGTGGTGTGGGTTGGCCTGGGTCCCCCTACTCTTTGTAGTGATGAGCTCTGCGGGAGCAATTGGAACATGATGGGGCAATTGAGGCTGCAGCTTGGACTCCCTCAGGAAAAACTAGACTGGCAGAACCTATTGGAGGGGAGGGATAGCTCAGTGGCTTGAGCATTGGCCTGCTAAACCCAGGGTTGTGAGTTCAATCCTTAAGGGGGACATTTAGGGATCTGGGGTAAATATCTGTATGGGGATTGGTCCTGCTTTGAGCAGGGGGTTGGACTAGATGACCTCCTGAGGTCCCTTCCAACCCTATCATTCTATGAAATATAAGGCCATGAGCTGACCACTAGCCCTGCAGATCGCCAGACCTTCCTGCTACAACTCAGATTAAGATTGACAAGTATAATTACTACAAAGGAATTAGACCCTGGCCTTGGCCCTTCCCTGTGTCTTTGGAGAAGGCTATTGCTCACAGTTGTGATTGACACAATTAGTCCTTGTTAGGTTTCTTGCACTCTCTCCTTGCACACCCAGGCAGGGGATGTGCACAAATGAGCTGGCTCCCCAACACTCCACTTTTTCTCTGCAAGCTAATGAGCTTGACCTCCTATGAAGCAGGCACAAAAGGTACTCCATGGATTAATGAAGAGAGATGCTGTGAGTTGACTGTGGCTGGCACATGTCCCCTAAACTGCTTTATGTGCTCAATCTACACTGGCCTCGAGGAATGCTCTTTACACACAGAGATCACCTTCTGCACAGTAAACTGCATTAACATGCAGTAGCTGTGCCAAGAGGCTGGCCGTTCTCCTTTATTAATTTAAACATTTTAATATTCTCTATATGCAAAACATAATTAGAATTAATGGACTTTAGTGCTAATGTGGTGCTTGAAGCTAGCTAGTGCATTAATCTTCTGCATATGATAAACATGAATTTTGAATCCTTTTACCACCAGCAAGGCTAGAAGCTCAGCTCAGTCTGCTGATGTAGTGTGTCCAGATAATGATCATATCAACTGACAGAGAGAAGGAATCATCCTCCTTTTGATGAGAGAAGCAATTGGTCCTCCAGGGACGAAATAAAACATGACTGAGTTGGAATGATTGTTAAACAAGATATTATTATTAATCTATGAAGACATTGCCACTAGTGGGGCTTCAGTAGCCTGTATCAGATAAAAAATAGATATGGGTTTCTACAGACCCTCCAACATACTGTACCTGAATGGTCTCTGAGATTTTCCTGATGAAGAATCACCATTTGCAAGAGCTGTTAGTGCTTGCACATGGCTTGCTATTTCAAATTGTCCTGGAGAGAGATGAAAAGGAAACATCTGTATTTATGGAATATGTTAAAAATTCAGTTTGACAGCGAATCTGGAAAATAAGGAAAACAACCAAAAAAAGGGATTACAGTGCTTACTAAGTTACCACACTGAATATACCGAAATATTTCCCTTTCTTAGATCAGGAAATAACAACAGTAGCTAAGGGCTCATCTACACTGAAGACGCTAGAGTGGCACACTGCTGAATCTCTGTAGTGCTTCAGTGTATACATTACTTACACAGATTGTTCTCCCATCAGCATAGGTAATCCACATCCCTGAGAGATGGTAGCTAGATCAATTTTTTTTCTTCTGTTGACCTAATGTTGTCTACAGGGCGACTTAGGTTAGCTTAACTACACTGCTCTAGGGTATGGATTTTTCACAACTGTGAGTGACATAGTTATGCTGACCTAGTTTTCTAGTATAAATTAGGCCTAAGATACAATGCCATGTCTATTACACCAGATGGAGATTGTCAGAGAGCAGCAACTCTCCATCCATGCATTTCCCCCTCCTTCTGAAATATGCCCTTTATGCTGCGGTTTGTGAGGCTGGCAAAGAGTTAGTACAAAGAGGTCAAACCAGAGGCCAAGATCTAGTCCAAAATGTATCAGCTTACCCTCATTCTCTGATCACTTTCTGTGACATTCTCTCACATGTCAGATCTGGCTCCCACCTGCCATTTTGTCTTATGGGAAGATCCAGCTGCAGTTATTTCTGACATTAGTCTTCAAGGGATGGTCAGGCACCTTGCTGCTCTGCTTTGCCTTTATTTTTCATGGATAGTTTGTTCCCCTTATTCTGGTAAGGTCTCATCTTCTGTGAAGGGTCAGATAGCCTGTTCCCTACCTCTAGTGAAGCAGGAAGCAGCAACCCTTTTAGTGGTGCCCACTGATTTACTACTTTCACACTGAGTGACACTCAGGAGTGTTGTTAGTGCTGTGGAATGTTGTTGCTGGTGCTGCAGTATGTTTACTGCTGCCAATGTTGTGGTTCTTGGAGCTCTGATGTCAGCTGCACTGACTGCCAGTGCAGCATGTTAATTCAGCAGACCTCAATGTTATTCACTAGAAAGACCACAGGCTTGGTTCTCTGAATAAGGTGTTTGGCCAGGTTTATTGTCAACAAAGCACAGTACTAACACTGCATAGAAGCTACAGATACACTAACGCATGTATGCCCACTACAGTGGTACCTGCTCAGGCAGCACACCTAGATGCTGTCCGCTCAGAAAGTATAAAGATGCCCCTCCTGTGGCTTCCCTTTTTATACAATGATACAAGGAAGTTATGTATTACACTCCAGATGTTTTTAGTTACCACTCTTATCCTTGTACCTACTAGTTCAAACAAAACATCCTCATCCATTATCCTGTCATCCCATCCTTATCTTACAAGGTTTTGATGTGTTTCTATACAACCTCTTGGGAACTTGCTTATGTAGTTTCATGAGAACTCTGGGTGTTGTACCATTCTCTCTGTCAGGAAGGTGCTTACTTGGTTAGCCAACACCTGGTGTGGTACTATTCTGCCAAGGCCAGGCCTACTCTTGTTCACAGCCTTTGGTTCATACTGCTAGTTATGACTAGGGCCCCTGCAAGGCCTACAAGGAGTACCTATGTCCCAAAGTGCTTATGAGTACTGCAAGATCTCTCTCTCTCTTTCTCTCCCTGTGAAAATTTAGAATTAGAGATGTGCCTAAGCCCGAACTTGAATGTAAATCTAGATTTATAACCACCCGCAGTGTAAGGTTGTGTAGTTATGAGCTTCTGGATTGGTTCCATCTCAATTTATAACCTAAAACAAATATCCCTGATATAATGGCACACATAGATACAGCACTAGAACCCTTCATGTCATAATTATATAGCAAGAGCAGCAGTTGGTACAAGCCCCACACAGAACACCTCCTTTACTTCCTTACATCAACCTTGTTGATACTGCTCTGTGTCACAGTTGCATTTAAGGATGGAAGACCTGATTCTCTACCCTCTTATACTTTTTGTAGTCAGTGTGTGAAGTGGGTGCAAAATGCCACTACTACATTGGCACCACTTGCCTGAGTAACGCAGGTGGGATTTGTCCCACAGTTTATAATTCATCAATCTGCTGATTTCTTACACGCATAATTGATTGCAAAACTCTTTGGTTGGTTATTTCCCTATCATAGTCAAATTCCATAGTCAAGTCCCACAAGTGCACCCTTGGGATCTTCAGCAAAATAGTAGATAGTTTTTGTCTTGTATGTAAGTTATAAATGCCACAAAAAAAGTCATGAATGCTTTTTAAGAATAAAGGAGGTGGACATGCTTATCTTAGGTCTGATCACCACACCTCTCAAGCAGACATGCAACTTGGTGCACTTCTGAGGGATGTTCAGGTTCCCTTCTCTATAAATTCCACATATTCCTCCATTATTAATAAGCTGATTATTTCTTTGTGAAAAAGTCTTTCAGGAACAAATTAAAATACAATTTTAACATGCGAATTTTTGTTTGTAACAAACTGGGGCGGTGTGCGTCTCTATAAACCATTAGGCCATGGAGCAACTGAATAAGCAGGAATAGAACAATTTAATATGTACAAGTTCCCTACAGTGAATTTAATATTCCCTCTGAAGCAGTTATCCTCATCATATCATGAATTCTATAAAAATTAACAATGAAATCACAACTGCATATTACTTACACTTTTTTTTCTGTCTTAAACTTCATATTCAAAATTTTAATTATAGTACATTTGGAGATTGTGCTTTGCAAAATAAATTATGATTCTAAGCAAAATTTCACACACATGGATGTGACAGTCCTATTTGTATATTTCAGAAGGATCTCTTCCAACTCTGACAAGAAATAAAAGGGATTAATTATAATGATGAAAAAGAAAATAATATGAAATAAGTTAAGGAAAACAAGGAATGAATAACAAACTCCAGACAAACAAACATGAAGTGCAAGCTCCCTGAGCCTATATATGGTAAGAAATAGGAATGTTATCATACATTATCTTTTTTACTACAATATTATGGTAATTGTTTTATTTTCTTCATAGGTGCATTCATGTAGAGTTAAACATTGGTGAAATGTTCACAAAAAATGGCATAATTGCAATGTCCCATGACAGAGATTCAGACCTTGGAGCTTGTATACAGATATATCAAAACAAACCTTTGAAGCTTGATCCTGTTCCTTACCTTGTTAATTCTCACCATTCTTTTTGAGGTGGATAATCTAGGTTTGTCATCCAGCCTCTGACTTGGCCTGTGTTTGCAGTCAACCTGACCTTCTGTTTATTAACATTTTTAAACTGTAGTGCAAGTTAAGCAGTTGTGAATGGCATAGAACCAAGCTAGGCCTCAGTCCGGCCATCTCATGTGCATGCCGCTTTCTCTAGCACCACTGATGTCTACCATATAAAATACCTTGCAATACTGGAGCCTATGGGCCCAGGCCTAAAAGCTGTTGTGAGTAGTTCTCATTCATGTGAGCGATCCCACTGAAGAAGTATCACTGAGAACAGCTCATATGAGTAAAGTATTCACACACCATATTTTTGATAGGCAACTTTTGAGTAAATACATCATGAATCAAAGATTTAGCTTATGTCATTTACATAATGAATTCCAGTTGTGAATACACACTCACTGGCATTTGAAGATTCATACAGAGAACATGTAAAACTAGTTAAAAGGCTGGTTCCATTTCAAGTTTGAAAAGAGTCTGATTCATATAAGAGACTACACTGACTTGCATTTGTAACCGTATTTTCTTAAAATAACAGGGGAATATTTGAGCACTAATATAAACACTATTTTGAAGGGTTTCATCTTTTTTAAAAAATTGTGATATTTATAATAATAATAAATTATCTACCTAATACCTGATAAATGGCTGTGGTCATTTAAGAGGAAAAGATAATACATATTATGTAAAAGCCAGACACTTATATTGATGAGCAGTTGCAGCAATACTACTACCCTGTGTAAGTAATTGCTCACCTCTGTAAGCAAGGAGTTAACAATGTATTTTTTTTCTCTCTACTTTATTAGTGTATGTATTTTGCTGCATCATGATGTGGCATTATCATGACGCTTATTTAGCCCTGTATGAATCGAGTATTTCTTGTATTATAATTGCATCAGAGATTTCAATATAATAAAACTTGTACATAAAAAATAATCACCTCCTGGCCAATAATATGCATAACAAGTTTCAATTTTATGTGAGCCACAATGGCCAAATTATAAACCATTCAGAAATGGGAAGTTTTAATGAAAATGTTGACAGATCTATAACCATCTCAGGGTAGTGTCCTCATGCTTTAGTACCAAAACCTACTGAGCTCCACTGGCTCTTTGATTATTCTTATTCCAACATAATGTATACTGAGCTTAACTAGTATAAATAATCAGGTGCACCTACCTAATACCACTTAACAGGGTTTCACATATTTGATTAATAAATTTTCTTTCTGTGCTGAGAACATTTAATACTGAACCATAGCTAAGAACAGAAGCACTGGGAATTTACTTTTCCAGTCATAAAGACAAATATTAACCAGTATTAACACTTCTATTGTATACGGTTAAGTGCAACTTCATAAACTACTGAACAATATACAAACTTACTATTTTTGTATTTTTGGGAAAGGTAAGTAGCATTTTTTTCTTTAAAAAGTGGCTGAACGTGAGGTGAAAAATGCTGCACAGCACTTAAGCAGTGTGTGATGTTGCACTCTATATGATTTTATGAAAATATGCTAATGAGTGTGAATATAATGTAACTGGAATATGCTTCATGCAAAAGGTCTCTTGTAAGGTATCATTACAAAGCTTATAATCTACTGAGTGTGGTCATCTATTTGTATAAATGTATAACTCTTGTATCTGAAACTAGAAATATGAGATATAACTCTGAGGTCCTATTGTAGTTTTGCAAACTGTGGGCCATTAATGGTGGTTTGCAATCTTGATGGCTCCCATCAACCAGGACAACTGACTGTGGATGGCTCTGTTTGCTTGCAGGCCTTTCTGTGAGTCAGGCTGGGAGTAATGAGGACTTGGAGTCTTACAGTGACATATGATCATGTCACCTGAACTGGAATCCATCTTTAACCTCGTGCTTTTCCATTTAGAAGGAGGGGTGGGAACCCAGAGAGGGACAAAGGATTCCCGCCCTGTGCAAAACTTATATAAGGGGGTGGAATAGAACAAAAGGGGCTGCAATCAAGAGAAATCCCCGAGCTACCACCTGAGCTGGAACAAGGGCTGTACCAGAGGAAAGGATTGTTTCCAGACTAGGAAGGCATGCAGTCTGTGACAGAAGCTTATTGAAACATTTCTGAAGGTGAGATTTTCATCTGTAATCACTTTCTTACTGTATTAGGCTAAGACTTGTGTGTTTTATTTTATTTTGCTTGGTAATTCACTTTGTTCTGTTTGTTATTACTTTGAACCACTTAAATCCTACTTTTTGTATTTAATAAAATAACTTTTTACTTATAAATTAACCCAGAATATGTATTAATACCTGGGGGGGAGGGAGCAAACAGCTGTGCATATCTCTCTATCAGTGTTATAGAGAGTGAACAATTTATGAGTTTATCCTGTATAAGCTTTATACACAGTAAAATGGATTTATTTGGGGTGTGGACCCCATTGGGAGCTGGGCATCTGAGTGCTGAAGACAGGAACACTTCTTAAGCTGTTTTCAGTTAACCCTGCAGCTTTGGGGGGACGTTGTTCAGGCCTGGGTCTGTGTTTGTAGCAGGATAGTGTGACTGGCTCAAACAAAGCAGGTTCTGAAGTCCCAAGCTGCCAGGGAAAATAGGCTTGGAGGTAGTTTCGGCACATCAGTTGGCAGTTCCCAAGGGGGGTTCTGTGATCCAACCCGTCACACAGTGTCTCTCTTAAGTAGTAGCAGAATCCTTTTAAGAACCTAATTTCAAACACTAATTTTGGCTTGCTCACTTATTATGCTACAGAAATAGATTTCTAAATCTCTAAAAGCCTTTTCCAGCACTAAGTAAGTGGTGTCCCTAGCCCCTGTTTGCCAGAAGCTGGGAATGGGGGACAGGGAATGAATCACTTGATGATTACATATTCTGTTCATTCCCTCCAGGGCATCTGGCCATGGCCACTGTTGGAAGACAGGATACTGGTCTAGATGGACCTTTGGTACATCCATTCTTATGTCTTATGTGTTAAACTTGTTAATACTCATAGCTTTAAAACAGAGGACGCTTTCAAAATGGCAGAGCCCTGAAATATGCATAATTCAATATCTGGCCTTCAAAAACTTAAACTTGACCACAATAAAAGATAGTAAGGGCCAGATGCTTAGCTAGTATGATTTGGCATACCTCCACTGAAGTCAATGGAGCTATGACTATTTATGCCAGCTGAAGATCTCTTGCCCAGTTGTTCTCAGAAATCAAAATGTCTCTAAAAACCTCTTTAGAATTTCAAAATCAACTCAAGGCAATGCAACAAAATGTAGTATATCCTACTGGCGAGTGTTACAGGTCTCCCTCTGTGCCTGTTCTGATCTAATGCCCCAGATGTAGATTTTAGCTCTAGTTGTCCTCGGTTTGTTGGCCAAAAAAAAGCAGCATCACAGTATCACACACAATGCTGTGTGAATTGGCTTATAGAACATTTCCAGATCCAGAAAAACAAAATCACCTACACAGAGGACAAAGCAGGAAATATTGAAAAGAGATGCTACAAAATTAATATATGACTCGTGGGACTTCCTAAAGGAGCAGAACCTCAAACCACCAAGAGATTTTTTTGTATCAATCTAATGATCCACTGGATCTGCAGGTAAAATGAAATAAATTAACAATTAAGAATTCATCAGACACTTACCCCCAACTTCTGATTATACAGCTATGTAACTTTAAAGACAAGTGGTAAAATTCTGACCCCACCCCACAACCCCCAATAAATCAAATTTAAAGAAAAACTAACCTAAAGAGAAGAAATACTTTGAGTGTCAAAATATTTATATGTGTTTAAATTAATGCTAGTAATTAAAATGTCAATATAATTTGTTAAATGAACAACACTTAAATTATTCATTTTATTCATTATTTCAGTGGTATGTACTTAGCTTCAATAATTATGCATTAATTAATAGGGAACTTGTCCTGCAATAATTTTATTTAAGGCTGTCGATTAATCGCAGTTAACTCACGCAATTAACTAAAAAATATTAACTGTGATTAAAAAAAGTAATTACTTTAATTGCACTGTTAAACAATAGAATACCCTTTGAAATGTATTAAATATTTTTGGATGTTTTTCTACATTTTCAAATATATTGATTGCTATTACAATGCAGAATACAAAGTGTACAGTGCTCACTTTATATTATTATTTTTATTAAAAATATTTGCACAGTAAAAATGATAAAAAATAGTATTTTTCAATTCACCTCATACAAGTACTTTAGTGCAATCTCTTTATTGTGAAAGCAACTTACAAAGGTAGATTTTTTTGTTACATAACTGCACTCAAAAACAAAACAATGTAAAACTTTAGAGCCTACAAGTCCACTCAGTCCTACTTCTTGTTCAGCCAATTGCTAAGACAGGTTTGTTTACATTTAGAGGAGATACTGTTGATTGCTTCTAATTTACAATGACACCTGAAAATGAGAACAGGCATTTGCATGGCACTTTTGTAGCTGGTGTTGCATGGGATTCATGTACCAGATATGCTAAACATTCTTATATTCCTTCATGCTTCAGCTGCCATTCCAGAGAACATGCTTCCATGCTGATAATGCTAGTTAAAAAAAATGTGTTAATTACATTTGTGACTGAACTCCTTGGGGGAGAATTCTATGTCTCCTGTTCTGTTTTACCTGCATTCTGCCATATATTTCATGATATAGCAGTCTCGGATGATGACCCAGCACATATTCATTTTAAGAACACTTTCACAACAGATTTGACAAAACGCAAAGAAGGTACCAATATGTGATTTCTAAGGATAGATACAGCACTCAACCCAAGCTTTAAGAATCTGAAGTGCCTTTCAAAATCTGAGAGGGACGAGGTGTGGAGAACGCTTTCAGATGTCTTAAAAGAGCAACACTCCGATATGGAAACTACTGAATCCGAACCATCAAAGAAAGAAACAAAGAAAGTAAGAGAACACCACTAGCCGTCACCTTCAGCCCTCAACTAAAACCTCTCCAGCGCATCATCAAGGATCTACAACCTACCCTGAAGGACAATCCCTCACTCTCACAGATCTTGGGAGACAGGCCTGTCCTTGCTTACAGACAGCCCTCGAACCTGAAGCAAATACTCACCAGCAACCACACACCACACGACAAAAACACTAACTTAGGAACCTATCCTTGCAAAAAAGCCCATTGCCAACTCTGTCCACATATCTATTCAAAGGGCACCATCATAGGACCTAATCACATCAGCCACACCATCAGCGGCTCATTCACCTGCACATCTACCAATATGATATATACCATCATGTGCCAGCTATGCCCCTCTGCCATGTACATTGGCCAAACCGGAGAGTCTCTACGCAAAAGAATAAATGGACACAAATCAGATGTAAAGAATTATAACATTAAAAAACCAGTCGGAGAACACTTCAAACTCCCTGGTCACTCAATTACAGACCTAAAAGTTGCAATACTCCAACGAAAAAACTTCAGAAACAGACTCCACTGCTAATTTTTCCCCTACTGTTACTCACACCTTCTTGTCAACTATTGGAAATGGGCCATCTTGATTATCACTACAAAACTTTTTTTTTCTCCTGCTGATAATGGTATGGCAACACCCATTTTTCTGTTCTCTGTGTATATATATCTTCCTACTGTATTTTCCACTGCATTCATCTGATGAAGTGGGTTTTAGCCCACAAAAGCTTATGCCAAAATAAATTTGTTAGTCTCTAAGGTGCCACAAGTACTCCTCATTCTTTTTGCAAAAAAGAAAATCAACCTTCTGCTTGTGGCATCTGACTCAGATGATGAAAATGAGCATGCATTGGTCCGCTCTGCTTTGGATCTTTATCAAGCAGAACCCGTCATCAGCATGGACCCATTTCTTCTGGAATGGTGGTTGAAGCATGAAGGAACATATGAATCTTTAGTGCATCTGGCACATAAATAACTTGTGATGACAGCTACAACAGTGCCATGAGAACAGCCGTTCTCACTTTCAAGTGACATTCTAAACAAGACATGGGCAGCATTATCTCCTGCAAATGTGTTTGTCTGAGCAATTGGCTGAAGTAGGACTGAGTGGACTTGTAGGTTCTAAAGTTTTACGTTGTTTTATTTTTAAATGCAGTTATTTTTTGTACATAATTCTACATTTGTAAGTTCAACTTTCATTATAAAGAGATAGCACTATAGTACATGTAGTAGGTGAATTGAAATATATGTTTGACAAAGTGGGTATTCATGCATCTGACGAAGTGGGTGTTCACCCACGAAAGCTTATGCTCCAATACATCTGTTAGTCTATAAGGTGCCACAGGACACTTGGTTGCTTTTTACAGATCCAGACTAACATGGCTATCCCTCTGATATGATTTCTTTTGTTTTTTACAGTGCAAATATTTGTAATAAAAAATAAATATAAAGTGAGTACTGTACACTTTGTATTCTCTTATTGTAATTTAAATAAATATGTTTGAAAATCCAATATTTAAGTAAATTGTATTATATTATTGCTTAACAGTGCGATTAATCACAATTTCTTTTAATAGCACGATTAATAGCAACTAATTTTTTTTATTGCTTGACAGCCCTAATTTTATTACAAACAAACTTTTGATAGTTCTGATAGAAAGCAGTCTACAATATTGCTCCTAGTCTACAGTAACATTAAGGGACCGTACACAATATGTCATTAATATCCTTTTCATATGGAAGGGCTCTGAGTAATTCCATTTTTTTAATATTTAGTATAGATATTCTGAGTTATTGATCATTTTACTTGATTGGGCCCCAATCCTGCAAACACTTGTTCTTGAGTTACTCGTGTGTACTACTGTATGTCTGATGAGAAGCACAGATTGTTAAAGACCATATACGCAGATATATTCACAAATTAAAACACAAAGAAAACAATTGTTCAATCAATCAGTGATCATATATGATAATATTGTCAAATAAATGACAATTGGGTCAGTATCCTAATAGGTTTCATACATACTTTAGGAATAATCATTATATAGATATATGCCAAACACCAAACATCCATTAACAGATCCCTCTTAACAGATCAATTAATCTTGAGAGAGAAATTAAAATCTCTTCAACAACAATCATTGATACTTCTCGAGAAACAAAACATCAAGCTGAAGAATTTCAGTAGTAACATGACTTTATTACCATTTCTAAGATGCATTCAGCTTTCTCATATGCCTGTCAATGTTTGTTTTGAAATTTGAAATTGAAGACACTCATATGACTTCCAGATTATGCTATCCGAACCATTATACTTGTAATTGTAACAGAAGAAAAAGGACAAGTGATGAAAAAGTAAGAAAACTTTTTTGAAGTTCTACTTCTTTCACCTTCAACATAAGCACATTGTTTTGTTTTTTAGTACCTTAGAAATCCCACAGATCACTGAAGAAGAAAGGGTAGATTTTAAAGCAAGAGATATCAACAAATAAAGTTCAAAGTGCTAAAAGGGACATTCCAAATGACTGATGTCCATGGCTGGTAGGCCGAAACAGTGGGTTCCAAAATTCTGTCAGGTGTTTCTAGCGCCTTGCATGTTTCAAATGTTCTGTCCTTCCTTTGAACAGGGAAAACTGATAGTTTGGAAGATGTTATAATCACACTGCTTTAAAAAGGTAAAAAATCCAGACAAATGACTAATGTTAAATCAATCTAGACAATAAAATACTGGCAAAAATCTTAGCAAGCTGTTTATGCCTAACCCTATCATTACTAATTCACACTGCCCAGTCTGGCTTTGTTCCTTGGACAGCCACAAATCATTATAGTCATAGATGACTAAAAACCATTCTTCATATTAAACAAATGAATACTAGCAGTTTTCTAGCATTAGATGCAGAGAATATGTTCAATAGAATTCTTTGTGACCATGTTTTATAGAACTGGAGAAATTTAATCTCAGACATCTATTTATAGCCTCTGCCAAAATGTTCTTCAATTTTCTATGTGTATTCTTTTATTTGAACATTTCCCAATCAGACTTTCTTCTTAAAAAGCAGCACAAAGCAAGGATGGTTTTTCTCCTCTTCTGTTTGCTCTATCCATTGAACTACTTGCAATAACTATCAGAGTCTCTCCAGAGATTCAGGGCCCCACAATCCTTGATAAAGAACATAAAATTGCTCTTTTCACAGATAACATTCTGCTTTATCTCAGTGAAACACCAGAAGCCTTACAGGCTTAAAGAACTATATATAGTTTTCATGTAAATATGATCAAGTCAGAAGCAATACCTTAGTTCACCCTTCCAGAAGGACAAATATCACCAATTTAACTAAACAAATAATGCTAAATCTGAAGCTCTAAGCTCTGACATACATTTTATGTCATAAACCTTCATAGATGTCATAACTAGCCATTATCTATGTTTGTTTAAGTCAACTTGGCAAAAATGAATGTCCTTCCTTGACAGTTGTATTTCCAAGCCGATCTACAAGTACTTATACCTGCTTTGTATAAATAAGAATATGCCTGGCTAGAATACGCAGCAATTTCAGATATATCGAAAGAGATCAAGAATCCGTTTGTTGCGGCTCTAAAGACAGAAAACAAAATAAAATATTAGCTATATAATTCAATGTAATTGAATTTGTTATTGGTTACATTTGACAGAAAATCAAAACAGTCCTACATAACAATAAACTAAATAAGCATATTGCTCTTTTATTCTTTCCAACCTGATCTACTGCTTCCACAGTAATAATAAACTACATCCTGTCCTAAAGACCACTCTGCAAATGTGGAAAAGGGCATTCAGTTCCTTAAGTATAGTACCAAGTTCTTCTTGATTTCCCACATATATAGGCTACCAGGTTTCCTCTGGAACAAGTTGATGCTAACTTTAAACAAGAGGATGCGAAAGGATGGTTAAACATTGGTAGTGAAATTCTGGCCTCAACGAAATCAATAGCCAAATGACCATTGACTTCAAAGGGTGCAAAACTTTACCTTTGATTTTACCTCCAGGGCACAACATTAAGGAAATGTGAACTACTCAGAATTAAATGTAATACACTATGTTAGGATTTCAATATTTGCCTACAATCAGACACTTTCTAGCTGTATTTGCTAAAGGAAACATTCTATAACTGTGGAAGAATTGGTTAGAAGAAACACTCATATGGTGGCTTGTAGTGAGGCGGCCTGGCTCCCGACGGCCCCTGAGAGAGAGGAACCGGAACAGCCACCTCAGTGGGCGGAGCCACCGCCACCTGTTCCCGCCCCCCGGAAGTCAAGGGGCAGGACAGGAAGTATAAAAGCCCGGCCCCAGTGCTCAGTTGGAGCCCGGCGGCCGGAGAGGACAGACGCTCCTGATCGGGCTCCTCCTGGACCGAGCCTGCCCCGAGCCAGGTACCCTGACGTGGACGGACCGAGCCTCCCTCGAGCCAGGTATCCTGACGTGGACCGACCGAGCCTCCCTCGAGCCAGTATCCTGACGTGGACCGACCAAGCCTCCCTCGAGCCAGGTACCCCGAGGTGGACTGGCCGAGCCTGCCCCGAGCCCGGTACCCCGAGGAGCTGCCCGAGCATCCCCCTGACCCGAGTCCGGCAGAGCAGCCCGACCTAGAGAGCCCTCAGCACGCCGAGGAGCCCATGGTGTGGGACCCCACTGCCGAGCCCAGCGATGAGCAGGTACCCATGGAGGGGGAGATGGAGTGTAGCCCGGGGATAGCCGACCCCTGTCCGGCTGAGGGCACTGATGCGCCCATGTCAGTGTGTTGCGGCCAGGATCCCCACTGACTGCAGCGGATCCATGCCGCTGCTAGGGCCCCGGGCTGGGACACAGTGGAGTGGGTGGGCCTGTGTCCCCCCCTGCCACCCCACTCACGGGTGGCAGACTCCCCCTCCTACCACCGTTTAGGCAGAAAAGCCTGCACTTACCTGGGCTTCCTGAACTATTGTTACAGCTCAGCTCCTGCTACAAGGACCTGAGCCTTGAACTACTGTTTGTTGCCCCGCCCGGACTAAGGGCCTGGGCTTCCTGAACTATTGTTACAGCTCAGCTCCTGCTACAAGGACCTGAGCCTTGAACTACTGTTTGTTGCCCCGCCCTGACTAAGGGCCTGGGCTTCCTGAACTATTGTTACAGCTCAGCTCCTGCTACAAGGACCTGAGCCTTGAACTACTGTTTGTTGCCCCGCCCTGACTAAGGGCCTGGGCTTCCTGAACTGCTGCTACAGCTCAGTTCCTGCTACAAGGACCTGAGCCTTGAACTATTGTTTGTTGCCCCGCCCTGACTAAGGGCCTGGGCTTCCTGAACTGTTGCTACAGCTCAGCCCCTGCAACAAGGGCCTGAGCTTTGAGACTGTTGCTACTGCTCAGCTCCCGAGGCAAGGACCGGAGCCCTAAACCTCGTACTAAGTTTGGTGCCCCGCCCTGAGCTAGGACTTGGGCTTACTGATTCTGTGATTGCTCAGCTCCGGCTGCAAGGACCGGAGCTTAGAACTGGTTTGCTGCCCCGCCCTGACTGAGGGCCGGGGCTTATTGACTTTATTGGTGCTCAGCCTGCAGGAAGGATCTGAGCTTAGAACTGGTTTGCTGCCCCGCCCTGACTGAGGGCCGCGGCTTATTGACTTTCTTGGTGCTCAGCCTGCAGGAAGGATCTGAGCCCTAGAACTAGTGTTTGCTGCCCGCCCTGACTGAGTGCTGGGGGCTCATTGCAGTGACCATGTGCCTTCTGTTCAGCCCCTGCCTGAGGGGCCGAACCCGAGACCTTCCGAACCCGGAGACTGATTTGGGCCGTGTAGTGAGGCGGCCTGGCTCCCGACGGCCCCTGAGAGGGCACGGCCCCAACACTGGACTATTACATGGCTTAATCCCAAAAACCTCCTATCCTTACTGCACAACTTCTTCATAGAGAAACATTTGCAAATGTATACTCAAAATTTTATATATATTCTCTATGCAAAATCTTAAAACTTCATTTTAGAATAATGAATGGCAGAAAACACTGCAGTATATTTTCTTTCAATGTAGGAATTTATTAAATTTTGTTCTGGGGATTGCTTGAAACTTAAACTAACTGGAAGAATTTTGAGTGTGAATAATGCCAATGTTCAGGAAAACTGATCCTGTTTTCAAAGGCAACTTCAAAATTTACATTTCAAAATTCAGAAAGTTCAGTTTTAGTGTCTGGCCACTTTCAACAATTTTGCAGAAAGTGAATTTTCTGGGTCACTAAGGGCCAGATCCTCAGGAGTTAGGTACCTAAATGCCTCTAAGGTTCTGGCCCTGAATGCCATAATAAAAAAATAAAAATAATGTTCACAAAAAGTATTTTGTCATAAACAATAAATAATTAGATGAGGTTTAAAATTTTCAAAAATAACTAATGGCTTAAGAATCAAAGTTACAGTAACTGTACAGTATATCTCTAAGTACCTGGTTGCTGGGTATAAATCACATAGTTAGAAGTTCAGTAGTCACATTTGCACCAACAGTTCATCTTTGTGGGGGCAACTATGCACCTAATTTCCATGTATAAATCAAGTAACTGAGCCCACAAATCTCCTTAAGTAGACGTGTAAATTATACATTTCACTAATTTAAAAATCAGTTATTCAGAATGGAGTTTGGTACACATAGATATTAATGTATCAGACTGATTTTCTCATTTCCCTCATCATTAGTCTAAAACAACCCTGATTAACAAATGTAAGGAAAATGGAAAACAGGGATTTTGAATAGGAGCACACTATTCCATCTTTCTCCTCTTACAGTTCAAATATTATTGAGATACCAAAAGTTAGTTTAGAAATAACAAGGAGCTTTGATACAGTCTTAGTCATGGAGGTGCAAAGTATTAAAATAAATCCAAGATCTAACTAGATTCTAGACAAAATACTGTCTCTCTCTAATAGTGAAGGATGACAGAGAATATTGCAGCTAAGGTGGAAGACGTGCACACACATACACACATTGCCTATGAAGGAATCCATCTTACCCAGCACCATAATAAAATAAGAACATCTGTAGGACAACTTTACTGGCAAATACAAACTCAATCACTTCTGTGCCATATATGGTATAGATTGTATCACTAATAATTCTTTTGCTTTAGTGAGGTTTACCTGAGGTGAGCAGGGCAATGTGGTGGCAGGGTGAGAGAGATGCCAAGGAGATGGAAACAATATAATTAATTAGATAGATGGGGTAGAAGTGCTGTGATTTAGGGCTAGCTTCATCTCTGTCCCATTCCTTGTATTTCAGGTCTCAGGCTTTGTGCCTTTTCTCTCCTGGAGTAGAATTCCACATTTCTTCCTCTCTCTTAGACCAGGTTCTAGGCTACAGTACCTTATGTATTGATTGGGCATTTGTAGTTCTTCCCTTTGGGACCCTGCAACCATTCATGAATACAGTGACCAGACAGCCTTCTTAACATAAAAAACATTGTTTAATTTTTACAGTAGGAATAAAGCATTTAAAGAAAAATACTTTTAAAGAAATGTTTATAAGGATGTCTTGTCTATCTTATTCACAGGCTTACCATTCCCTGATGATAGCCAAACCAGGCCTGACTTCTTCAGACACCCCAGCATGTGCCTATATCAAATTAAACAGCTCCCCAACAACTGTGCCCTGCTCTGGAAAGAGTGTCTTTTTATCCAGCCATAGTTTGTTTGTCCTTTTCAGATACCAGGCTTTTGTCCTGCTTGTCCAAACCAGTTTGCTAGGCTCCACAGGAGGTCAAGTCAAAGTCCTCAGATCCAGTAGCTCTTCCATTATCCTCCAACAACCCTCCCCTCTACTGTTACTATTGGATAGCTTATTGTGATGAGGTATATAAACCCCACACTGATTAACCATAGGTTAACAAGTGCCCAAGACCAAACAGGCTACTGGGTGACTCCTGCAGAGGTCTTAAGGCATAATTGGTGATCAAAGCCAGCTGTGGAGGAGCTGGGTCTTCATAAATGAAGGAGTGCAGCCCAGTAGGAAAAAGACCAGGGAGGAGAGTCATGAGACAAATAGCTGTGACTTTCCTCTCTTGGGCTAAGGGAAGCAAGAAGTCTGGAGCCAGAAACAAAGGGTTCTGAGCTAAAAAGAAGGTGAGTGAATCCTGGGGCCAGAAGCAGCTTATTCGGAGCCAGGAGGAAGCCTGAGGTAGTCCCAAGAAGCAGTGATTGTAAAGCTGAAGGAACATTTGAATTGAAGTTTGACAGAGTGGAGGGTGAGAAGAACTCTGTCTGCAGTCATTCTCTTAGTAGCAGAGAGTGAGGAGACCTGAGGGGAACAGGAAGGCTCCTGTAGGACAAGGAAGAATCCTGGCAGTGAGGAAAAGATACTTGGGAGACACAGGATTGGATTAAACTCCCGTGTCTGACCCTGACACAGGGGTAGGAACTGGACTCCTGAAAAGAAGCTGTGAAAGGTCTTTCATGTTACAAAGACCTCAGGAACAGGTTGGGGAACAGGCCTTAAAAAAAGCTAATGGTAGGAAGGCAGCAGCAAAGTATCTGACAGAGCAAACCTTGGTTGCTTTTGCTAGAGTCCCTGGACTAGAACCCAGGCTAGGGGATGGGCCTGGGTTCTCTTACCAGCCAGTGGGGAAAGTGGCACAAAGCCCCCTGATAAAAGAGTTAAGAACAACTTAAAACCCTGAGAGAAGTTTGTGAGGACCTCAGGGCCTAGACTTCAGGACCAAAGACCAGACTTAATGATTGGGACTATTTGTTAAACTGTGTTACCCCAGAACAGTTATAACTACAATCTGATGTGGCTGTAGGGCCAAGTCACAAGAAAAGGCCACCCACAGGACCATAACAATCAGCAGTGGGTGACTGGTGGGCTAGAAAGAATTGCCGCCACAAGAGGGATCACTAACATTGAATCCTCCCTTCTACCCTATTTGACACACTGTTTTCCCTTCTTTATCGTTTTCCCAACTGCCCTGTCAATTTCACCAGGTATAGGCATACAGTAAACTTCCCAATAACCAGGTCAACAGTCAGTATTCATAAACTATTACCAAGCAGATCACATTTGTCAGAAGAGGGATATGAACAGAAGATGTGAGGAGAGAGAAGCCATATAATAATTAAGGTATATTTCTTCTTGCTAAATTATTTTAGCTTCCTTCTGTAAAAGCATCATACAGATTAAAAAAACCCCACAAATCTTCAGGCTCCAACTGACAATTCAATGGTGCATCTGAAGATGGAAGAAATAATACTCTTTGAAAACTCAGCCTATATAGATGGCTCAGCCAGCAGGGTGTCAAAAGTGTTTATAAAAAGCACTGCATCTAATATAATAATAGCATTCTTTGAAGTATTGTGCTGTGTCTTTTTAATATATTGTTCCACCCTATTGGTTCTCACTGTGGCAGCAGTTTTTGAAGCAATTTAAAAGATATTTTGTGGGTAACTCAATTGCTGGTTAAATAGGTTATTAAATGAAGGAGAATTAGATTGAGATTGAAATAATTTTTTAAACGATTCTCTAGTTGTTGGTTGAGATGCCAGGTGTTATATGTGCATTTAAAGATATATGGACAAATATTGCCCTGACTTACTCCTTATTCAATCCCATTGACATTATTAAGGATACCTCGGATGTAAGTCCACATAGAATTATCCCACGGTTTGTCTGCAGCTCTAACAAAGAAAATAATGGCTAAAATTTGTCCTTATTTATCCTGCTTCCACAGGCATAGTAATACTAAATATATGTAACTTAAACTGTGTGTATATTTACATGCATACATTTTACAGAACACATTGTGACAGATATGGCAATTTCTTGCAACATCCTGGAAAAACGTCACTGAATTAAGTTAAAACTTATTGAACTAAGTTTAAGAATTTTCAGAATGCATAGTATTAAAATGCAAATGTTCATGTATTAGTGTGGGATTATATGTAATGTTGCTGGGCGTGGGGGGTGGGAGGGAGGAGTGTGTGTGACCTGACTAATGTAAACCCTGGGAACTGTTATGAGCTTCAAAAAATATTTGAAAGAAAGTGAACTCTTAAAGTGAAGTGGATTTCCCAAGAAATCCTTAAGGGAGATGTATGCAAATAACAGGAGAATGACACAGCACGGACAAACTCCAGTCAGAATATCTGCATCCAAGAAAGATGATGGCTGGGAGCCAGAAGCCTGAGAGTGGGTGCCCTTGGTGGACTATAGAGGGGAAATACAGGTGCGGTTGACCTGAATGGTGACACTCATACTAAGACTGGGGCATGTACGCAATGCTGATGTTGCAGTGCAATTGAAGGATGCTGAATTGTTGGATGTTTTTCTTCTACTCATTTCTAGTAGTTTTAAAATCCTAGTAGACTTTTCAAAAAGATTAGTGGTGAAATTTGGGGTGCTGATCAATATTACCTTTTTTCAATAACAGACTGTCATGTGCAAGGCTATATATGAACTATTGCTGAGCATTTAATGGATGCAGCATTTGGCTACACAATTACATGCATTATTGGTATATACTCACTACTTAACAGAGGTCTTAAGCTTCTTTACCAAGAGTATGAAAGATTCTCTATAACTACATTAAAACCAAACTTATCTTATTATAGATGCTGCTGTCAGCTGCATCTCCATGTCCTGAAGCCAGGTATGGTTATAATTGCCTTCTCATATATCTGAATGCCATTATTTCCATAAAGTGTGGTTGCATTATTTTTATACACACACTTACACACAGACACACACACAGTAGAATATATAAAGTGAAAGCTTATTGAGACAACATGAGAGTTCAAGTCCCTTGCGCATCGTGCATTGCTGATATCAAAACCGCATTTAAATCTGTTGGCAGGGAATTACTTTGGCTGATCTTGAAACTTGAGGCCTTCCTGACAAACTCTAATATGTTCCAACATCTTGATGTTGACTGAAGCCGTGTTCTTGTAAATGGGAAAATAATTACCTTCTTCCAAATTAGGCTGGGCATACAACAAGGATGTGTTGCTGCTACAGAATTCTTCAGTGACAATGTACTTTACCAGACACTAAGTAGCTGCACTTTAGGCATATGCCTTGATCAGAACCTCACTGATGTTGATTTTGCTAATGACATACTGCTAATTGTCAAATCAACAGACATGCTAGTTTTAGCATTTAAAACCCTGAAAAAATCAGAGGCAAATAATGACCTGAAAATAATTGGGGTAAAACCAAAATTCTTCTCATCTTTGATTTTGAAGACACTGCAGGCTCAAACTTCTTAGTGGACAACTACCCATTCAAGAATGTCAGTGATTTCATCTTCCTTGGCTTTCTTGTTGATCACATGGGTGGTACCAAGAAAGAACCTGAAGCCCATACTGAAAAACCATTGTCAGTAATGGAGTGCTTCATTAAGAATGTCTTTCACAAACCAAAGACCCTGGATAAGTAGAGAGATGAAACTGAGGATATACAATGCTTTGCAATTCAGTATTCTGACTTATGGGATTTTAAACATGGCTCCTCAGTTTCAAGAATGGTGTCCAATTTCTTTTCATTCATGAAGTATCTTCAAATGATCGAATACATCACATGGTATGATTTCAAGTTGAATGAAGAGATCTATTTTCTAAGTAAACATGCCCTGCTTTCTCAAATGGTCACCCAATACTTTCTAATGTCATATGGTCATCTATTCCAAATGCCTACCAATTTCTCTGCAAGAATTATCTTTGACTTTGACCCAATGACAGTAGGATGGAAAAGACCCCCTAGAAAACCTAAAACTGATGGCTGTATGGCATCAAGACAACTCTGTCCCTCAGTCATTTTACCCCATAATGCAACAGATTTGTTTCATGACAGAACATCCTGGAGCCACATAACACATCTGGTAGACTCTATGCTGTCCAATCAAGAGCATGAGAACTAACCAACCAAACAGAATTAAGGTTACAAAATCAAACATTCAAAAGACAGGAATTTTCAAAAATTAGGCTCTCTCTTCTGAAATTGACTTAGCCATTATGTATATCCTTTATATTTTATGGAATATATTAGCACTGGTTCAATGATTTAAAACCACCCGAGAAATATAAGCAATTAAAATATACATATTAAAATATACATTTCAATTAATGGGGCCATGCTATTAGTGCCCATTAAAATTTGGATGACTAATGATATCCATCAAAGTATTTGAGAATATCATATTCTCAAAAAATGGTGCCCAAAGTATATTGTTACCCAGTATTCATTGTTTGCCATCTTTTATCTACTGTTTATCATTCTTTTTCCTAGTTTAATTTTTTTGTAGGTCATCCAGTTTGGTCACTGACCACAAATAATGAATAGCTGTAGTGAACAGTTTGTGAACCATCCATTCTGAAAGTGATTCAGCCAAATTATCCAGCTAATCCTTATGAATAATGAATACATATGCAGAAATCCAAGAATATATCTTCAGTGTTGCCAAACCAAAAAAGACTTCAATTCTTCAAGTGTTTTATCCTATAAATATAATTGAACTACCTGTATTTAGTATCTTAACAGCAGTTTGTTAAGGCTTTCAATTAAAAAGGGAAACAAGAATGGAAAATACTACGTGTAAGATGGCTATGTTAAGATTATGCAACAAAGCTTGTCTTTTTGAATGTCTTTACTTCTGAGTGCCTGAGTTTCTGAAGAGGCATTGTGTTGT
Source organism: Mauremys mutica (assembly GCF_020497125.1). Classification (NCBI taxonomy): domain Eukaryota; kingdom Metazoa; phylum Chordata; order Testudines; family Geoemydidae; genus Mauremys; species Mauremys mutica. Next base: position 105,072,041 of record NC_059076.1, on the reverse strand, counting down.
ATTCCCTACTATTCTACTTGTAATATTTTAGATATCTAGTGTCTGTGCTAGAGAAGCAGAAGGACTCCACAGTATGGTTATCCCTCCTTTAAATAACAGGCACTCACCTTTGCAGTATCCTCCTCCTCCATTGTACCCCAAACACCCTATAGGTTAATGGATTCAAAGCTGGAGAAATGGCTGAGCAAGGTCTGGAGTCCAGGAAGGCTGCTGAATGGGCAGCTAAATGGAGAACATACATCATATTCCTCTAAGTTCTTCTGATAGAGCTTGAGGGGGATCAATGGGATCTGCAGCCAGCAAAGAGGGCCCTAGAATACAGAGATTTGGAGAAATGAACTGTGAGTCCCTGCTCCCAACTCCCACCAATGGTGGGTTGGATCCTACAAATGCTGATCAGTTTGGCTGTAATCTTGCAATGCAATTTAAATGTGAGAGTCATCCCACTGAACTCAATGGAGCAATTAAGGTGCTTATAAATTACAAGATCAAGTGGTTTGCAGGATTGAGGACAAAGAGCTCAGATTCTTGCAGGCTCCAGATTGGAATGATTTGGGTTAAACTTCACAAAGGAATGCTCTTGGAATTTTCTGTTTCCCAAGGAAAACTTTAATGAATTTAAATCTAAAAAGGCCTGGGCATGTTTTTATTATTATTATTATTATTTATACCTTATGGTTTTTGTTTGGGTTTTCAAAAATACAGTAAATAGAAAGGTTAGACACATTGTCATTGCATGGATACAGAACCTAAAGAAACTCAGTGCCAATAACTCCATGATTCATGTAGTCAGACTGCATAACTTCCTAACTCAAATCTTTGTAGACATGTGTGACAATACACTTCCCACAAACACTTGTCATACCATCTCCTTCTGAATTGACTGCTAGCCTGAGAGTGCCCTATAATCACGACAGCAGTAGCTTCACAGGCATCACCCATGCATTTAGGATTATGGACTGTCCCTTCCAGAGTGTGTTCGCTAGGAACAATTAGAAGCGCCCTAGATATCTTGTTAAGGATTATTAGGTAATATCTGCTCTCAGTTTCAGGATCTTTGTCTCTTTTCGTGTCTAGAAAATGGGTACTGTCAGGCCATTTCCCATCCCACAGAAGATTACATGAAGGGGATGGGTATGATGACAACTAATGTTTTCTGAAATTCCCAGGTTTGGGTGCAGGTCCAGAAAGAGTGGGGAAAATTTATCCACTTAAATGACAAGAAATGGTAAAACTTAAATGTGCCCAAAGCCGGGGAAGGAGATAACTCTGGGGAAGGCTATTTGGAGGGGGCAGGGGGGACAAGGGAGACTAAAACAGTGCCAACTTCATCAGCACAGATCTGTGAAAGTTTGTGGGACTGACTGTTAGCAGAAGGCACTGGAATCCTGAACCTATCTTCATTTTAAGAGGGGTATGGGTTCTAGGAGACAGCTTGTATAGCCCCTACTTATTATTCATAAAGGTATTGGCAATTAGAAGGAAGATTATTTTTAATCAACTGTTTACCATTATTTTTTACATTTTTGTCATAATGAATGAGTGATTTTATCCAAATAATCAATCATGTATAAAAGTTAAACATTTAAAATTAAACTCATGAACTCTCTGACAATCAGAATAACAGCTCTTTATCGGACATGTATCAAGAGCAAACAGCTCTTCTCTCTCTCTCTCTCTCTCTCTCTCCGCTTAGTCCAAGAACAAATGCTCTCTCTGTTGCATTTCAAAAGCTCATGCCATCTAGCAGTGTACAGCAGAGTATGTAATACTGCAAACCGTGTGTCAAATTTTCTTTGGAACATATTTTACAAGAACTTCCCTCTTTCCTCCACACACATTCAATTTCTTAATTCCACTACCCCTTTTTTCCCTTACTACATTCTATTTTTGTGGTCTGATGGACAACAAAAAAGGGTTCTTTGACCATTATGGTCCATTGTTTGAGAATCATTGTCCTTGCTCACATTCTTCATTCAGTATACTTAGGTTCATAGGTTATACATAGTTAAGTAAGACATAACATTGATGATAATAAACATAATATTAATGTTAAAAAGTCTGCATGTACATAGTGTGGTATACTTTCTGATTACAGTGGAGTGCTGGTGAGGTCTTGACAGTTAAAATAAACTTTATATACTCGGTGTGTGTGTGTGTGTGTGTGTGTGTGTGTGTGTGTCTTTCATTCATTGTAATCCTCCATTTCCCAGGACTACTTTTCTACAAAGATACACTTCCAGTTGTAATAACCTTGCCAGTCTCAATGTAAAGAAATCTCATTAATGTTCTGAATTATAATAATTCAAAACTAATTTCTGTAAGCATACTTCTAAAATGTTTTCATTTATGATTTCATTGTTTTTTTCTAATATATAATTTTTCAACAGGGCAGCCAAAAAGTTAAAAAGTACAAATTGGCAGATCAACAGCTATGCTAGATTGAGTATGCCTCAGATACATTTGTTTCAGAAAACTAAGTACCCATCTATAGATGGCACACCTACTTCTGCAAAGAATCAGGAATTTCCAGACCCATTAGATAACTACATATCTGCTAACTGGAGCGATATGATCCTACAGCAAATCAAAAGTAAAATAAAATACAAAAACAAACTTATTTTCCTTAACCAGCCCCCAAATCATTACCACCACTTATAGAATTGTCCATGTTACATTAAAACAGAAGAATGCTGAGTCAGCACAGAAGTCCCTGGCACCAAAAATAACTATTTAAATGCTCCAGTAAAAGGGTTACTTAATGTGGCTATTAATATGTAATGATTTCTTTTGGACACTGATCTTTGAACAATATATTTGTTAATTAAATTAATTCATCATGTCCCTTTCATCCTGAGCAAATGGTAAAGGCTGGTGAAAAGTGTGATAGATATTTCCACATAAAAATCACTCATCAGAAGAAAAGGAAACCCTGGACCGTATGATGATCTAGTGAATTGTCTCAGACAAAGCATTCAGTAGACAATCCTTCAACTGTAAAGTTACAGATAGCTAAGGGCCTTGGCTATGACTGTATTAATTGCTCAAAGGAAAATCTTACATATTTGAACTCTGTTGCAAGAAGTTTTTCTAGTATAATTTAACAAATAATATTTTTTGTCAACTGCCTAATGTACGGTAATTGTTGAATATGTGTAATTTTCATGACCATGTGGGTTGTATGCACAGAATCGCACATTGAAAGCAATGGCTGCCAAGTATATGTAATAACAATGGCAAATGCAATGCAATTTTAATGAGAAATTGTTCCTACCATTGTAACTGTCTCTCTCCTAGAGGTTCTACTGTTTTTCCAGAAAGAACAGTTTCTTTACTGTTCTTTTCGGCATTAAACCAATGTGCCTTGGCTCTTGGGTTCTTCATTTACACTTTCATTTACTCTGCAACTATCTTCTTTGTTGTTCTTGAAGAACCTTTCTGAATAAAAAAAAATAACCCTTAGGTAGCAGTATGCATTAACAAGATCATTCTTAGCTTTATAAAAAATGTGATATTGGTGTATAACCTTCATGCAGAATTGTATTGTTGAATTAAGTGCAGGAACAATGCTGAATTTCAACTGTTTTGTTTACAGACTTCATTCCTGATATTCAGCCTTATTTTTCTTTTGTTCAGTTTTCTCAGCTTGTTTCTAAGGGCACCCTTTGGGGTTACCATTTATTATTATTATTAGGATAGAATCTGGAAACCGCAAAGAACAACAAGGCCACATTACGCTAGGCATGAAACAAACACATAAGAAGACCTGTTTCTTGCCACAAACATCTTAGCTTCTAATTTAATCCTATATACTTGTTTTTTTCTTTTATGCATGTAGGTATTTATCATATTTCTCTTTAGTCACCATGTAGGTTGGTTACACCTATTTAATTATCTTAATCTCCATAAATTAATCCCTCCAGTTTCTTAATCAACTTTATTCTTTTTCTCTGAACTCCTTCCAGTTTCTCTACCTCTTTCTCGTATCAAGGTGCATTTATGTTGTACTTACTGTATGTAATAATTTGAAACATTGGTCCATATCCTCAGCTGATGTAAGTCATCGTAGCACCACTGAAGTCAGAGCATCTGCACTGATGGTATACTAGTTGAAGGTCTGAGTTATTGTTTCATTAGCTCTTTCCCCATTTTACAGATGAGTTAAGAGACTCAGGGAAAGTAAAACAGATAGAAACAGAGATATTGAGCCAGATCCTCAGTTGGTGTAAACTATCATAGTTCTGTAGACAAAAGTACAGCAGCCAAAGATCTGGTCCAAAGTTTCTAAACTTCAGTTCTGATATTTAGTACTTATGTCCACTAAATCATATCAGTAACACATCTAGCTTATTTCCCATACTCCTTGCATTTTAATTGATGGTTTCATTAGAAAACTAATACTTTTACTATTATCATTTGTTTCACAACTATTCCATCTTCCACTTTATTTTTGTATGATGAAAGAAAGGCATGCCAGATTATTTGGGTTAAGTACAGGCTGCCTTCTCCTCCATTCTATATATGTCAAAGCCTGCCTATGAAACCTTTCCAGGTTTGAACCTAGGAAGCTGGTAGCCCATCTGCTTAAGATGAGACCATCTAGGATGAATTCAAACAGTCACCATTTCAATGTTCTTCGAATCCACTCTCTTTCTCTCTCCACCTTTGCTACGTGCAACAACTGGCCTTCAGTAGAACTAGGAACATGGCGAGAAAAATTGTTTACAAACAAAAACATTCCTTTAACAGTATTCATTTCTTTTTTTTTTTAAATCTTTTTTCCAAACATTTTTGTGAGTAAGTTTTATTCATAGAAATGTTTCCAGAAAGTGAATTTTGGGACTATAAGCCAAAAATTGTTTCAAATGAAAACAAAAGTAAAATGGTTGTTATTATTTCAGTTTCTTGACTGGAAATTATATATTTGACTTTGAATATACAATCACAATCTGAATATTGAATTTTGGATTTTTACTACTTGAAAGAATAGTCTCCAAACAGTTTACAAATAAGCCATCAGCTAAAATTTGTTTACAAAAAAATGTACAGCAGCTGGACAGTTGCAAATAGTGAAGAAATGTATAAAAGTTAGTTTTTGAACAATTTGCTAATGGACAAAGGTCTAAATTTGTTTAATGCATCATTCATTATGATTTGTTCACTCAGCTCTAGTGTCCATTATCAGAGTTCTCCTGACTTCCACTCACCCTTGATATTAAACGTATCTTTGAGATCACCTGCATCAATCTGAGTTTTGACTGAATAGCAAAGTCCTTGAAGTTATCCTTGGTTTTAATCAAATCTGCCATATCTATGCACTTTTGGCACTTAGGGCCTCCAAGGTCATTGTATCCAATGAGAATGCATAACAGTTTTTATCCTCACAACCCCCCTGTGAGGTAAAGAAGTATTATTCCATTTTACTGATGGCAACTGACAGGTTTTTAAAGCTATTTAAGTGCCTAAAGATGCACAGAAGCACTTAGTAGGATTTTCAAAAGCACCTCTCACCTGTCCTTTTGAAACGTCTTTCCAATAAAATATAATATTTTTCCCTGAAGCCTCTGGGCTTTTCATTGTGCAAATAGTCACTGATTCTGCATAAATGTCCATTCTCCAGTCCAGTATCATAACAAGATGCTCATGAGACTGCTTGTCCTGTAAAGATGTTTCAAGTAAGGAGAGATTTGTATGTAATGCAGAAATATTACATATGGATGGTAAGTCTGAACAAGATCTTTTGTAACTACAAGGAGATCAGGAGGGAAAAATGTTGGTTGTTTGCTATCTTTATAGAGCTGTACAAGAATGCTACTTTGGCTGTTCAAATATTCCAAAGAAAAATTTTCACAGAAGTAAGCTGGCTAAAATCATTTGATATGTAAATAGGGTGTCAGCATCACTCTTCTACAACACATTTTGCCCGGGATAGGATAAACTATAACTCTTACTAGTTGCTCATATTGCCAGAAAGCCTTATATTTTATTTTAAACAGGTGTTTAAAAATACAAGCAGACAGGCAAACTCAGGCCAACCATTAGTGTTGTGAAGCTGTTGAAAACATTCTTCAACACGCTAACTAACAGTGTGATTTTTTTGTACTGCTCTAATCATAGAGGAAGACCATTAGAAACACAAATGTATAGTCTCTGTTCCTTGATCATGGTCTATAGGGTCCCATTCCTAGTCAGCTATCCAGGAACATGTGGATTAATTTGTCACAGTATCCATATGTTAATTTGCAGTCAATACAGATATGCTAACATTTTTTGCTGTTCCTGCAGCTGGTGTCAATGTGGCTGTTATTATTTCACTAGTCTCTTGTATTTTGGGATCTTCCAAAACATTTGAAATCTGTTTCATGCACTGTATTTAACTTTCTGGAATCTGAGAAAGAAGAAGGTAGAGAATAGCATGGCCGGCAGCTCTTTATTTATGAAAACATCTTTCTGATGTTCTTGGCCTGCACTGGAGGAAGTATGGTTTCAGTTAGTCCCCTGAAACTTGGATCAAGCACTCTTCCCAATACATATTCTTTCTCTTCAAACATTTCACTGTTAAAGTCTGTAGACAGCTTAAAAGCTAGGCCCTCTGCCAGGGTTACTACAGCACTGTGCCTCATTGCTTTCAAATTCAGTTAGCATTTGTTCAAACCTGATGTGCAGATACCTTGTAATTGACAGCACCTGGATTAAACTTGCATTATCAGCACCAAGTTGTGAGTGAGCAATTGGAAAAAGGCGTAAGGTGGTAACCAACCCAAGCAATAAGAAATCAGTGGCTGGAGATGAAGATAATTCCCTCTTTCCTATTTAGCAATTGCTAATATATTTATGTAGAGTGTTTTGTTTTGTTTTTGAAGCCTCCCTGACATTTAGAAAGAACCAGAATGAAAATTTCCATTTATATAATTCCTTTCACCCTGAAACTCCCCAAAAGTGCTTCACAGACAATCTATATGACACATGACATTACAGAAATGCTGCCACTTCTGGGGGGCAAGGATTGCAGACACCACATTGTACAAGTAGATGGGAAATTATGGCCAGGGGTAAACACTGATGCTGAATATGTGACATGAGATATTTAATGCCTATGCAAACTACATGGGATCTTAGATCTTAAGATATCACCTGAATGTACATATACTCTTTCTAGTTTGGAATGTGTTTTCCTTGGAATATAGCTATTTCAAACTTTATACTCAGATTACTAAATTTGATCTTCCTTCATCGAGGAGTAGAGTTTGCCATTGAAATAACCATAGCTGCTGATGGTTGGAAAACTGAAACCTTTCTGAAACTGGTTTATGGTTTTTCTTGCTTGGGCCAAACAAAGCTAAATATCATGTTTTCATAGATTTTATATTCATCTCCTAACTTTTTAAAATACACTGGCTATTCTGGTGGAAGTCAAAGTATGGTGGATGGCCTGCATTATGAAGTGTGGACATAATGGTATATATGCACAGCCACCAGTACAGATAATACCTTGACATAATTTTCTGATGTACAGATCGCAGGAGTGCATTCAGGCAGTTGTGAGATTGGATGATTGACCAAAGTGTGATTGATTCTACTTTATTTAGAAATATCAGAATACTAGACTTGATCGCTTTCAGATACTGTACTTAATTCCAAACATGGCATATATTAATTGTATAAAATAGTGGGATTTTTCCTATAAAAATATGAATTTATGTTGTTAAATGTAGCAATATGGGGCACACCAAATATCTGATTCGTTTCCTTAGCTGGTTGTTTCCTCCTCCTACTAAAATGTTCCTTACTCAAGAAATAAAAACAATAGAAGTGCTCAGCTCCCTGTGATTCATCTTGTGTTCTCTAGGATGTAGCGCTATTGCCAGCATGTGCATTTTTTCTATTCAACTGCATATATATGGCTACCGATTAGCAAATTCCAAGCCCCTAAATTTATTAGTGAGTATGTCCTTGACTTCACTGAGACAAATGCCTTCATGGCAGAATAACTGGAGTAGTATGATCTAGAGCAGTGTTTCCCAAACTTGGGACGCTGCTTGTGTCTGGCGGCGGGCTAAGCAGGGACCTCGGCTGGCAGGGGCCAGCGGACAGAACCCCAGACCAGCAGCACAGGTGGCAGATGGAACCCGAGACGGGCAGCGGGCTGAACTGCTCATCCCAATGCTGGCCTGGGGTTCCGTTCATCCAGGCAGGCAGCAGGCTGAGCAGGACCGGTGGCCGGGACCCTGGCTGGCAGCACAGTGCCACTAAAAATCAGCTCACGTGCCGCCTTTGGTATGCATGCCGCAGGTTGCCGACCCCTGTAATAGAGTGATGCTGCCATCCTATTTATCTATATCTATAGATATAGATATAGATCAGGTTAATTGGAGCACCTGTAGTCAATTAAGGCCTTGTCAGGAACCTAATAAAAAAAAACCTGCTTCAGGCGGATAGGGTGTGTGTGAGGAAGGAAACAGAACTGAAGCTTGGAGGTGCATTGCTGAGAATTGAAAGACCAGAGAACCAGAAGAAGGGAGACCCTTCCACAGCAGGGAAGGGAGATGCCCTTCCCCAGTGTTAGGGACCAAGGGTAACACTACCCAAGGGAGAAGAGGGTAAGAAACCTGCAGGGGTTGTGATGGGCTGTCTTCAGAGTGAAGGGCAAACCCAGACCCCTTCCCCATTTCCCTCCTCTACCAACTTCCTGGGCCACTAGTGGGGCCCTCGGCACCCCAAAAGCAGAGGCAAGGGGTGGCGTCTTAGCTTCCTGGCCCCCCACCAAGAAAAGCACGGGACCCACCATACCAACATCGTCCATGTTGCTAGAATATATAATCCAAGCAGTTACACATAATTTCAGAGAGATTGGGTTAGCATCTAGTTTAAATGTGAATTAGATATTGTTTGCATCCCTAGTTATAATTTATATACACCAATAAATAACCAATTAAGCTTCTTAAAGCAGTCATATCTATATTTATATGATGTTTCTCTCTAGCCCTGATGCCACTGTAGTATCTAAGCTTTGGTTATGGGATTGTCTGCCTTCAGCTTCTCTGATATCATGTATTACTTGGGTATGCAGAGCATCATCAAGCTGTGCACTAGCATTTCAGCAAAAGAACATCTGAAAATGAAAAGGAATATTATCATACTATGGGTGTCCAAAAATCAGCCTTGAATGTAATGAAAGGTTTGCTGGAAACCATGACAAAGGGCAAAACATTAGTCTCCAATCAACTCCGCAATGCGCTTATTCCAAACATATGCAGCTGGGCAATTTGGATTGTATTCTTTGTTAAGTCCACCATTTAAGACTCTCCCCGCCCCCTCCAGCCCTGTTTAAATGTGCATGTGATTCAAGAGCCTTTCCAGGTGATATTTCACCATGGACATGAAGAGAAAAAGCATGAAAAGACTCAGATTGATTTAAACAGAGATATATAAAACATTTTCAACACTATGTAATATTTACATTTATAATACAATTTTTGTACACATTTCTTTTGAGGAACATTTTTTCTCCGAACAAACCCTATCAGAAAAACAAACAAAAAAAAAACCAGACTGAAACAGTAAAATAACGGTGGGAGAAAAAAATAACATAAAGTAATGATACACCGTCTGGAAAGGAGTGAATTACTTGACAATGGTTAGGCAGTTTAGGTGCATATTATGCTGATCAATATTGTCTTATTGTTTCCTTGTGTTCTCCTGTTGGTTGGTCCCTATCCAGCTGTCATTTCTTGCCTTATGCTTAGATAGTAAGCTCGTTGGGCCGGGTACTGTCTATTTGTTTTGTTTGTACACTGCCTAGCATAGTGGAGTCCTAATCCATGACTAGGTTTTTAGCACTACAGAATAAAACAAATCAAGAATCTAAATGCCAACTGCAATAAATACAGGGACTAGAATACAAAAGAAACACTGAAATCACTGACATCCTTTATTGCCCATGGTGCAAGGCCATTGCTGATCTGTTTGAATTAAACAGTAGAGATTATTTCTTTTGAAGGGTCTACTTTGTGTTGTTATTGACATGAACTGTGACCATATAGATCATTGTTGCAACCAAGATCCTATAGTTGCACCAAATTTTGTACAAAGGAGGTCAAGTAAGGTGTCTGTGGAAAGGTTGTACTTTGCTAGTTATGATTATGTTGTCTGTATGTGTGTATCATCTTTGTATTTGAAGTTATGAATATTGGCTATGTACTTGTATCTCAGTGTGTTTGATTCTAAGTATCATCTGTGAAGCATTTGGTCAGCTTCTTGAGAAAGGACTATTCTGATTAAATGCCCAATCAAGAAACACATAATAGACTTTGGGAGATACCAATCCACATCTGAGCTTTCCTGGGAACATTCAAACTAACATGTAAACAATGGCATCGGCCTGCAAAAAGCTGAATCATTCATGGACATGTGACTTGCCCAGGTGGCTACAAACTCTATCTTGTTGCTGTGATTTTGCACAGAAGAACTAAGGGGTTTCCGCCTACAAGGGTATGTCTACACTACAAGAGTAGTTCGATTTAACTTAGGTCGAATTTGTGGATTCGACCTTATGAATTCGAATTTGTGTATCCACACTAAGGACACTAATTCGACTTTGTGAGTCCACACTAACGGGGCAAGCGTCGACATTGGAAGTGGTGCATTCTGGGCAGCTATCCCACAGTTCCCGCAGTCCCCGCTTCCCATTGGAATGCTGGGTAGAGCCCCCAATGCCTGCTGGGGGAAAAATGTGTCGAGGGTGGTTTTGGGTAACTGTTGTCATTCAACCATCACTCCCGCCCTCTCTCCCTGAAAGCGCCGGCGGGAAATCTGTTACCGCACTTTTCTGGTCAGTGACAGCGCGGATGCCACAGCACTGCGAGCATGGAGCCTGCTGCGATCATCGCTGCACTTATGGCCGTTGTCAACTCCTCGCACCTTATCGTCCACCTCTTCCACAGTCAGCTGCTGAGAAATCGGGTGAGGAGGCTCCGGCAGCGCGGTGAGGACATGAAGTCTCAGACTGGCACAGACCTCTCACAAAGCACGGGATCCCGCGCCGCGGAGATCATGGTGGCAATGGGTCACGTTCATGCTATGGGTCGGCGATTCTGGGCCCGGGAAACAAGCACGGACTGGTGGGACCGCATAGTGCTGCAGGTCTGGGATGAATCACAGTGGCTGCGAAACTTCAGGATGCGTAAGGGCACTTTCCTTGAACTGTGTGACTTGCTGGCCCCTGCCCTGAAGCGCCAGGACACCCGGATGCGAGCAGCCCTGACTGTGCAGAAACGAGTGGCCATAGCCCTCTGGAAACTTGCCACGCCAGACAGCTACTGGTCAGTAGCGAACCACTTTGGCATGGGCAAATCTACCGTGGGGGTTGCTGTGATGAAAGTAGCCCACGCAATCGTTGACCTACTGCTCTCAAAGGTAGTGACCCTGGGAAACGTCCAGGTCGTCATAGATGGCTTCACCGCGATGGGATTCCCAAACTGTGGTGGGGCTATAGAGGGCACTCACCTCCCTATCCTGGGACTAGCCCACCAGGCAAGAGGGAGGGATAGCTTAGTGGTTTGAGCATTGGCCTGCTAAACCCAGAGTTGTGAGTTCAATCCCTGAGGAGGCCACTTAGGGATCTGGGGAAAAAATTGGTCCTGCTAGTGAAAGCAGGGGCTGGACTAGATGACCTCTTAAGGTCCCTTCCAGTTCTAGGAGATTGGTATATCTCCAATTATTACCAGTATATTAACTGAAAGAGCTACTTTTCAATGGTGCTGCAAGCACTGGTGGACCATAGGGGACATTTTACCAACATCTACGTTGGGTGGCCGGGCAAGGTTCATGACGCGCGTGTTTTCAGGAACTCTGGTCTGTTTAGACGCCTGCAGGAAGGTAGTTTCTTCCCGGACCACCATATAAGTGTTGGGGATGTGGAGATGCCTACAGTGATCCTCGGGGACCCAGCCTACCCGCTAATGCCCTGGCTCATGAAGCCCCAGACAGGCGCCCTGGACAGTGACAAGGAGCTCTTCAACTACCGGCTGAGCAAGTGCAGAATGGTGGTGGAGTGTGCTTTCAGACGTCTCAAGGGGAGATGGAGGAGCTTACTGACTCACTCGGATCTCAGCGAAACCAATATCCCCATTGTTATTGCAGCTTGCTGTGTGCTCCACAATCTCTGTGAGAGCAAGGGGGAGACCTTTATGGCGAGATGGGAGGTTGAGGCAAATCGCCTGGCTGCTGATTACGCTCAGCCAGACACCCGTGTGATTAGAAGAGCCCAGCGGAAAGCGCTGTGCATCCGGGAGGCTTTGAAAGCTAGATTCCTCAGAGAGCAGGGTAACCTATGACTGTCCAGTCTCTTTACAGAGAAGCTGAACCTGCCCCTGTTTCACTTACTATTCACTTTTTTCAGCGTTACATACCCCGTTCCCCAGGTTTCCCCCCTTCCAACAGACGTTTAAAAATAAATTTATTGGAACATCTTTAATTCACAAAGTTTTCTTTACTAACGAATTCGCGTTAAAGGGTTCAAACAGGGACGCAGACTGTGGTGGGTACGGTGTGCAGTGATGTACAGACCGCTTCTACACTCGAGGACTGACAGGCTCCTGCTCCTACAGCGGTCTCTGGGGGGAGGACGGTTACAGGAGTGTGTGCAGGAAGGGGTGGGTTTGCAGGAAGGGGTGAGGGGTGTGTGGGAAGGGTGAGTAGGTGTAGGGGGATGATGGCTCTGGCTGGGGCTCAGGGCATCGGAGAGGTTCATGGCTAGGGTGGAAGGGCATGGTACGGGCAGCCTGCCTTGCCATTTGTGGATGCCAGGCGCTCGGACCCTGGGGCAGCATACACCTCCCAGACTGACCTGGGGCAGCAGACACCTCCCAGAGTGACCCGGGTGCCTAGTGACTGCACTCTGTGTGTGACCTGCTGTTGATCCTGCCCCCATGTCTGTACCCTGTTAATGGTGGCTGTCCTATGCAATTAACAAACCCCTCCCCCCCCTTCACACAAAGTCTTCTGCAAAGAAACATGACGGAAACAGTAATGAACAGCAAACTATTTTTAATACTCAAGTACACAGTTGGGGGATGAAACTGGGATTTGGGATCGGGTGAGCCAGGAAGGGAAGCAATTCTCATACTTTAGGGAATGAGAGCTGTTTGGTACATGAGCGCTCTGCTGGGGTGGAGTGACAGTTTTCACGGCCCCTAGCGCCCCTCCTTCTTGTGATTTTGGGTGAGGGGGGGACAGGACTTTGTGGCGGGGGAGGGCGGTTGCAGATACAGTTCAGCGGGGCTCTCTGCTCCTGCCTGCGGTCCTGCAGAACATCCACAAGGCGCCGGAGCATGTCCGTTTGCTCCCTCATTAGTCCAAGCAGCGTTTGAGTCGCCTGCTGGTCTTCCTGCCGCCACCTGTCCTCCCGTTCACTGTGTGAGCGCTGCTGCTGAGAGAGGGTCTCCCTCCACTGGCTCTGCTGGGCCGCCTCGGCTCTGGAGCAGGCCATCAGTTCAGCGAACATCTCGTCCCGAGTCTTTTTCTTTTGCCGCCTAATCTGCGCCAGCCTCTGTGAGGGGGATGCCGGGGCAGTTCGGGAAACAGCCGCAGCTGTGTGATGGGAAAAAGGAAGTGATTTTTCCTTTTGCGAACACTGAACACAGTCTACTCAGTTTCTGTGAACAAGACCATACAGGGCACCTAATCTCATGTGCTCTCAGGACAAGTTCGAATTTTCGGCATTCGCTTTCATTGCCTGGGGTCTTGCACTGGAGATCGGACAAGCGGGGCAGGACAGCAGAATCCGTGTAGCAGCCAGGCCTGGTAAGCCGTAAACTTTAGGCTGCTTAACAGTTAATGGATAGCAGTGCCCTCCTGCTGCAGGCAATCTGGAAAGCATAAAGTCTGACCCTGTTCCAGCCCCTCGCGGCTGTCCCCAGGAAAGATCCCTGTATGCTTTTCCTCTGCCGCCTCCACCACGTGGGTGTTAAACGATGGTCATTGTTATGCAAAGGAAAAGTCAAGCATTCACAATAGTAACATTAAAGTAATTCCCCTAATTAGATGCAGCAGTCGCCGAGCGAGATCACCCTGAGGCGGGTCACCAGGAGAAACAGAGAGCGCATGCTGCGTGAATCCCTGCACAGACCAGGGCCCTATGCTGCCATGCTGGTCGAGGCAATGCTCCCACTGTACCTCAGGATGGCCTGGTGCGGAAGAGTGTGCTTCCACGGAGCACCCAATAAGGCACCTCTCCCCAGGAACCTCCTGCGGAGGCTTTTCGAGTACCTCTACGAGAGCTTCGTGGAACTGTCCCAAGAGGATTTCTGTTCGATCCCTATATGCATTGACCTTCTTTTCATATAGTTTTTATTCCTGTTTTTTTAAAAAATAAATGTTTACATGTTTATAGCACTTACCGACTGATCCTTCCCCTGATTCAGAGTCCGGGTTAATGGCCGGGGAGGGTTGGTAGGGGATCTCTGTGAGGGTGATGAAGAGATCCTGGCTGTCGGGGAAAGCAGTATTGTAAGCGCTGTCGCCTGCCTCGTCCTCCACAAACCCTTCTTCATCTTCCCCATCCGCGAACATCGCCGAGAAACTGCCCGTCGACACTATCCCATCCTCAGAGTCCACGGTCACTGGTGGGGCAGTGGTGGCAGACCCACTGAGAATGGCATGCAGTGCCTCGTAGAAGCGGCATGTCTGGGGCTGGGCTCCGGAGCGTCCGTTTGCCGCTTTGATTTTTTGGTAGCCTTGTCTCAGGTCCTTGATTTTCACGCGGCACCGCGTTGCATCCCGGCTATATCCTCTGAGTGCCATGGCTTTGGAGACCTTCTCGTAGGTCTTTGCATTCCATTTTTTGGAGCGCAGCTCCGAAAGCACAGACTCATCGCCCCACACAGTCCATGCTGGGGCCCTCTTTCTACTCTGAGATTGCATGGACTCCTCTGCTGGAGAGCTCTGCATCGCTGCCAGTGCTGCTGAGCTCGCCACGATGTCCAACCAGGAATTGAGATTCAAACTGGCCAGACAGGAAAAGGAATTCAAATTTTCCCGGGGCTTTTCCTGTATGGCTGATCAGAACATCTGAGCTCGGACTGCTGTCCAGAGCGTCAACACAGTGGTGCACTGTGGGATAGCTCCCGGAGCTACTAAGTTCGATTTGCATCCACACCTAGCCTAATTCAACATAGCCATGTCGAATTTAGCGCTACTCCCTCGTCGGGGTGGAGTATCGAATTCGAACTAAAGAGCCCTCTAGGTCGAATTAAATGGCTTCCTGGTGTGGACGGGTGCGCTGTTAATTCGAATTAACGCTGCTAAATTCGAATTAAAGTCCTAGTGTAGACCAGGCCCAAGAGAGAGAATATAAAACACCCTGGAAGCCTCTCCATTTTGTCTTCAGCTGGCTCAAGAGATGGCCTCTCCACCCCAAAGAGATGCCTGAAAGAAACTGGGACAAAGGACAGTAACTACAGGGGTGTGAGTGATTGCTGGATCCAGGCCATAAACTACAATGTTGGTCTGAAAAGGATAGGAAGGAGTTCAGTTTGTGAAAGAAGTTTATTGGAACATCTCAGAGGGTGAGATTTATCTGTATTCAGTTTCCTAATTTATTAAGGTTAGACTTGTGTGTTTTGTTTTATATTTCTTGGTAGCTTACTTTGTTCTGTCTGTTATTATTTAGAACCACTTAAATCCTACTTTTTATACTTAATAAATCACTTCTGCTTATTAATTAACCCAGAGTAAGTAATTAATGCCTGGGGGAGCAAACAGCTGTGCACATCTCTCTGTCGGTGTTATAGAGGGCAGACAATTTATGAGTTTACCCTGTATAAGCTTTATAGAGAGTAAAACAGATTTATTTGGGGTTTGGATCCCATTGGGAGCTGGGTGTCTGGGTGCTAGAGACAGGAGCACTTGCTAAGCCATTTTCAGTTAAAGCTGCAGCTTTGGGGCATAGGTGAGAGCCTGGCTTTGTGTTGCAGGAGATTAGTGTATCAGGCTCAATAAGACAGGGTTCTGGAGGCCCAAACTGACAGAGGAAATGGGATCAGAGGTAGTCTCAGCATGTCAGTTGACAGTCCCAAGGGGGTCTCTGTGACTGAATCCATCACATACTTCCAACCCACACTTTTAGATTGAGCTGCTGCACAACACACTGTGTAATAATATATTGCAAATCTCTGTTTGTTTGCCATGGGATTTCAGATGAGTTTATCACAGATAATCACCCACAAGTGGCTCTATGATGGTTCTTGGGATACCCAGGATTGTGAGTTACATGAGGGTGTCTTCCCTCTGGTAGCTGAATGTTAGCTCCTTAACACTACCAGTCTGTCAATCACCCAAGCACTCTCGTCTGTGGTATGCCATCCCTGTCTTTGCCTTCCATGTTAAAAAGAAGGTGCTCCAAGTGCCTTAAAGTCCTCACCTATGAAACCCAGCCCCTGACACTGGCTACTCATGGAAATCTCAGATTCTCTGCTCCCAAAAGGAACAGTGTACCCCAATTTATCAGTTTTACCTTAAATCGCCTCTCCTGTATAATATACAGTACTTATGAGCACTTATAATAAAACAAAAGTAAGTTTATTTAAGAAAGAACATAAGTCCCACTAGAAACAAAAGAGAGTGATGGAAACAAATGGTTACAATACAAAACAAAATAATAAAATATGAACTAGGGCCTATGCCTAGTTACCTTTCCTATCTCAGGAAATATGTTCCCTCCTACACCACAAGACTGACTGGTTTCACTGGAACCAGGATCTAATTTTTCATGAAACACACATGCTCAGCAAGAGGTGTCCTCAGTGAATGGATACAGAGTGTCTTTCTCCATCCTGTGATATGCTGAATCAGTCTTATGTCTTTATTCATAGAGAGGGTAATCACATTGCTTTACCATTCCTTTTCACTGCCAAGAGGTTTCAATGTTTATAGTTTATCTTTGATGGTTCCCCATTGACTCTTATGGGTTGTTGCAGCAGTGGACAATTGAATAATACATTATATTATCAATGAGCCAGGGAGGGATTACAACTTTCTCCTGCTTGAATGGGCCATCACTGAAACATATGATTCCTTGTGACTCACTTTCATTCCAAAACCAGAAGGGCAGAATTTTCACTATAGTTACATTATTCCTTAAATATTATTTATATACAATTCCCTAATGTATATGAGTATTGATAAGTTTCCTGCTTTCAGTAGAGACCTCACATACTACCATGAAAACAGTGTGTTAAGTGTAGTGAGTTTGTTAGGTATGAGAGCAGAGTTCCTTGTAAAAGAATAGTGAATGCTTTGTCCGTTGGCACCAATATGCCTCTATGTCATAGGCTCATGTTGGCAATTTTCTCGTATATAAGCTTAAGCATATCAGGTCAAGCTCTTAATATACGTAGTCAAGTGGGTTACCAGAAAACTCAGTACAGATAGGCACATGATGCCTCTTTTACTTGAAATCTTTAAATCAGCTTTGACCTTCTTTGCTAAATGGTATGCTTTAGCCCAGTTAGAAATTACAAGAGGGATGCAGGAGTTACTTTGGGTGAAATATTATGGCCTGTTTTATGCAGAAGGTCAGACTAGATGATTATAGTGGTCCCTTCTGGCTTTAAAGGCTGTGGCTGTGAAATTCCTACCAAAGGAACAGAAGACATCTACACAAAGACAAGGCAGACACCGTCCCTTGAGGCCTTCCAGAATGTTGCTGATAGTGCCTGCAGGGGGATATAATGAACAAATCCCCATCCACTTACTGACTATGAAAAATATGAGGGGCAGCAAACACAGGCCCCATGTGGTAGATCATGTCACAGCAGAAAGACCTTCTTTGAGAAGAAGTGGCTGTGTTATCAGCAAGCCATCAAGTTTCAGAGATGACAGTATGGAGGTACTGACTGATGACCAAGAAGAAGAAGAAGAATCCTCATCACTCAGAGGATCTAGGTCACTTTCCTTGATCTTTATCCTACAACTCTGTGGGTAGGTCTACAGAGGAGTAAAAGACTGCAGCATGACCACGGCTGGCCCAGGTCAGCAGACTTGAACTCACAGGGTTCATACTGTCAGGCTAGAAATTGCTGTGTAGATTTCAGGCTTGGGTGGGAGCTTGAGTTCTGAGACTCTCCACCTTCTCAGAGTTCCAGAGCTTGAACTTCAGCCCAAGCTCAAACTTCTAAACAGCAATTTTTCAACCCTAAAGCCCAAGCCCAGCTAGCTCAAGACAGCTGACCTGGACCAGCACAGGGTTTCTTTTCCCATAGTGTAGAAATACCCTGTTTGTGTGCTCTCTTAATTGTCCACTTCTCATATGTGGTGGTTTTAATATGCTGTTTTATTTCTAGTACAAAAACTTCCTAACACACTGTTATTTATAAAGTGCATGGTCTCTCACATGGATATCATATCCCATACTGAAAAGTATATGCTCATTTCAAAATTTGCTTACTGGAGGAGCTTTATAAATTTCACTTCTCATTTTTGTGAGAGTCTTCAGATGTATTGAATTATGCCCAGTTATCACTATATAATACAGATGGTATGTAGGCCTGTTTATCTAAAATAGCAGACAATGCAACAGTCACAGTTTTACTTCTGGGGAGATTCTCAAAGGAACAGAGGGCAGTTACATTAGGTACCTAATTCCTCCTGAAAGTCTGTAGTATTCGGGTGTCTAACTACACTTTTAACTTTGAAAAAGTTTATTCTTTTTGCTTACCTTAACATATATATTCATGTAGTATTTTGTCCTCTCAGATCAATTTTTTTCCACCACTAGATATAGATCTGTGTTATGGTTGCTACAGGAACCACCACTTTAATTTAAAATTTCCTAATTTTCTTCCTTTAAAACGTCAAGTAGTACACAGTGCCCCTTTTCATTTAATTCCCTTGATTAAAACAAACACTAAACCCACCCAAAGTGAGTGTGTACGCATTAAAATAAACAGAATAAAAGTCGGTATTATGAATTCTGTGGGTTTGAATTTCCAGAACTTTTCCAGCAGTAACACTGCATTCATGTATTTTCCCCACATTTAATATGCAGTTATTACCATTAAAAACTCAACATTTTGAGTCAGAAAGAGTAAATATTACTACACTATACCACACTGCATGCAATATAGTTTTATAAGCAGTGCTATATCTGTCACTATGCCGTGGCAATAGTTGATGGCACTTACTACAGTAAAATCAGCATAATAAACACCGAGATCTTGCATCTAGGAGGCCAGCAGGCAATACTCTTAAGATTTTTTGTAAATGACTCAGTTCTCAGTTTTTCCCACCATTTTTAATATGTACAAAGTACAGCACCTGCATTTTATGTAGGTCTATAACTGAAACATATGACATATAGATTAACTAAATGTAATTTAAAAGAATGATGTACTAAGAGTTATTACTACAAAAAACTCTATAGTAGACTCTGGAGTCTCCTGAAATTACTTCAGTATATTAATTTATTCTGCAAATATAGTGCACATACAGATGACCTGACACCACCATTTGCTCATAGAAAATGTTCCCCTTCATTCTATGAAAGGTATAGTGATGAGATGTGGCAGTCAATGAGTTAAAAAGATAAAGGCATTTTTATGGAGTTTTTGTAGTTTTAGAAATATTCAAGTATAAACCTAGTGCACTGGGCACTCATTTAGGCTTCAAATCAAAATACAGCATGAGCCCTGACCAGGTCACAAGTTAGGGAGGAATATTATACATGCCTATGGCTTTGTTCTGCCACCTCCCAATTTTTTAATAACCCTTGAAATCAAATTAAATAGTTTTTTTAAAAGTCTCCTTACAACATTTTAGGATCCTCAATTATATTTGACTATTTTGTAGGGCCCATGTGTGTATGAGTCATTAAAATAGGCTCCATTGTTAAATAATCACAGGGCTTGGCACTTCCAAAATGCCAACAAATCGTCTGTTTTTTTTTTTTTTACCCGTTTGGCATTTCAAACTGAACAATTGAAATGTAATAGCTGACTGAGATGGGTGTCAGGAAGGATTTACACCAGCCTTACACCAGATGTTGACCAAAATCTAAAGCAGTACTTACCTACTCCTGTTTTTGAAGTGTGCCCTCTGGAGCGCAATCTTCTAAAAGAGGAGACAAAGTCAGAGACAAACCAAATTTAGAAGAGGGAGAAGCCTGAAATTACATGGAACTAATTCTTGCAACATAATGTTTTCAATAATATTATTTTTATAAATCAGCATTTCCAGTTTTAATAAGTTACAGTACTGACAAGAATGTGAATATAAGGTAAGATATGGAGGGATATGTACAAAGGATGATAATAATACTTAGGGTATCACAGTGTGACTGGCCCTTTGAAGTGGAATCAGGGTCCAGTGCATCTGGACTGATTTCCTGCTGTTCAACTGAGCTAAAGGGAAGAACAGCAGGAAGTACCTTGTGTTTGGCTTTTATTCATAATAGGAACATGATCATGTTATATCATCTCCTTTGCAGATATTGTAGCATATTAGTACCAAAGCAGTATGGTCCACATATTCAAAACTGCCTAAACCAGATCATCAAACAGCTGCAGGTGGTTGGCATATAGTAGGCAATAAAAAGGCTCCAGCACGGCCCTGAGTCAGCAGGAGGAAAGGCCTGTGGGAAAGGGCACACTCCAGGCAAGAAGTGTTTAGACAGGAGGAAGGGCTGTGCCCAGCTTGGGACTGAGGAAAAAGAAATGAACTTTCTAGAGGACAGACCATCAGGGAGGAGAGGCAGGATCCAGTTGAAATGGGCATGAAGATTGGTGGGTCTCAGTTTAGTTTTTAAAGACTTTGTGTGGGTCTTAAGACATTGGTACTCAGAAGGTGAATGTGTGGACTTTTTAAAGGGACCTCAGTGGAGGGAAAACTGAGACAGACCACAACAGTGCAACAGAGCAACAGTAAGGAGTGCTACAGGACAAGGATGCCCTTTGACAAGGGGTCAGCAGAAAGACAGAGGACTGTAAGGGACCTCCTGGATCCTCAAGTTTAGTCCCTGGTTATTGCAGGCAACCCTGGTTATAAATTTGCCAAGTTTCAACTTAAATCGTATAATACAAATGAAATACTGACCTTTAAAACAAATATCCAAATGGAACTTTCAGCCACCTTACCTTCCCCTCCTCTTCAGACCTACATGCTCTCTGCACCATGGGGATGTTCACATATTGACACTGTTTTGGCTGGAGGGCACACACATGGGGATGTGCTAGTCACCTTCACCCTTCCACTCTTTCTCATAAGAGGGGAGCCATGAGGAACCTATTTTCCCCTTCTCTTTGCAAAAGGTTACCAGCAGAGTGGGAAGCCAGAACTTTTTTTCCCTATGGAAGGCACAATGGAGGTATTTTTATGATGGGGAAAAGTAGTCAGTAGTCTTTTCTTCTTCCCACATGGTTAGGCAAATAAAGCTTGCCTGTCTGACTAGCCAGACATGCAGAACAAGGAATAATACATTTTTAACGCCATAAGGTACCATAATGATAATCTAGGATGACCTCCTGTAATAACACAGACTAAATAACCTCACACAGTAATTTGTGCATGAACTCCGTTTAAAGTAAACCCAGAAGTATTCTGAACCTGTCCTCAGCACTCAGAAAACTTCTGCCAGGGAACATTACGAGTGTTCAGACATTTCCCCCTCCTTCCCTTTAAACGTTTAGAACAGGTTTTTTTTCCAAATCTAGATGCTTCAAATTAGGGATTAGGGAGACTATTTAAACACCTAAACATAAGATGCTTCATGCTGGACACACTAAACTGAGACACAAAAATTAGTTAACATGCCTGAAAATGTTGGTCTTAGTGTATATTTAGTCTAAAGAGACTGAAAATTAGTGGCTCGAAACTGGGAAAATTCTTCTATGAGATCAGCAGCAGAAATGGTGCCAAACTACTCTCAAAACAGAAATTATTCTCCTCTAATGACTTCCATGCTTCAAGTACTGATGTGTAATGGTTTTAGGGGCCAAATATTTTGAAAAGCAAGAAATAATTAGGCAAAAGAGGGTTATTTATGCATCAGTGCTCTCCATTCCAAATCCTTCCTACCCAAATCTGTCCTGAAATGAAAACAGTGTCAGGTGAAAAAGATATTCCTATTCTGGGATGAGCTACAGCAGCTGTGGAGACGTGACATATTTGTATAGCTAAAGCTATATGTGGTAATAGAAGTGTCACAAAGCAAATGCAAGCAATTGGGAAAAAATCGAGGCAGATACACCCTGGAAGATATAGTTTGTAGCCCTCTTTCTTGATGAATATATTTAACTTGAATCTATATAAACTTGAAAGTGCTACCCATGGTCATAGTGGTCAGTCATTTGGCTGATGGGCACTGGAGATGTCTCTGAGTACTATTTTGTGCTGTTTTACTTTCCCTTGTACCTCTCCTCCTTTCAACAATGGACCACCACTGTATCTTATGCCATGGCATTCATCCATTCCTGCTGTGTTGGCAGCCATTACTGTAGGTAACTGTAGAGGAAAGTGTGCAATTTCAGTTTTCTATACAATTTTCTGGGCAATTCACTGTGCGCATTGAGATGAGAAGAGGTACATAGGGGTTTTGCTTGGCTCACCAGTTACCCTTACCATCCAAGTTTATATTTGTAGACTTGTCCCCCTCCCCAATTCAACTCACATCCTATTTTTTTTCTTTTATAATTGGCAAATCACTCTGTATAAATGAAGGACACTTTGTTTTCAATGCAACTGAAAATAAATTCTGAAACAAGTGATTATGAGCTTCTGCTCTGTTTTATTACACTTCTGAGAAGTCATGATTTCATTAACTGTGGGAATTTCGTTTGCATCACAAGAATAACGAATTAAGAGTAACTACCTTTTCTTCATGATTTTCCTCCCTACACAGTCTATAGCACATTCCCCGCCCAAAAAAATTCCTTTGAGTAGCACAGCCACAGCCAACATTTTGTGGGGAAAGAGCTGCTCTGACTGAGAATTTTAGGGCAGCCTTAGATTACTTTGCAACCCTGAATGAAGCATATTATTAAAGTCACTAGTACGATTCAGGATCTGACCTATGAAATCCATTAATTACAGTTGATTTACTCCTGATGTACATAGGGATAAGCGAGCTCTGAATCAGGCCCAAATGGCTGATTGTCACAAATTCAAGAATATCAAAACACAAGGAGAGCATCAGGATAAAATCAGAGAGAGGATCAGCCTATTCAAGTTTCATCCTGTAATAAGCAACTCACTCCTCATCAAGTTGGGGGTGGGCGGTGGGCGGTGGGCATGAAAATTACACCATTTTTTAAAGGGGGGGAAATCAAGCACCTCCAATTATGGAAGCTAGTGGAGCTGTTAAAATACAGTCACTGCTTCGTGATTCCCTTGGAACATAATTTCAAAACAAATAGGGACAGCACGTTTACATCCAAGGCAAAATGTGGGGTTTGCATCAGTGAACAGCAACACTTTCATGGCAGTCACATTAACTAAACCAGGTAGGGAGCAGCAATCAGCATTCCATAGCAGAGGATAATCATTATGATGTGCCGCCTCTGTTAAGGAAGAAGAAGGTAATAAAGCGGGGTGAGGGGGAATAAGGCTTTCCAATAAGCACTGCTTAAATTTACTTGAACCTACCACCACCATCAAACTCCTGCCCATGTGATGGATGTCACACTGTAACTATAGTAAAAGTTTACTAAACATTGTGGGCAAGTAAAAACATCAGTAAAAACATCAGAAAGTGCCTTTTGCTTGATCTTTATTCATAATGGTAAAATTTTCACATGCAAGCAAGGCCTAAATCAACAAAATAGATGCTAACCGTCCCAACTGTCTGATAGTGCCTCCAAGACCCAAGAAATAGGGTCATTGAAATGGCTACTGACTTTACCCTGACAAGTGTTGTTGTAGCTATGTTGGTCTTACCATATAAGAAAGAGTGATGTATTATCTCTTATTAGACCATCTTTGGCTAAGGAAAGAGAAGCTTTAAAGTTACACAAAGCTCTTTCAGGTGTGGAAAAGGTACTTAGTGTCACAGCTGAATACAAGATGGAACAGGTTGTTTAGCATAAGTAATTGACACATATTCTGATGAACCATTCAAGGTGAAGTGGCACATTAGCACCACTGTAGTCACAGGACAAAAAAGGGGGTTAACGGGGTTACAGATGATTCTAATAAGCTATAAATCCAATGTCTTTATAAAAATACAAGATTTCAGTGTCTAACAAAGTTATGAATTTAAGCTCCCAAGCTTCTCTTTTGAAGGTGTTGTGTAGGTTTCCTTTGAGGATGAGGACTGAGAGGTCAGATATGGAGTGATCATTTTGTGGAAAGTGTTTGCCTATAGGCAATATGGTTATTTGTCTTTTATCATTTTTCTGTGTGAATTCAGTTGAGAGCATAGTGATTCATGAACTTACACAGAAAAAATGATAAAAGACACACACAAAAATATCACCCTTGGGCAAACACTTCACAAAATGATCACTCCATAACTGACCTCTCTGTCCTCAATTCTCAAAGGAAACTTTCAAAGAGTAGCCGGGGAACTTAAATTCATGATTGTAGTGTCTAGTAAATTTATGGTCTTAATAAAGATACTGGATTTATGGGTTACTATAGCCATCTGTAACCCATTAACACCCCCTCCCTTTTTTGTTCTCGACTGCAGGGGTGTTAACAGGCCACTTCACCTTGAATAGCCCCTTATAATGTATTAACTACTTATGATAAACAATCTGTTCCACCTTGTATTTAGCTGTGACACTCTGAGTACCTTTTCCACACCCGAAAGAGCTCTGTGTAACTTCAAAGCTTCTCTTTTATTGGCCCAACTTCTGCTGATGAAAGATAATACCTCACCCACCTTGTCTCTGAAGTTACCATGACAAAACAAATAAATGACAACAGATTCCTCTTTTTCCTCCTAATGGAGTGGGAAAGCAGATGTTCCAATGCAGGGGCAGGAGCCTGGTGGCCTTCCCTGATACATAGCAGGATTTTCACTGGTATACAGTGAAAGAATGGTATTTATACAAAGGGTATATACTAGGCAAACAGATTTGGGTATATCAATAATATCTTATTCTACATCCTTTCTATTGGTGTATTTACATATTAATGGACTATAATATATTAATATGTAAATACACCAATAGAAAGGATGTAGAATAGGATAGTGTTGCTATAGAATTGTATATCCTTTCTATTGGTGTATTAAATTGTATATGGTTAAATAGAGAATCTGTGTCCACATTAGAATTATATAGCGTGGTTCAATAAAACCAGCAGAAAGTATCTCATTCTCAATAATAATCAATAATTATTTTAAGAATAATTTCTATATAAACCCTGTTACATTTTCACACTATCTATTGGTTTCATCCCTTTTACATTCTTTAAGGGTTTCCAGCTAGAGTATAAAAATGCTCCATAACAATAAACAATTACGTGTTTTAGATTGTGACTTACTCAAGTTTTCTCAACACCCAAATATTATTGTTACTTAGTTTTCTTTTCAACCAGAATTTTATTTAACCTCATGTGGCTCATTAACACGAGTAACTCACACAACTACTTTAAATAAACTAAAGAAAACTTCACTAGTGTGGTAGTTGCATGGTCCCCTTGTCCTACTCAAAACTTCTCTGGGCCAAATCCTTTAGAAACCTCAAATCCTTTAGAAACCTCAAAAAGAGGAGAAATTTGGAATGGAACACCACACTCCCCAAGGATAAGGGGATTAGTTACCTCCACAGAACCATCTTCCCAAGCCCTGAAGAGATTGTTCTGTGCCCAAAAATCCATGTATATGGAATCATAGAACTGGAAGGGACCTTGAGAGGTCATCTAATCCAGTTCCCTGCACTCATGGCAGGACTAAATATTATCTAGACCACAGGTGTTTGGGCAGAATAGGGGCCTGAGGCTGGGATTGTGGAAAACCTCTTATTGTGCAGCATCTCCTAACACAAACCTAAACAGAGGGTATGCTCTAGATCTCTTGGTCTGATTTTCAAAAATGATGGGCAGCTGCAGCTCCAGAGGCTCTGGCTATTCACCAAATCACAAGAAGGAGATGTTCTGATTTTCTCACTGCACGATATGCTCTTGGTTTCTGAGTTTAAGTAACTTTGTAACAAACTAACATTTTGATTCACTATCAAGGTTTGTCATTATTAGTTGTTATATTGTGTCCAAAATTTACTTAGTGATTCAAAATATTTAGGGTGGGAAATTGGCAAAAGAGCTGTAATGGTTAACATGTGTTCCTGAAACAGTCCAGTGAGTTATGCTTAGAGTTATGAAGTTTGAAGAATGAAAACCTCTCTCAATAAACCTTCAAATACTTTACTGAAAAGGATTTATTTAGTGTGGTTGTTTTTTTTCTATACCGGGGGGTAAAATGATGGTGATTTCTTTCCGCATCTGTTTCACCTTACCTTACATTGCAATACAAAATGTATGAGTATTTTTTATATTTTTTGCTGATTATCTTTGTGCAGAACAGTCACTTAGACAAAACTGTGAAATTGAACAAAATAATGAAACCAACTAGGTTAATTCATCAGTAGGTGGAATGAAGGCTGAATCTTCACAACAGCTATCTTGATTTTTTTCCCAAACTTTCTGCATGTCCATGTTCTTATAGAACTCTAAACCAGTATAACTTAATTGGAGTAAGATCAGAAGGAACCTTAAAATCTTTTATGTGTACTGTATACACACAAATAGGCAAAATTTGGATATTTTGCACTCTTTGGGTGACCCAAAGCAGCCATGAACTAACTTTATGTACCAAGTTAAGCTTTACATCAACAGCACTGCACAAAACCAGTAAGTGTGTTCATGAATCTGACTTGTATTATTAATATATTCTTTTTTAAATTATAATTCCAATTAAACAAATATATATATTTGTTTATTATTGAGATTATAACAAAGAAATACTGTATATCATGATCACATTCCATGGTCTTCACTGGAAGGCACACAAAAAAATCAACCAAACCAACAATAAAATAAAATAAAATAAAACTCCACTATGTCATTCAGTTTAGATTCTTTTCTTTCTTGGAAGAGGCGAGTTTTGCAGCCAAATGATACAAAAAATCCTAAATTATGGATCAATTTTAACTACCTCCTACTGTGTGCTCTTTGTTGCCATTGAGTCTACTACCTGAGGAATCTCGGTATGACTTAGCCTTTCATTCCTGCCACAAATGTTTGCCCTCAGCTTCAACAACTGT
This sequence comes from Mauremys mutica, assembly GCF_020497125.1. Taxonomy (NCBI): domain Eukaryota; kingdom Metazoa; phylum Chordata; order Testudines; family Geoemydidae; genus Mauremys; species Mauremys mutica. The sequence continues at coordinate 105,044,787 of NC_059076.1, read as the reverse complement.
GGTCTTATTTTGTTAATCAAACTGACATATTTCCCCTCTGGTACCTACTTAGATGGTCCCTACAGCTTTGTCCTGTGACCCAATGTATTTATTTAGACATGTCACTGAACTCAAAAGATATGATACACTACTGTATGGTACAGTCTCTTGGCAGTTAAGCAAGGAACATGCTTTTCAGGAAAAACAGACCCATTATCATTTGAATCCCTGATCAAATATTAACAGTTCTGATAGTTCTGTACTGTATTGTATAAATGCCTAATACAGGGGTGCTATCCACTCATAATGAATGTGCTTCTGGCAATCCTGAAGAATGAGGCTGCTGCTTCTGGGGAAAATGTAAAGGAGTTTACTTTGTAGCTAAGTAAAAAAATCTAAAACCTATAACACCCATAGTCCTGGATATTTTCTGGGGAATTAATGAGCAGCTTTGCCTCAAGCAACTTACCCTCCCAAATGGACACTAATTCATTAATCCCCAGGAAATGCCCTAGGCTGCATTCATTATTGCATAAATAATTTCTATAACAGATATGACATTCATCTGTTTTTTTAGCCTGAATAAGAATTTTCACTTTGCAGGGTTAAGAGAATTTCTAGCACCATTAATTTAAGATTGCTTAATTCAGATTTCTGTTTTCTGTGTAATCATAATAAAATACTTATATTTCCACAATATTTCCTTAAAGTAACACAAAGCTGAATGCTTCAACAGCAAATGTCTGCTCTGCATAAAAAGACAAAATAATGAGTTAATAATACCAAGCTTAGCAACTTATTTTACGTTTTGCAGTCACTGTGCAGACATTAATTACACTCACAGCATCCCAATGACATTGATAAGTGTTATTCTCCCCAGTTTTGTAAAGTGACACAGAGAGATGAAGGCCCAGTTCCTTATGATACTTAGGCACCTGCTTCTTTTGGTAGCAAAGTCCACCACTTACGAGTCATTCATACCTTCAAAGCTGCTGCTCGTCTGCCACCTAATCCCACATGTGGTTAAGGCCCTAGGCACTGAAAGGCATCTCTATACTGCAGCTACCAGGTGTGATTCCCAGTGCACATAGAGAGACTCGCAGTAGCTCATCTTAAGCTAGAAACAGTAGTGTGGACCTTGCGCCACTGACAGCAGCTGGGGCTAGCTGCCTGAGCTGGGACCCAGGGCTTGAACCTGGGCAGCTAGCCCAAGCCACTGCCAGTGCTACAATGCTCACACTTCTATTTTTAGCATTTTAGCTCAAGCTGAGCTAGAGTGAATCTGTCTACACTTCCCAGCTGTAGTGTAGATACACACTCACCATACATCACTCAATATTCCCAAAGCCACCTAAGCGCTGTTGCCACCCCACAGCTAACAAGTCACTCAGAGCATTAGCTCAAGCCAAAGCCACAGAGCAGGATTCTCAAACTAAAAAGGTAATAATTGGAGATATACCAATCTCCTAGAACTGGAAGGGACCTTGAAAGGTCATTGAGTCCAGCCCCCTGCCTTCACTAGCAGGACCAATTTTTGCCCCAAAGCCCTAAGTGGCCCCTTTAAGGATTGAGCTCACAACCCTGGGTTTAGCAGGCCAATGCTCAAACCACCGAGTTATCCCTCCCTAGGTGGGGGAGTGCCTATCTAACCAGCAGGGCCTAATCCAATCAGTGTGCTCAGTGAATAGCTGTCAGAGGCTGGGACATAGATGGACATATCCAGTAGTCGGAGCAGGAATTAGTAGCCATGAATAGGGGCCCAGGGTGAGAAATGGAGTCAGAGCTAAGGTTAAGAGAGGGACTGGCTGCACTAAGGCAAAACAGGAGCAGGACTATGAACAAGACTGGAGCAAAACCTACCATGGCCATGAGCAAATGCATCAAGCAGCTACCAAACTACTGCTGCTGTTGGTCTTAAGATCAACTAATCTACTGACTCTTTCTGCCAATCAGTCAGTGTAGCCAATCGGGCAGCCTACTACAAGCCAGTTACACTCATTAGGTTGCCTGGAGACTGGGTCTCCTGCAGGCCCTGTCCTACCTAACACCTGTTATTTGCCAGCCCCTTCACCAGGATGGCCAGTGCAAACCACCAATAACTGGGGGGTGGAAATAGCTCCTGCACAAAAGCCAGCCAGGGGCTGCAGGGACATATAGAACAAACCTGAGAGATGTTTTGCATGTGACCAGAATTGAGAGAGAGAGATGGTTTCTATTTCTTAGGCATAGGCTACTTAAGCAGCTAACCTAGTGTAGGTATCTGTCTCCAGGAGATGAGTTGTGGCTGAAGATTTTGAGTGGAGGCATCTATCTCTGGCCCATGAGCCAGATGCACCATATCAGCTTCTTAGGCAGCTATGCCCCTCTCCTTTGTATGTCACCCTGGTGATGTTGTGTGACTCCCCATTCAGCTTGCTAATTTCTGCCTAACTCTCCCCGTTCATTGTATGGGAGTCTGGGGGCCTACCTTGGGGCTGAAAATTCCTGTGGATGGTGGGCTACCTAGAGGTTGGGCATTGCTCCATTCAACACTGCAATGTCTAAGTACCTTTAATGATCTGACTAAAGTGACTCGACCAAGGCCACACAGCAAGTAAGTGTCAAAGGCCCACACTGGTAACATTTACAGATATATCCATGAGAGGGGTTTCTGGTAGGAGGAAAATTCCATGAGGAATTTTAATGGGATCAGTTTATTGGAACGCAGTGAACTTATAGTATTTTCATGAGACCAGGGTTATTCACAAAGACACCTCTTTTCTCTACATTAACTCTGAAGGCTTCTGTTCCCATTCTGGCTCCCTGACAGTACAGCTCTAGTGGAATCAAATTGCTAGGAAATCCCAAGCAAGCAGCTGCCCCCCCAGCAAATACAACCTACTAATAATGGTTCTTACTGAGAGAGTTTCCTAGCACAAAGGGGGGAGGGCTCATGAATAGTTAATGCAGTCCCAGTCTCCATTTGGCTTGGAGGTAACCTACCACACAGAGTAGATGGAAGAGTTAGGTGTAGAGGTAGAGATCCCCTCTGTGTTTCTTCTATTGGGAGCTGTACTGGACCCACAGACAGATTAGACCTAAGGAGTTTGTGTAACCAACTGGTGAATATGTTACAGGTTCCCCTTGGTGCCAATCTGCAGAGGTTAGGAGTTGTTACTATGTCTGCTATGGTGCTTTAATGCTTTAGTTCAAGCTGTAGCAGCTCATGCTTTTTGGCTATGGAGGCCTCTGGTTCAAGCTCCAGTGTGTCAACTAAGAGGCTGGCCATCAAACTTGAGCTTTTAGTTTCTTCTTCAGTCCAGCTGCAGTTTTATGAAAGATTTTTCAGGCAGTGTCATGACTGACTAAGAGCCTCGTTAATCCCAGAGGGAGTGTGGTCATGCAGCTGTAAGGAGGGAAACAAACATTTGCATGGTCTTACTTTGGATGCCAAAAATATGTCGAGTTTAATATATTCAAGTCATCTTCTTTTTGTGCAGTTCTTGCTATGGTACATATGCTTCAGATCAAAAACAGAGCTTTACTGCTAAATGGTGTTGGACACCCATTTGTACACTTGTTTTCCCTTCGGCCTGTCAGAACTTGTTTGATTGTTGGCCTATTACTCCTGAGCCGTTTTTAAAGCCAATAACTTTTGAACCACTGCCAAATGAAGGCTCTGTTCTCTTGATGTCCTGTGCAAGCGGTAGAAAGAGAAGACTTAATCTCTTTTCTCAAAGCTGGATTCAAAATGTAGTCTCTCAATATATAAAATAAATAAATAAAGTACAGACGACAGACTAAAAGCTTGATCTCTGTGAACAGAAAGGATGAGCTTTATTGTATGGGATTCCCAAAGCCTGAGTCACTCTACACTCCCCCTTGTTTAATAAAACAATTTCACAATTGAAACTGTCTGATATATAAATGCATGGTATCCTCCTGTGACTTGCATTTGTTGCTACCCTTTTCTAACAGCAACAGATTTTTTTTTCCCAAATGGAGCTTAAAAAATAAATAAAATCACATTATAAGTACAAATCAGAATTCATCTGGAAACTCTTTTCTTTAGTATTAAGAGTGAGCTACCATGCAAGACTGAGACTAGGTGACATAATGTGTGACTTTTTTGGGGAAGAAGTTATTACTTGTTCACATATATAGCATGCAGCTATCTGGCTGTAGTATTAAGCCACTGCCTCTAAACCAGGGGTTCTCAAACTGGGGGTTGAGACCCCTCAGGGGGTCCTGAGCTTATTACATGGGAGGTCGTGAGCTGTCAGCCTCAACCCCAAGCCCCACTTTGCATCCAGCATTTATAATGGTGTTAAATATATAAAAATGTGTTTTTAATTTTTAAGGGGAGTGTCGCACTCAGAGGCTGGCTATGTGAAAGGGGTCACCAGTACAAAGGCTTGAGAACCACTGCTCTAAACCATTACATTAAATTCATAGTCTGAAGGTAAAAAAAGTGGCTCTTCGTTACACCAGTACAAAACCAGAGTAACTCTAGTGTAACTGAAAGCAGAATCTGGTCCCAAATGCCCATGGACACCAGGATCTGGTTTTTATTCTGTACTGCAGATGAATACATTTTTTAAATATCCTTGAATAGGCTCAGACTAGCCTCTTGAACCAGATTCCAGTTGAAGTCAGTATAAACAAAACCGATATATTTTACATCTTCCAACTAGTTAGGGCTCCATGACTTCAATTGTAGTATATTACTTGATGATAAATGGTGCCATAAATGATACTGCAAGCTATAAAGTTGCAGAATAAATAAAAGCAGAGTTCAGTGGAGTTCATTTTATTTTCTTTGAACCATTAACCAAGCGTTGCTATTATCTTCTCTAACAGAAACTGGTGATTACAAAGGGTTTGCATTTTCTACTGCTGAGCTGAATAGATAGATTAGAATGCCAACAGATTCTTGTTTTGGATGGAGAATGCCTCATTCTGTTCTTCCCAGGGGTAAATATCCTCTTAGCTGTGAGATTAAACAGGGTACACAAGAGGATCACTTGACTGGGAACTGGGAAGAAGTTTCAAGAGCAGGTTTTCTAACAATCTTAATCCACTGCACTACCAATCCATTTGCATCCTTACAAAAGAAATTATGAAAGAAAAAAAATTGCACAGCTAAAATAATTTCATGATCTCCTACTATTCCTTTTTATGTACTTGTGACTATCACTTTAAATGATGGAGCATTTCAGCATTAGTAGTATAGTAAAAACATTAAAACAGAAGAGATCTTTTGATTCATTCCACTTCTTTCTGGCATCGGGAGTACAGCTACTCCATTTTTGCTCTCTTTATTTTTAGCTGTTCTAAGGAAAAAAAAACATACAAGAATGAAATGACCAGAGGATCTGGTTTATCTCTGAAAAAAAACAAAACAAAATTGATTTGAAAAGACATATATCGTGATCTACTTAAGGAAGATACTTATTTCTGACATGATGCTGACTAGGCTTCTGATACATATTTTGATATTTCACAATGAATTATGTCAAATTATCTGCACCACTACACAATGTAGTTTATTACATCAAATTATGGCAAGTCACATCAGAAAAGAGTAGTTGTGAGAAACACACTATTTTGCATAATGGATGCTACATATCAATTAGAGCTGCATGGATATTAAAATACCCACTTCTGCCTTTAACCCAGTGCACTTGCCTGTGACTGATAAACAGTCCCAAATTGTCACATCCAGAAGATGACCCTGTAGGAAGTTAATTATATGAAAAAAATCACAGAAGTTTCTTAGTATTGTAAAAGCAACAAAGAATCCCCACAGAAGTATTATCTTTTAGAGGCATTGTTTCAAGGAATGATGAATGTCATACATTTGGGTAAATAAATGCATGATAATCAAAATAACTATCCTGTCTCTGAGAGTATATCTTGCATGATTACAGACACCTGCATCAAATTCTCCAGCAACTTACATGGGGGTGCAGGATCAGGCCAGAATTCTCTAATGTCATAGTGGATACCAAATATCTCATCAAATAAATATATAGATTATGAATTTCTCATTTATGTAGCAGGATCATAAGCAGTAGTTATAACTAAGATAGCATCTGAATTTTCATGATAAACCCTTGCTTAAATTGCTCATAACTAACATTTGACTTTTTTTAATTTTAAAATTTCAAATTTTGACATAAAAATGATATTGGACTGATTTTTTTCCACATTTTTCAATTTCCCAAAACATTTATCTTTTGAGCTAAAATTTCTGAGGCTGGTCTCCACCTGGAGGTATATTTTTGCTGGAAACTTTGATCAAAAATAATTCAGCATTTTTAAGTCCAAGGACTGTAAAAAGTAAAGTAAAATACAGTTTTTCCATTTTATGCAGGACTTAAAAATGGCTGAACTATTTTTGATCAGACTTTCCAGCAAATATATGTATAAACTTTCTTCCATTTCTTTAATATCTTTGGTGCCAAAATGTCTGTGGGTGGAGCACTGAAATTTTACATACAAATAGCCCTAAATGCTCCTTGACAAAAATTGATTTTGATTCGACTGAGTTGCGAGGGCTAGAAAAATGCTGTTGATGCATGGTATGATTTTTACGCCAGTTTTACAAATATTCTGAAGGAAATGAGGCTGAGTTGTACATGTTTATGGAGCTAACCTAGGTGTGCTGAGTTCTTTCCTCAATGAATGTATTGCTTCTGCAAGACAGAACATTCCAAAGGTAAATAGCCAGTCATAGATTATGGAATTAAAAATAAAATAATTAAAAAAAAAAGGAAATTCCATCAAGCAATTATGTTACGAGATTGCTTAACTTTACAAAAAGACTTGTAAATCAGGAACGGCAAAACTTAAAATTGCATGCAGAATCTTAATTCTGGCCACTCTTGCATGTTTATGATGCAATCTTTTCCTACTCTATTACATGCTGCTTCTCAAAATGTGCTGTAGAATATTGTACACACCCTTCTAAAATGCTTTGTGCATGGTGAGTGGTCAATTCGCTGCTGATATAGTATAGCACATAGTGAACGTGGCAAGGTCCATCCTCACTCTTGCACTTTCTGTACAGTTTGCCTATGTAGTGCAGTGAGCATTAGCAGCAAATGCTGAGCTATTCTTTTTCTGTATATGTAGTTCCTGTTTTTTTGTCAGACAGACGGTGTAATTTACAATCTGGATAATTTGGGGCCAGTGCACCCCTGGGATAGCTTTTATATACAGGGTGAAAGGGCCCAAGTGACATAAAAAGGGTCTAAAACTATAAGCCCCAGATCCAGCCAAGGGAGATTTCTCAGGAGCAGGATCTGAAAAGGACAGCCATAGGCAGATTTATGAGGATGCCCTCATAAACTCTGGATTAGTGAAGGCATGTCTCAGGAGAGACATATCAAGAGCAGGGCTTCAATAGGTATTAATTTGGGGTTTCTGGGCAGTCTTACTGCATCTAGGAAGCTGGGGACCTGTAATTTAGAGAGGCTCTGCTATAGCAGCCCAGAATTGAATTGGAAGGGTGCAGGAGTGCTATAAAGTTACATGACCACACCCCTCTCTGTCTAACTGTGTGCTGGTCCCCTCAGAGGTGCAGCACAGAATCTCACTCTTACTATTCAAGGAATAAGATACTACTTAGAGCAGGGGTCTCAAAGTCCCAGCCCGCTGGCCATCTGCGGCCCGAGAACCTCCCCACTGCGACCTGCGGAGGAGAGACACAGGCAGACATGCTGCCAGCAATGTCTGCTGCAGGCGCCCCTTACCCCTCACCCACAGCTCTCATTGTCTGGGGGGAAGGTTCTGAGAAACCATCACTAGTTGCCGAGCAGAGTCAGCCATGGAGGCAGCATCACTTCTTTCCACAATGACTATAAACAAGTCAAAATACTGAACACAACTATCTGATGCACACCTTGCTGCAATCCTGAAGGTTTCAACTGCTCAGTCACTGAGGCCAAACATCAACAAACTGACAGAACTGAAGCATTTCCAGGTGTCTGGCAAACACTAAACACTCTCTGACTGGTGAAGAATTGTATAAAGTTGTATGACAGTTTTATTATTTCTAGGAAATTCAAAATAAAAAATACAATATAAACATTTTCTTTTCTGAGCACCATCTTCAGTGATATTATTGGCCTGCTGGGAGGATTTGAGGACTGGCACTGGCCCTGAGGTAAATTGAGTTTGAGACCCCTGAATTAGAGTAAGGAGATCACAGTCTGGGACTTCGGAATGATTTAGACCCCTGGGAGCTCTCTCTAGGGGGAAGTGGTCTCTATGCTCTATGGTGTACTCAGACCTTCCAATGGTGTGCAAAGGGGTGGGAAGGTTCTTTTTATCCTCCTCTCTCCGCCAGAAACCCATGTAAGGGTGAGTCTCAATCTAGCCTCACACATCAGAATGAATTGCCAGGTTATGAAGACCTCATTGGCTATATCGGGGGCGGGGGAGGGGGGTAACAGCCAATTTGGATTTACTAATTTAGACTGACTCCAATTAAAATAATGTTAGTTGGCGAAGGTTAGTGCTAGTGTTATTATTAGGTAGTTCTCTCACTGTATATGAATCTCCCTAGTCTCTTATTGCACTTTCAGTTAGTAAGCAAATAACCTGAACTGGATTTGCATACAGCCTATAATGAATTGTAACTACTACAGCTGTTTGGGCTGAATGAAAAAAAAATGTACATTAAATAATACCATAGTCTTTCATTTGTCAGGTAATGTGAGATAGCCAATAGTTAGGCAGGGCTTGTGGGAAATGGAGAGACTAGGCCCTGTTATTGCAATAAGTTCTATGGGAATAGACTCTGTCCCATGGGATTGTGCACAGGTGTAGAGACCCACCTATATGTAGCTTGTTGTGGTATTCAGGTCCAAGTTACAACGATGAGATACAGTATATTAATGAAGCAGAAGTCAATCTGGGTAGAGAAACTGGTAATTCTGTTTTGTGGAGGGTTTTGGAATGAAAACCAAAACATTTAGAAGCTCTCTGCTAAACAGAATTACCATTCACAGCCCCAACTTCAAGACCTTGGAGCAGCGGACCCTGAGCTGTTGAGGAGCCATGAATCAGGGGTCCCAAAGCTGTGATTCATGGCTCCCTCTCAGCTCACCAGGTGAGAGACAAATTTGTGAGATGAATTCTGTAGATAGACTGCCCCCTATGGCCACCTTGCAAACTGAGACACCATATTGTTATATTTCTAGAAACTGGCAAATAGTAAGAAATTAGCCCAGTTCAACATTTGAAAAGAGAGTTTGCTATAAGTAAAGGAATTTGGGAATTAACACTAAATCTCTTTGTTATTCTTCCCCTTTTCAATTAACTCTAATGGCATTTGTCTTTTTCTTTCTCAGTTCTAAGGGCAAAGCCTGAAACTTTGTATTAACAACAGGAGTTCTGACACTCAGTTTCCTGATATTGGCTTTGAATCTCAGCATGTGTTTAGATACTTGGGAACAAACTGGAGGAGCTCACAGTAGCTATTGAAAGAGGGATTAAGTAATTCATTAACTCTGGTTTCAAGGAATGGATGTCTAATTTTTGTAATCTTCTGAAGTGTAAAGGGACAGCAGTCCAGTTTCAGAAATGTCTGTTTTCTTTGATTAAATATGCATTCTTTCTTACAAGTCCTTAATGTTCATTCATTTAACAAGCCAGGCAGAATTCATCACCAGAAAGTTTTATTTATACACACAAATAATCAAAACATTTGGAATCTTCACTCCATTTTTTTTTATTTGCTTGCAAGTGTAGTTCCACATAATATGTGGATAGGAAGCCATTAATAATGACAGAGTAATATACAAAAAAAATATTGATTTTGTTCAGCAAAAAACTAAACCTGAAATTCATATCTTGAGGAAGAAGGATTTGATGTTAATAGTTTTTTCTTTCATGAAAACGCTTCAAACAAGTCTCCATAATTATTATTATTTTTAAAATACCTTTGCTAACCAATAATAAAAAGAAGTTACATTATATCCACCATATCCTTTGCAGTTTCCTGTATATGCTAAACATATTTGGATGTTATGGGCCAAATCATCAGATGAGGGAAATAAAGAGTTCATCATTCCAGATCTCCCTGGTAGACCTATATCAGTGTTTGCTAGTTTTTGGTATTGAACTAGGATTCACCTTCAGTTCAGGGTGGTGTATTAGTTAGTGGTTAGAGTGGTTCATTGGGTGAATAACCATCTGAAATCCGACTTATTTCATTAGCCGCTAAGGATGGACTAGGGCCTCCACCTCATGCTTTACATTCATTTTGTTCTCATTTTGCTTAGCTGACATTAACCACACCAGGTGTGAGGCAATGTAGATTCAAGCCCAGTATGCACATTGTTGTGATAATGGATTTCTATACAATAAACACTACCTGGGGCTTGATACTGCAGGCTTTACTCACATGAGTAGTCTCATTGACTGTAAAGGGAGTAAAGTCTACATATGAAAAAACCTTCAATATTTAGCCACCAGTATAGAATAACTAACGCTCTCTTTTACCTAACTCTACTGCTAGATTAAAATTGCAATATTACATTTGTCAGACATTATGTGAGAACAGAACTTACAATTTGTTTGGATTTTTCATTAAAGAGGGAAGGTGATTGAAGCAAAGCATTAGCAATCAAGATTTCTGGGTTCTACTCCTGGCTTTATCAGCAAGTCAGAGTATGGTCCTGGACAAGTCACTTGGCATATTTGTATCTCACTTTCCCTGTCTGTAAGCTGGAGATAATACTTACAGACCATGCTCATCAATGTAGTGGCTGAGTGACTTCCAGTAGTACATTAAGCAATGTGACTTAACATCAGTCACATGTTACTTGTTCTCTCATCCTTTCCACAAGAGAAAAGCATATGCAGTGGAGTGTTTTGTTTTGAAAGTTTATTTAATACACACACACACCACCTGTTGATATATGTTTATATTAGAGAAGCCAAGGCCAAATAAATACTCCTTACGGTTTGAGTGGAAAGTGGTGAGGTTTATGATGGTGTTTAGTAGCTGAAGAAATTCATTCCCAGTCTTGGACCAGTGCCAGAGGAAGTTCTGTCTCCTGCGCAGATGAGCTTTACTCTAGTTGTTGAGAGTTCCATTGTGTCAGTGGAGTTTAATTATCAACCACGGTCTTGATACTTGATCTGTAAGGCCATGGAGTGCTTTGAAGTTAAGAACCAAGACCTTGAACTTGATTGAAAGTTCTATGAGAAGCCAGCATTGAGAGCACAGGAAAGGTGTGATGTGCTCATGGTAGCCTGTGCTTCTGAGGAGATGTACTGCAGCATTTTGTATTAGTTAGAGCTTCATGAGTGCTGAAGGTTTTATGGTGAGGTATATCATATTGGTATAGTCTAGCCAAGGGGTGACAAAGGTATAAATAACTGAGGCTAGGTCTTAGTCCTCCAGGATAGGATGGAGTCTCTTAGCCACCTGGAAATGGTAGAATGCATTACTCAAAGCCATTGCCAATGTGAGAGTTCAGTTATTGATGAGTCATCCAAAAGTACTCCTAGAATAGAGATTTAATTGACTTACTGTGGATGAGAACCTTCAATTAAAGGAGACTGCACCACAGCTGCAAACTTCTCAAAATACTGTTCTCTGCCCACCAACATTACTTCTGTTTTGCTGAGGTTTAGCTTCAGCCAGCTGTTCTTCATCCATGACATAATCTCATCCAAGCACTTGGCCATCTTGGTGGTAGTGGTGTGATCGTATGTGGTGAAGGTTAGCAGAGCTGTGTATCATCTTCATATTGCTGGCACTTAAGTCCTTGTTATATGACTGTAAAGGACCATCAGATAATTAACATTTAAGTGGCAGTTGTCAAATTAATGGAGGCAGTAGATTTTGAAATATATTAACCTAATTTTTTGGTGTTTGTTCACACAGGATGCAATTAACCTGGCTTCAGAGGCCCACAAGGCTGCAGCATTCTGTTGTGGAGCTGCACTGGAGGGTGAGGGAAGCTACACTCTAAGTACCTGAACATTAAGGATATGGGCTGGAAAGGGACCAAGGGATAGGCAATGATATCTTGATTACGTATGTCCATTAGCCTTCAGAACATATATGAGGGTCAGAGAGGGATTACAAACTCTATTCCAGCCCAGGTAATGCAGTAGCAACCATAAGAAGTGGGGCTGTGCTGCTCTTCAGTGCCTTGGCTCCAGACTGGGAGAGGATTTCACCTCCCAATACCTTTCCCCCCTCCCACACACACACACTCACAGTTCATCTGGACTATGCGTAGGTGGAATTAATTTACTCCAAACTTTGAAAACTTGCTTGACTGAAGGTATGCATCTAAAGCCACATTTACAAGGCCCAGTTGAAAAACAAGCTACTATTTTAATGCAAATACACCAGTTTACACCAGCTGAGAGTCTGGCCTCCGATTTCATAACTGGAACAGCATACAAACCTCCATATTAGATTCTCTAAGGTCCTGCTGTGTCAACAGAATTCTCTCTCTGTCCTAGGATTGAAGGTTTCATGCTCCAACTTCTATCACTAAGGGTTCTATTGTGCAGTCTTGATCCAACAGCACACATAATAAAAAGGAGTCACCCACTCCCGTCACCTATGCCAGGTTGAATTTTATAATTCTGCAGTGCCTTGAGGCACACAGCAGGGATTATTCTTCAGAGCCCCATGCCCTCTACATTATTGCTTATCTAATAAGTAACATCAGTGCAGGAACACTGCTCCAGGCTGCTTTACATCAGAGAGATGACATTTCAGCACAAAAGCAAAGTGGCATATCTTGAGTTAACATTAAACATTTTAAAATAAATTGGCTATTTCCTGCATCCTCTCTCATATAAACAACGCTAAGCATGAAAATATGATGCTATAATTGCTGGCCTTTGTAAAAAACTGTAAAAACATTTAGAAACTGAAGCAAGATTTCATGAAATGTTGCATCACCATGTTCTCTGCTGGCTAAAACAAAACTTGAAACTAGTATGTTGCATCTGCAGCTGAGCCCAACACAGAGAATTTCCCAAGCTTAGCAACAGACCCATTTAATTCACCCAAATATTCTTTTATACACAAAAGAGTGTGATTATGTAAATATACAGTAGAATAAAGGTAGTGCATGAAATTTAATATTATTATGTGCAGTATACAATGGGAATTGTATGAGTAAACCCTCACATAGATTACAAAGTGAGGTCTAGGGTCAGATTCTGAACTTAGATATACTGGTAAATCAGAGGAAAGATGGTCCTAGGCACTACTCTAGCATTTAATAGACTTGGGACCAAGTTCCTAATGCACCACCAACTTCTGTGACTTTAGGCAAGTCACTTAGGGCAAGATTTTCAAGGTATTTAGGCTCCTAAAGATGCAGATTGTACTAGGCTCCTATCTGCACCTTTAGGTGCCTAAACCTTTAAAAATCAGGCCTCTGTTGCGATGTCTACATTGCAACAAAAAACCACAAAACCACAGCAATGATCTCAGAGCTCAGGTCTATAAAATCAGGCTTATATTACGGCACTAAAAATAGCTGTGTAGAGGTTCCGTCTCAGGCTGGAGCTCAGGCTCTGAAACCCAGGGAAGGGGATAGGTTTCAGAGCATGAGCTCCAGCCTGAGACAGAATGTCTACACAGCAATTTTTAGAGCCATGAGGCAATTCCAAATCTGTAGGGAGAGGAAGGGGGTTGGCGGCAGGGATGGGGTTGGCTACCTAGCCATAGGGAACTGAAGGACAGAGAGTATCTATGAAATGGGAATAATAGTATTTATCTACTTCACAGGGCTACTGTGAGGATAACTACACTAAAGATTGTGAGGTGCTCAAATACTATGGTAATAGAGGGCCATGGAAGTACTTAAAACAGTTAGACTGAGTAACCATACCGACATGTGTGATGTAATTTCAGGCTTATATCTCAGAATCTGGCCCCTCCTAAACTGCAGCAGCAGTATTAACTAAAGACAGGTGCACACCAAAACCTCTGGTCCAAACACTTGAGAAATTGAGGCCCTTCTCTTATTAGCATACATGTCTTGAGAATTCAACTTCACAGTCAAAAACCTTCCTTAAGATTAAAAACCAATTAAAACCTTAAGTCCTTCTAATGTTAAGAAAAATTGTGCACAGTTTTGGAATTACAGATGCAAGCTGTAAATGATGTATGAAATAAAACAGTTTCACTTAGTACACTGCTGTGCTGTTTGCTGTGTCCTATAGACATTCCAGCACACAATATTCAGCCCATTGACATACAGTCAAACATATCCATGGTAACACAAAATCACAAAAAGCAAAATAAACAATATATATTTTCAAAGCATTCAGTATATATTCTGTTCTACCTGACTCACACCCCTCTCTCCCTCAGGCTGCACTCCCACCCTCAAGTGTCTTGCTGACTGGAGCCTAGAGAGAAAGAAAGGCAGGGAGGGGAGACTTTCTTTCTTTCTTTCTTTCTTTCTTTCAGTACAACTCCACATACACATTAGCATGTTTAAAACATCCTTTTAAAAGTACTGTTGACAGGTTAATATTTCATTCTTCCCTCGTGCACTTCATAGAGATTGTGTGACTCACAGGCACAAAATAAGATGGTTTCCAAAACAAAGAAACAACAATGGAAGCAGCTTCTAAGCAAATGGAACCATTCACTGTAGCTTTAAGGTTCCTTCTCGTGATAAGATGCTGTATAATCAAATCACAGCAGCATTACAAAATGACATACACCTTCTTTAAATACATTGTCACTGATTCTGTCCTCCCACAAATCTTACACTGATATCATCCCACTGAATTCAGCAGAGTTACTTTTGGTTTATAGAACCAGGGCCAGTGAAACAAGGCACCTGACAATCATAGAGCAGATTTAGCTGATCACTCACAAATATTAAGAATTTCCAGTCATTCATTGGTCCCAACTGTGCTGCAAAATTTACCAGTAATTCTGCATGAGTTGCCCAATTCTTGTTTGAATAATATGTTACAGCAAAATTCTACTAAATCTATATCTCTTACATTTATTTATACTTTTCAGATCATGCCAACATACATGATAATAAATATGTATGTTCTATCTCTGTATCCATTCTCTCCTGCACTGAACTGGCAATGCTCCTTTTTGGTGGAAGGGTTGTTTTGTTTTGCCTTTTTGCATGATTCATCAGAGTCCATAATAAATTAAACCCAGCTGGCCCAGCTTGTTAAACTACCTTTTTGTTCTGCTGCTGGAACATGCATGTGTTCTAACAGTAATGTCATATGGCATGGTCATTCAGATGGATGGGACATTAGAAAGTACCAGTTGTACAGCTAGCAAGTAATTCAAAGTGAAATGACTAGGCTGGTAGCCAGCAGGGATTGCTGTTATCATTTATATTTCAGCTGAAGTTGTAGGGGTTTGCAGGTTCTTAGCACCTCTTAGGATTTTTCCTAGAATCAGTAGTTGAGTAGCTCTTAATTTGTATAGACATGGTAAAAAATTCAAGGTTTGGGGGATGAAAAGAGCTGTAGGATTCAGGAATAGAAAGATGTAAAGATATAACAGACAGTTTGGCTCCAAGTCTGACCAGTAATCTGAACAGTTTGTGTCCCTCCATAGCACAAAGCAGGCCTACACCTAATGGATCTGGTGCTTGGCAGTTCTGGACTGCATAATGGGATACCAAGTGGTGTAGAGCTAGTAATAGGGGATATGGTTGGGGAAAGGAGAGCATGGCTGGGTTCTCCAACCCAGGGGTCTACTCCAGTTATCCCGGAAGACACATAGCCTGTTGACAGCTGTAAAGCTTCAATGGAATCAGACTGGCCCTAAGACTGGACGACCTTAAGGTCACTTTTTTGCACTTGCTCGTTAGGTAGGCCTGAGTGTTCCATGGCCACAGAGGAAGGTTTGAGCAAATATCTAATACATATTGCAAAACATTCGTCTGATTCTCCTCTGCATTGCACCTGGTGTCATCATTTACACCTGTACACAGTGAGAGGAAAGCAATTCCAAATCAGAATGGTAGCACCATACACCCACTTCGCACAAGGGAGTGGAGAATCGATCTGAGTAGCTTTAAATGATTGCATTTACTTTCAACTCTTTTTTCTGTTTCTTAAGTTCAAATACAAGCAGCATTCCTTGTCCTTCCATATAGACATTTGCTTTTACCATATTTTGAGCTCATATTCATTACCTTTCATACAGGTTCAATTGTCCTGACTTCTGCACTGTTAGGAAAGTTTGGGGTGAGATTCTGAACTGCCTCTCTAAGGGGCCCAGCACAGAACTCATAAGACAGGTGAGGTGGGGCTATGGTGGCTGTCTTCTACCATCTCTGCACCAGGGAATCTGCCGGGGCTTTTAGGGCCCCTTTACACTACTCTGGCCCTTTTATCCAATGTAAAGAGACTGGAGAGCAGATGAGGATCTCACTTTTGAACTCCAGCAATCAATAGCTTATTTCTTTGTTAAGAGGGGGAAAAAAATCCAAAAAGACTTGTGTTCACTGTTTATACATGTTCTGCAGCATATGAATGGGGATATTATGTAGAAAAAGCAGAACACAATTGACAACTCTCAGACAGCAGCTATCCAGAGTCAGTAAATGGGAAGCCATCTATCGACTTTTTATAGCTCAAGTATTTGATCCCGCAATGAGCTGAGAATGGGGGCAACACCTGTACGTATGTGAAGCCCCAGTGCAGACCACAGGGCTTCATGTGGGCAATAGGTTCTGTTTGAATCCATTTGGAAGATCAGGGCCCAAAAAGATAAGCATTTTCAGGGCTGGATTAGGGCACAAACATTATAGACGCATGCCTAGGGCCCCAGGTCCTAGAGCACATGATTACATCAAAATGTCAGCTCGTCTTGTGAATGAAAACACAGATATAAACTGAGGGTAATCTATGAACAGATGTAGCAATGAGTCTGCAGACAGCCTGAAACTGTAACATTGAGAGGCAGGAACTGAACCATCCATATCAGTGGGATGTTAAGTCTGACAACCACTATTCTGGGGGGCCCCACCAACATCCTCCTAGCAGAGGACTCTGTGTGTGACATGAGAAGTATGAAGCAGACCTGGACTGTCCACTCACCTATCCAAACAGACACAGTATGGCTTCAGGTAAGTACTGGCTGCCCTGTTGTGGATGAGAAAGATCTTGTCATCATAGAATATCAGGGTTGGCAGCGACCTTAGCAGAGCATCTAGTCCAACCCCCTGCTCAAAGCAGGACCAATCCCCAGACAGATTTTTACCCCAGTTCCCCAAATGGCCCCCTCAAGGATTGAACTCACAACCTGGAGTTTAGCGGGCCAATGCTCAAACCACTGAGTTATCCCTCCCTGCTATGAGGGAGGAAAAAAGTCCCTGTGCTGCTTCCCCTTCCTGTCTGAGCGGGGAGAGGACCAGCCCAGGAGCGCCTGAGTGGTGATGTGGTGAGAGCACTAGATTCATCCAGATTTTCCATTCTTCCTCACACCATTTCAAGATAACCTCTGTCTTTGAAACAGCAAGTTTCAATAACTCCAACAGTCCAGGGCAGACAATGTGTATCACTATTGTATAATTAAGCCCTTTTTTAATGCTACCAGGTTGGGATAGTCTGTAGCAATTATTAGCGCTTTCCATAGAAAAGTTTATCTGCCTTATATAAAACTGTCTTATATTTATAACTTACATATAAATCTGTAAAATACATGTTAAGGAATCAATGCATTTCTTATTATAATTTTCCACTACTGCCATAGTATGTAACTCAATAATATTTTTGCATTTACATAGTTCATTTTTGCTCATAGATTGCCAAGAGTTTTAAAGAAGAGAGCAATGTAATAATGTTTGCTGCCTTTATATTTTGTTTGCTTTGTAAATAGTAATATCTGTCAAAGTATTAGGTCTGAATGATTTACAGTAATCATCAAAAGTGTTTATTCAATATTGACTTGACTTGACTTGATAACAGGGAGGGAGATTGAAATCGGTAAAATTACAGCAATGTACCGTAGCAACAAAATGACATGTATCCTCTAACTAAGGCCTCTAAAGGTAGTGATGGAAGGGTTTTACAAAACTTAAACTATTTTTTAGAATCTGCTCAGTTCACTCTAGAAATTATAAATAGCAAAGATATGTGAATAGAAAAGTACATATGGAGACCAAGGCTTTTTTAAATGGATGCATAAAGTTAGACCCCTAAACCCATGGTTGCACACGTCAATAACTGATCTCATTTTCAAAAGTTCTCATTGACTTTAGGTACCTATTTTTGAAATTCATGGTCAGTTAAAATAGTCCGGCATGACACAACATCAGTGAATCAAGTTCTGACTTAAGTTTATGCAACTTCAGCTGACACCTGTCAAGTTCCAACAGAACAACAAATGGCAGAATTTGACTTACTACTCTTTTAATCATTATACTGCTAGCAAAATTGTACGTGGTTACTGCTATGGAAAATGAGCACTACTTAACCCTTTCAAGTATCAGAGGGTAGCCGTGTTAGTCTGTAGCCACAAAAACAACGAGGAGTTAGGTGTCACCTTAAAGACTAACAGATTTATTTGCATAAGCTTTTGTGGGTAAAAAATCCCACTTCTTTGGATCCATGGAGTTCTCTAATTTTCACTCCATGCATCTGAAGAAGTGGGTTTTTTACCCATGAATGCTTATGCCCAAATAAATCTGTTAGTCTTTAAGGTGCCACCAGACTCCTCATTGGTTTTTTTTAGCCCTTTCAGACCATGTTGTGAGTCTGGCCAGAATGTTTTAGGAACTGGCACTGCCTGAGCTAGTATGAACAAGGCCAGAATGTATTACTTAAGTAACAAATACAGGGCGTTTGGCACAACTACGTAAATCCTTTTATTGTCAGAGGTCAGTGCCAGCACTTTTCAAAGGGAGAGAACAAAGATTATTTTAATCACAGTTGATACAAAATCTCAGTGAGAAACTGTATGAAATAATAATAATAGTTAAAAAAATAAACATAAATTATGTTGACACATTTAGCCTGGAAATGTAATATTAGTGAAAAGCACAGTTCATAACAACAATAAAGTACAATCAAATGTCCAGACATATTCTTTAGGTGCAAAAGTTAGCAGCATTTGAAAAGAGAGAGAAGGGTTCCATACTTTTCCAGAATTATCAGTGTGAAATATCCAGTATTTTTATTTTCTTTTACTTACATTAATACAAACTATTCATAAAATGGTACCTAGTCATATAGGGATTATAGTTTAGATACAGAAATAGTACCTTTCATTCTAGGACCTCAAACCACTTTGGGGGAAGTATATTGTGGCAGATGTCACCAGGTGGCACTGTTACACAATCTTCCAAGTTCTTTTTGAAAGCGTGTGAGCAAGTTTTGACTCTTGGGATGACATGCTATTTTATTGTTAGTTTTGGGTATGAAAGGTTCTGTTTAGAGGAAACTTTGGTATCATGGGAGTTATGTGAGTATTAGGAGTGTTTGTTGTTCACCCTGGGCTCTGATTAGAGTCAATTCTTCAGGCAGAGTTGTTCCCTGGGAACCAGCCATTGATGTTGTACTGTGATTCCTGGAAGAAGATATTGCCTAGCATGCTGTATGACCATCTCATTTCAGGTTTGGTGTGTATTTCACTTCAGAATTTACCTAAACCCTGAGTCAATGATTTTTCCTCCATTGAAAAGTCAACCTGTGTCTGCAAGGCCCCCAATATCTCATACCACTTGGTATCAAAATGGGACAATAGTATTAGACAAAGGGACAATTTTATTTTCTTTCTTCTCTGCTCTTCAAAGTCATGCATTACAGATACACATTTTTTGGCTTTCTGGCTTGTCTGTAAATAGCCTCTGCCCTGGGACTTTTGTATATAGCATGAGGATCTTCCTGTTCTGGGTGTACTGTTTCTGTAGAAGTCCCAGCCTTTGCTATCTCAGGAGATAGGAATAAAGCTTGGGTACCAAACTCTGATCTTCAGATCGCAGCAGATTGTCTGACTATCAGGCTGCCAGTGATAAAACAAATTTTAGCAAGCACCTTTTTCACTTTCCTGTGGTGGCCCAGGAATGGAGATGGGCCTATTCTGAAGTCCTAATCTCATTGCAATACCCCAAATACAGGTGAAAGGATCAATGTGATCATTTCATTGTAATACATATACATGTAGGTTTGGTGCTCCATTTTTTGTCACTAAGGGTCCCATCATGAAGTCTTGATCCATAAATGTACTTAATTAAAAGAAAGAATATGATAGAGTAATCTATCATAAATGCCATGTTGAATTACATACTTTTATATTGCCCTTAAGCACACAGCAATGACTATTTTTCAATAACCAATGTCTCTCTCTTATTGCTTATCTAATAAATAACATCAATGCTGGAATGCTGCTGCAGGCATCTCTACATCAGTGAGTTGACATTTCAAAATACCGACAGTGTCATATCTTGAGTAAACACTTCTAAATAAGTTGGCTATTTCTGGCATTCTTTCTCATATAAACAAAACTAAGCATGCTGCCTTTACTGGCATTTGCGAAAGTGCTACAAAAATCTGGAAACTGAAACAAGATTGCATTAATACTAATCAACATGGCCAACTCAAACCTTGAAATTTCCACCGGTCAACTTCGATTTGAAAAAGAGAGAGAAATAGACCCTGAAAAACATAAATCCTAAGGCAACAATGCTTACCACTAAGCAATTTTTAATAGTGTCTGGATAAACCAGTACGAAAATGTACTTAGCGTCTGGACATTCTCTTTTGCAAAACAGTTAAACTTGATTCTTGACCTGAACAATCTTGCAATAAAGAAATGTTATACGACACAAAACATAGCTGAGTATATACCATAGATTAAGGTACAATAAGAGAGAGACAGTGTTTGCAAGACAAAAACAAGTTATTCATTTTTATGGCTGGATTTTATTTGGTTTATAGTTTCATTCACTCTCTAAGACTACTTCTGCTTTTCCTTTTATCTCTACAATGGCTGTGGTATCTTTCTTCTCTTCCAGCTTCTAAAATTTAAATTAAGAATTTATCAATCTTTCATCTAGAGGTAGATCAAATTGCTTCCCAGGTGGATCACTGCAAAGGTGCAGAATCATTGGGCCACAGGTTTTTGCACAAGAACGGAATCACATCAGTAGTATACACTAGGGTCATTCATTAGAAGTGAGGTTTTAGGCATAGCTTTACACAGGCTCAGCCTTCCTTACACAGTGAAATGTAGTGAAGAATTAAGCCCATTTAAATGTGCCAGTGTAGCTTCAAGTTTTTCCATATTTCCCTTGTGTTTATCATATACATCAAACAGCCTTGGCCATATCTATCCTGATAAATCTGAAACATTCCAGACATCAAGTATTTAACTTTATGATGTTTTTATAGCAAGTTTCTGAATGACCAACAGCTTGCTATCTTTTTATTTCATTGCATTTTGGGGTTGGGAGGCAGGAAGATAAGGGCATTATTTCATATGCCTCTTCTTTTTAGAAGGTTCCAACAGAACATTTGTTTTTACCTCAGACTCAGAATCTGGGGAATAGATGGGGATTGCTGAGTTTAGACTGTTACCAAGACTGCTGCTGCTATCAGGCAGAACAGATGCTGCAAGTTCTTAAGCTCCTGCTATTTCTATCACAGCTCTTCTTTCACAGTTTGTACTCTTTTCCTAGTTTGTACAGCGAAAGAGTGCACGGAGGATTGGGTAACAAATCTGCTTTTGGTTTTGTTCAGAAGAATGACTGATTTTCCCCGGGCTGACACTTGACAGCCAACACTAACATAAGTTTTGGAGGTGTTCCTAGTGAGTCTGTGTACTTCCGTAGGGGAGAGTGTAGGGTCAGTCATGACCCGCTAACACATTTTTAAAGATGTTAAACTGTTTCTATGCTAGATACAAAATCATGTTTAAATTAATACTGGCTAACATGTCTTTCAAAGAAACCTATTTTCATAGCCTGGAAAAAGCCAGGACATTTAAAAGATGATCTAATTTAGATTCTGAGCAGCTATAAGGTGTTGGTTAAAACAAGGTGGGAATCTTTAACCTAAATCTTATTTTAGCCCACTCTGGGAGTAAGTTAGACTAACTTACACTCCATTACAATTGGTAGACTAGGTTCAAGTAAGAAAATCTAAATCAATGTAAGGAAATGTAACTTGCATTCTCTTCTGTATCACGTCTATATTTGGTCCACTATATTAAAAATGTTTGCATATTACATTTATATGATTAAAGAAACTTACTGGCATTTTTTTAAATAAGTAGTGAGACCCTGACAATTATGCCATGCAAGATACTGTATGTTTTCTGTTTTACAATTAACTCTGTATTGTTTTTTGTTTTTTTTTTAAGAAAATCATGTTGTCACTAAATGGCCCAATAGCACATATTAAACTGTTGTACAGTAATTATCTAGTGAAATAATCTCAGATAAGAAATTAAAGGGACACAAATTTGGCCCCAATTTTCTTATTATAAAAAGCTTGTATAAAAGAAGTGTGTAGAACATTTAAAACCAAGAGAAATATATTCATGGTATTTAAATCTTTTCCCAGTGATTTCCATGTTATGATGACTGATTTTCAGTACCACAGTTATCCAAAATCCAACATAAAAATAACAAAAATTCAGGTATTCTAACTAGAAATAATCAAAGTAGTGAAAAAATCCCTAAATCTACCAAAATATCCCCATAATTCCTTTATTTTATATTATGAAAATTAGCAGGTATAGCTTGCATTTATACTGATTGGTGGAACTAGCAAATCTACATGTGCTTTGCAAGAATTATATTCAATTCTTATTTCCCAATACTTAGGGCAACTAACAATTTCTATATTTGTTATATATGAAGTATTGTTGTAGCCATGTTGGCTCACCCACCTTGTCTCTGTATTTGTTATGATAATTTATTGATTAATTACTGATAATAGTAATACATTGCACATATGTACTGTTTTTTCAACCATAAGTTTCAAAGTCCTTTATAAAAACACCTAAGAATCATTAGCCGCACTGTACAGATGAGGAAACTGAAGCACATACTTTTTAAGTGGATTTTTTTCAGGATCACATGACAACTCAGTGTCAGAGCGGAGACAACAAACCATGTCTCCAGACTTCTAGTCCTATGCCTTGCTACTGAACCACATTGTTCCTTTTTAAAAAAAAAAGCTACGCACATTCTGATTAATTCAAAATGATTGCCCGATAGTGATTTTGATGTTTTAAAAGTGTGCATGGTGAACTGGAATAATTTAGCCCTATTATCATCTACTTCTATAGCAGATCTCTGAGACAGCATAAGACATTGGCCTGCTAGAAGACACCTACGGTGCATTCAAGAAACAAAGTAAAATTTCTCTGAGTAGTCCCTTGAGTACTGTACTACAGTGATGGTACTTCTAAAGCTTAGAAGTAAGTAAGCAGACCCTTCATGTGCTTCTAGAGACTGTTTCTTGTTCCCTATCCCAATGCTTTCTTGTTCTTTCTGTAATTTGACATGTTGAAGAATACTTAATTTATCAGATCACATAAACATTCAAAAGGAGTGGACTAAGCTAAGACTTGCCTGCCTTAAAGATTGTTGTACCCTGCCAGAGTGGAGCTCTGCCGCTATTGTATGTGAGTCCTGTCTTGTTTAGATTATAGGTCCACTTTTCTTTATACCAGTGAAATGTCTCGATATCTTTCAGCAGGTGTACCAGCCCAACCTGTGGTTGTAGATACCCAGTCTGCTTAGTATATACATGCACCATAAAAACCCAGGAGGAGTCAGATAGATAGAAAAGCACAGATGCATTACTCAGAATTACAACCCAAAATAGACTGTAAAGTGTAGAACCATAATTGTTTTTGTTCATTTGTTTTTATTCTTGATCATCAAGAGAATATCTGAAAACGCTCTGATGGCAAACCACTTGGGAATCATATATATTTAATGGGTTCCCTGTGCAGTGTGCAATTCCTATAGATATACCTATCCAATCTTTTGTTAAGATCAGAGTGACATTTAAAAGAATTGCAACAGAACCTCAGAGTTATGAACTCTAGAGTTAAGAAACTGATCGGTCAACCACTCACCTCATTAGGAACCGGAAGTACATAATCAAGCAGCAGCAGAAACAAACAAACATACAAAAAAGGAAATACAGTACAGTATTGAGGTAAACATAAACTTCTAAAAAATAAAGGGAAAATTTTAAAAGAAAGATTTGACAAAGTAAGAAACTGTTTCTATGGCTGTTTCGTTTTAATTAAGATAGTTAAAAGCAGCATTTTTCTTCTGCATAGTAAAGTTTCAAACTGTATTAAGTCAATGTTCAGTTGTAAACTTTTGAAAGAACAGCCCTAACATTTTGTTCAGAGTTATGAACATTTCAGAGTTATGAACAACCTTCATTTAAAAGTAGCACATGGGACTTTGGGACTAAAGCAAAATCATGGTATCAGAGGAGGAATGTAATATGTTTGAGTACCAAAAAACAGCTTGCATTTTTTCAATTATCCAAAGTCTGTGGTTAATTTTATGATCCCCTTGGGACCAAGACTGCCTGAGTATTTTAATAACAGTCCATTCCTCATTCAAATACATTTCGCAGATTGTCTATGACATGATTACTTTTCTGTTTATAATCTTTCAGGCTGCTCTTGTTTATAAGAAGTATGTAGTAGCTTTCTGACGAAATAAAGTTAATAATTCCC
The DNA here is from genome assembly GCF_020497125.1 of Mauremys mutica. NCBI lineage: Eukaryota > Metazoa > Chordata > Testudines > Geoemydidae > Mauremys > Mauremys mutica. The sequence continues at coordinate 105,020,126 of NC_059076.1, read as the reverse complement.
GTGGGAAGACTGTCTCATCGAAAAAGGCTAATTGTGGTCCAATCACATATCCTGCCATTTTTAATGTATAAATTTCCATTAGAAATCAGTACTGATCCTACTCAGTAGACTATGTTGATAATTTTGCAAATGACGATCAAATGAGGTAATTATTTTTCCCAAGAATTTGGGACTCAAATATCAAGGACATTTCTTGAAAACAAACTATTTGAACAACAGGGCTGCCCAGAGGATTCAGGGGGCCTTGGGCAAAGCAATTTCGGGGGCCCCTTCCATAAAAAAAAGTTGCAATTCTATAGAATACTATATTCTCGTAGGGGCCCCGTGGGGCCCTGGACAAATTGCCCCACTTGCCCCCCCCCCGGGTGGCCCTGTTAGCAATAGTAAATGAATCCCATTCCTCCACTCTCCTGCCCCGTTCCCGCCCTCCCAAACCCCTTGATGTTAGCAGTCTAAGGCCCCAATCCTGCAAACTCTTATGAATATTAGTAACCTTACTACTGCAAGTAGTCCCATTGATCACTGTAGTAAAATTAAGCACACACATAAGTATTTTTAAGATCGGAGCCTAAGGGTATGTCTACACAGCAAAGAAAAACCTGCAGCTGACCTGTGCTGTGTTCACTGCTGGAGCTCTCGGACCTTTTCACTCCACAGGTCCTAGAACAGGGTTCGGCAACCTCTGGCATGTGGCTTGCCAGGGTAAGCACCCTGGCGGGCCGGGCCAGTTTGTTTACCTGCCACGTCAGCAGGTTCAGCAGACTGCGGCTCCCACTGGCCGCGGTTTGCTGTTCCACGCCAATAGGCAGGAAGCTGCAGCCAGCACATCCCTCACCCGTGCCGCTTCCCGCCGCCCTCATTGGCCTGGGACAGTGACAGTGAGAACTCCAGTGGGAGCTGCAGTCCACTGAACCTGCCAATGCAGCAGGTAAACAAACTGGCCCGGCCCACCAGGGTGCTTACCCTGGTGAGCCACGTACCAGAGGTTGCTGACCCCTGTCCTAGAACCTGGGCTCCAGCCTGAGCCCATAAGTCAGCAATGAAACAGCTCCACAGCCTGAGCCCCGTGAGCCCGAGTTGGCTGACACAGGCCAGCTGTGGGTTTTTCTTTGCTGCGTAGACATACCCTGAGAGACCTACCTATTCTTTGATATCCGAGGACTTGTCTAGATGGTGAATTAGTACACAGCAAGCTGGGGTGTAAATGAACAGCACGTAAGCATACTGTGCATTAATTGGCCATATGGACCCTGCTACCAAGTACTAAAAGCTCCTTAGTGTGCTTAGGGAGCAGGTCAAGGCACATTCGGGAACATTTAATGCATGGTAGCAGGGTCCATGTAGCCAGTTAGTGTGCAGCAGTCTAGTGAGCTGTAAATTTCCCCCCAGATTGCTTCACCGTAGTTGTCCATCTAGATAAGTCCAAGTGTAACTTTCCCTTATGCTAAAGTGAGGTAGGCACGCACATCACAGGGAAAATAGAACCCCTCCGTTTGATGTACTCATTGTCTGAAAGAAAGAAAGAAAAAGTAAAGTAAGAAGCATCAAATGTAAACTGCTCAGTTTTGACTTTGCTAGCGGGCGCATCAGCAATATTGCATGCCTCTGACAACAGATTGATGAAGAGAAATTGCATCTTCACTAGAATCCTGGCATTTGATAAAGGGGAGGACTGAAGTGACAATAGGAACAGCAGATGGAGGACGACTTCAGTGTCATTAACTAAATTGGAAACAAGTGCTGCGATTTAAAATAATTGTTTCTCTGTTCGTACGATAAAAGGATTGCTGAAGATTTTCTCAGACACAGATAACCTGGAATGCTATGGCTTAATATGGTTTTATTTGTTTCACCTCAAAACTGTCAACCCAAGGCTGACCTAGACATCTAGTAACAGAATAATATACTGCCAAGATAGGGATCTAAGTTTATGACTAAGATTGGTAACTTGCTCCCTGGAGTGTTATAGCTTGGAAAGCTAGAGAGGCAATGTGCTTAGCTCCAAGTAAAGGTAAAAAGAGGACATGGAACTGCACTGATGACCTCTGGAGAGAACATTTTCTGGCCACTCTCGGTTGTTGATAAGATCCCAGTGGTGCAGGACCTTCACAGGTGGGAGGAGGAATAGAGACTAGAAAATCAGGGCTAATCCTAGTGTAGTCCCTAGATAGTTAGCTCTTTTTTATAGTTTTAAAACTATGTCAGAGCTGATTCTGTCAACCTTACTCATGCTGAGTAGTATCTTACACAGCACTGATTTGAATAAGACTATTAGCAGTGTGAGGTGCTATTCAGCATGAATAAATATTGGTAGAAATGAGATGAAGGTCTTCAAATTTGCAGACAAAGAGGAAGTCACTTCTGCAAAAACCTACAAAATGGAGAGAGAATGAGAGATTTAAATTCTGCTCTTTGACTAGAATCATTGCAGAAGTAGGTGGGGCTTGTGATGCATCCCATCTGCCCCTTTAAATTATGCTTATACTTAGGCTAAAACCAGACATAAGAAATCATTAGCAACCATGTCCTCAACCAAACTGTCATCAAAACTGGGAAAGAGAATGCTAAAACAACTGGCAAAAGACTGGAGAGTGACTCCCACAGATGCAGCAGCTGAGGCGGCAAAAGCTCAGGCAGGAGACATTTCTAACACTTGAATGATTGAAAAGATAATTGCAGAAATCACCACAAACCTAACAAACACCAAGGAGGTAAAACTTGAAAGACTTGAATCTAAAATTACCGCATGGTGCTTTGTTGTTAACAATCCAGTAATTTATTGGAAGGAGCAGGCATTTCAGACTGGTGAGATGGCATGAACACTGAACCCAGCGTATGTCAGGAAATATTAAGCTGACTGTGAAGAGTACTCTTTATTTGGAATCCTGTCCTGGATGCATTTCTGGCTGGCCCTCATGGCTCCTCCTGCTGTCAGTTTCTTCAGTATCAGAGGGGTATCCATGTTAGTCTGGATCTGTAAAAAGCGACAAAGAGTCCTGTGGCACCTTATAGACTAACAGAAGTATTGGAGCATAAGCTTTCGTGGGTGCATCTGATGAAGTGGGTATTCACCCACGAAAGCTTATGCTCCAGTACTTCTGTTAGTCTATAAGGTGCCACAGGCAGGGCCAGTGCAAGGATGTTTTGCGCCCTAGGCAAAACTTCCACCTTGCGCCCTCCCCCCCGTGCCCCCGCCCTGAGGTGCTCCCCCCAGAAGCTCCCCCCTTCCACCCTGAGGCGCCCCCCTTGTGGCAGCTCTCCACCCCCCACCCTCCCCCCTGAGGCGCACCCCCCCACAGACCCTCCAGAGACCCACTCCTCACAGCCACACTCACTGGCCTGCTGGAAGTGACTATGTCCATGCATGGGCTGAGCCCGCAGCACTGCTGGGGCTGGTCAGGGATCCCTCTGGCCACTCGGAAGTGGCACAACCAGCCAGGACAGAGAGGGAGCCCGGCCTGCCCCAGCCAGGCTCCCTCAGGACCCACATGCCTGGAGGGGCCCCCAGCCCAGCCCACAACTCATGCCCCAAGGGCTAGGCAGGAGAGAGGGGGGTGAAGAGGAGTGAGCGGTGGGTGGGGCCTCGTCCGGGCAGAACCTCGGCTTGGAGAGGTGGAGCCACAGTTCGGACACCAGGGTCCCTTCTGTGTGTGGGTCCGGTGCCATGGAGCCACTGGCGCCATGGGAAACCTAGTACTACTGAGTCCTGACTCCACCATGCAGCTCAGTGCCTAACTCACACCTAAGCCCCAGTGGGATTCACAAGGTGGCTATTACTCCCACCTATTGTGCCTGCCAGGCCCAATCTAGTAGATGTGATCACAGGTTGCCTTAGAGCATATCTAGTATATTGAGCATTACACAAAACACAGCCAGAGGAGGAGCCCACCCATCCCCTTATTACCTGTAGCTCAGTGCTTAGAGCACTCATGAGAATGAAGAAGACCTGGTGCCATAACCCCAAGCTGCCTGATGTGAAGCAGAGATTTGAACCCAGGTCTTCCACATGGTTGGTGAGGGCTCTAATGCTGGGATATCAGGTTTAAGAGGGAACTACCACCTCTTCTGTGTGTGTGTGTTTTGTTTGTTTGTTTGTTTATTTGCAATAGAGCAAATAGCCTCTTAACTCCAATAGAGGGTTTACAACTGTTAATCCAGAGTAGAGGTAGGTGCCTCCCTCCAGCCTGGAGTTAGACACCTAACTCCCTTTGAAGGGTGGGGCATAAGCCACACCCCTCTCCTTGGCATTTCCTATGGCTAGTTAAGTGGCTTCTTGCTCAGTGTCCTGACTTCTGGGAATCCCATTTTTTAGTCACCCAACTCTCTGCATGCATTGTATAGGAAGCCTGAACATCTAAGTCAGGGTTGTGAATTATACTCAGAGGCAGGGCCTCTAAATGTTAGGTTTTGCAATGTTCATTCTAAATTCCCCTAGCAATTTTCTTTCAGCAGCTGACAGGATTGAGACCTAAGCACTGAGGGTGGGGGGATCAGGGAGGAGTATGCATATATTAAACCATAAGAAAACTGTACTGACAGTACAAACCTCATCCCCCAATTCTATACAGTACTAAAGAAAGAACTCAGCCAGTGGTCAAGGTTATATAAAACAAAATTTCTTTCATGTCAGCTACAGCATATGGGCTCAAAACCTTGGAGAAAAAACCTTCTGTAACAAAGAAAAAATACAAACCTGTCATAAAAAGTTCTTCAGATGCAATGCTTATGTTATTTGCACTGGAAACTTTAATTGTCACATAACCAGTCTTCAATTGCCAAACAAACAGGGCTACATACCAAAAGAAAAAGGAAAACCAAATCCCCCAGTTAGATTGCACAGATGTTTGAAGAAAAGAAACCCCAACAGAACCATTTTTTTAAACATTTCATTCTCCTGCTTATGCAGTGTATTTGAGTATCAAATATTTCTTAGTCTGAAGCAATCTGGTATAAAAATAATCTATTTGCAAAACTAGGAAATATTGGTACATTAGCCACAGAGACACAGATAAAAATATTTATTTACAAGACTAAAGTGCTTGTATAACTTAATTCTTCATGATCCCTTTTTCAACCCAACATATGTTTGTATATAACATTTATTTAAGACAAACACAGAAATATCTTGAATCAAACAAGAATGATGACACCTCTCTTTTTTCTCTCCTTGTGGGAAGACCATAACATTGCTGCACACAATCAAATTAAAACCTGGAAGCACAAAGAACACTTAAGAGCAAACAACAAAAGCAAGAAAAGGAAGATTACAAAGTAGAAAAGTAGACTGTGAAAACATTAGCAAACATGATTTATGCACTATAAAAACATACCATATATACTCATTCATAAGCTGATTTTTTTAGTAAAAAAGGGAAGCATCAGAGAAGGGGGTCGGCTTATGAATGGGTATAGAGACGGGGACAGGTGGGACACAGCCCACCACCCCAATAGAGGGGGAAAGGAGAGGCAGCACAGCCAGCAGAGCCAGAAGGGATGAGGCGGGGCCAGAGTCTCTCCTCTTCTGGCCACAATGCTCTCCCCGCAGCCTCCAAAACAGCTGCAGTTCTGTGGCTGGCAGGCTGCAGCCGCGCCGCCCTGGCCTACTGGAGCAGCTCCAGCCAGGCCAGAGACATCCTTCCCTGGCCCGCCCCAGCTAAAGTGGAAAGGGATGGGATGGGGAAAGTGTGGGGGTCCCGGGCTAGGTATGGGACAGGGAGGGATTACACAGGAAGGGGTCATATGGGGGGTGGTCACCTACTCCCTTGACCCCCAGCTTCTTCCCCCCCCCCAAAAAAAAAAATTTCCCCACCAGTCGCTGTCCCAGCCCATCAGGGTAAGCCGCTGGCAGGCCGGGACACTTTGTTTACTTAGGTTTACCTCCAGGCCCATGAACGCTTGAGGTAAATAAACCATCTCGGCCTGCCAGCAGCTTATCCTGATGGCCTGTAAGCCAAAGTTTGCCAACCCCTGAATTATAGGATTGGCTTATGAATGAGTCATTAAAAAAATGCCAATTTTACTTATCCATCTTGGGGTGGGGGGGTTGGCTTATAAACAAACTGGCTTATGATCGAGTGTATATGGCACTTAAAATATAGGGGTAAGATAGACTCGTTTGTGTTTCAAAAGTGCAGCATAATTTTACTTTTGTTAAGCCCAAATATTAGCAGTAAATGCTTTTAATAGTAATGACCCCCAAAATTGAGTGTGTTCTCTTGCTTTGATTTAGTGAATGGTGAGATTCTGTACACAGAACTCACATTCCAAGAGAAGAATGGGCTAAAGTAGCTTTAAATCACCTTTGTGTCCTTCCAATCCCAAGCATCTTTAGGGATAGGATTGGTTCCTGGTATACTTTAGAAGAGTGGTTCTCAGAGCCGGTTCACCGCTTGTTCAGGGAAAGCCCCTGTCAGGCCGGGCCTGTTTGTTTACCTGCCATATCCGCAGGTTCGGCTGATCATGGCTCCCACTGGCTGCGGTTCACCACTCCAGGCCAATCGGGGCTGGCCAGCACCGCTTCCCGCAGCCCCCATTGGCCTAGAGCGGCGAACCACGGCCAGTGGGAGCCATGATTGGCCGAACCTGCAGATGCGGCAGGTAAACAAACCGGCCTGGCCCGCCAGGGGCTTTCCCTGAACAAGCGGTGGACTGGCTTTGAGAACCGCTAACTTAGAGAACATCTTCTAAAAATCTTTAGAAACACATTGTTATTCCAACTATAAATTTTGAATCCCTCATGCTACTACCGATTTAAAGGTACAATGCATTTCAGGTTACAGATATCTCACCTATTTATATTTTTCCTGCAGGATAAAATAATCCCATTGCAGCTAGAGCTGTGTGAAACTTTTAAACAAAATATAAAAGCAGATTAAACTCAGTCTTCACTTCATGTTTTTGTATTTACTCAAAACGTATGTCCGATGGCTTAAGTCTATGTGGCTGTCAAAGTTACAACAGCGTACTGGTGTTACACTGTGGGCCATAGTTCTGCCTGGAATCTGTGCCATGCTCAGTGCTACATCCCCACTCCTGACACCCTGGAACCTTATAGTGTTGCATTCTGAAACCCTACCCCTGACATGTCCCTCCCACTAGCAGCCCTACCCCAGCACACCCCTTGCACCAGGGCTTGCAAGGGAGTTCTTGGAAGACTGTGTCCATCAGTTCCTGTGCAGGGGAATCAACCAACAGCTTTTAGGGCTTCTTAATGGCACTTTGGCCCTTTTACTGTCAGCCAGAGCAGGGGTAAGTATCTCACTCAATGGGAATTTAGCAGTTGAATTTAATGGAAGCAGGATGTAGTCTGAAATAACTAGGTGTACAATCTTAAAAATAATGACTTGGAAGTACCAGTGAAAATAGAAATGTTGAATATATTAAGAAGAAATTTCTCAGGAATTACATGTTTCATCCTATAGAAAGAAAGATGTAGTAGAAATTGAATATATTACCACACACATAAACACACACACAACCCATAACTACATTAAAAGACCATTATTAAGGTTGCAGAGTCAATCACTCAAAAGTTTGGAACCGCCCCACCACACATACTTACACCCTTTCTTGTTAACCTGGTGGTAGGAGACACAGGACCAGCCTTGGAGTTCAGGTTTCTTAATTCTTGAGTGAGGGATGCAGAGCTGACTAGGGTTTACTTGACTAACTTAAATTTAAATCAAAACCTAATAAACATACTAAGAATAAAACTTAGGGAAACCAAACTTAGCCTAGTTCCTTTGAAACTTAAAGTTTAAGAAGAACAAGTACAGCCTACTAATAGTAGCAGTCATCGCAGATAGATAGAATAGATAGAGTGGAGGAAGTAAGTGAGAATAGAGATGGAGTAAAGTGAGAATTGGAGAGAGAGAATGGAGCCCCCTATTGAGGTGGGTCACCTCTTTTATAGAGCAAATGCTGGAAATCCTTCCTCTTATGCCCAAATTTCATTTATGTTAGGTTTCAGAGTAGCATTCATGTTAGGTTTCAGAGTAGCAGCTGTGTTAGTCTGTATCCGCAAAAAGAACAGGAGTACTTGTGGCACCTTAGAGACTAACAAATTTATTTCAGCATGAGCTTTCGTGAGCTACAGCTCACTTCTTCGGATGCATAGAATGGAACACACAGACATTCTATGCATCTGAAGAAGTGAGAAATGTTAGGGTACACTTACCCCATAGGCTAGTATGTATGTGTGTATGAATGACAGGTATGTACGCACTTGTGGTATAATTGTTAAGTCTGTGGGTACAACTTTGAAACCCCCCCTATGCCATTCTTCATTGTCTGTTGGTCTAAAGAAAAGGTCATAGACATAGGCGTGGGTAGTTATCTATTTAGGTAACAAGATATAGGTAAACTTTGCTTTCTGAGTAAAAAGGTCTTAATATAGATATGTTAACTTTGCTTAGCTTAACATACAGGATATGGCCTGTAGGTCTCTTGCATTACAGCCAAACTTACTTGAATATGAATCTATAAACCTATTACAATAAACCAAATACTGTACTTAAACTATAAAGAAAATTATAACCTGCTTGCTTATATATATATATAAGCAAGCAGGTTAGTCCTATAGGCTACAGTGCACCAGCACTAAAGGGGGAGGAAACACTTTGCCAGTGAGTTTCACAGATTTTGTTGACAGCAGAGGAATGGGGAGACTCAGAAATCTTGGCTTCTGATCCAGGCTCTTGAGGTGAGTATGCTTTTAGATATCTTTAAATACAGTCTAAAATCTAAGGCACTCTTATCATCCTGAAGAGCTATATCATCTTACTCTCTTTAGAGACCAATTTAATTGGTTAACAATGTTAATAGCAAAAATATAGCAGAAAAGTTTGCTGTGATCTTTCCCAGGCTAATAGACCGTGAGCAAGCATGAAACCTGAAACTAAGGTCAAATCCAGGACAACCTGGAGGGAGGGGGGGATGGTTTGCTATAGGTACCCTGTTTGAGAGACCCCTCAAACCAAATAGAATCATAGAATCATAGAATATCAGGGTTGGAAGGGAGCTCAGGAGGTCATCTAGTCCAACCCCCTGCTCAAAGCAGGACCAATCCCCAACTAAATTATCCCAGCCAGGGCTTTGGCAAGCCTGACCTTAAAAACCTCTAAGGAACGAGATTCCACCACCTCCCTTGGTAACCCATTCCAGTGCTCCACCACCCTCCTAGTGAAAAAGTTTTTCCTAATATCCAACCTAAACCTCCCCCACTGCAACTTGAGACCATTCCTCCTTGTTCTGTCATCTGGTACCACTGAGAACAGTCTAGATTCATCCCCTTTGGAACCCCCTTTCAGGTAGTTGAAAGCAGCTATCAAATCCCCTCCTCATTTTTCTCTTCTGCAGACTAAACAATCCCAGTTCCCTCAGCCTCTCCTCATAAGTCATGTGCTCCAGACCCTTAATCATTTTTGTTGCCCTCTTTCCAATTTTTCCACATCCTTCTTGTATTGCGGGGCCCCAAACTGGACACAGTACTCCAAATGAGGCCTCACCAATGTCAAATAGAATGATCATGTCCCTCGATCTGCTGGCAATGCCCCTACTTATACAACCCAAAATGTTGTTAGCCTTCTTGCAACAAGGGCACACTGTTGACTCATATCCAATTTGTCATCCACTGTAACCCCTAGGTCCTTTTCTGCAGAACTGCTGCCTAGCCATTCGGTCCCTAGTCTGTAGCAGCACATGGGATTCTTCCGTCCTAAGTGCAGGACTCTGCATTTGTCCTTGTTGAACCTCATCAGATTTATTTTGGCCCAATCCTCTAATTTGTCTAGGTCCCTCTGTATCCTATCCCTACCCTCCAGCATAACTACCACTCCTCCCATTTTAGTGTCGTCTGCAAACTTGCTGAGAGTGCAGTCCACGCCATCCTCCAGATAATTAATGAACATATTGAACAAAACCGGCCCCAGGACCGACCCTTGGGGCACTCCGCTTGATACCAGCTGCCAACTAGACATGGAGCCATTGATCACTACCTGTTGAGCCCGATGATCTAGCCAGTTTTATCCACTTTATAGTCCATTCATCCAGCCCATACTTATTTAACTAGCTGGCAAGAATACTGTGGGAGACCATATCAAAAGCTTTGCTGAAGTCAAGGAATAACACATCATTAGCATTGCAGCCTCATGCAAGAGGATCACAGCATCACTTCCTCCCTTCCCTCTCCATCAACCAAAACCCCAACACAATATTATTTCTTTTTTTAAAGATATTCTGTAGTTCCACCCCAAATTAATGGGATTGATGTAGGAATTACTGGATGAAATTCTGTGGACTGTGTTATTCAGAAAGTCAGATGATCTCTCTCATCTATTCTGACCTTCAAATGTATGAATCTACTGGAAGGGACTCTTTTCACTCTGTAGTATATTGGTGATGGCTGAGGAAAAGGTTAGGTTAATGTGTTTATCTAACTAAGAGAAATAACTCGGAAACATAATATTGATGTTTCTGTACGTAGATTGGCTGTAATTTCTGTCACAGCCTCTGCAACTGGCTTCTGTCTCTGTGTGTGAATGTTTGGTCTTATTTATACCAAATTCATTGAAGTTACTTTGGATTTACACTGAGGTACTTAGGAGAACGGAATCCGTCCCCCAGTGCCTATGCTTGTATGTATGCATATAGGATGACTTTATTCAAGCAATCATTACTTATTATTGAGGAATAGCAAAATAATTTCTGAATCCCCAAGTTTTTTCATAGCTGGATGATATAAAATAACTGCAGCTCAAGGTTACTGCTTCTATTTTCAAAGGGTTTCTTCTTTTCATGAATACACAATTTTTTTCCAGGCTCAACTTCTGAATGCCTTTTTTGCCTTCCAATTCCACCATGCTTTAGACATTATTCATATCTCTGTGGAGTGAGTAGAGAGCGACCGAGTCACCTGCAGGGGAAAAAAAGAGTTTCATGATATGCAGAAAAGCATATTTTATTCTGTAAAAGTGCATACCATATTTCCTCCCTTCCTGCACTATATCATAATCACAAAAGCAGTGATTTATTTATTTTTTTTTTTTTTTATGATTAGGGCCTTTTAACATTAGACTTCTTTCTACTGGAATGGCTTAGCATCACTGTCACTGAGAATGGGACTGTAAGGTCATAATGTTCAAGAATAAACTTCTCTGCAAAGGAAATATGATATTAGGGCACCACATGCTACAGTCATTATAGGTTGTTGTTGTTTTTTTTAACTCTTTCTTAATCAACCCTCTTTTTCAGGCATTATATGACTAAGCCTATAAATCCAAATTTCTCAGACAAACGCTCTTAACCTAGAAGTAATTTGTTAAAATCTTTTGGGAATTAAAAACAAACCTGTATAATGTGTGTGTGTACTTCTCAAGTTATGGGAGAACCAAACTAATGTAGCCAAATATAGTTTTATTTTAATTTATATTTTGTGTTGAGATCTATATGTGGTGTAGTAAACCAAAAAAAAAGCTTTGGATTTTTTTCCTAGTGATTTTTTATATAAATAGTCTAGTAACACTTGAAACATGCAGTTTTGATATAGCTGAATATTGGTCCAATCCTGTAAGACATTGAGTGCCTACCGTAAGATATCACTGAGATCACTGAGGTTAAGAGTTTAGCAAGATTCTTAAATATATAACACGAATATCCAGAGTTACAATAGTTATTATTAGAAGAAATAAACTTGAGCTTTGAAAAGGATATAAACCCACAGAAAGTCATAGAGTTTAAGTACAAAAGGGACCATTAAATCATGTAATTTGATCTCCCATATGTCACAGGACACCAGCACCACCCAGTAACCATACACTAAATCCAACAACCGCAATGAGACCAAAATATTACAGCCCTCAGGAGATTAGACTATTATGTGCCACAGGTAGAGAATAGGAGGGACTGATGTACACTGCTGTTAGAAGCCTCCTAAATTGCAGGAAAATATTAAGTGGCATAAACCAACCTCCAACTCTGGGGAGGTTAGGGCTAGGAATGAACTTTCCCTAGACTGCTCGCTGTAGGTTTTCTTGCATTCTCACTGAAGAATGAAGAAGCTGTCATTGTTGGTGACAGGATATTGAACTAGACAGACTGCTATTGTGGTCCAATGGTATCTTGTGGGAATGAATTCCAAAGACTAATTGCTCAATGTGTGAAAACATATTTCCTTTCATCAGTTTTAAATTTGCCACCTTTCAGTTTGATTGCATATCCCCTTGTAGTGCAACAGAAATATTTCAACCAGTTAATGCATTTAAAACTAGAAGTGTCTGCTCCAGAACATCAGAAATTAAATCTCTAGTGAGCAAGACCTCAGAATCTACAGAAAAAATGAACTACATTATTGTTAAAAGCTTGATAATTTTGCGTCAACCCTGTTTACCTTGTTCATGTGAAAAGTCCCACTGAAGTCAACACAAGACAATAAGACTATCCACAAGAATAAGGAAAAAGGATTTGGTCTTTGAAATTAAGATATTTATTCTTGTAATTTCCCCCATATTAAAGTTTATCTGTAGTTGAACCAATATATACTAAATATCCTGAAACTTTCTCTAGCCTCTGGAGATCATTTAACTAGATTTCATAGACACAAGGAATCATTAATCTTTGGAATCCACCTCCTCTGAGAGTTTATAAAGATTCACATAAAATGTTTTAAACACTGTATGTGTTTCCTCAAAAGAATTAAATAAATTACCTTCTTGGACTCTGATTTCCCCCAATTACCCTCAGTGATTCTTTTCTTTTCATCAGTCATGCATGTAATCATCCAGCTCATATAATAAAGCCACAGATCAAGTAATGAACTTTTCTACTTTTTCCATATTATTTCATTTGCATTTAAACCCAATTACAGAATCACAGAAATTAGAAATGAAATACTTGTTAGGTCACCTGGTTCATCCACCTCCCTATGCTGTATTGATTTCTACAACTTATTTACACTTGTGAAAGTGAGAGTAAATACAACCAAATCCAAATGGTCTGGCATTTTAAATACAGTTTACATTTCTGTGCCATAGATGTAAATAACTATACAAGGTTCAGGGCAGTGGAGTGCCAGGCCCATAAGGAGGGGTTCTCTTTCTGGACCTTAATTATACTGCATTGTTAACCTAGGTCTGTGCAGACCTGTGCTTGTGGACTTATTGTTTCCAAGCTCATGATTGAGCATCTACACTGTGTTGTAAACCTGAGTTTACAGTTGCTGGATGCAGGTCTCACAACCATGCTAATGCATCCATACTGCATTACGTAGACCTTTTGACTTGGGTCTTTGGCATGAGCTGCACCCACACTGCAAGATGAGAGGCCTTGTACCAACATCTCAGTGGAACTTGGACTCAGACCAACCCCCTTGGGTGGGTTCTAGGAGTTGAGTAGTGCATGTTTGCTAACCCAAGTCAGACAGATTTGTGTATGGATGATAGGGGATGTGGGGAGTTGGGCTCAAACCTGAGTCTGAGCCCAGGTTTCTAATGAGGTGTAGACATACCCATAGAGGCAGGTGCACAAGGTGACATTAGGGAAAGGCCAGCAGATCCCTAATTACATAAATCCATTAGCTCTAACATCCCTCACAAGTGATATATACTATCATCTAACATCACTTATAAGTATCATAGTGGGGCTGCAATCAACAATGCGCCATATAGACTTGAGTTGTGATAGGGTGGGAGCTATCCTGTAATCCTGCACCTTTAACAAGGGTGGGTTGCAAATTTCATCTCCTCAGGGCATCCACACTTCACCTGCATTTAGCCCATTTGCAGGAGATGTGAATTTCATTCAATGTCCATTACAGAGGGACAAAAAATACATTTGTAGGGACATTCAAGTCAGTGGTCATTTTATATTATATCACATTAACAGTGCTCTCTGCAAATGCTTAATTCATACTGCACTTAGAACATGAAAACCCATGGATTAAATATTTCAAAAGCACCTGAATGACTTAGGAGCCTAAATCCTATTTTGAAAAGTGACTTAGACATTAGGCCTCATCTACACTACAAAATTAAGTCGACGTACAGCCATCGAAGTAATTCAAGCGGCGGTTCACATGGACACTACGCTCCTTTTGTTGACATTGTGCATCCTCACCAAGGGAAGTGGGGCATTGTGGGGCACTGACTGCTGGAGGCTCCCCCATTCTCTGGGGCTGACAGTGTAAGCTGCAAGCCTGGCATGGGGCTCACAGCTAGAGCTCCACTGCCTATCCCATGGCTGTCAGCCGAAGCTGCGAGCCTGATGTGGGGCTCACAGCTGGAGACCCCTACCCACCCCAGGGGTGACAGATTGGGCTGTCAGCCCCCAGGTGTGGTGGCTCCAGCTGTGAGTCCCACGTGAGGCTGACAACTTACAGGCGATATAAGTACTACAGTGTCTATACAGACAGTGTGTCACCCACCATAACTACAAAGACCTAAGTACCATGCCTCTTGCAGAGGTGGAGTTATTAAGTCAATGTAGTGGGCAACTTACATTGGTGGGAGCACCATTGCAGTGTAGGCACTTACCGAATTAGGTTGATGTGAGCTGCCTTACATAGACCTAACTCTGTAGGATAGACCAGGCCTTAGACATTTAGGACTCTAAGTCTACATTTGTGGGATTATGACTGAACGCCTCTAAAGCTATGTCCTATTGACTTTCAGTGGGACTTAGGCTCCTAAGGGCCAGAGTTTCAATACTATTTAGGTGCCCAAAGATACAGATAGGTGACTAGTGTTTTTTTCAAAATTGCCATAAGACTTTTAATGGGAGTTAGACCCCTAACTTGTTTAGGCACTTTTGAAAATCCCACTAGATGTCTATAAGGATATTTAGGAACCTAAATACCATTGAAAATTGGCCCAAGGCATTTAGGTGCCTAATGCCCTTTGAAATCAATGGGAGGTAGGCATCTAAATACCTTTAAAAATCTGCCCTAAGAGCCTAAGTAAGCATGAACATGGGACTTATGACCACTTAAGTGCTTTTGAAAAGTTTATCAGTAAATAGCTTGCTGCACATATATCTTACTAAGCTGTAGTATCACTTTCCATTTCCATTGTAGTCTCTTTCTCAGCATTGCTTAACAGGCTACATTACAAGCATAAATGTGTAAAATCAAACCTTGTCAGCCAAGTGATTACATCTAATATCAGAGTGGGTGAGTGTGATGGATTCCCCAGGGTGCAACCTGGAACTGGGGTACCGCTGAGCCCTCTGTCTTACCAACCTGGACTCCCTCTCATGCTATGACAAGCTGCAAACCACTCCAGGTCCTGCACTTGCACAGACATCCATAGGCAGGGACACATGCAGCAGAATTACATGAATGCTTCTCCTGCCACTCATGAACTAACAATAGAGACACTCCAGCCATTCCCTCAGCTCCCCAGCCTAGGGTCCAAGAGCAGTACTGTCTTGCCCAGGTGACCAGTGTAAGTTTATTACCCAGTATGTCCCTCTCTTAATGTGGAGGGGACATGAACCAGCTCTTGTTCCTGAGCAGATTTCCCAAGCTCTTTATACCAAAACCCACTGTTTTAGGTAAAATATAAAAAGATTTATTAACTATAGAAAGATAGATTTTAAGTGATTATAAGTACTAAGCGTACAGCTCAAAGTTGCTTATCTATGAAATGAAAGTAGAATCGCAATCTGAGTTCTATAAACTAGACAAGATTTGAATAGGGTGGCCAACTGTCTAATTGCACAAAACCAAATGCTCTTGTCCACCCCCTGCCCTGCCCCTTCTCTGAGCCCATGCCCCCATTCAGTCCATTGCCCCCTCTGTCTGTTGCTCACTCTCCCCCACTCTCACTCCCTTTCACCAAGGTGGGGCAGGGGGTTGGATTGCCGGAGGGAATGCAGGGTGTGGGCTCTGGGAGGGAGTTTGGGTGTGGCAGAGGGTGCGGGATGTGGACACTGGGCTAGGGCAGGGGGTTGGAGTGCGGGAGGGGGTGCAGGCTCTGGGGGGGTTGGGTGTGAGAGAGGGCGAGGGGGTGCGAGATCTAGGAGGGAGTTTGGGTGTGGGCTCTGGGGTGTGGGGTGTGGCAGGGGGTTGGAGTGCAGGAGGAGGTGAGGTCTGGCTAGGTGGCACTTACCTCAGGTGGCTCTCAAAAGCGACCAGCACATCCCTCTGGTAGTGGCACCTAGGTGGGGGGATCAGCGGGTCTCCGCGCACTTTCCTTGCCCACAGGCACTGCCCCCGCTGCTCCCATTGGCCACAGTTCCCAGCCAATGAGACCTGTGGTGTCAGCACTTGGGGCAGGAGGAGCACGCAAAGATGTCGTGTCCCCCCCCCTCAGGACTTCAGGGATGGGACGGCCGCTTGCAGGAGCAGCACGGAGCCAGGACAGGTAGGGAGTCTGCCTTACCCCTGCTGCACCGCCGGACTTTTAGCCGTCGAAAAATCTCCTGGTTTTCCCACTTTTTAACCCCCCTACACTTCAATCATCCTGAAAGTCCTGATTTGCTCTACAATGGTACATCGGAGACTACAAATTAAATAAGTTTGCTTTATCAAGTATGTTAATGTTTTCTAAAACACTCTTTTAGATTGGATAAATAAATGTTTGAATACATATGCAAACTTTATCTGAAACTTTAAAATCCCTCCCCATGCTTCAGGGCATCAGTTAATTGGCACTGGAGTTAGGAAGGTCATTCTCCCCCCCGCCACGTATAGTGTAGCACAGTTGGTGTAAATGATTGATGGGTTTCCTCCGCTCCTTCAGGCATTGCCAGAAGCTTGGGCTGATCAAGTTTGCAAATCTTATATTCTCAACCACGCCCTTAAACCGTTATTCTACAAACCTTCTGCCTCAACAAACTCCTTACACTTCACTACATGTGCTGTCTTCCTGGGAGTAGAAGACAGTTATAGACACTGACAAAATTATTTCTCTGGCCCATTACCTTCTTCCCTTAGTCAAACCTGGGTTCCCTTTTTCATTTTCGTAGATCACTAGCTCATATGCTTCTCTTAATTTGCTATGACACAGACTATGCAACTGTTTTTGGTTTCTTTAGAGCATTTGTGGCTTTGACTTTCCCACTGCTGTATATTTAGGCTTAGATGGATTAGACTTTTATCTGTACATGTTGGTAAATTTTAGTGTCACTGGATACACAAAAGCTGATGACAAAATATCTTCATTGATAATACAGATGAGGAAATTACAAAAAAAATGCTTCTTGAGAACTTAGAGTTTAATTTAAGGATATTTACTTTATATATGTTGACATTTTGTGTTTTAATTGCCATAAAACTTTAACTATTTGCATCTCAATGTCTACTGTTATTAAATAATTGTCTGAAATCCCCGTAATTTCCCACAAATATGAAAATGTAAATAAATATAGAAAATCAGTATTATCTGTTTTAATTATAAAAACAAATACAAATAAAATGATGCTAAGCCTATGTAAATTTTCCTACTTCCTTCCTTCCTAAAATTAAACAAAAGAGTCACTTTCTGACTTTGGAATGAGGCTGGAACCATAACCACTAGGAACAGTCTATATCTAACTCACCAGTTAGGAATACTTTCATAATTGGAATAACAGAGACTTCGTGGGGTAACACACATGACTGGAGCACTGTCATAGATGGGTATAAACTGTTCACGAAGGACAGGTGGGGGAGAAAAGGTGGAGGAGTTGCACTGTATGTACAAGAGCAGTATGATTGCTCAGAGCTCCAGTATGAAACTGGAGAAAAGCCTATTGAAAGTCTTTGGGTTAAGTTTAGAGGTGAGAGCAACAAGACCACCAGACCAGGAGGATGAGGTAGATGAGGCTTTTTTTAGACAACTAACAGAAGTTTCCAGATCAGAGGCCCTGGTTCTTATGGAGAGCTTCAATCACCCTGATATCTGCTGGGAGAGCAATACAGCAGTGCACAGACAATCCGGAAAGTTTTTGGAGAGTGTTGGGGACAACGTCCTGGTGCAAGTGCTGTAGGAACCAACTAGATGCCATGCTCCTCTGGCTCTGCTGCTCACAAACAGGGAAGAATTGGTCGGGGAAGTAGACGTGGATGGCAACCTGAGCAGCAGCGACCATGAGATGGTCAAGTTCAGGATCCTGACAAAAGGAAGAAAGGAGAGCAGCAGAATATGAACCCTGGACTTCATGAAAGCCAACTTTGACTCCTTCGGGGAACTGATGGGCAGGAACCCCCCGGAGGCTAATATGAGGGGGAAAGGAATCCAGGAGAACTGGCTGTATTTTAAAGAAGCCTTACTGAGAGCGCAGGAACAAACCATCTGATGTGCAGAAAGAATAGAAAATATAGCAGGCGAACAGCTTGGCTTAACAGTGAACTCTTCGGTGAGCTTAAACACAAAAAGGAAGCTTACAAGAAGTGGAAACATGGACAGATGACTTGGGAGGAGTATACAAATATTGCTCAAGCATTCAGGGGTATAATTAGGAAGGCCAAAACATGACTGGAGTTGCAGCTATCAAGGGATGTGAAAGGTAACAAGAAGAGTTTCTACAGGCATGTTAGCAACAAGAAGAATGTCAGGGAAAGTGTGGGACCCTTACTGAATGGGGGAGGCAACCTAGTGACAGATGATGTGGAAAAAGCTGAAGTACTCAATGCTTTTTTTGCCTCGGTCTTCAGACAAGGTCAGCTCCCAGACTGTTGCACTGGGAAGCACTGTATGGGGAGGAGGTGAGCAGCCCTCAGTGGTGAAAGAACAGGTTATGGACATGCACAAGTCCATAGGGCCAGATGCAATGCATCTAAGGGTGCTGAGGGAGTTGGCTGATGTGCTTGCAGAACCATTGGCCATTATCTTTCAAAAGTCATGGGGACTCGGGAAGGTCCCAGATTAATGGAAAAAGGCAAATATAGTGCCCATATTTAAAAAAGGAAAGAAGGAGAATCCAGGGAACAACAGACAGGTCAGTCTCACCTCAGTCCCTGGAAAAATCATGGAGTAGGTCCACAAGGAATCCATTTTGAAGTATTTGGAGGGGTGATCAGGAACAATCAACATGGATTCACCAAGGGCAAGTCATGCCTGACTAACCTGATTGCTTTCTATGAGGAGATAACTGGGTCTGTCAATATGGGGAAAGCGGTGGACATCATATACCTTGACTTTAGCAAAGCTTTTGATATGATGTCCCACAGTATTCTTGCCAGCAAGTTAAAGAAGTATGGATTGGATGAATGGATTTTAAGGTGGATAGAAAGCTGTCTAGATTGTTGGGCTCAATGGGTAGTGATCAACGTATCAATGTCTAGTTTGCAGCTGGTATCAAGCAGAGTGCCCCAGGGGTCAATCTTGGGGCTGTTTTTGTTCAACATCTTCATTAATAATCTGGATGATGGGATGTATTGCACCCGCAGCAAGTTTGCAGATGACACTAAACTGGGAGGAGTGGTAGATATGCTGAAGGGTAGGGATAGGATCCAGAGTGACCTAGACAATGGGAGGATTGGGCCAAAAGAAATCTGATAAGGTTCAACAAGGACAAGTGCAGAGTCCTGCACTTATGACAGAAGAATCCCATGCACTGCTACATGCTGGGGACTGACTGGCTAAGTGGCAGTTCTGCAGAAAAGGACCTGGGGATTACAGTGGACAAGAAGCTGGATATGAATCAACAGTGTGCCCTTGTCGTCAAGAAGGCTAATGGCATATTGGGCTGCATTAGTAGGAGCATTGACAGCAGATGGAGGGAAGTGATTATCCCCCTCTATTTGGCACTGGTGAGACCACATCTGAAGCATTGTGTCCAATTTTGGGCCCCCCACTACAGAAAGGACGTAGACAAATTGGAGAGAGTCCAGCAGAGGGTAATGAAAATGATCACGGGGCTGGGGATCATGATTTATGAGAAGAGGCTAAGGGAACTGGGCTTAGCAGAAGAGAAGAGTGAGGTGGAAATTTGATAGCAGCCTTCCAATACTAGAAGGGAGGTTCCAAAGAGGATGGAGCTAGGCTGTTCTCAGTGGTGGCAGATGACAGAACAAGGAGCAATGGTCTCAAGTTGCAGTGGGGGAGGTCTAGGTTGTATATTAGGAAAAAGTATTTCAGTAGGAGGGTGGTGAAGCACTGGAATGGGTTCCCTAGGGAAGTGGTGGAATCTCCATCCTTACAGGCTTTTAAGGCCTGGCTTGACAAATCCCTGTCTGGGATGATTTAGTTGGGGTTGGTCCTGCTTCAAGAAGGAGTTCGACTAGATGACCTCCTGAGGTCTCTTCCTACACTAATCTTCTATGCTTCTATGCTTCTATGA
The DNA here is from genome assembly GCF_020497125.1 of Mauremys mutica. Taxonomy (NCBI): domain Eukaryota; kingdom Metazoa; phylum Chordata; order Testudines; family Geoemydidae; genus Mauremys; species Mauremys mutica. The sequence goes on along the minus strand of NC_059076.1, from coordinate 104,999,870 downwards.
ACACTTGGGCACAACTTGGATTCTGTGTTCTACCTTGCCTCCAATTAAAATTGTCACCCACATTCATAAAATCAGTTCCAAAGTTGAAACCATCAAGCTTTTCATTAAACAGGAGATATTTTAAACACTTGATGCCAGAGAAAGCTTGAAGTCAATGGAGCTATGCCAATTTACACCAATTGGGAATCTTACCCCTGGAACATAACTATTGATCATCAGTATCTGTCTTGCTCCTAGTTTCCTACAAATTCCAGTGCATCTCCTTCTATAGTAAGAATGAGTTTTGTTAATGCAATACCATTAACCTTGCATAAGTTCTGCATCCTAAACAGCTTCTGAAAAGAAAGTTGCATCACCTTCCCCAAACCAATTTTATCTGTTTTTATCAAGTGTATCGCTGATAATAAAAGAAAGTCTAGTTTACAAATGCATAAACATTTTCTTCAAGTCTGTCACAGAGTGCCTTCAACATTCCAACATTCCAAAAATTAATGTTATGTTAGTATTTACTTTCATTTTGATGCATAATTAACTCTTCATACCACTTATTCAACTCTACATAACTGTATATCCTAACTTCCCCAAGCAAGCAAAAAATCCCCAAACAAAACCTAAAAAATTAGCTCCATACATGAGTCATCAGAATTTACTCAATCCCTCAATTTGTCAGCTCCTTCCTTTTCAAAGCAGCTTGTTCTCCCGAATCATTAACAAAACCCCACAATTCCATTCCCTAGTTGAAGCTTTTCTTCTCTTCCAATTTGAAATTCAGGGTTCTTGGAACTGTCCTAATTGTTTCCTCCTGAACAATAACTACACAATATGATTGCTCTGGAGAAACTCCTAAAGTGCTTCCTTTCTTTGTAATAACAGAGTAACTACTTTGTTACTGGTACACTGAGACCAAAAATCATCATAATTTTATGCATCTACAGAATTAAAGAAAAACTGAGGTTTTCTTCCTATCTGAGTTGGAGTGTAAAAATCATTTGGGCAGGGATTGTCTCTCATTATATTACTTGTATCAGCTCCCCTCTCCAAAACACTGTGTCCCTAATCTTCATTGGTACTGCTGGGTGCTATTGCAATACCAATAATACAAAATAGTCTTGCTGAGTAATGAATTCCAGGCTGCACTTTCATATGAAATCTCACAATTCTGCCAAAATAGATTGGGCAAACCCTCATCTGTGGAGTAGACAGAAGAGTTTGGTGTGGGTGCAAAAATCTAGACCAATTGTGTGCTGGTTTTGGCTCCTAAGGTCTCCTGAACAGGGCTGGCTCTACCATTTTTGCCGCCCCAAACTCTGTGCTGGCAGCAAGGAGATGGTAAATGAGCCGTTAGGTTGGTTTTACACACATAGGAGATCCCTTACCTTGGTTCAATCCTCCAGTAGACTGCTATGCTCTCAAAATAGCTGCACTATATGGGAAACTCTGGGTCTTATCTTGGTTGAATTTCTTGTGAAAACCCTTGCTGAATGGATGTCCTAGCAGAGTTTGAAAAAATATTAATTTTCAATCCAGCCAAATTTAGAAGTCTTTGAAGTTCAAAGTCTTCACAGTTATTTGCCTATGGAGCAGTCTTGGTATTAATATTACACAATATAATACCTAGTCTATAAGCACTTTCAATAACTAATGCATTTCAGAAGCTTCTGGTACCCAGAAGGACATGTAAAATTTGCAAATGAAAGTCCTCCATGTTAGAGCTTTCCATGCCCTTCAAGATGCTAATTATTCAGAAATTATTACATCTCATCCAATTCTGCATATTGTCAACCTGAACCTGCTGAGATTCTATTATCCTTTGCATTTTCTCATTAGATTTTTCTAACGTGTGAATTTTGCCTTCCAGTTCTCCAATTTTTTCCCACTCTGACAGCTCATTTTCAAATTTACCTTTTTTTTTTTAGAGTAGGTGGTTTCTCCACTACTCCATTTTATAGTCAAATAAAATCTTAATTTTTCATGTGGCACTGAAATGTAATTTGAACCATACGTCTTCCTTCTGGTCAACCTACTGTACATGTTTATCTTGTGGGTTTTTTTGAACATCCAAACTTCTTTCTAATTAAGTAGAAGAGACTGAGGATGTTCTAGCCACAGAAATAACAGCACTTCAGTTCTGTGGTTTCTTCAATCAAATCTGGATTCTGTGTGTATTTCTCTGCATCTCCTAAGCGGCTCTTATTTTTATCAATTCTTCCCTATCATTGTTATCTCTTCTTTCAATGACCCTTATCAACCCCTTATCAATTCAGCAAATATCTTCTTTTTAGCATCCCTCTAAAAAATTAAACAAAAACAAAACAAAACAAAACAAAAACAATAAATCTCACAAAATGTTGGCAGGCAGAATAACTGGAAAAACTGGAAAAAGTGAAAAAAAAGTGCGATCATCTCTCAAACTATCTCCTCGGGCCTGCTACACACACATCAACTCCATTCTGGCAAAAAATAGTATAAAAGACCATGGCTTCTGTAGCTGTGCATACCAGAACCATGTCCTGCCCTCCCTAAATACCCACACATGGAAATGTTGCACTCTAAACAAACACTCATTGCAATCGCTTCTGGTACTTCTTGTATACAGCGTAGCTGTGTCTGTTCCAGTTTTGCTATGACACTGGATGTTCCTTTCCCAGACCTGAAGAAGAGCTCTATGTAAGCTTGAAGGCTTGTCCTCTGACCAGCAGAAGTTGGTTCAATAAAACATATTACCTCTCCTACCTTGTCTCTCTGAAACATCTTAGCTTTTCTCCACAGGGTTCTCCTTTCCATGCAGACTTCAGCCAAGGCTTAATTTGCCCTTAACTCCACAGTCTGCTTCCATCCATTCTCATATTCTGCCAAAAAGGAGCCACAATGAGGAGCCACAAAAAGGACCCTCCAGTAGTCAACTATGGAACTGACTCCCATATTAACTTTCAATTTGGACAATTTGATATGCCTCCAGTATATAAAGATATAAAGAGCATAAACAAACGCTGGTGCTAAAATTGTGTCCTTGTACTTCCACAGCCCTACATAAAAACACCGGTCACCCACAGCAATAGCAACATCAGCTTGCTTCACCAGAACAAATGGGAATACATTTTTAAAGGAAAATTAGGAACTTAACTGACCACAAATACCAAATAGATGAAAAATAAACACTTGGTTGACGAAGGAACCTAATAACTGTTTCTGAGTTAACAATGAGGGAGCACACCAGTTGATCAGATATTATACGGCTAACTGCTCACCACACACGCAACCACACACACAGAGTCACATACACTTTGAATCTAATTTTGCCCATCATAGAGTATAATCAGTAACATTTATGTATTAAATCATAAAAACTAGGAGAATTATAGAATTTAAATAATTATGAATGTCCTGACTGTTGTGAGTGTAACTCACATTCTTATAATTTAAGTATAATAGGCCAAATTTAGCCCTGGTGTTATTCTAGTCATTGTACATTCATGTGTCACTTGTTTTGAGGGATGCCATTCATTTTAGTCCCAAAGTTACCTATGTTCCCCCAAAATCTGGTTCCTTTTTGAAAATGATGTACCAGTACAATTAACAGTAAAGAGGGGAATTAATCGCACAGCATTTTGTCTCCTTTGTGAATTATTTTTTTGTCCCTTGTTTTAGATCTTTGTCACACACTGCATGTCATGCTTGGGCCTCTAAATATTTAGAGATATGTTCCATAGGCGCTGACTCTGTGGGTGCTCCAGGGATGACTCTATGGGTGCCCCAGGGCTGGAGCACCCATGGGAAATGGGGAATGGTGGGTGCTGAGCACCCAACAGCAGCCCTCCAGTGCCTCCTGCCCACCAGTGAGCCCTACCGATCAACGCCTCCCTCTCCCTCCCAGCACCTCCTGCCCGCTGCAATCAGCTGTTCCGCGATGTGCAGGAAGCACTGGGGAGAGGGAGAGGAGCAAGGGTAGAGTTAATTCAGGGCAGGGGGTATAACAGGGTATGATGAAGCAGGGTTGAGGCTGGCGGGACCTGCGGCAGAGCAGGGGTTGAGCGCCCCCCAGCACATTAGAAAGTCAGCGCCTCTGGTATGTTCTAGTGTAGCCAATTCATTTACATCAGAAATGGATATAACCCAAAGATTCTAGTCTTTAAAATAGTTTATGTAGCACATCAGAAAAATTTTATGAATCACAGTTGGTACCCTTGTTGTCAGTGTTACCTGAATGGCAATCAGATATTACTGTGAGGAGCATGGTATAAGAACATAGAGTAGACTAGAGACTCTAGAATAGAATAGAATTATCAGAGAGGCCAAAAGATGAAGTCAGCATAGAGAATGAGCTACCCTCTTATCCCTTAAAGGTGATCCCTCCAGATCCGGATTGAGGCACATTAGTAGATCCATGTCAGAAGCTTGCACTATTTGCATCTTTTCTTGGAAGGAAACTAGAGAATTCATTATATGGCACCATTCACGAGCACGTATCTGATTTAATTTTTTCATATAAGACTAAAAGATTCCCACCCTCACCCCCAAGGCACCGAGATAAAGAAATAAAGTACAATATTATCAGATATTGTCGAAATGCATTAGCAAATTAGTATAGAAAAGCAACTTACTTAGTGTTGATATTGACAAATACAGGACAAAAGAGACACAGCTGGGTTAAAATTTCATAACATTTTATGAAAAGCTACATTTCATAGCAGTTCACCCTCCAAAATATTTTTACCCTGAGAGTCATTTCATATGTTCCCCATTAACTAGAAGCACAACCACCCCTTAAAGAATATTGGGGGATCAGAATTATAGTTCTGGTGTTAACTGTGAAAAACAACAAATGGAGGGATCATAACAGTTTTATTCTGCAAATCTTTTCTGGTTGCTGTTTGCATTCACCCTTGCTATCTGCTGCACATTTCTTTCCAGTTAAAACTGTACAAATCACAAATACCTTCTAAAGCTGGCTGATAGGAAAATGCTGCTCTGGAATGCTTAAGCAGCTGTCTATGAAAATTGGCTCCTGTGGTTTAATGTCAGCACTTTGTGTGTCTGTTCAGTTTCAGCAGTGACAGATATTTCAGTTGGAAAGAATCCTTAAGGTAGGAATAAGCTACTGAATGCACACACAAAAAAACTAAAGGTGGAAGAAAATGTAAAGAAAGGATCTATCTATCTATCTATCTATCATGAATTTCACTTCAAATATGCACTGTGTGTATTATGTGAGTATTTTATATGTGGTTTAGTTGTGGTTTCTTATCCGACTCTGTCAGGAGGGTGGTTCTTTCAAGCTCACTACTTAAAAATAGCCAATGAGAGGATTCTAGTATAGAAAAATCTGACTGATACCTGATCTGATCCCAAACAGGGAGCTTAAATGGCTTCATAACCTGCACTAACTCCAGCCTCAGGCTTTCCTTGTCCTGTGAATGGTGATGTAGAAAATCTCACAATAGTATTGCTTTCCCTGTAGAATAAATGTTTACAGTTCTATGTGACAAACATGAAGCAGATATGCCAGCTAGAGCTGTGCGAAACTCAGACTCTCAGAGAACTTTTTTCAATTGAGTTCAAAGTCTGAGTTTCATTCTGAGTTGGGGTTCAGTTTGATACAAAAACTCATTCAGAATCTCAGTCAAAACTAGATGGTTGAAGAAAAAAAAGGACATTTCTAATCCAAACTGTTAATTTTCCTACGATTATTATTATATTTTTATTATTATTATTTTATTTCTTTAAATCCTGTTAGGAGCTAAAATTGAGTTTCCTCTCCAGTGCAACAGGTTTCTATTGATGTAATCCTTTGTTTATCAAGTACTAAATTTAGTTTAATAAATTCATAGATTCCAACGCTAGAAGGCTCTACTGTGGTAATCTAATCTGACCTCCTGTAAAACATAGACAATATAACATCTCCAAAATAATTCTTAGAGCATATCTTTTAAAAAACAAATATACAATCTTGATTTAAAAAGTGTCAGTGATGACGAGTCCACTATGATCCTTGGTAAATTGTTCCAATAGTTAATTACCCTCACTGTCAAAATGTTCACCTTATTTACAGTCTGAATTTGTCTAGCTTCAACTTCCAGCCATTGGATCATGTTTTATCTCTCTCTGCTTCATTGAAGAGCCTATTTACAGACTGTAATCAGCCTTCTTACCTTGCCTTCTCTTTGTTAAGCTAAATAGATTGAGCAGTTTGAGTCTATCACTATAAGGCATGTTTTCTAATCCTTTAGTCATTCTCATGGCTCTTTCTGAACCCTTTATTAACATCTTTCTTGAACTGTAAGTATCAGAACTGGACGCCTTATTCTAGCAGAAATTGTACCAGTGCCAAACCCAGAGGTAAAAAAACCTCCCTACTCCTACTTCCCCTGTTTCTACATCCACAGCATCATACTTGGAGCTCATGTTCAGCTGATTATCTACCATGACCGCCCCAATCTTTATCAGAGTCACGGCTTCCCAAGACAGAATTCCACATCTTATAAGCATGGTCTATATTCTTTGTTCCTAGATGTACACATTTACATTTCGCTGTATTAAAACATATATTGTTTGCTTGTGCCCAATTTCCCAAGCAATCTGGATCACTCTGAAGCAGTGACCAGTCCTCCTCATTATTTACCACTCACCTAATTTTTATGTTATCTGCAAACTTCATAAGTGTACTTCAGGTAGTTATGTAGACCCCATTACCATAGCATTTCAGCACTTCACAATTTTTAATGCATTTATCCTCACAAGGGTCCTGTGTGTACTATCCCTATGTAACAAATAGGGAACTAAGGCACAAAGAGACTCCGTGCTTTGCCAAGGTCACACAGGTAACTATTGTAGAGTAGGGAAATGACCCTAGGTCTCCCCAGTCCCAAGACTCCTAACCAGTGGACTATCCTTTCTCCCTTTTCGATAGAACGAAAACCACACCGATTCTTTCTCTGCAGTAAAAAATGTATCTATTAAATGTTGACATCAGCATCTGTAGAACACAGGTTGAGACTGAGAAAATCTTCAGTCCTGTAGCAAAATGCTAGTCTTGATTTACATTTTCTAAAGAGAGAACAATTTATCACTGCTGGTATTTCTTGTACTACAGCCACAGAGATCATGAAAGCTTGCAATATAGATGTGCTTTGCAACGGTCAAATGTTACCTCAGCAGTTTCCCATTTTTCACAATAGGAGCTGAAGGAAATTCTCAGGCACCAGAGACTCGGGGTTTTTCCTCATTCTTTTCTGATTGAGATTCTGATTCTGAATTATCATTATAAATAAACACATTATGACCAACAATCCTGTTTATCTTCATTACCCACTGCAGTCTGGGAATTAGGGCCAATTTTATTTTCTTCCTTAAGACACAGGTGTTGCCCGTTTTTTCTGAGCACAGAAGTAAGGGTGGGATTTTCAAATGGTCTAAGCGAGGCAGGCACTCAACTCCTATTGAAAATCCCATCCTAAAAGCCCAGGAACTCCAGAGTTCTAATATTAACTTTAATTCTGATTCTTGACAATGACTCTCAATGTGGCCAGGGGCAAAGCATTGAACCTTTTTGCCTCAGTTTCCTCCACTATAAAATGGAGATGATACCTACCTCACAGCAGTGTTGTGACAATTAGTTAATGATTAGAAGCTTTTAGAAGATGAAAGACCTATACTGATGCTAAATAGAGTTTAAGGCCAGAAGGGACCACTAGTTCATTTAGTCTGACCTCCTGTATATCACAGGCCATCAACACCACCCAGCATCAGCACACTAAACCCAATATAAATATTATTAACTTATGCCAGCTGCTCTTTTCTGTATACGAATGTAAAGACACACATCCTTCCAAATGAGTTCCGTGAGTTTTTGATCAGGCCTTTGATGTCTCATGCAGCCATAGTGGCCTTTTTATAGGAGGGGTGCTCACAATGTGTAAAGTACTAACTAAGGTAGGAAAATATATATATTTTTTTATTTCCAGCCATTGCCATTTTAAAAAAAAATAAATATAGCTAAAATGATGCCATCATGGCACCTGAATGTGGATAGTCTCAAAAACCTTCAAGTTTGCACAGTCCTGCAAAATAAAATTCTATAGATACTGTGACCAAGTGCCTGTGATGGACCACATTGAGAATGCCACACTCAGGGCAGACTTCAAGAAATAAGGAAGACATCCCCAAAGCTAGGTGGTTTATTCGATAATTAGATTCACCAGGCCAGAAACAAAAGAGTTTCTCTAGTACCACACTGGTTAACCAGAAGCCAAACACAATCCTCTTTAAGTGTTGCAGATCTTGGCTAACATCCAGACAAACAGATCTAATATAGTGTGGGGTTATTGATAACCTAATTCAACATATGCAAGGTTCTTACTAATCCCCAAAGGTCAGGACACTTACCACTAGATCAATATGTATCTCAAATCTTGCCCAAATACCACACTGTCAGCCAATCCTTAGTAAACTAAATACAGATTTATTTATAAAATAAAATAGAATTATAAATGGTTAATAGATAATACACATACAAATGATTTCAAAGTTCTTATATCAGGTTTGTAGCCGTGATGGAATAAACTGCTGGCTTGCAAAAATCTCTCTGGTAAGTTCCAAAAGATTTCAAAGTCCTCAGTCCATAATTCAAAATATTCCTCTTGGTTGTAAATCCACAATCCAGAGAATTGGAACAGGAAAGAAGCAAAATGGAGGTGTCTTAGAGGCCTTTTATATCCTTTGCCATGTGCATGGAAATTTATTGTCCCAAGATGGAGTCCAAGGTCACATGTCCACCCCCACCATGTATTTACATGTTTGCTGAATCACAGGAGTGGTCATTGGCCCTTTTGCTGTCTGCGGCATCCTCGGGGAATGCTATCTGGATGGGATGAGTTTCTTTAATGGCCCATTGTGAGAGCAGAGTGTCCTTAATGAGACATCAACCTATATCTGTCTAGCCCTGATATAAATCTATCTGGAGCATGTCATGTTACCTGGGATTTTGCTGAACACAAAGCTCTTGGTAACTTTACTCTTTGTGAGGTGGTGGCAGGAAGTAAATCAATGGGAACATGACCCATCTGGCTGATAGATAGTTGATCCATGCAGGAAAGCAAAAGTGTTTTCACTCAACACTTCTACTTTATTTAGTCTCCAGCACTTACACATGTTTGCAACAGGTCAGTAGAGCACCCCAAATTAACCCCAGATTAATATTTACCCAAGGCCTTGAGGAGGTCTCAAGTAGATATCTGTAGATGTCCAGTGGCTAGCCACCTATTTGCAGTGTAACTTGAGAGGTGTTCAGGTGTCCAGTGAGCTTAGATCTCTTCCTCCTTTTATACCCAATTTGTTAGTATTACATAGCTTGTTCATCAAAAAACCAAAACAAAACAAAACTGCTGAGCAGAAGTTGTGTGTGGAGTTTTCCAGCCTGTCAGGCAGGGAATTTTCTATCAGTTAAGCTGTTGTATTTCACTTAGCAATAGTTAACTATTGTCAAACTTTCCATCTTGCAAAACCTTATGCTTCAGGAAAGCTCAAGTCACTCACTTCCCCCCCTCCACTCCTGGTCTATTAGTTATGCTAATGTTTCAGAAAGGCCTCCTTTTAGCTGCTTTCATCAATAAGCATAACAGTTGGTATTCCAGCTGCTGTCAGTGGTCTAGGCATGTTGTTGGGCTCTGCACTATCAAAAATCCACCCCCCAAAAAACAGCTGGGAACAAAACACCTATTGGAGATTCAAATACACAGAAAATATTCATAGCTTTAGATACAAACGTGATACATGGATTTAATCATGATAATCATATTAGATATATTGTAACTTTTTCATTAACACCTTACATGACACACTTTGTGTAAGATTTGTTCCAGTTATATAAAGAGGTAATATCAGTTATATAAATGGTCATCTTTAATCATACAGCATCACAGACACATAGATTATAGACCAGAAGGGAAGATTAGATAATTTAGTCTGGCCATAGAATTTCATCCAGTTATCCCTGTACTGAGCCAAATAACTTCTGATTGCCTAAATCATATCTTCCAGAAGGCATCCAGTCTTGATTTGAAGATGTCAAGATATGGAGAATCCACCACTTCCCTTGGTAGTTTGTTCCAACAGTTAACATCCTTGACTATTAAAAGTTATGTTTTATTTCTACTTTGAGTTTGCCTGGCTTCAGCTTCCAGCTATTGCTTCTCGTTATGCCTTTCTCTACTAAAGAACCATTTAGTACTTGGAATTTTCCCCCATGGGAAGGTACTTGTACATTATAATCAAATCACCTCTTGATCTTCTTTTTGTGAAGCTAAACAGATTGAGCTATTTAAGTCATTCACTGTATGGAATTATTTCCAGCCTCGAATCATTTTTATACTTTATAAGAATCCATTTGATAAAAAAAGAGGGTGGTCTTTACAAAATGAAGAAAGAGAATGACAAAACTAAGGGAGGAAAGTATATTGCCCTGGATGATAGGAATCAGTGTATCTGCCATAGTTGTCAAACGATCACACAACATGACTAGAGATGAACAAAACCAAATATTTTCCCTTTGCTGATACTGCATGAAAAATATAATACTTTCTAAACAGGTTTGCAAATCAAAAGCTATATTTCCTGAATAAGATACCCACTCTTCCCACATGAACATATATCACACCCTTTAAGCCTCTGAGGTCACCTAAATCCAGTCTTGAAGAAATGAAAAATATTCTAGGGGTATCACATGACTTCTGGAGTGTTTTTCTGTAAACTCCCCTTCCTCCATCAAGATCCTACCTTATAATGTAAACAATTTTCCACTACTGGGTTCATGCCACCCAAACTAAGGTTCGATCCTGCAAAGATGTAAGCATGTGAGTAGTTTTATTAATATTAACATAGCCCTTTTACCCCTGCACTGGTGCTAGAACAAGGCAGAAAAAAGGGGGAGCTTGCTCTCCTTCATTCATGGGCTTCTTGGTTGGATCAGTCTTTCATCTGCCCTAATTTGCACTCCTGTTGTAATGGCTCCCATAAGCCACTACTGTGGTGTAGAATTACCTGGTGTAAAGATAGTCTGGCTACCTCCTCTCCCATTCCCTGCTTTCTCCAGTTTGGCCTGCCTCTGCCCAAGAACATCCGGCTTGGTGGTTCTGTCCCTTGTGTAGGAACACCCTGTTTGAAGAATATTTTCCACTTACATCTGCCCTAGGGCTGGTGCAAAGGGGCCACAGGACAATGGTGAGTCAGACCCAGGGAGTTCACTGGGATTACTAGAACAAGTAAAGCTACGCATGTGTGATACGTAATGTTGGTCTAATTTTGGTTATACTGGGTGGTGCTAGTGGCCTGGTGATATACAGGACTAGATGATCTAATGGTTCCTTCTGGCCTTAAGCTCTATGACTCTATAATTATATATTTATATGGCAGTAAAGAGTTGCTACACGAGGCACTTTCCTTACATGCATTAAAATTCCTGGCCCTAGCTTCAATAAACACAATTGAATCGAGACACGTGTGCTTCCTTATTTCTGGCAACAGACAGATAAATAAAGGAGAAACAGGAGAGGGCTGAGAGGTTGGTAAAATAAAAAAACTTCCTAAACCTTTCTAGATTTCTTTTGCTATGAAATTACAAATTACATTGATCTAGCATTAAAGTGCAGGGGAGGGGATGTATTTATTTTTATTATTCTGTGAAAGGTCATCTAATTCTCCTTTTAATATGAGAACCATGGTAAATAAAGAGGAAGTAAGTACAGACTGAGATGGCAGATGATGAATAACTTTTTGACCCTCTCTTAACCAGTCAAATGTGTGATATGAAGCTTAATCAGTGACTGAACTGGCAGACAATGCACAATGCAATTTGGAAGAGAAGGGATCTGTTTTCTGAGGGGGAATGAGTCAGCCATAAAGGAGAAAATTTTAGAAGTTTCCACCAACCTTTCCATCAGCTTCCTCTGCTTATTGCTGTGGCTTTTTATTGTATTAGCTGGCTTCTTTCTTACATTAACTTCCTCTTCTTTTTTTGTAAGTGACTATAATTCTGTGCAATGATGCTGTTTAGAAATGTCACAATAGTGTCAATAGTGACCAGTTGATAAGAATCAGAAGTATCATTCATGCAGTTCAATAAAAAATACCTATGAAAATGTAATTAAAGTTCTCCATAAGAGGATCTAAAGAAATTCAGAATGATTCAGATTCATCAGGAGAAAATAAAACTTAGATGGTAATAACAAGAGCACAATGCAAAAATATATGAAAAAGATAATAAATACACTATTAAATTTGTGGGTCCTTTGGGAGTCCCCTGGTTAGTGGTATTGTTTGAATTCTGCCCCAAGAGCAGATGGGGATAGGAAAAGAAGAAAATTTCATTTTGGTTTCATTGTCTATTTAAGGTAGTTATATGGCTTCCATTATCTTAATGTATTTATCCTTGCAATCTTGTGAGGTCAGGGAGTACTATTATCCCTGTTTTACAGATGGAGAACTCAGGTACAGTGGATGGGCTCTACAAAGGGATTTACGTATTGCAACACTGAGTGTCATGGCACCTAACTTTCAGGCACCTAGAAAATCATAAAACAACACTGTAATTCTCAGGCCAAGTTAGGGGAGAAACAGGCATCTTAGAATGTGATCCACATAAGCCAGCATACTAGTGGGAAGCTGTCTGTGCTAATGGGAGATGCCAATCAGCAGGGTGTGTGCTAACCACCCCCAGCCAGAGATAGGCCCCGGAGGCCGGGCTGCAGGGAGGTGCCTATCTTTGCTTAGCAATCCACAAATGGTAACCAACCACCTTAGGCATGTAAGGATATGTCTACACTGTGAATAAAACCCACAGTACTGAGTCTCAGAGCCAAGGTCAGCTGACTTGGGCTCGGGCTGCAGGGCTATAAAATTGCAGTGAGCCTGAATATCTGTGCTGTAATTTTACAGCCCCGCAAGCCAAGTCGGTTGACCTGGTCAGTGCTGTGGGGTTTTATCACAGTGTAGAAATACTCTAACAAGCTTCTTGAGAGAGTGAATTATGTGCCTGTCTACACTCAAAACAACTGCAAGAGGAGGCACTGATGTACATCTTGCATACCATTGTCTAAAGCACTTGCCTGAGCTCTGGGAGACCCAGGTTAAATTCCCCCTGTCTGCCAAGGGACAGAAAGGACTTGAATAGCAGTAGATACCCCTTAAGTTAGGGCTCTAACCACTGAACTGTGGTATAGAATGATGTGGAGCTCCCAGAAGCTCTCCAGTCGAAGATGTTCTAATGTGGCTAGGTAACAAAATTGTGATTGGAGCTAGGGGACTGGACCAGAGTCTCCCAGGTGTGTGCTCTAACCATTGGGCTACAGAGTTGTTCTCTCTGGCCCAATGACTTTGCTACTGTGAATAAATAGTCATTGGCCTGTTTTGTACGGCAGCAGGCACCAAAGTCATTCCTCAGAAAGACAATCAGGGCTAGTCTACACTATGAGGTTAGGTCAAAGTTAGCCGTGTTTTAGGTCGATTTTATAAGCAATGCGGCTACACAAACAACCCCGTTCCGTCGACCTAAAGGGCCCTTAAAATCAACTGTTGTACTCCTCCCTGACAAGGGGAGTAGTGCTAAAATTGACCTTCTTCAGTTGAATTTGGGGTAGTGCAGATGCAGTGTTGTGCAATTCGATGGTATTGGCCTCAAAAAGCTATCCCAGAGTGCTCCAATATGACCGCTCTAGAGAGCACTTTCAACTCCAATGCACTAGCCAGGTACACAGGAAAAGCCCCAAGAACTTTTGAATTTCATTTCCTGTTTGGTCAGTGTGGAGCTCAGAAGCACAGGTGGATCATGGAGTCCCAGAATCACAAACGAGCTCCAACATGGAGCGAAGAATCTTGCAGGAAGAACTCCGATCCAGCAGAAGAAATGCTAATATATATGTCAAAGTCGCACAGGGAATTGTGGAGAGGCTATGCCAGGGACACACAGCAGTGCTGCATGAAAGTTAAGGAGCTCAGGCAAGCCTACTACAAGACAAAGGAGGCAAACAGTCATTCTGGTCAGAGCCCCATACATGCCCCTTCTATCTACATGCTATTCCAGGGGGAGACCCTACCAGCACCCCACCACTATCCATGGACACCTGCCAAGGGGGAGTCTCACGCAACATGGAGAAGGATTTTGTAGATAAGGAAGAGGAGGAGGAGGAAAATATGCAGCAGGCAAGCGGAGAATCCGTTCTTCTCAGCAGCCAGGACCTTTTCATCACCTGGAGCCAATACCCTCCCAAGGGGTTTCCCGGACCCTGAATGTGGAGAAGGCACCTCTGGCGAGTGCACATTTGTAACTACACTACAGGGGTTAAAAGCAATAGTGTTTAATGTCTGGTTTGCCCTGAAGAATTGGGATGCATTCACAGCCAGTACAGCTACTGGAAAAGTCTGTTAATGTGTCTGGAGATGGAGCGGGAATCCTCCAGGGACATCTCCATGAAGCTCTCTGGGAGGTACTCTGAAAGCCTTTGCAGAGGGTTTCTGGGGAGGACTGCCTTATTTCGTCCTCCACGGTAGGACACTTTACCATATCAAGCCAGTAGCAAGTAGTCTGGAATCATTGCAGCACAAAGCATGGCAGCGAAAGGTCCTGGGGTTGGTCGCATTCATGCAACATTCGGTCTTTATTTTTCTGTGTCAGCCTCAGGAGAGTGATAGCATTAATGGTCACCTGGTTGAAATAGGGGAATTTTTGTAAGGGAACAGTAAAAGGACCCCATTCATGCTGGGCTGTTTGCACTTGACTAAAAGGGATCATCCAAGAGAATAGCCAGGCTGTAAGGGGAGGGGTGTGCTGCACATCCACCCCAAAACTGCAGCCCCTCCTTTTAAACGGCAAACCCAACCGGCATTGCTTTGCTATGGTAAAGGAGATTGCTGCAGTCTGAAACCATTCCCACATGTTATGAAGGAGGAAGAAGCCAACCCCACATACCCTTTGGCTTACCATGGCTGCCTGGAAACCAAATTCTGTTGCCCAGCTGTATGTGATGTGTCACCATATCGGCAGGTGCTCAATATAAAAGGCAAAATGCAACCTAGTACCTAAAGCACGTGGGCTGTCTGCTGTGAATTGCTTGATTCACTGTGAAAGAGTTTCCCTTTCATTCTCAGAAATGTATCTTCTTACATTTTACTCTCCCTTTTTATCCCCCCTGCAGGTGCAAATGTTTCTATGCTCCCCCTATCAACTCCGTCCCTGAGTTTATCGCACATTAGAAGGCAAAAAAAAACGCACCCGTGATGACATTTTTTCCGAGCTCATGCAGTCCTCCTGCATTGATAGGGCACAGCTGAATGCATGGAGGCATTCGATGGCAGAGGCCAGGAATGCATACAGTGAGTGTGATCAGAACACGCAGGAGGAGATGATGAGGCTAATGGGGGAGCAAACTGACATGATCAGGTGTCTGGTGGACTGCAGGAAAGGCAATAAGAACACAGATCGCAGATGAATCCATTGTATAACCGCCTGCCCTCCTCGCCAAGTTCCATATCCTCCTCACCCAGATGCCCAAGAATGTGGCAGGGGGGAAGGCTTCAAGCACCCAGTCACTCCACTCAAGAGGATGGACCAAGCAACAGAAGACTGTCATTCAAACAGCTTTGATTTGTAGTGTGGCTACAATAAGCAATATGGCCTTGTCACAATGGTAATTTTCTGGTCTGGGAAGAAATTCCCTTTTTTCAGCTTTTTGAACAGCCCCGAGTTCTTAAAGATGCGAGCGTCATGGACCTTTCCTGACCATCCCACGCTGAGGATGGTGAAAGATCTCTTGTGATCCAACAGTGCTTGCAGCATCATTGAGAAGTACCCCTTGCAGTTTATGTACTGGTTGGCAAGGTGGTCCAGTGCCAAGATAGGCATATGTGTTCCGTCTATCGCCCCACCAGATTTAGGGAACCCCATTGCAGCAAAGCCATCTACTTTGACCTGCACATTTCCCAGAGTCACTACCCTTGTTAGGAGAAGGTCATTGATTGCCTTGTCTACTTCGATCACAGCAGTCCCCATGGTAGATTTGCCCACTCCGAATTGATTCCCGACTGACCGGTAGCAGTCAGGTGTTGCAAGCTTCCACAGGGCTATTGCCACTCACTTTTCAACTGTCAGGGCAGGTCTCATCTTGGTATTCCTGCACTTCAGAGCGGGGGAAAGCAAATCACAACATTCCATTAAAGTGGCCTTAAGCATGTGAAAGTTTTGCAGCCGCTGTGAATCATCCCATACCTGCAGCACTGTGCGGTCCCACTAGTCTGTGCTTGTTTACCAGGCCCAGAATTGGCATTCCACTGTATCAACCTGCCCCACTGTCACCTTAACCCAGAATTCCAATGGGCAGCGGGGACGGTGGGATAGCTACCCACAGTGCATCACTCCATGAGTCGATGCTAGCCACAGTATTGAGGACACACTCCACCAACCTACTGCGCTTAGTGGGGACATACATGATCGACTGTATAAAATTGCTTTCTGAAGATCGACTTCTATAAAATCAACCTAATTTCATAGTGTAGATATACCCTCAGGTGCCTAAACTGCTTGACTCCAGGCAGCTGGTTGCCATTTGTTGATCACTAAGCTAACATAGAGGCCTCCCTCTGGCTGGACTTAGACACCTATCTCCAGGAGAGGGGGCTTATTACACATTATCTGGTCAGCATCTCCTATCAGCTAGTTTAGGTATCTTTCTGACTAGGATCCTGGCTTTTGTGGGCTGCATTCTTTAATGCCTATCTCTCCCCATTTGTTGTATAGGGAGCCCAGGTGCTTAACTTGGCTTTGTGGATCACAGTGTTGTTCCTGTGATTTTCTAGGCATCCAAAAGTTAGGTGCTGTGAGACTCAGTGTTGCAACAACTAAGTCCCTTTGTGGAAATCACCCAAAGTGATTTGCCTAAAGTCACACAGGAAGCCTGTAGTAAAGAATTGAACCTGGATCTCCAGAGTAACCATTGTACAATCCTGAAAGATGTTTCTGAAATCCTGCTGTCTGCATCTTCTGATCAGATCCTAGGACAATGAAAGAGGAATCAGTCTCACCTGTCATTCAATTGTAAGTGGTGAGAGTTGCAGTTGCCACCAAGTCCTCATGTGACATTGCTATTTAGATCTTCCAAAAGTACTAAAGTCCTCCAGCAAAGAGAGGGAAATGAGGACTGGACACATTCAGTGTAAAAAAATAAGCAGAAACCCTGTTTTGAGGGTGAATGGTAGCTGGGGAAAAAAACTTAGAAGGCTCTCTATGCACCTTCAGAAACCAGCAAAGTACAATTTATAAAATAAATTGACTTTGCTTTCATTTTTAAGCAGGTATATGTAGGAGTGCAGGTGTTTATTCGAGTTCTCCATTCATTTCAGTGGGGAACAACTTTATAATTTCATTTTTAATGTCTTTTATCAATCTAGTTTATTGCTAGTAGAGGGACACACAGTCAATTTCTTAACAACTGACCATAGGGTGATCAGATGTCCTGATTTTATAGGGACAGTCCCGATTTTTGGGTCTTTTTCTTATATAGGCTCCTATTACCCCCTACCCCGTCCTAATTTTTCACATTTGCTGTCTGGTTACCCTAACCGGCCATTCAATTAGCTTAAGTTTTGGTTGGCTGAAGAGTAAAAGACTAGAAGCTGAAGCTGGGTCTTGCAGCTCTCATATGTCACAGTATAGCCCAACCATTATTTTTTATTAATTTATAGTGTTTTCTATTCAGGTTTTCTTAGTAAGGCCATCTTCAGATTAACAGGGCACCATGCTGGTCGCATCTATGGTTATTTTAAATAAAAAATGTTTTAGTAAGGCTATGACTTTAAATCAAGATAATATACACTTAAATCATTCCATAGCCTTGCAATGCTGTCAGCAACAATTCCATATCAATTGTAGAGAATTTGCACTAAAAAACCTAAATTACAGATACAAAGGGTTTAAGGAAGAATGTGACACATGATTTTGTATTCCTTCCTTGTTTGTTGCGTGTTTTTAGTACTCCCACTTCATATATCAGTGCACAGACAAGGATTGAAAACCTATTATTTTAAAAGTACTCTAATGAAGTACAGTTGGATTGTTATTTTATGCTGTGTTATACACAAACATTGGAGCTATGCAAGTGGTCCCTTCATGTTCTGTATCACAACCAAACAAAAGAGTTAATAAAATACCTAATTTCTTACTTGATTACTTCGTATACAGCTATAGAGAAAGGGCATTCAGTTAGGCAGTACTGGATCCTGTACATAAGCAGGGAAAAATACAAATGCAACTAGGAACTGCAGTAAATTGGAGATTGCATGAGAATGCAGTAAATATGATGGATGTATAAAGCAGTGCTTCTAATTATCAACAGAAAACATTTTTCTTCGATAAAAAAATACATTAATATCCGCATGAAAGTCGTGGATTTGGCACTTTACTCTCCAGAGTGAGAAATTAATCAGAGCTTGTTCTCTTACTGGAGTAACAGTCCCTCATCCTGAGCTCTGAATATCATGATTAGAGTGAAAATCTGCTTTTTGACTGCTTCTCAGTGGTTTCACATTGCTGGAGGAATTGCTCTCTGCTGACTCACCAGTGTCCACCTCAGCATTTTCTGCCTCCAGGGCAGGCTGTTGGTCTTATTCATAAATTGAAAACACAGGGAAGAATAATTAAAGAGTGAACTGTAATTATGAGCGAGATCCAAAGGGAACAAAACTAACACTGAGTATAGGCCTTAGGTTTCCTGTTAGTACATTTAGGATTAGCTATAAAGTCTTGTTAAACTCAATTAAATAGTTCATTAGAAGGATTTTTCCTATTAGAGCTGGATAAGTGACTTGACTTTTAGAACTATGCTGTTTGTTAAGTTTTTCCTTTCACTGCTATTCTGTTGAACTGCAATCTGTCAGTTTGAGGAGATTTCTTCCCTCCTGAGAAAAACATTGAAAAAAAATGTTCCCGATTATATGTGTGTTTTTGGGGTTGTTTTCTTTTTTCCATGAATGATAATTAGAGATTTGTCAAATGGCGGGGAAGTTATGCATATCTGGCAAACTCTGATATTTGCTGGTTGATAGGACACCCTGGCATTTATGTTGTTTTCCTCCTCTATTATCTGTTTTACTAAACCTGGATCACACACTTGCTATCACAATTTATAGTGGGTATCAGATCAGAAATAATTGGTTTCTTTGTAATGTCTGATTTGTCAGGGATACATTCTGATGTGGTTTTTCTGCACTATGTACTATCCTAATCTTAGCAGTAGTGTGACACTATAAAATTGTGTTGAATGAGGCATTGTGCACTTACTGCACTAGAAATATAGGACTTGTCAGATATTAATATCCCAATTGACCTTCGTGAGGATATTCTGAAAGACTGCAGGAACATCAGTACAGGTAAACCTTTGAGAAAAAGAGACCCACAAATATTTTAGGATCTGAAAGGGCTGAGCACTCTGGCCAGACCCAGAAACATGCTTATCTACATTCTTAACTTTATGCATATGGGTAGTCCCATTGAACTCAGTGGATTTCAAGCACATACTAAAGTGGTTTCTGAGAAGGGATAGACTTTTGTCTTAATGCTTTGCTGAATCAGTTCCCTCATGCTGCAAATTTTTCACATCTGACTCTAAGGCCAGGTCTACACTAGACACAAACTTCATGAAGAATCCACACCCCTGAGCAATATATATATATACCGATCTTCCCCCCCCCACCCCCCACACCACCCATGGAGACCGCGCTATGTTGGTGAGAGAGCTTCTCCCACTGACATAGCTACTGCTTCTTGTGTAGGTGGAGTTATTAAGCCGAGCTGTTTCCTGTTAGCTTAGTGCATCTTCACCAGAAGCTACAGCTAATGCAAGTTTGTAGTGTAGACCTGCCTTGAGGATAACCCTCTCTGTGCTTTGGACAAATCCCTTTTGAATTCAATTACTTCTTCTGTATAATGAGGTCAAAAAATCAGAGCAGTCCAAATAGGTACAGAGCTAGGGCTTGATTCACACTGGTCACTTTACACTGGTGATGCCTCATCCCTCCCATCATTCCTGCCAAGAGAGCTAGATGGGCATACTAGGGGTATTCTACACTACGAAATAGGTCGATTTTATTCAGTCAATTGCTTATGTCCACACTAAGCACATTAAGTTGGTAAAGTGTGTCCTCGCTACTGTTCGCTGCTGTTGTGGGCAAGTTTACTGTGGGGGCTGCTGTGATCCAAGTGGCCAATGCAATCATTGACGTTCTGTTATCAAGGGTAGTGACTCTGGGAAATGTGCTGGCCTTTTTAGATTTTAGTTGCATCATATTCCTGTCCTTTGTTGCTGGTGAAGAATTCTTGCAGCCATACATTCCAGTCTGGTTGACGCTGTAACACCCCATAGCACTTCTGTGTTTGACACGTGTATCAGATCCAGGGCTCTTGCTCTTTTGCCTTGGCCGAGGTACCTTGCCCTGCCCGGACCTCCAAGCATTTGACAGAGAAGAACCTGCAGCAGCTGGCATTGTTACACAGGAGCAGCTCCTTGCCTTCGCAGCAGACGGTGCAGTAGGACTTCTAACCATTGTCATCTACTGCTTCCACTGCAACTCTGCTCTCCTGCTCTCCTGATCCCCAGCAACGAGCTTGGGAGATCCATACTGGTCCTCCTCAGTGCTGATGGCAGCAGATGGTGCAGTAGGACTGGTAACCGTCCTTGTTGGACATGTAGCTTGGACGGGGGTTCTGGGAACGTCTTCCCTGCCCGGCTTCTAGCAACCTCCAGGCCATGGTGTATGGCTCCATCATTTCCCCTGCAACTCTGCTCTCCTGCTCCCCAGCGACGAGCTTGGGGGATCCGTTCATGAAGCCTGGACAGTAGTAAGGAGAAGTTCAACTATAGGCTGAGAAAGTGCAGAACGGTGGTAGAATGTGCCTTTGGGCATTTAAAAGCTTGCTGGAGCTGTTGGTCAGACCTCAGCGCAAGTAACATTCCCATTGTTATTGCTGCTTGCTGTGTGCTCCATAATATCCGTGAGAGTAAGGGGGAGACATTTACGGTGGGGTTGGAGGTTGAGGCAAATCGCCTGGTGACCATTTTTGAGCAGCCAGACACCGGGGGTGGGGGAGGAGGGAAGGACATGGCCACATTGCTTATTGTAGCCACACTAAAAATCAAACTGTTTGAATGACAACCTTCTGTTGCTTGGGCCATCCTCTGGAGTGAAGTGGCTGGGTGCCCAGAGCCTCCCCTCCACCCTGCATTATTGGGCGTCAGGGTGAGGAGGCTATGGAACATGGGGAGGATGGTAGGCGGTTATACAGTTGATGCAGGGGGGGTCTGTGCTCTTGTTGGCTTACCTGCAGCTCCAACAGACACTTCATCATGTCTGTTTACTCCCCCAACAGACGCTTCATCATGTCCATTTGCTCCCCGATTAGCCTCAGCATTGTGTGCTGCCTCTGCCCTTCGTGCTCACTTAATTCTTTCCTGGCTTCTGCCACTGAATGCCTCCATGTATTAAGCTGTGCCCTATCAGCGCGGGAGGACTGCATGAGCTCAGAAATCATGTAATCACGAGTGCATTTTTTTCGCCTTCTAATCTGCGATGACCTCACGGATGGAGATGATGGGGGGACTGCATGGTCACCTGTGCTCTACGATTATGAGTGGACTGCATGGTCACCCGTGCTGCTGAGTTCACCATGCTGACCAAACAGGAAATGAAATTCAAAAGTTCCCAGGGCTTTTCCTGTGAACCTGGCTAGTGCATCGGAGTTCAAAGTGCTGTCCAGAGCAGTCACAATGGAGCACTCTGGGATAGCTCCCAGAGGCCAATACCATTGATTTGCGTCCACACTACCTCAAATTCGACTCAGCAAAGTCGATTTTAGCACTACTCCCCTCGCCGGTGAGGAGTACAGAAGTCGATTTGAAGAGCCCTTTAGGTCAATGGAACGGGGTTGGTTGTGTGGACGCATTCATTTTTAAATTGACCTAACGTGGCTAAACTTGACCTAACCTTGTAGTGTAGACCAGGCCTAGAAGAAGGATGCTACACCTACTTAAATTAGTGGAATAATTCCCCTTGTAGCCCACCCTAGGGATAAGTCTGGTCCACACTACTCCCAACACTGGCCTGTGCCTAACCAGCAGTAAGTCAAAGTACATAATCTCACATAGAGGCACTTATAATAAATGCCAAAATAAAAATTTTTCAAGCACCCAAATGTTTATTTGAATATTTAGGAACTAGGGGAGGGATCCATGGAGGGACTTAGGTGCTGCAACATTAAGCATCGCAACACTTAACTATTGAAAATTACTGGAACAACACAGCAATTCATAATCCAGAGAGATATATCCTATGGACTGCCTCTCTCTTGGAGATAGATGCCTAAGGGCTTGTCTACACTTACAGTGCTGCAGTGGCTCAGCTGCACTGGTGCAGCTACTCCACAGTAGCGCTTACTGAAGACTTTACCTACATTGATGGGAGAACTTCTTCCACTGGTACTCCAACTTCCCAGGAAGCACTAGCTATGTCTATGGGAGAAGCTTCCCATTGATGGAGTGCTGTCAACAGTGGGAGTTATGTCAGTATAACTATGTTGCTCAGGGGTGTGGATTTTCCACACCCGTGAGTGACATAGTTATACCAACATAAGGTTGTAGTCTAGACCAAGCCTAACCACAGGCTGCAGAGAGATGCCTATCTATAGACATGATGCCACCAGTTGGAGTCAGGCAGCTTAGGTGCCTAAGCTGCTTTTTTTAAGGAAATAATTAGGTACCTGCCTCTCTCTACATAAAACAGCCAGAGAAGGATGTGCCCATCTTATAACTTTTAGTCTAGTGGTTAAAGCACTTGCCTGGAATGTGGGAGACCCTGCTTCAAGTGCCTCCCCTGCCACACACACACACTATCCAGAGGAGAAGAAAAGATTTGAAGAGGGAGGTCTCCCAACTCTGAGGAGAGTGCTAGAATCACTAAGTTAAGGGATAATGTGATCAAGGGCTCCCTCAATCTCTCCTGTTGAATATAATGTACTTTAGATAAACAATAAAAAAGTGATTGAAACAGAGGGACTTGACCATTATCTATTGGGTTAGAGTCATTCCCATTCCCTGTCTCTCTAGATCAATGACTATTTAAGTATCTATCCACAGCTGAACAGTCACTGGGCCAGAGAGAGAGGAGCAAATGGGAATGACTCTAGTCCGGTGGTAACTCAGTGACTCAAATGACTCCCACAACCCAGGCAAATGATCTAACTACTGGGTTATAAGGTTGACACAACCTTCTCCTCCGGCCAGATTTTGAATGTTACCCAGTCCAGTAGGTGGCCTCAGAGCACACCTACCAGATCAGGCCACACATATGCCTTAGATGGCCAAATGCCTTTCTTCCCCTGGTTCGTGGATCACTCTGGGGCTTAGGCAGGGGATACCATCCAGAAGTCTAGAGGGAGATAGCAGTGTATGTGTCTAGAGGCAGAAACATAGGCACTAAAGGAAGTTTTCCTCTTAAAAACATAGGTGCTGAGTGAGGTTAGGTGCCACTAGGATTTGACAAGATTTAGTGGATTGCAGTGGAGCCAAAACTGGGATTTAGGCACCTAAACCCCAGACTTAGGGTGCTAAATCTGGGGCTTAAGTGCCTGTGTACCTTTGTATATCCCATCCTATATTCCTGAAATTAGGTGTCCAAGTTTGAAAACCGAGCTCACAAAACACAACTCCACATGTTACTGGATGAAATCACAGGGTGAAATTCTTTGGCCTGTGTTATTGCTAGGCTTGACTGAATTCAATTTTTATTCTGTATTATTTTATAGATAATATCAGTGTTTATTTTTAAGCATTTAAAATATTGTTATTGATTTAAATTTTCACAGTTGTGGGAAATTATAGGTGGGTTAGATAATTAATGACAGTAGATGCTCAAAAAGTTAAAGTTTCAGAACAGACACAACACAAATTGTCAGTATCACATGATAAAAGTCAATATCCTCAAATTAAACTCTAATAAATTCTCAAGCAGCATTTTTCATATTTTGCCTATCTGTACATTTTGATTATCATCAATGGAAAGATTTTGTCATCGGTTTGTGTGTATGGTGAAATCAACATTTATGAATGTTTACCAATAAAAATCTAATCCTTTCAAGCCTACTTATTATTCAGGAGGTGAGACTATATGATCTCAATGGTCCCTTCTGGTCTTAACATCTATGAATCCTTGAACTTGCTCTTTCTTAAATGCATTTTTATAATCACTCCTGGCCTCATTGCAATAGTTAAGCCTCCAATCTGTTAGCATTTCCATTATAAATTCTGTTTTACAAAAGGTTTATAAACTCAGTTATAAAAATATGCTCTGAGCTGAAACTTAACGTCTTCTTGTTACAATCTTAACAATGTAATTTCATGGTTTTCCTTAGATACCATTCTATTTTTCTCCTACACTATTGGAATTTTACACATTTATGGCCAGGTCCTGAGAGGTGCTCAGCCTATTAGTTTTTAAATTCTGCAAGCACCATTTTTAAGTTGTGTGCAACACACTAATCTTATTCAAAATATAAAAATAAAACGTATGTATTACTTTATAAATAATTAATAGACCACCAACCACTTATGCCCCAGGCTACCTGCAGAGGTTTCAAATAAATAAATATGAGATGCACAACTACATTTCAAATGCCAAATGTGCTTGCTTCATTATTTCTGTCAATTCTATTGTACATAATTATCCACCCAACTTTTTTTCAATAATGTGCACTAAGAATTCTGTCTTTTTCATTATATTTTTGAAATATGAAAAAAGTTTGTTTTCAGTATATTTTTACTACAATAGAAGGCCTTTTTGTACATTGAAGGTATACACAATAAAAGGGGCAAGGATAATTCAAAAAGCCATTTCCTCAAATATACTCTGCTCCTCTATTGATTGAAATTCATTAAAGGCAGCCACCTCTATCACAGTTCATTAGAAAACTCCATCAAACCATACTTCATCAAAAGATCACCAGCCTAAAATACCATTATAATCCAGGAATAAAGAAAATAATCAGACCATCTATTTACTATCTTATTGTCTGAACACTATTTAGACTGCTGCTGATATGCTGAGCTTGCCAGTTTCAAATTCCTTCTGGCTGGTCAGGAACTTTGACTTGTAACATATACAGTGGAGTCGCATCATAGGCTCATTTAACTTACTCGATTTTAACTATACGCGCTTGGCAAAACAAAAACAAAAAAAAGAAAAATAACAATTTAAATAACAGGTATTTAAATACCTGTAGTGCGGGTGATTCCGCCTGCCATTCCACTCAGTGAGTGTTTGACTATACGCAATTTTTGCCTTATGCGCTGACTTCAGAACCTAACCCCTGCGTAAGATGCGACTCCCCTGTATTTGGTTTCTAATATGACGTGTATTCTAGAAATGTTTAGAGCACGAGCTAGATAGACTTACTGTAGAAAGTATTCAAACTTGTTAAGATACCCTTTAAGAAAAATAGTCCTGAACAATTTTGTAAGCCAAATGATAGCTGCTCAACAGAGGAAGGAATGATACTGCAGCCACTGGGGCTATTTCTGAGTTAGATGAGGCTAAGATCACGGGTCTCCAGATACTGGCAGAGTGACACTAGGATCAGTGAAAACTCTACCTATTTAAAGGCATAACAAGAGCTAATTTTCACTGTGGTTTTTCCTGTGTCCAGGAGTGAAAACCATGTCCAAAAATAATGCCTCCAAGCACCAACTTATATACTTGGCCCAATTTTCTTTAAGGAAAAATTCAGTGGACTAACACAGGCATATCCAAGGAGCAAAATGAGGAGGATACCCAAACTTACTATCCAAATGATGTCCTACGCATTGCAGCTGCAAATAGTCCCACACCTGATTCCTCCTAATTGCGTTTGTCTGGGGTTGCACCTTCAGGAAACATTATAGCATTAAAGTGGCATATTAAAATATATATTTTTTCACAGGATTTTAGGAAAGACTTGTCCATAGAAGGTACTTCTGAATAGTGTGACAGAGACAATGGTGAGCCTAGCAAAGAGAGCCTGAGTCCTAAGTGAGGGTGAATGTATCGTCAGTGTCACTAATACACCAAGGAAAGTTCAGTGCTGCAGCCAGTACTCTGACCTGCAAATAACCCACAATTCCTGGCTGAATTTAACATTGGTAGGTTCTATAGGCACTTTGGAGGAGAAAAAACGAATGAACAAAGGGACAATAATAAACTGCACCAATTCTTCCCTGGAGTCTAGAATGCCAGCAGGAGCAATGTGTGATACCTACCACATTTGTATATTTTGATAATAGCAATAATACGAAAAAATAGGTTTCTATCCTTTATACGTGTTTCAGTTGCAAAATATCACTCTAACACTTATGATTTTAGTGTCAACCTTAGTACTGACCATATATTTTACATGTGACATGTAGTACTTTGAATGCCTCACTTGACACTTTAATCTAACACTTTATCCCTAACTATAATGAATGTGTGAGATTTCCCTTAAAGACTTTTTGCTTGGCACCTCATCAGAACTCTAGAAGATGGAGGAATATGTAACTGGGTGAAGCAGACACTGCACAGGTTGGTCTCCATGCTTTGCTTGCAAAGCTATTTACAGTGCTTTGTCTAACACAGGGATAATGCACTACCAAGTATTTCTATGCAATTCAATTGTAAAGATGTCTCTCAGTTTCTCTCTTGAAATGACCTGGAGTATCACTGTACTTTTAAAAAAGCTGTTAACTTCCATCTGTAAGTGGCTGCGTTTTACTGATGGGTGAAGTGATTCCTTTCTAAAGAATTTGTTATTCACTAATACAGTGTATTGAGTGTTTTGGTGTCTCTGGATGAAGGTTATGTAATAATAGCTATTATTTTATGTTATTATTATGTTATTAATAATAACATATTATTATTTTTATGTTATTATTAATAACTTCTCCTCCCTTTGATGTGAATACATCAATGGTACAATCTACTATAAAGTACTGAAGCTGATCTCACGCTGTCTTTTTCCACAGTAAGTAAAGGAGAGCTCAAAAATGATCCAAGAGCCCAGTAGCTACACATACAATAAAAGAACTACCGGATCTGAAAAAAAAATCTGTTGGCAAAAGTTTATTTAAAGTAACATATTTGACCTTTAAAACTATTTTACAATATTATTTAAAATAAGTGTAAAAATAAATTGGTCTCCTGTTTGTGACCAAGTAATATTGTTGTGTTATCATTAATGAGAAGGTTTTAATTGATTTTTTTGGACTTATGGTTCTTACATATTTTTATTGTAATATTTAAAGTGCTTACTATAGGTGAGACATAATTAAAACTAAAATGACCTGTCCTTTCCCACTTCAAATTCTGGATATGGGTTCAATCTCAATTCAAATTAGATTGGGTGCCAATTCCAAAGCTTTCCAACTCTGATTCAGATATAACGGAAATCACACAAGAACTTGGGATTTTTCAGCTCATGATGATGGAGAAATCACAAGATCTTGTAATCTTTTACTTTTTTCACTAACTATGGACCAAAATATTGCAAGAGCAGATCTAAACTGGAGGTGCAGACAGGGACAGAATTACACCTTATGCATCCCTATGCACAGCATCTTCAGCATCTCCCCTGCCTACAGCTAATTGTATTGTGATGGGCTTTTTCTTTAAATTACCTGGCAACCAACTTATACATGTATTCACCTCCTGTCCAACATCACAGAAAGAGAAGCTGGTTAACAAATAATAAGAAAGCCTGTTTCAAGTTATTAATAATTTTGTTCTGTGTAAATTTCCCCGCAAAAACTTAAGATCTCATTGTTGGTGTTTATTTTGTGTCCTTTGAAATGCAAATTGCTTATTAAAGCTCCTGAAGCCATGAAACACAATTCAGAATACCTGAAAATGTTTGAATGTGTATGGATATTTTTTCAGATATACAATAGAACCTGAGAGTTATGAACACCAGAATTATGAACTGACTCATCAACCACACACCTCATTTGGAACTAGAAGTATGCAATTAGGCAGCAGCAGAAAACAAGCCCCTTCCCCCCACACCACAACCACCCAAAAGGGCAAATACAGTGTATTTGTAAAACAAGTACTGTGTTAAACTTAACATACTAAAGAACTTGAGGGAAAGTTTAAAAAAAAATTGACGAGGTAAGAAAACTGTTTCTGTGCTTGTTTCATTCAAATTAAGATGGTTAAAAGCAGCATTATTTTCTGCGTAGTAAAGTTCAAAGCTGTATTAAGTCAATGTTCAGTTGTAAACTTTTGAAAGAACAGACATAACAGTTTGTTCAGTGTTATGAACATTTCAGAGTAATGAACAACCTCCATTTCCGAGGTGTTCATAACTCTGAGGTTCTACTGTACTGCCTTTCATTTGGAAGGCCTATAAAGGTTAAGGGTGAACTTTTGGCCATGCTAAAGTCAACGACAAAACTCTCACTGAATTCTGTGGGGCTTGAATTTCACCCCAAGAGTCATTGTCCAGCCACAGAGCTTGTGACTATAAATCCTATAATAATAATTAAAAGATAGAAATGCATACTCTTTATTAATATTCTATCAAAACAGCAGTATATTACTAATGATTTGATGTCAACAAACAGTAAATAGCAAAACAAAACTTATTATTTTTCTATCTCCTTACTTTATAGTTTGCAAATATCAAAGTGTTTAAAATATATTTCTTCTAATCTTAGGAGAAATTCATGTGTTATATATTCTTTAACCGTGATTACAGTTGCAGCTCTGCAGCTCTCACTTTAAACTTTTATATGTATTAGCTGTAATTTGTAGTATGTGGAATTTCTTCAAGAAGCGTGAAATCAAGTTCCAGTTTTGCAAGCTAACATTTTCCCCCTGGAGCAGCAAATGCAATGTAGAGGATGCATGGTCAGCACACCAATAAAAGTCTGCAATTTTTACAAGCAAGAGTGTTCAGACATAAAGCAAAACACCCTATTAAAAACATGATAGTTCAGGGATAACATTGAAATCTGCGTTTTGTTTATTTAAAGCAAAAAAAAAATAGTTCATAGATCCTTCAGGGTGGTGTGTCCATGTTTCAGAATGCAAGAGTTGTCTCTGTTTGACATAGCATTTGTTTTCCTACAGATTTTTAGAGATGTCAGAGAACTGGCTATTCACCTCAGAAATCGCAGTTGGAATATAGCCTGAGGTTTGGAGGGTAGTGACTCTGATGGTCTTAGTGTAATCTTTATTGGCTAGTAGTATATATCCCCAGACTTGCATATACACTTGACATATTTTTTTCCTAACTAGCAATCTTGCTAAAGCATTAGTTAGAAAATTGGATTTTTCTTTCACGTGCTGGGCTATAATGGCCAGGAATGACCTATCAAGATTAAATTTGTATTACACAGGCTCCTGCTTGTACCTTATCTATAATTTCAATTTTGCACACAGAATCTCTTGCTTGAGCGGGTTGAATACACCAAATATTGCAAACAATTATTTGTGCAAATTAAATTATTGAATGCACTTTGGCAGTATTCATGTCCCTTTTGGGTTTGCTTCCTATGAATATGTAATAATAATTATTATAATAGCGGTTAGGGGGCCGTGACAGAGTGCAGGGAGCTAGCAGGTGACACTGCACTCTGATCACTCTGCCACCAATTAGTCTCCAAAGAAGGCTGATTGGAGAATTGAAGTTAATTGCCTCTTCAGATGGAGATGGTGGGTGCGGGTAAACTAAAAAGCCAATTAGCCCATCAGCTCAAGTCTGATAAGAAGGTCACAGGAAGGAAATGAAGAGGGGGAAGGAACTAGCTGAGTTCAATGTTAGTGAGTTCTCAGAGAGTGGAGACTTCTTCTCCTCCCAGGTCCTGGGGAAAGAGCCAAAAACACAGGGGATGCTGTAAATAGGAGTGCAACGTGGGACTGCAAAGGTATTGGTAGAGGGAACATAAACAGCACGGTGTGGAAATGCAATCAGTGGAGACTGAGCACGTTTCTGTGGTACAAGAAGACAGGAGCAGACAGCCTGGGATCTGGGTCCCCCAAAATACCAACCACTACAAACCCACAGTAAGAGAAAGTCTCTGAGCCTTAGAATTTACAGTGTGGCCAGAGGGGTGCTGCAATTTTGATATTCTCTGCTCCCCATGGTCCATAAACTGGCTGAGTCTGCTCTGAATGATGACAGGAACCAGATAGGCTTCTGGCAGGGACTAGGATACAAAGAATGAAAAGGAGGCTTTAGTACAGTGCAGTACAGTGGATGCAAGAGTGCATGGTCTTATTCTCTTTTTTTCAGTCCTTTCCTCCTGAATTCCAGGCCTGCTTCAAGTTTCCTTCATTCCTCTCTGAGCAATTCTGAAACTATTGATCTTGCCCCAAAAGATGAGGCATCTCCACGTTTTTTTCCCAAGTTTTTGTTCACCACACTTGCCCTTGCTATTAATATTTCTGACGCCACCACTCTGGGTTACTAAGTAAGCTCTTGAGGCCTTTTATTCATCAACTCTGTTTTCATTTCCCCCTCAGCAAGTAACTGTTACTCAGAAATGAAGTTAGTCATAGTCTATCTCACAACTAGTTTTAAAGGAACAGCATCCAAATAGATGGCAAGCCAAAAAAGTTTCAGAAGAAGATAATAATATTTAGACTAGCAGAGCGAGGTGGTAGAGTTAACCAACATTTGCACACTGAGAAGGTAAGAAAGGGTGACCACTGGTGTCACAAAATTGGGTTTATAATGGAATCAGGGGCACTTTAAGACATATTTATATCATTGCAGGTCATTTCAGGCAGATTGTTTTAACAACAATCTAAACATTTTACTATGCCTTCTCACAATAGGTAACTTCTGAAATGTAGAGGTGAGTGGATTAGTCCTGACAAATTTGGGCAAGTATTAATTACCATGTGGCAGAGTCCTCTGTGGCTTTGTCTCATCCTCACTAGTAGTGCCCACAAAAAGAAGTTTTATAATACTTAATGATTTATAGTACTGTACTTTGTATTTCTTCTTATGTGACATCTATATCATTGGAGGTTTGCAATCAAGGTAGCTCATTTTGTATGATCTTCTGCTAATCTCTTTGTGGCTGAAAAGTCCTTTTGATTTACCCAGGATGAATCCATTCATTGTCCATTCAAGATCTTTTTCTGATTCGTTTCTTCTGCAATCAACTTTCTCTTCCAGTGTCCGTAAAATACATTGCCAATTAAACCTCTTGAAGAGTCCTGCAAATCAATTCTTTCTTTTCATAAGATCTCTGATTGCTAAATTCCAATAATCTCCAAAGTCTTTTCATTGGTTAAACAGTGTATTCATGATATTTTCAGACTTCTTCTATAACACCATAATTTAGAGGACTGAAGCTTTTTTTATTAGTTGTTTGAATATCCATGTTTTATAGCCATAATTTAACAGGGTCAAAACTTAGTCTTCAGATTTATGTTTCTTCTCATCAGATGTGCATTCTTCCACAATCCCTCTCTCACTCTTGTTATTCTGGTACTGATTTCAGTATCTGCTCTTCCATCAGCTGTTATGATGCTGCCTAAGTAGCAATAATTTTTCAGTTGCTGCACAGCTGTGCATTTTGCACTTACATATTACTTTTTATCCATAGGTCTCAAAGCACCTCCAAAAGATGGGTAATTATCTTCACCCTCATTTTACAGATGGAAAAATTGAGGTCCAGAGAATGTACATGAGTTGTACAAAACACAAAGTCAGTGGCAAAGTTGGAAATAGAAACTTTGTTGTCCTGACGTCTCCCAGTCCTGTGCACAGTCTACTAGACAACAGCTATTATTGCTAACATTTATATTATAGTAGAACCTGGAAGACTCAACCAGACCCTGTGATGCTAGGAACTGTATAAATATATAGAAATAAATGACTGTCTCTTCCCCAAATAGTTTACAATCTGAAAGCAACACTAGAGATGACAATATGTTATACAAACAAGATTCTGTTTGTCTGTAACTTGTGTATTTCAGTGCAGGACCATTTTTAACTAACTGATTTTTTACTTTTAAATGCAATAAGAAAACACAGGGACAAACTGTGACCCCTTTACTCACAATGCTGAGCAAAAATCAATGGGCTGCTCATAGGAGTAAATGTTTACCAGTGTGAGTACAAGGTTCATAATCTGACCCCTAATAATGGCAGCATCATATCAATAAATTATTTATAGAACACTGATCTGACTATTTGATTTTGAACTTTTCAATGATTTGCCTACGAATCAGAATTCCATGCTTCCTAGAAAGAAGAGAAATAATCAATAAATAATAATGAGTAATAAGAGGGAGATATCTTTGTCTGCCAAGTATGTGTAAGAAGAAAGAAATAAGACTAAGATAAAGAAGGACCAGGTGACGCTTAGAGGGAATGGAAGTAATTTTTCTTTATTTGATATTTGTTATGAATTAAAATGCAACTAATGACTTTTATATATTATGTTTTCAAGGGGATGCATATGTTTACAGTATTGTATCTGTAGCTGTATGCGTATCTGAAGTTCACTTTTAACTGTGCTCATTAGTATAATTATTATTATCATGGGCCCCATCCTACTCCCTCTGAAATCAATGGGAGCTGGATAAGGCCCCATTCCTTGTAATTAAGAAACAACATTAAAATACAATGAAAAGGGTTGTTGGGTCTTATTTTTACACTGTTTCAAACTATTGGCCCTCCTGGTTATAGATGCTGGATTACAGCATGAAGAATGTGTTTGAAGCTCTCAAGTGCAATTTGATGCACAAATGTTTATTTCATAAGATCCATTAAACCCCTACTGCATTTCCAAATCAAAGATTTACTATGGACAACAGACAGATTTTGGCATGCAACACAGGTGCTTAGATCTTTTAAGTGCCTGATTCTATCTGGTGGTTAGCATCTACAGCATGATTCCTTGAATCCTCAAGTTTCCTGTATCATGACAATATATATATGATTCAATCCTTGACTTTTACTCATATAGATCACTCTTGTAAGCAGTCTCAGTAAAGTATCCTACTAAGCGTTGGACACTCAATGGGAGCTGAAGGTGCTCAGGACGTTACAGGGTTATGGCTTCTCAGGCTTGCTGTGGGTACCAAGGGTTCTATCCAACAGGATGCTAAGTGTCTGTTTTGACATATTAAATCAAGACTTATTGCCTG
The DNA here is from genome assembly GCF_020497125.1 of Mauremys mutica. Classification (NCBI taxonomy): domain Eukaryota; kingdom Metazoa; phylum Chordata; order Testudines; family Geoemydidae; genus Mauremys; species Mauremys mutica. The sequence goes on along the minus strand of NC_059076.1, from coordinate 104,966,669 downwards.
GAAAAGAGCTAACTGAATGAGTAAAAGATGCAGGAAGAGGTATATGATCATTCATCAATAATGATAGCTTATTTCTTTAAAATATTACAGGATGTTTTAAAAAAAGATACACATCGTGTTTTAGGGGTGCTCTGGGGCAGAAATACCTGTATTTTGTATATGTCATAAGAATTGGTGATAGTTGGCAGGAGTCATTATCATATTCAGGGACTTTAAAATATCAACAATAAGAAGAAACTAAAATTATTAGAACTAAAGTGAATGTAATACTGTTCAAAGATAACATATTAACAGGACTGAGGTCCTCTGTTTGTCCAAAGAGCAGACAAATCATAGGCAGTAGCCAGGGTTGAATTAAGGTAATCTAGGAACATAACAACATGGGAACCATCTCTGGCCCCAACCCCATGGTGTGGCCTGGTTCCCCACTTGGAGTAGCAGTGGCAGCATGATCCTCTGCCCCTCCCCAAAAGACAGGAGCTGCAGCATGGGGCTCTCTTCTCTCCCTTCTCCAAGGAATGGAAGGAGGATCCCCCTCATTTCACGAACAACCAAGGTCCCTGCTTTTCCTTGGAGAGTCAAAGATAGTGAGGGTTGGGGGAGGGAAGGGGCAGGCAGTACTTAGCTCAGCAACTGGGTTGTACCTGCTTGGGTAGATGGACTGGGCCTGCTGCACTCTTCTTATGGCGTCTCCTGCTGTGATATTGTTGTAGGACTCCCAAGAGAAGTGGGTCTTGGAATTAACACCTATAGACTTGAATGGGCCAGGTCACCCTTTTCTGAGCTATATTCTTATGCTGGCTACAAACTCAGGTAGATGTTCTGTATCCTTTACACTTGGTCACATTTTCAAGATTCTCTTCACAAGCATGAGGATTATAAACTTTATATTTTGGTTGAATGAAAGCAAAGATTCTGAAGAAATCCCATGACCAAAAAGAGTGGGCACCCTAGTTATGGGTCAATAGTGCCTATGTCTTACTCTTAATTCAGCCTAGATGCTAGCGATGAAAACTTTTCTTTCTTATCCACTGCTGATACTCCTTAATCAAACCTGGAGGACTGAGAATGAGAGGAGTTTAGTCTCTATGAACATTTCATTGTTGGAAAGACAGATTAAGCAAAATTCAAAAATTCAGAGAAATTCAGTCTGTGTAAACTTCCAGATATGAAGTTGCTGGACACTCTTCTTTGTTACGAGAGTTTATAATAGTCAAGTGAAATATGTAATAGCTGACACATTTTTTTTCTATCATCTTTGGTCAAATTACTGATTGGATTTCTCTGCTGTTCTAAACTATCTGAAATGTCTTTCTCCTTCAAGCTGTTTGATTCCTTGTTTTCAAATCACTATCTAAATGTTATGCCTAGTCTAAAACCCACAACTGTCACATGACAGCTTTTTTGCTGTTATTTCATTGTAAACAGTTGCACTTTGCTGGCATTATTTCTAAATTAATAGACTCAAAACCAAGACAGTGACATCTTCAAAAATTTAATCTATAAAATAAGTAAAACTTACATATAGAAAAACTGCTGGATTTAGCCACTAATGACCCCATTTATAAAAGAGTAGCATGATAATTATTTTACTAAATTTTATTACTCCATTTTCAAAAAAGCATCTTCTAACATAACAGAATAATCTACTATCGCTTTCCCACTAATTTACACTTAGTAGTGTATTGGGTACAGTGTATTTCTCAATGAAACAAAGCCCATTTAAAATATACCCTTATTAAGCTGTTTCGCTGTTACTTCCCCACAATTGAGTTTTCTGCTTTGCACTGTGCAGAATTTAACTTTTTGTCTTTCATCAACATTTTAGCAATAGTAGTTAAAATAACTTAATCACAATTTTTCAGGGGAAAATTGGAAATAATTAACGACTATTGCTAAAATGTTGATGAAAGACAAACAGTTAAATTCTGCACAGTGCAAAGCAGAAGCACTCACAGTGCCCGGGTCCTGGCCACTGGTCTGGTGGGCTCTGCATTTTAATTTAATTTTAAATGAAGCTTCTTAAAACATTTTAAAACCCTTATTTACTTTACATACAACAATAGTTTAGTTATATATTAAAGATTTATAGAAAGCGACCTTCTAAAAAGGTTAAAATGTATGACTGGCACACGAAACCTTAAATTAGAGTGAATAAATGAAGATTCGGACATGACTTCTGAAAGGTTGCCGACCCCTGGTCTAGATCATGACATCCAGGTCATGTCTAAATCTTCCTTATGAATAACTAGGAATTGCCACTATGAATGACAATAGATAGTCATTGGGCTAGGGTAAGAGACTGAGAAGGATTCTGTAGCCATGTCGTTAGGCCCCTCACCCTGGCTGTGAGAGATCCTGAAGTCTTTACCCAGCCCCACCCTCCCATGGGTGATTAATATTCATAAAAAGAGCTTCAACGGGAGAAATTGAAAATGCTCCCAGCTCAGACTATCCATAGCCCAGTGATAGGGGCTCTTACCTGAGAGATATAAACACATGTTCAAATCCCTTCTCCTCATCAGACAGAGGAGGGAACTGAACTGGGATCTCCTACAGCTTTGATTAATATGCTAAACCCTTGATTACTCCTCCATGTAATAACTTCACAACCTCCTCAGGGGTCCTGACCCCCAGTTTGAGAACCCCTGGTCTGAATTAATTCCCATTTGAACTAGAGCATATCTTTTAGAAAAAAATATTCAACCAAGAATTAAAAATTTCCAGTGATGGAGGATCCACCACAAATCTTAATGTGTTGTTCCAATGGCAACAATCCAATTACCCTTCCTGATAAAAAAAATTGTTCCTCATTTCCAATCTGAACCCATCTATCTTCAACTTCCAACCATTGGATCTTACTATTCCTTTGTCTTCTATATTGAAGAGCCTTCTATTATTAAATTTCTATTTCCCATATAGGTACTTCTAGTCCACAGGTAGTCAATTATATTTTGCCCAGGTCCAAATGTATTGGTCAAGATATAGTCAAGGTCCAGACTCCAGAGAAAATAATTAAAAAAATGATAATAATAAATAAATAAAAATATTCTGAGGTCCATTCTAAAGTGTCTGGTGTTCAGATTTGGCCTATTGACTACCCCATTCTAGTTTATGATCAAGTCACCCCTTAACCTTCTCTATATGTTAAAGGAGTTCAAGAGCATGTTTTCCAACTCTTTGATCATTCTTGTGGGTTTTCTGTAAACCCTTTCTCATTTTTCAACATCCTTCTTGAATTGTGAACACCAATACAGTGTCCATATTGAACCAGTGCAAAATACAAAGATATTATAACCTCCCTACTCCTACTCAAAATTCTCCTGTTTATACATCCCATGGTCACATTAGGCCTTTGGGTGACAGGATTGCACCGGGAACTCAGGTTCTGCTGATTATCCACCATGACTCCCAAGTCTTTTTCAGTCACTTCTTCCCAGGATACTATCTCCTATTGTGTATGTATAACCTACATTCTTTGTTCCTAGAAATATGACTTTACATGTGCCCATATTAAAGGCATGTTCCTTGTTCCCAGTATACCAAGTGATCCAGATCTTTTTGTATAAGTGACCTGTCCTTTTCTCTATTTACCACTCCCCCAATCTTCCAATCTTTGTGTCATCTGAAAACTTTATCAGTGATGATTTTGTTTTCTCCCAGGTCATTGACAAAACGTTAAATAATCTAGGAACACCACTAGAAACAAACCTGCTCAATGATTCCATATCTATAATTACATTTTAAGACCTATCAGTTAGCCATTTTTTAATCAATTTAATGTGTTCCTTGTTGATTTTGTATTGTTCTGGGCATCTTCATATATGTTATAAATTATTCACACAGTGAGCAAATAATTTGTAGCCAATAATTTATTTGCTGAATTTAGCCTACTTTTTTCTGTTGATGAATTTTCCCTGAATAGAACCAATCAGGTTAAGACACTGTAATGAACCAATGTATAATAAGCATAATGAACCAATCAATTAACCTGATTCTTAGAATCCATTTAATGTGGAATCAGGTTTCTAGTGTAAATACTGGTATTTTATGAGTTTAAAAATCAATGTCCATGAATATTCTCTGATATTAGCTTACATTTACTGTTTCTTGGTGAAATTGGCTTTTGCAGTACAGCAGAGCATCAAAGTAATATGTACTTCACATGCAGTACTTATGGGAGTGATTGCATAGGTGGAGAGACCAAGTAGAGTTGTGCATTGCCTAAAGGGTCTTCACAGTGGCCTTGTGTAGACTGACATGTGTGGCATGGGGAAAACACTGGAGATTGAACTTCATTGTGTGTTAAATTACAAACTTAAACCCTTCAACTATATCTGCACTGGAACATGTGCAGTTCCAGGATCAGAGCTTTAGACTTAGTTTATTGACAGGTATTGCATCAAAAACAAATTAATTGCTGAAATCATTCATGTCTATGTGGAATCTTATACTTTTGACTGTGCCATTTTGATCTCAGTGTATGAGCAAATTAAAAATTTGAAATCTATGTGAACTAAAAGAGAGAGAGTTTGCCCAAACTCTTCAAGTTCCTACCAGTTTTCCTACAGATCTAGAGACAAGTTGATAATAAGATGTTAGCCAAGAGTCATTTAATGTAAAGTTGAATCCTGGCAATGTAACTGAAGTGTTGGTGGATAGATTTATAAACATTGGATATGTTTATACACAAAACAAAATTAAAGGGATTCCAAGTTTCCTGATCTTGGAAACTAAGTTAAAATTTGAATTAAGTAGAACAATTATAACCCATAATAATAAAATCATAAATATGGGACAGAGGACTTTTTACCCAGAAGCATCTTCGTCTTTCTAGCAGAATTTAGTCACAGGTTATTGTATAATGAGAAACTGGCACGCTCAAGACTGAAAGATTGATACATTTCTCTTTTCCTTTTGTAAAGGTCAAGACCTTTGAATAGGTTCTTAGAGGTTCTATGGTAATTTGAAATGTCTGTTTTCATACTGATTAATAGTTCACACTGGATGTGCAAAAATAGACTCTGAGACTACACAATAATTCCTGTTTCTGTGTTCACAGTGGCTCATGTTTATACAAGCAACTTACAATTATTGTACACAGTATTTTAATTGATCTTTTCTAAAACAGTCCAAACGGACCGAAAAACTAAATTTTCCACTTGTGCTGACCTGTTTTGTGTATGTGCAGTAATTTTTAAATCTTCAATAATTCTCCACTCAGAACCAACTGAATGTTTGATATGTGCATCCATCCTTCCTATTCATTCCTTAATTGTTTTCTTACCCTAAAGCCCATAAAGCTTAATTTGTTTCTTAATACCTTGACAGTATCTAAATCTGTAAATACTTCAGTGAGGCTATCATGAGTCTGGAAAATAAAGGTACCACACAGTTGCTTATGGTGAGTAAATGACTACAATTTTTATTGATCCAGTTATGCAAAAATTACCCAAACTGCAACTTGAAAGCTAAACCAAACCAATGTAATCTTCCCTATTTCTCCATAGTCATAGTTCCCGCAACCAAAGAAGGCTTCTTTTAAACCTTAAAACTATTTGGATTCAGTCTCAAACTGAAATCCCAAACCTTCTCTCTCCTCAAATTTAGGATCTGACAAGAGGTGTCTCAATTTTGCTTGATGTGGAAGCCCCTTCCCTCTTTCCACCTTTCACATCATATCATGGCTAAACTCACTCTCAGCCCTTTTCTTAGGATTAGGATGAATTAAGGCCACACTGGTACACAGCTTCAATTTTCGATTCCTTCTGCCCATACTTTAGTAGTTGCTCAATATCCGTTCCATGTATGATCCTAATAACTTGGTCAAGCCTATGAAGTGCTTAGAAGAAAGTGAAGGGGAAGAAGAAGGAATAAAAAGCTGCCTTAACTAATTTGCAACAAAGGAAAAATTCTGTCATGAACCCAATTTGACCCAAACATCACATGTCACTTAAATGTTATTGTACTATTAATATAACTGTAATATAAGCAACCCCACCATTCCATCAAACCAGAGCCAAAAAAGAAAATGGGGAGTGGGCACAGGATTCTTGTTCACCATGAAGAGCAGGATTGACTCCCTTTCTGCTAATGGAATCCTATATCCCATAGACTTGTGTTGAGGAAGGAGGTCAATGAGTCATTCAAGTCATATACCCTGCTATCTCAGTAAATATGTGTGATGGCACAGGAAATCAAGCCCCAGGTGCCCCGTCTTTAATGCCTCTCCTCATGGAGCTCAAAGTGTCACCATACTGGATGGCATCCAGGTTTCAGCTATGGCATACCATAGTGTCCTGAGGGGAAAAAAGTATATCAATATTAAATTATTATTTTTGCATGATCTCACAAATAAATGCAATGAGGATGTGAGTATATGCTTGTTAGATGCATAACCTTGGATACTTTATTCTCCTTGATGCATAAAGGCATTGCAGAGACTTTTCTAGGAGTCTGGAATCATCCTGGAAATATCTCCAGAAGACACAAGGGATTTAGGAATTTTGATGGCCAACAATAAGTGAACTTGTAGCCTTGCATGGAATTGCTGTGTACCATCCATTTTCCTTCTGACCTTCCTATAATATATAAGTTGTTCTTGTTTTTATCTGACATTACAGGTGTTCATATTCCACTCTTGTATTTTTAGTTTAAGCTGTACTTGATATGCTGTTCATCATTCAATCTTGTATTTTACTGCAGTCCTTATAACAGAGGTTCCCGTTGTCTTCTTCCGTTTGTAAACCTTGTAGCCTGAAGTTCAAGAGGGGAAGAAACTCTCTGCCCATGTATTGGTGAAGGGGAGGGAAATACAGCTACAAAGAGAGCTTCATTTGAATAACCTTTCTACCTAGAAGTCCTCCAGTAACACTTTGAGTGCCATCATAAATATATACAAACTCAGAATAGGTTGGGTAGTGGAAATGAACAGAGGTGGGAAATGGCATCTACCTCATGGTGAGGACTCAGCTCAAGAATCTATATGCTACTAGTTCCCCTTTACTGAGGATTTTGCATTGTTGAGAGGATTCTGCAGCAAAAAATGATGCACACTGAGGACTTTGCAATAGGAAATGACAGAAAAACAGCTCTTTGGCAGGGTGCAGTGTAGAGAGTGTGCTGCTGGAGGACTGAGGAGTACAAGCGTTATCAGACACCAGGAGGAAGGTCCTGTGGTGAGAATAAAGAAGGTGTTTGGAGGAGGCCATGGGGAAGTAGCCCAGGGAGTTGTAGCTGTCATGCAGCTGTTACATGAGGCACTATAGACAGCTGCAATCCACAGGGCCCTGGCTGGAACCCGGAGTAGAGAGCGAGCCCGGGTTCCCCCCAAACCTCCCAACTCCTGATCAGACACAGGAGGAGTTGACCTGGACTACTACTTCCACTAGAGAGGAAGATCTCTGAGGCATGCAAATCCACCAATAAGCGCAGTATCCACCAAGGTAGAGGAGGAACTTTGTCACAGTGTGTGTGAGGATCTCCACAATCCGCACTTTAGCTGAAAAAGAGCTGCATGCGCCTCACGAGCCACAGGTTGGACATGTCTGTAATAAGCTATAAATCTAGAGTCTCTGTTCATGCCATGATATTTAGTGCCTAGCAAAGTAATGAATTCAAGTTCCCAGGCTTGTCTTTTGAAAATGTTGTGCAGGTTTCCTTTGAGAATGAGGATTGATAGGTCAGATATAGAGTCAATGCTTTGTGAAAAGTGTTCACCCACAGGTGATAGGCTGTTTTTGTCTTTTATCAGTTTCTGTGTGAGTTCATTTGAGAGCACAGTGATTGTCTGGTTTCACCCACATAGTTGTTTTTGGGGAATGTTGTTGTGGTAGGAAGGGGTAGGATCCATGGATCTTGATCACTGTAGCAGTGGAGATATGTCTGCATGCTCTTCATCTGTTGTTCTGGCAGGGTCCAGGCCCGCTTTGAGTTGATGTGTCCTGGTCTGTGGGGAGCTTATTTCTAATGATGAACTTGGGGTACTGGGGATAGAGTAGTCTTGTCACTGGTTAATTGTAGAGGGCCAGGTTTTGTAGTCCTAAATGCATCAACATTCTCATTGAAGTCAATGGGTGTTCAGGTCCTTTAATCTCTTTTAGGTACTTATGTGTCCCCATCATCCTAGTAGATGAGTGACTCACAGTTATTAATGTATATATCCCCATAACATTCCTGTGAGGTAAGGAAGTACTATTATTCCATTTTATAGGTAGGGAATTGAGAGACAAACTAGATCATAGAATCTTAGGGTTAGAAGAGACCTCAGGCGGTCATCTAGTCCAACCCCCTGCTCAAAGCAGGACCAATCCCCAGATTTTTACCCCAGTTCTCCAAATCGCCCCCTCAAGGATTGAACTCACAACCCTGGGTTTAGCAGGCCAATGCTCAAACCACTGAGCTATCCCTCCCACGATGCTCACTTGCCAAGAATCACACAGTTGGTTTGCAGCAAAGCGTGGAATTTAATGCAGGTCTCCCAAATGGGGTATCATTTGAGAAAGGCCAGGAAAAGAACAAATGAAAAAGAAAGCACTCTGTGATGTGATGCTGCCAATACCAGCTCTACATGAACAGGTGCTGCTGTGTGAAGAATCTAAGCATATTAGAAAAGTATTGTTGATGTGGTCTTCCCTCCTTCTCTTGGATACGTTGTAATAAATTGAAAAATTATAGATTTAATTGGTATTCCATCTTGTTTGAGTGGTCTTGGTTTAGTATGGCCTGCACTATGTGACCCCAAATATACAAAAATGGTAAGTCTGAGCCCAAATATTGAGCTTTAAAAATCTTGCAATTTAAATAAATATTTTGATCTTTTAGATTACCTTCTGACTTTTGAGCCATTCCTGTTTGCATTTTCGGGCTTTTTTCCACAATGGTGGGGATTAGAAACTTACTTTGATTTTTAAATGACATCTAAAATGTCTATCTAATCACATGACTCTAAGAGTGGGGATGTTAAGGAAACCCCTAAATAGCACGAGATTTAGGATTAAAAACCTCAGGAGTTGGCATGGTGGAACATGAAAACTGTTTACTGAAAGCTGTGAGAGATTTTGTGTGTGTGTGTGTGTGAATGGATTCTTTGGGGGGAGTCCAAACTAGTGAGTTCTACATGTCTCTCTGAAATCTATACAAGCTATACTTATTCTGATGTGTTCAGAAGACAGTGATTTTCACAGTCACAGTCATCCCCTGCACCCTGTACCCAGGATTCTCCCATTTGGAGCTAATAATTCAAGTGTTTTAGTGTTAGGTAGCTGTTGTGGACAGCCATCATCACTCAGGGCCCAATCCAGTGCCCAGTGAAGTCAAGGAAAATACTCCCATTGACTTCAGTGAATATTGGGACAAAGCCATGAAGAGAGGTTCCACATGCATACTGTTATTTGTAAACCTTTTAACAGAGCGTATACATTTATTCCTTTGTGAGATAATTTTAAGAAGTTTGCTGTTTCTATATGGCCCATATGTTGTAGTAATGCACTGACAAGTGTATTTAAAAGATGTATTCTTTTTCAGGTACATTTTCTATTTCATATTATACTTCCTTTGGGCACAGTAGAAGTTTAGTCTTATGCTTTATTTTTTGTTGATGAGGTTTAATATTTTAGGACATTTTAATTAGAAAGTCTTAGAATTGGGGCACAGAAATTCAATGACTTCTTTTACCATGTCTAGTCCTTTAACAGGTGCTTTAATCTGCTACAGTATACTAAGCAGGAAATAAGAGGAATCTATGTTTTCAGTTCTTACTCTAGCAAAACTCTCCTTGACATTAATAATAATTAAAAAATAAAAAACCCTCTTTCATCCACCAAAAAACAACAACAACAACAAAAAACCTACTGTACATCCAAAAAATTCTAGACAATACTTCTTGTGAATTACTTCCAGTTAGAAAACTGAAACTTTTCTAATAGACAAAGCAACAGTGCAGACAAAGCATTGATCGATGGAAGGACCATTTGTCTTGATTTGGTAAAATTTGCTGCTAAAAGCAAAAAGTAGCTTCTATTGAATCTAAAGTGTCTATATCCGTGGGAATTTCTAGTGGGACTCCTTCAACTTGAACCATGCCAAGATATAGTTTGCAGCCTTGCAGATCCAACCTTCATTGATTTTTTTTTTTGCCAGAGTTTGGCCCATAGGACTAAATTCTGGCAGCTCAAACATAGATGCAAAATACAGGAAAGTGTGCAGGGAAACTGCCCCCTTCATGCACATGTGCCCAGAGGCAGCTGGAATGACTTTGAACTCAAAGGGTGAAATTCACCCATGCGGTGATAGTCTGCAGAAAGCCATGCATAAGCCCTTGTTAAAAATTTAACAAGGACTTAACTGCTGCATATGGGCTTTATGAGGCCCTCTGCAGTGGGAATAGGATAGTGTAGCTTAAAATTTGATCACATCCCCAAGTACAAACAATAGCAGCTGGAGAACAGTTAAAAACCCTTTCAAATGGTGTAGTTTTCCCTTCTGAGCAAGCTTCCCTACTTTCTCCAGAAGTGAAATCTTAGCGCCATTGAAATCAATGGGAATTTTGCCATTCACTCCAATAAAGAGAGGATTTCACCCATTTTGTCTGCTTCTCTTCTCCCAGGCGGAAAGATTCAGACAACTGCCATTAAGGTGCTACTCTTTCACATCCCCTGAAGCATAGAAATGGCTCTCATTTACACAATGGAGCCCAAAATGTTTACAAATAAATTTAAATGAGATATGAAATCTCAGTCTGGAAACACTGAAGTTTTGTGCATTATTGATTTACAGTTTCATTCCTGGTAGACTTGATAATCTTTCTATGGAGACAAAATGACTTTAAGTGAATAAATGCACTCAGTATCTTGTCATATTGCACTTTACAGTGAAATATTTTGATAATTAGAATTCAAAAGGGTGATTTCTTAAATTTATGGGCTACATTATCACTTTATGTACATTTTAATTTACTACTTGAATTAGTAGCCCACATTATTGTCATTAGGAAAAAAAATGAAAAAGTACAAACAATTATAAATAGTAAAAGGGTTTGGATAAGCATTTTCGTTAGCCCTAAAGCTATCCTGATAGTTTTACTGTCTTAATCAACTTAGCCAACTCTTTTTATTTCTCTTTTGAGGTGCTGTTGTGAACACATGCTGGGGTATTAGTTCGCTGCTGCCAAATTAAAAATGATAATTCTCCTGTGTGAAATAACTGCACGGACTAATGACCAAATCTCTGCATAATTTAAGCCCCAGCCCCAGCAGGAGGCAAAACAATTAGACCTCATAATACAACATATCCCCAAAGTGTTTTTTGAAAAAAAATAAAACCAGAGGAAAAGAGTTAAGCAGAACATTAAAAATAATTATTGTCACACTATTTATTAGCATATTTATAAAAACATTCGTATCTTTCTAGTGAAAAGAATATTAAAATACATGTTCCTTTTCCTAATGTTTGATGTAGGGAATATAGAAGAGAGCCTGCTTCCACTGAAGTCAATGTCAAAATTACTGTTAGCTTCAATGGGGAATGGATCAAACCTTATGAGCTAGTGATTGGACATTTTAAGTAAAAAATCCAAGAACCAAGTATCTACAACTTTGAGACATTTTTTAATTCAGATCTGAATTCTCCAGCTATTTCTATAATAGGAAAAACATTTCCAAGGTTTCAGAAAGTTTGTATTCAAGTCTACATTTTGTGGTTTGGCCCCTCTCAGATAACTAAAATTCCCTTTTTTATTTTTATCTGATGGAAGCAGTAGACAGGAGTTTTGAAAGTGTGTTTATATGCAAATTTCTTTACAGCCACTACTTAGTGGTATTTGCAGACATTTGAATTTGTTTTTAAAAAGCAATACTTGAGCCATAACTTCCAAGTAGAAACTCATTTTACGTACATCAAATACACTCTTAATATAAGTACATTTTTCTTCTTTCCAGTTCAGGAACATGAATCACCTTTGGAACCAATCCTGCAACAGTTTGCTAATACTAGTGGTTTGGTATTGGCAACTGTTTGGGCTAATGCAACCACTTGTTAGGCAGTCAGATCCCACAGTGATGAGTACAGGAATAAATTAATATTTTAGATAATTGCCTGTTTTGGTATCAATAGTTATCCCATATCTTAACTGAAAAACAACCAAAGCAGCATACAGACTGGTCCGAGTCCACAAAGTATTAAAGTTCATATTTAACTTTAATCTCCTGAGTGTCTTCATTGACTTCAGTGCAAATTCAGTGGGATTACTCATGTTCTTAAAACAATACATACTGCTTCAGCATCTTGTTGATCTAGAGTTTACAACAAACTAAGAAACAAATGACATATAAAAATGAGTATAGTCAAATATATACGATATAATTAATCATTTGTTACTATATAATTACATAATCTGCACACACAAATGATATAATTATTATATTTAAAGAACTTACCAACTGTTCATCATCTATTCCTAAATTTACCAATTGTTAATATTTTGAATTATCTTTTATTTTAGAGTAAGTCTGCTGTTTTCTCAAGAATAAGTAAAGAAAACTAGAGGAGTAATGACCACTTTAGAGCTAAGGTTGCCATATTTAAAAGGTTAGCCCAATGAAGGCATGCTGGGAAAATAAGTTAATATATTAAGGCAAATGTGTACTAGAGAGGGAGAATAGGGACCAGACACAAAGGAAGTTACTTCTGTAGTAGATGCTGCTTTGGTATGTTGCATGCTCCCTTTCCTTCTATCACAGTAAGGGAATACCAAGCAAGTGGTAAAGTGATTCACTGTGATTGTAGAAAAGCAGATAAAATATCAGATCAGAATTAGTTTCTGGTCATCCTCCGTTAAAATTAATAGGACCTTTGCCGTTTACTTCAATAAGTGTAGGATCAACCCTAATGTACCAAAATGTTGCAGACTAATTTCCCTTCTCTTCACCCACCCCTACTTATCTCCTTTTCCTGTTTCTTTGGCCATGTCAACACTGTTGAGGGTAGGTCTAGGGAGGTCCTGATACAGAATTCTCTATGGGCTGCACAGGGAGGCGAGCACGGGATGTTGAACCTGCAGGCCCACCTGAGTCTACAGCATCTCTATATGCTGTATGAAAAGCACAAGCATGTCCTGCTGCACGTCACTCTCCTTTTCTTGTGCCTTTCTTCTCTCTTCTCTATCCTTGTCCATGCTGTTTGCAAGGGTGATCCTCCAGGCTCTGTGCTCATTCTCTGATGCAGCACTGGCTTGCAGGATCTCCTAGAACATGTTATCCCAAGTCATCTTCTTTCTTCTCTTTTCCTGGCTTAAGTGTTCCACTGGTGTAGAGGGGGAACCCTCAAGGCCACATTACCAGGAGCTGAGGATACAACACACCAAGGTACCATTGTCAGTGTATTCATGACAGGAATAAAAACTTAGGATACTGAACTCACTCCCTTTCATCCACACAAGTTGTAAGCACTACATTATCAGTTCTCCTTGGGATTGATACAGCATGGTGCCAGTCAGAGCACCAGCCATGGTAAGTATGGCCCAGGTTGGCAAGTATGGGTGAGGTTGGTGAAATGAGGGATACTTGGGGATAGCTCACAGGCACGAGTATATGTGTATAGAGCAATGGCACTGAATACTCGCACCATTTCCACAGGCACTAATTATTTTAGCTGATATCTCACTCTTGAGGGTAGCACATAGAGAGAGTACAACTGCTGCTCACATCCCGATCATGCCCAGGTCTGTATGCTGTTAGCCTTTGTACTGCAATGGTGCCTGCTGAAATAATTGCTGAATGGTGTAGGAAAATGTTCTCCCACAGAGGAAGAGATAAGGCAGCCCTCCCCAGTAACCTTTGGATTGCAGAGTACCCCATGAAAGTTTCATTGAGATTTCTACAGAGAATTCAGAGGACATCCCAGTGCACATAAACTGCTCCGCATGGCCCCATCTGAAGAAGAAAAGGAAAAGCAGATAGCAGAGTATTCATGGGGCTCTTGGATCTCCACTAACGATGGCATGCAGCTCTTTGTAAAAGCAGCAGGTCTGCAGCTCCACACCAGATAAATTATTGGCCTCCATTGCCTTCTGCTCCTTTGCTTTCATGTGGCACTACTGCTGATCCCCTTTGTAGCCCTTCTCCTACATGCCCCAAGCAATCTGCTCTTAGATGTCAACATTTCTGTGGCTGGGTTGGAGCTGTGCCTGCACAGCCTTTACTCCCCACATACCCAGGACACCCAACACTTCCTGTGTATTACAGGCAGGAGCACATCTGCAGCATGTACTTGGCATGGTCAGCTGGGCAGTTGCACAGAACATTAGAGATGCTAGGTGTTCAACCAGGAAAAGGAATCTTTAAAAATTGTAAGGCTTTAAAGGGGAGGGGCAGCTTTCTGTCCATCTGGCCCCTAGATAGCGGAGTTTACAACAGTGACCAGAGCAGTCAGGGTAGGGCATTGTGGGATGCCCCATGGAAGCCAGTAATAGTAAATGTAAGTAATGCAATGTCTATACTGACGTGTCAACCTGAGTACATCAACCTTGACTTTACGCCACTTGGGGAGGTGATATTATTACATCAGCATAGTGGGCTAGTTATGTTGGCAGGCATGACATTTAAGTCTAGACACATCCACAGCTAGGTCAAAGCTGCCTTGTGTCGATTTAAGCATGTAGTGTTAACCAGAACTTACGCTATATTTTTGTCCATTGAGCTCAACAAACCAGACATTAACACGTACTGACCTACAAGAGTAGGAAATACACAATTATTTCATTTGGTGACATCATTTTTGCTTTAATTTCCAGTATTTTGGCTACAATAACTTTATCAGATAAACTTACATTCCCCCCAGCGTTATTGCCTCCTTTCCTTTTATCTTTAGTGCCAACGATAGGGGGAATTATATTTTTAAAACACTCTTTTCTTCTTTCTAGACTACAGATATCCTTTCAAACTGCTTCTCTTTTTCCAGTTAAAGAGTCTGACTACTGGCAGTCCCCAATGGGAAACAGCCAGGAGGCAAATATGTTGTTGTTTGTGCCCCCTTTAACTTCAGCTCACCCCCTGCAGTGATTCACTCATTTAATTTTCAAAAACCTCAAAGAGATTGTGTTGATGAAATCTGAATTTTGCTTTTGGCAAAGAAAAAAGAGAAGTGGGTGAACAGGAGGAAAATGATTTCTTCTACCTATCTACAAAACTGTCAGCAAGGCAACATTTACCACTTTTGCTTTGTGTGAACCTTTTTGCATACTAATAGGTACAGGCATGATTTACTTATGTGCACTTGGGGCTATTCACAGATGTAATAACCCTCTCCTACCCTTCTGGAAAAAAAAGTTGCACGAAAGGCTTCTGCAATGCGATTTGAAGTCTACCCCTATTGAAATTCATTAACATAGATTTCCTTAAATAATTTTTATTACATTTTGCAATTACATCGGTTTAAGATCCTTAACATGAAGTCCACAGGAAACCATTCCTCTGCACTCTACAAGATATTCCCTGTTAAATTACTGTCCTAGATGTACAGGAGGTGTTCAGCTGCTTACATTCTCAGGTAAATGTGAGAATGAGAGCCTGAGGCAATGTGAATACAGGCTCTTAAAACTTCAAAGGAGCTGTGAATGATTCTTGCTGGCTTTTGCCATCCAGAATTGGCCTATGCTTGGGGAGCAATTAAAATTAAATAGCCACTGAACTGCTAAAAGTGAAGGTGACAGCTCTGGGCATAAGCAGACTCTTATAAAGTCCCCTGTCTAATCCAGACCTTAGTGTTGGTGAAGGAAGAAATCAAATGAAAACTAGAACCAACTATTAAGTGAGCAAAAGACAACTTTGTTAACCTTGCACATAATGGGCCAGATCCTCTGTTCCAGTCAAGCTATGCTTTAGGTTACCATGGCAACCCCCTTGTGATCAGGTGAAATTCCATCCTAGGCTAGAGAAGATTAAAGGCCATACTTGGGCTCAAGTAGCTACACCTGTGCTATATATATATATTTTTAAAGGGGGAAGTCCAGGAGTTGGGGATAGGAAGAGGACCTAGTAGCTTGCTAGGAGGCAAGGAATTGTCTGTAGACTATAGCTGGTCAGAGTTGGTTGCTGAAATGAAAGTTTAACCCAGAAGATGGTGACTTAACCTGAACTATCTGTATGAGAAGTGTGGTGCCAGGGTGTAATGACTGTACAAGAACAGGGACTGGCGATAGAGCCCAACAGAGTGAAAGATTCCTTTTTTTGTTTTTTAGCTTTTGCAACTTCATTTTTAGAGGACTCCTTTCCCCTGGAAGGAGTTGGACACTAGGAAATCACCTGGCATCAGGGCCTTGAGATTGTTACAGCCTGATAAGCCACAGGATGTGGGAGGAAACTGAGGCAGAATACTCATAGGACTATCCTGTGATGCAAGAAGATATGCTTAGGGGCTGTGCCTAATTACACCCTTAATCCAAGGACCACTTCTGCAATGGCCTGCTGCCACCACAGATTACAGAATCCTCTGAATTGCCTTCATCTATGCTGTCTTCCGACATCCCCCAGGGGCCATTATGGCAGCCATGGATTGCTGAGGCTCAAGGATGCCCCTGCCACATCCCCTTTTCCTACCACCTGCTCACAACACTAAGGCCAGAAGGCTGGTTTCGCAGGCCTTGCTATGTAGTTCATGCCACAGGAGGATACCTCTATGCATCATCACAATGCCTAACTCCTTTTGTGGATCCAGGCCAATGTTCATATTCAGAATGTAAATGAGCAGCACAGGAAGCCAATACTTTAAAGACTCTCATCCGTTGACTCTTGGTGCTCCTTCCATTTTATTTCTCCACTAAGTCAGATGACTACAAGCAATTGATTACATTCTGCCCCGCCTCCCAGTGCTGACCTATTTCAAACAGTCAAAGTTTTGGAAAGAAATAAACTATGTAGAAATGGTGCTTTTATCTAGGGGGAAAAATATCAAGGCAATTAAGGGGGGAAATAATTATCTCTTACCATTTTTATTAAAAAGGGTTGTTTTATTAACTTTGGCAGGTTCAAAAAGGTCAGGAATTGTACTTGAGAGGCAAAATTTAAAATCTCCAGCTAGAACTGGGTGCTAATCCGGCCAATACATTAAAAGATTATACAAAATAACAATTAACATTTGCCTGATATTTTTCTATTTTTGAAGTTATTAACGGCTATTTGAATATGTTAAACGTGTTGTACCTAACAAAAGATTTTGGGCCAGGATTCACTTCATGCTGTTGCTGATTGCACCTAATGTTGTTTCACCAGAATACTTGCAGTTCAAAGGCAGGAGCCGACCAAATGTAAAATAGCTTGGGTGAAAGCACTAATGTGATAACCCATATATTTATCATTCAAAGAACACAGACATTAAGACTACATATAACATTGCAACTCCATGTATTTTTCAGTTAATGAATATCTGCTGTAATTTCCTGTGTAAGTTTTTGGGGTGGGATGGGGCAGAGGAGGGCTTCAAGTCCTAAATGTTGGTGTTAGTTTTATTCATCCTTCCTATGGGGCTGTGATCGATGAGTGGCACCAGTTGTTTCCACTGTGTCTGGTTCCAAAAGAACACAATGATTCCATTGGAGAAAATGGTAATTATGTGGTAACCTGTACTACCATTACTGCACCATCTCTGGATAATTGCACAATTAACACATGCCTCATCTGCATAATTGTTTAATAATCAGCAGGGGTCAATTCTCCTTTCTTGATGCCCGCATAGCTCTCATTCATGTCAATGTGTACCCTGAGCCCAAAGACCCCCTTATCTTGAGTAATACATTTCAGTGAAAGTCAAGGTGTGGCTTTTGTCATTTTGTTAATATGTCAGATATTTGTTGTACAATACAAGGGTGCATAGACTCTGCTATGCTTCACTAACTTCTCTCTGTACTGGAGGTGTATCTTACTGCTGTGCTGTCAGTCTGACCCTTTTCTTCTTCCTGAGCATATAGAGGAATATTGTAATCTCCACAAACATAGTTTAGGACAATCACTCTTGTTATAAAAGACAATGAAATCCCTCAAGAGAGACTGGAGGAGGCTACTTTGCTGATGTTCAGTTCTTATCTGTCTGAAAGCAAGTCTTTAAAGATAGAAATGTGTTAAATTCTGCTTGGTTGTCAGCTATGTCAGATTTCTTTTTTTGCTGGACTGTATTTTCTCTGATTATGTTTTCCTCATTTTCTGCTGATTATACTGCTGATGGAAACATTTTTGTATGTTGTGGTTTCTGTTTGACAGCAATCTTAATAACACATCAGTGTTCTTGAGACTGGTAATGAGTATCTCTTTTTAGGACTCTGCCATTCTCTTCTCTACAGAAAAGACTCTAAGCTGAAAATAGCCTCTTTGCAGTGTACTATTGACAAGATTCACCACCCTCCATTATCACAACTGTGAATGTGACAGTGTTGTGCAGTGAATGAGAGGTAGAGAGACTGTGAAAATGCACACATGACAGTTATTCATTCAGAGATGCACCAAATTTATATACCTTTTACAGTAAGGCCCTAATTCAAAGACCCTTGAAGTCAATGGAAAACATTTCCCATTGAAATCATACAGCTTTAGATCAGGAGCATAATACAGTGGGGATAGTACAGAACTATTTTAATTTATTTACATTAGATGCTGATGACATCTGAAAGCAGGAATGAAAAATGGACCTACAAATGGGAAAACACTGAACCTGTTCTAAACAAATCATACTTTCAACGTGGTAGAAAAAAACTACTGTGCCAACCCTATGGACGTATTGTTGCCACTGAAATGAAATACTTAATCAAACTTAAATACTTGAAATAAACTTGAAATACTTAAATACTTAAATGAAATACATAACAATCGAACACTTACCACTTTATGATAGGAACCTATTTAATTTTGCACTGCTAATTTAAATATAAGAGGTCTGTAATTTGGATTCTTCCTAGGTTTCCTACACCACTTTTGTCTTTACTGAAGTATCAACTACACCTGCATGCTGTACTTGTGTTGCAACCTTCCAATAAAAATCACACTGCAAATTTTCATTTTAGTATTTCCATCAGTTGTGCAAATCTCTGCAACTGCAAATTAATTTACCTAGAATCTTCAGGAAAACTTGGATCCAACTGCCATCATGCAAAAGATGAGATGGCCTGGAAACAAGAGCTGCTTGCAAGGTTTTATTGTGGAAATCTTTAAATTGTGTTCTCAGATAGTTTACTTTTATGAAAAGTCTCATGAGATGATGATGTTGATGATGAAATAAAGCTTTAAAAATAAAAATGACATGCTGAGATTTAAATTAGCCTTTAAGCTAAATTGTGACCATTTCTTAGTTTAGTTCAATATCATATAGTTTTTCTAGCTCTAGGTCTTCTTCAAATAAGTGAAAACAATTTTGTTTTCACTAGAATGTAGCATAGGATATAGTTACTGAATTTTGTAGCTGGAACTGTATAAATATTAGGGGTCCTACATTTCTTTTTGAAATATCTGTTGTAGTCATGCTAATTATCACTGGAAAAGCAAATGTTGTCCAAAAGTAAATCATATTATAAAAATATAAATAAATGAAGGGATTTTAGGATGTATGGCTATTTCTTCTAAATTAATCTGACAGTTAAGGGAAAGCAGAGCTATCCTAGGGTAAAATACTTTATTTTATTTTATTTTTAAGACAAGTATATAAAGGTCAGTGGACCATTTTCAGTTATGAAGAAACTATTGTGTATGGTGAAGGCTCTGGCAGGTGAGACCTGAAGGGATATGCAAAAAATATTTCATCTCCACATAAGGCTCAGAAGAGCTTTTGAAGTCATATCTGAAGTGACAGAAGATGAAATATCTAGGGCTATGGATTTCCATTCATTATTGACTGATGTGCATCATATCATTTTACATTGTATCTATACCAATGATAATTTCAAAACCTATGGTTTATTAGAAGTTGTGAGATAAGAGTTGTTCACATACATTTCACAGCAACCTAAAATCATAACTGAGAGGCCTGTTTGGCCTGCGGGAAATGGGGCATTGCCATCCAGAAAGACTAAAATACAGACACACTTTATGAATGTAAGGATTTTATTGTTAGGTTTAAACAAGCTTATAACAAAAATCTTCCACCCTATGAAATATGACTATTGTCCATCTCAGGTCATGTCTATATTCAAAGTTGTAATGGTTTAACAAAGGTGTTATTTTAAACTGGTTTAGTTACAGGTGCAAAACTGTGTAAACATTCTTAATTTGATTTAGTTGATCTAGATTCCTTATTTAATTAATCTAAATGAATATAAACCAGGTTTAAATTGAATTAAGAATGTCTATCTTTCCTTACCGATTGATGGGTATGTCTGCACAGCAAAGAAAAACCAGTGGTACCAATTCTCAGAGCTCAGGTCTACAGTTTGGGGCTCATGGGGCTAAACATAATAGTGTAGATGTTCCCACCTGGGCAGGAGTCCAGGCTCTGAAACCCACCAATTAGCGAGTGTCACGAAAACTGGACTCCAACCCAAGCAGGAACTTCTACACTGCATTTTAGCCCTGTAGTCAAAGCCCCCTGAGCCTGAGTCAGCTGACCCAGCCTCTGAGACTTGGTGCAGCACATTTTTCTTTGCGTAGAAATACCCTTAGAGTTGTATAATGCCTCCCAGTACTGTAGTATCTGAGCACCTTCCAAGTAAAAGAAATAGTAATAGCAAATTCCACAGGGTACTTCATGGAATCTCTGGCTCTTCTTCGTGAGAGTAAAAATTTCTGCTTGGGGTAAAGTCTGCATTTTGGATTCTTCTAGATTTTATTGGTGGTAGTAGCAGTACATTGGGCAGAATTTTGGCACACCGTTTTCTAAAGCCTATCAGAATTTATCTGACTCTGGAAGTTTGTTTCTTAGCTGGATCCTCTCTTTATCTATGCTTTATCCACAGCAATTGTGTGCTATGTCCTGGGCTTTGTCATCTGCTTTGTCCTAGTGGAGCACAATTGTTATGGTGGTTCATAGACTGAAAGGCTAAAGTCTAATTAGTACCAATATTTGGTCTTTAATGTAACTAGGGCTTGAGTCATTAATTGCTTTGAAAAGTAGGACCAAGGCCTTAAACATGGGAAGTTTTCTGGGAGCCAGGAGAGGGATTTGGGCCTGGTGAGCTCATGGCAATGTAAATAATGGAGACAAATTTTAAACTAATTTAAAAATTACATAGGATTTTTCACCGGTGTAACTCTTTACATTGTTTTAAAAATGGATAGTTAAAATGATGCAACTTTGAATACAGAGATGAAGTTACTCTTTGTTTTCCTTTTGATTTTTCAAATAAACACTGTTTTTTGTTGTTTTTTTTTAAAGATAATTTGGGACAGAATCTGTGGACCATTCTTGGAGATGAGTGAAACAAATTATGATGTTTGCAGACAGGCAAAAGATAGGAAAAAGGTACTCAAGATGTTCAGCATTTGGGTCCAGATATGGGGAAAAAGAGCTCGTATTTCCATATTTCCAAAGCTATGCAGCAGGAAAAAGTTCAGTATATTCACAAATGAAGATTTATCATTTCGCCTTTGCATAAAGACTTCATGCTTCTTTGGGTAGGTCATATGTACAATGCTCATTTTCATCAAATCAGTCTTAATAGTAATGTTCTGAAAGAAAGAAAAACAAACAAAACAAAACAAAAATGAGTTTCCATAGAGGCTCCCTAGACTATGTTTTAAACCTCTACCATTTCTCATTAACTCATTTGTCTATGATCTATATTGCCTCTAACATGGCCTTGATGTAGCATCATTTTCTGTAATCATATAGTAGATACTTATAGTTTTATATCATATTTTGTAAACTTATCATGAGAACTTGTGAGAATATACTATAAAATACAAGTATATACTTATAAAAGCCTATACATTTAATTCTATACTCGGTGCCTATATCATATGGGACAAATTTTCAAAAGTACTAAGCTGGGATGAGATTTTCAAGATCTCAATTTCTGTTTAAACATGTAAATGAAGTGGCCTGATTTTTCAAAAGTGCTCAGGACCCAGCAGCTCCCTTTGTGGATCACTTTTGAAAATCTGGCCCTATAATTACTGTGTGTGTAATGACCAAACTGAAACCCCTGTGCCAAATCTCCTAAATTTCCTGGGGATCAGGGACATTTGCAAATGTCCCTATCTGAAACTGACATTGTGATTGTGCTTTGCTGCCTATCCCAAATTAGAAGGTGCCCATTTTCTACATCTAGTTTTAGATATGGGCCAAGGAGACAGAAATCTGGTAATGAAAAGCTCATCAAGAGATTTCTGCGTTATAGCCAGAATATTTTCCTAATATCCAATTTAAATCTCCCTTGCTGTAAACTAAGCTGATTACTTCTTGTTCTATCTTTGTGGACATGGAGAACAATTGATCACCATCTTCTTTATATCAACTTTTTACATATTTGAAGACTGTTATATCCCTCCTTGGCCTTCTCTTCTCTAGACTACAATTGCCCAAATCCTTCAAGCTTTACTAATAAGTCATATTTTCTAAATCTCTTATCATTTTTGTTGCAATCCTCTGGACACTCTCCAATTTGTTCACATCTTCCTTAAAATGTAGTACTCAAAACTGGACACAATACTCCAGCTGAGTACACCAATGCTCAATAAAGTAGATCAATTACTTTCTGTGTCTTACATATGGCGCTCATGTTAATAAATCCCAGAATAACATTTACCTTTTTCACAACAGCATCATGCTGTTGACTTATTCAATTTGTGATGCACTCTATCCCCCTGATCCTTTTCTGCTGAACTAACACCTAGCCAGTTATATCCCATTTTTGATAGACTTTAATTAATGGATTTATGGTTTGGAAGAGACTATTACGTCATTTAATATGATCTCCTGTAAAACACAGGCCATAAGTTTGTGGTCAAACAAGAAACATCCATTCTGGATTAAAGATTTCCAGGGATAGGGCAGTACAAGAAGCAGCTGGAAAACCACTCATTAATCAAAATTATCATAATAAAAATATAAGCCCCATAAAATGTAAGTACACCAAATTTTCAATTTTAACCCTCACTAGCATCCTATTGTGTTCATTTTATTTGCACAAGTGAAAAATCTACAAACTAAAGGACCCAAGCAGATTTAAATAAATGTTCTAACGCTTTGCCCTAACATTTCCCCTCAAAGTTGTTAGGGAAATCACTTTTCCTATAATCAAATTCACCAGATTAATATCGCTCTTCATATACAGGGAGAGAATAGTAGCGTTGTGTGAAATATGTTATTAAAATGTTACAATGAAATATTGCCAAACAATTACACAATGTTTGTTTTTTGCAGATTAAGTTTTAGTGTTAAACAAAGAAAATCAGAGAAACACTAGAGTAGATCTAGGTAAGTGCTCCATCTACCATTTGTGACTCTTAGAAACATATCTCATTATATATCTATAATAGGAAAATCCATTAGGATTTAATAGTAATGAGATCAATAGAAAAGACAGGGTTCTATAGAAATGACCCTGAAACATACAATTTAACAGAATTCTATCCATGAGTTCAGTGGACAGGACTAGATGACCTCTCGAGGTCCCATCCAGTCCTACAATTCTATGATTCTATACATTTTTAAATATCGTATAGGATTTAATAGATACTTAATATTTATTTCTGTTAAAGAATACTATAAATTGATTTAAAAACTATTTTTGAAAGATCAATCTACTCTATGCACATCATATAAACTGAGCCTGTTACAACCTTTAAAATACTCACTATGTTATTAAAACATGTGCTTAATAAAAAAACTTTTTATTGGTTAAAGTAATAAA
This sequence comes from Mauremys mutica, assembly GCF_020497125.1. Classification (NCBI taxonomy): domain Eukaryota; kingdom Metazoa; phylum Chordata; order Testudines; family Geoemydidae; genus Mauremys; species Mauremys mutica. The sequence goes on along the minus strand of NC_059076.1, from coordinate 104,942,845 downwards.
ATGCAATGTAGTCAGTTTTAAATACCTTTCAGCATTTGAGTTCCAGCATCTCCTCAAGGGATATTAAAATATTGGTCCTTCTAGATGAGCATGCATCTTGTGGACTATTTCTGCCTCAAGTTTTAATATAGAAGTAATAGAATACTCTCAGAAGGACTGTGTTTTAGCAATCAAGCCAGTTAATTCCTGAGAATCCTGTCTTATCATAATGGATAATATACCTTAGGCACACTCTCTTGTAATCCATTATCTATGCAACCTGAAGAAATTCTTTAATTGGAGTTTCTTTTGATCATGAAAAATGGATCCATCCATTGCAATTATGTTACACTGAAAGAAGTCATGCAGAGGGATTTGCTGACACAAGACATTTCCATGTTAGGTGCCGAGATGGCTTCTGTGAGTTATATTTACAAGCACTCATAAAAAACAGGCATAGTTTATTCAGTACAGTTCTAGACATGTATCGAGTATGTTTAGACTAGGCAGCTAATAGAACCTGAAATAGAGAGAATATATACATGTCAATGTTATTTCATACAAACATAGCTGAATGGAAAATATGTTTCGATTTCAAGCTTCCATTTTGATTATGGCATCAAAAAGGAGACCACAAGATAACAATCAAATTATATCCACCAGAAATTGTCATGAGATCAGGTTAAATTTCTAGCATTCCCTCTTCTCATTTACAGATATTATCACTAGAATGGTTTCACATTCTGTCACTTTCAGTTCTCATTACAGTCATTGTCACTGAAATGTAAAACCAGAATTTAAATACCCTAATCTACAAATTCTGGTTGCAAACTGTACTACTCTGACCTTTTTAATATGCTGCTGTTTGATTTTCTGAGCATTCTTATTCTTCCTCATTTTCTGTATAAGTAATATGCAATGAAAAAGTAGAAAGTGTTAAAATTTCAATGGTGATTTCTGGTGTCCCTGGTGATACAGAAAAGCATCCCTATTTATACATGTGCTGAGCTTTAAACATGTGCTTTAAGCCTCATTAAAGTCAATGGGCATTACACGTGTTTAAATGCTTTCTGTAGTGAAAGTGATCACCTAGGTCAGGGTGGTAGCACAGAAGGGAAAGCAAGCTACAGTGGCCTACTATTTCCTCCCTATCTCTCTGCAGATGAGTAGGAAGGGGCAGGGAAATGGTGGAACCTTGACTCCAGCCAGAGCAACTGCAGGAGTGTATGTACTGTTTTCGTATAGCACTAACAATGTATGTTATCCTCTATGGGGGAGGGAGATATGAGTCTAATCCAGGGACACCACAACTGTCCAGTACCCCATAAAAAGGGCTTTTGGCAAAGTTATATTTTATACATTTCCCAGACCTGAAGAAGAGCTCTGTGTGGCTCAAAAAATTGTCTGTCTCACCAATAGAAGTAGGTCCAATAAAACATATTATTTCAACCACCGTGGCGTGCTCATATTTTAGCAGACATTTACGCAGAATTCACTGCAGGAAGGAACACTTTTTTTGGCATCGAGTTTTTGGGTGCATACGTTTTTTGGCACAAACTTCTATTTTAAAGATGCACAGGCATAACCACAAACTGAAAAATAAATAACACTCTCCTCTAAAGAGATTCACCCATCTTAAAAATCAAGGCAAAGTATTTTTCTTACATATATTTTTGATGTTACTTACAAAGATGTTCTAATAAGGGTAGGTGATTAAATGAGCAGTACCTTTGGAGAGGGTAAGAATTGAAGACATATGGTTCTGCTCCATTGGACCTATAAGCAAACATCCTGCTTCATTAGAGATTGCAACTAACAAAGAAGGTCAAGCTTAATAAGACTATCAAAGTCAAGATTAATCTAACATGAAGTCATCAGAGTTCTTGTATCAGCAACCAGTTTATTTTCCCATAGAATGTGTCTGTCTATATTGAAATGCACATGTTTTTTATAGGAAAGAATCAAGAATACATAAGATTAGTAAATATTAGATCCTGTTTGGATTGCATTTTGAAATAACAGGGAGCAAATTACAGTAAAATAATTTCAACACTGATTTATTTGGGAGAAATATACCAGACTTAGATTCAGAGAAATGATCAACTAATCTAGGTTATTCATGAAGGGCCATATTGAGGCCTAGTATAAACAAGTACAATTCCATTCCCTTTGGGAGAGTTGTTCCTTTCATCTGTTTATAAAAGGTCTGACTATCACCTGAGAGAAATGATATCAGGTTAGGGACAGATTTTCCCTAGCTTATTCAAGGATGCGGGGTGTTCACAGATTTGTCTTTCTGACCTGGCTTCTGGATTGGCAAGGACTTTTATATTTCAGCTTCTGTAGTGGATGTGTGCAATTAGAGCCTGATCCAAAGGTAATTGAAATAAACAACCCTTATTGCTTTTACAAAAGTTGTCCTAAACAAATAAAGCAAACTGAGCTACACAAAAAGAGGATTTGTTAAAGACATTTTTTATACCGTTAAAAACAAAACAGTTTTCAGAATCTGTGGGCGTTGTGGCAGAGTAAGCTACTAATGATCAGTGATAATGACAACGTATTTATTACTCATCTTTATTTTTACTCCTAATTTAATTTTAGTCCATATGTACAAAACCCGAATGTAGTTATTTTCACATCAAACTCAAAGTTTTCCTACACCATGGACTTCAGGGACATCAAATTAAGGGCAGTTTAACATACTCTACACAACGCCTTTAGGGGTTTTACTACTATACTCTTCCAATGGTGCTCAAAAGAATAAACTGTCATAGAAACCCTTAGGCTTACTTCACATAAACATGTTGGGTCACGGATCTGAATTGACTTAAATCTCAAATCACAGCTTGCTACTCTTAAGAGAGGCCACAGAGTCAGGAACATTTTTTTCCCTCTCTCAGTACAATAATGAAATGCCACAAATGGACTAGTTATTTAAGTCCCTTTTCTTCAGACTGATCTCCTGGGAAAGAATTATGGCAGCTGAGAGAGCTGTGTGTCACCCAATCATCCATCATTCCTATTCTGTATTATAGATGGAGGTTCCGAGTGTCATACAATGGTTGAGGCATTTTCCCAACCTATTCAGTAACTAGATTAGCACAAACTGTGTAGCACCAAGGTATTTTTTCTAAAGGTACTTTGCAGATGATCTTGTCAAAAAGAAAACTGTTGGAAAAAACAGAGTCCTTGTTTCTTTTCTGAAATGTAAAGAAGTGCTCCCTGCTGGCTTGAAAGCAAGCCTCTGGAATCAATCAGGTCAAATCATGGGTCTGGAGCATACATTAACACTGTACATCCTGGTTTTTGGTAAATCTTAGCTCGTATAACTGTTGAAGAATATTGACTAGTAGGCTCAAAGTGTGATGGGAGGTTCTTTGAGTAAAACATTAAATGCAAAGAACAATTATGTGACATGGTATAAGATGATAAAAATCAGAACTTCCAGTTTTTCTGTTAATTCTAAGCACAATACTTGAAGTTAATTTAAAAAGAAACGTGTGCCATACATTTAGGTCCCTACCGAATTGTTATTCTGTCAAATTTCCTTTGGTTTGACCGAAGTTTTCATGAGTGTTTCTGTGGTTCTTAAAACCCAAACTCTTTGTAACTATTACTCTTGGTGAGGTGGTGGCAGGAAATAAATCAATGGAGACATGGCCATCCAACCGACAGGTTGCTGGCACAAACAGTACTATACAAGAGTGCTTTCACTTAAAGCTGCACGTTATTTTAGTCTCAAGCACTTACACATGTCTGCAACAGGTTAGTAAAATACTCCAAAAATCAATAATTAGAAGTCAAAGCAGTTTTCGAATGGTACAGTCCTTCCGATTGGCCAGTCTTTCAGCTGCCATTGGGGACCCTAAACTGTGTTCCTGAAGAGTCCACCTTCCCCATACTTTCTCTCCTTGTTTATTTGAGTTAGTGTAACAATAACATGGCAATAAAAAAACTTGTTAAGCAAACAATTTCAAAGTTTAAGCAAGAGATTTCCTCAAACCATTCATTAGATAGGTGCATGTTTGCAGAGTCTGCATGTCTTGAGGGCCCTGACAAACACATCCCAAAGGTAAGATATAGATAAGCTTCTTGTTTTTCTAAACCACATATATGAGCAATTTCAACAGAGATATTATTAGGAAGGACACAGGGTTGGTGCCACCCTTGACCCACTCTCTTCCTGGCTTCTTGCTAAAATATGCTAAGGCCATTGCAAAAGCCAGCTAAGACCTACTGATTTAGCTACTTTTGGCCATAAGCATGATAATCGATATTCCAATCATTGGTAGTGATCCAGGCATTTTGATGGTCCACCAAAATCTTCCCTTACATAAGGACTGAATAAACGTTGACTATCAGACATATATAACACACATTCACTTCCCTGTGTCATTAATAGCCCTTAGGCTTATAAAGTGGGAAGAATGCTAAGTTTTGCTTTTCGTTCAACATTATGCAGATATTTGATCACTCTTTGCACTTCACTCAATATGGACAATTATATTTGTCATTTTAACTTTTGTTTCTGCTGAATTTCTAGTCAGCTTCACTTTCTGCCTATCATTCACCAGTATAGCTACAATGCCTGGGTGCAAATACTGCACGGGAACATTTTCTCCAGACTACTGAAAAGATGGTTGAGCTTAGTAAAGAAGTTAAGAACTGTTGTAGTTGTTCTTAAATTCAATTTCTAATTCAAAGTATTAGTTTGGAATTGCTAAATATTGTAGGTGATGAGCAGTGCAAGGAATTGTCTCATATTGTTTATTTTATTGCTATATTTAATGGAATTAGAGAGAAGTCTGGAGTGAGTTTAGACCTGGATGCTTATAGTCATGTACCATCAAGTAGTACAGCATTATTGCTGACTAACAAGGATTTTATTTAATAAAGGCTTGTTTAATAACAGCGTCCTAATAGCTCACATTCAAATTTGGCACATATAATGGTTGAGTTAGAATTGGGAAGAAATGTTTTAGCATACCCAGAGAACATCATTGCCCCAACTGATAGACCAGTTGTGTTCCTATCTTATCATCCCAGCCTGATAAAATAACATATCAGAAATCTCTCTTTCCTTTAAATAGTTTCCTAAGTAAAAATTCCTAGTCCTTTGTCTCTCCTTGATCCTCTGAAAGTCTTATGTGTCTCTTGTTTTGCATTTAAACTGAGCTATTTTGATTAAATAACTCTCAAGAGGACTGAGATTATAATGCAATAGTCTTTCGAATAGTTTATTTTAGAGTTCATATTGCTATTATACAGTGCAGATATGAAATCTGTATTTCATAAATGTGTGTTTCTATGAAATCTGCTCAGGAGATGAATATCATGGTCGTTGTTCCTGACATCACTGAATTATAAATAATAAAGTGAAGCCTAAATTGTTTATTTGCTGTGGAACAGCTGTATGAAAATCTCAGTTATTGATGGTATAGTAATTGCATCAAAGAGAGGATATCCTTCAAATTATAGTGCATTCAATTTGAGATAGGTACTCTTAAATCAGATAATCAGTTAAAATGGACATAAATAATTCCCCCAAACTAGATATACAATAGTAAAACAAATACATGCACTCTTAATTCAGACATCAAATCAGAGTGTAAGGGAATTATTCAGGTGTTAAGTGGGGTTATACATCAGATTAAGTTCTAACTAATTAGTACTGTATGAATGAGACCAGGTATAAAGAACCTTAACAATACCCAGCTTTCTGTTCAGCCTGCTTGCTCATTATGGTTTCCAGGTAAACCACTCTTCCTCAATGTCAAAAGATCAAGATCATTATACTAACAGAGATTCTGATGATGAATGTGAGGGAGACATGGTAGTACTCTATGGTCTGTCCAGTTTGAGCGATCTATTTTTGTCATTGAATTTTACTCCACTGCTGCCATGCTCTCCTTGTGACTATTTACATGGTTGCTTAAATTGAATTTTGGAGAGGCATTCCTATCTGATACAGACAAGTCTCTTAAAGCAGATTTCACAGAATGTTCCTTTCCCTGTTGCATGCTCATTTAGTTTTCACATCAGAATAAAGAATATGAATGATGATTGTGTAGTTAGAAAGGAAAGCAAGTCCCTTTTGAAAAAAGTTAGCAACAGAAAAAATCATAGTCCAAAGGATACTAAAACAACAGTGATTGCTTATTAATTCTTATTAGATATTAAATCCACAATCCTAGAAAGACTTCAGTGTGGTTTCTCACAGGGTATAAGGGAATACATTTGCATAAATGGACAATGAGGAGGAGTTTAAGTATATTAGGAGTAAAAGGAAATCTCATCAATAGTATATGCCAATTATTCGATGGTGTGACAAGAGATGCCTGTCCCACATAGGACAGAATAGGATAATCTCATATTTTGGGCTGAAGAAGCTATGCTCCCTTGCTCCTGCTGGGCTTGCTCCAACTGGAACCACAGTATAAGAAGGAGCAGCTCAACTTACTCTGGGCTCACTGTGGAGGAGAGACAACATGTGCTGCACAGAGCCCCAGTTTGCAGAGGCTAGGCATCCCGAGAGCCAGGCAAATAGCAGGCTGCCAATGGAACCCCATGAGGGGAAGGAGTCATTGGAACCTCTGCCTGATGATTACCCTGGGGAATCAGAAATTCTGCAGTCTACGGAGCAGGAAGACAGGGTAAGAAGTAGCCCAGGGGAACCAGACATTGATCTGGGAAAGGAGTCAGCATATTTCAGAGGGATGCCCGCTGACCCATGCGTGGATACACTCACTGCTGATAGGACTCTGGGCTGGGACCTGATGGTATAGGGAGGGCTTGTGTCCCCCTACCTTGGCCATTGATCAATCCCCCCCATCAACTCCAGCCCTTAGGCCATACTGTCCTGAATCTGAGGACAGTCCTACTGTCTCTGACCATTTGGCTTTCCCACATTGAGAAGAAAAGCAGTTATTTGCATTTGACTGGGGGGCTACAGAACCCAAATTGGTAATGGGGTATACCTTCCCGTGACAGGGTGAATCTGTGAGGCGAGCAAATCTGCCAATAAGTGCAGGACCCACCAAGGTAGAGGAGGAACTTTGTCACACCTGATATGAGTTCCAAACAAAATAATGGAAAAGCTGATATAGGATTCAATTCCTACAGATCTAGAGGATAGAGATATAACTAATAGCAGTGAACTGATGTTATGGAAAATAGATCTTGTCAAACACCCTGATTTCATTCTTTGATGAGATTACGTGTTTGGCTGAGAAATATAACTGTGTAAATTCAATAGACTTTGTAAGGAATCTGACACTTTACCACCCAACTTTCTGATGAAGAAATTAGCACTGTACAGTATCAATAAAGATCCCAAAAAGTAGTTGTCAATGGAGAAATCAACCTTGAATGGAGGTTTTTCTAATGGGGTTTCTGCAGGGATCAGTCCTCTTCAACTGTTTCATCAATTTAATATTTATCAATGATCTGAAAGTAAGTATAAAATCACTGCTCATAACATTTGTGGGTGACACAAAGATTGGCAGAATGGTACATTTAGGTAAAAGAAATGCAAGCAACACCTATAGAATGGGGGATTGTATCCTGGAAACCTGTTACTCTGAAAATGATTTTAGGGTCCTAGGGAGATGCAACACACCATGACCGCTCAATGTGATGCGGTGGCAAAAAAGGCCAATGTGATCATTGGCTGTATAAACAGGTGAGTAGTGAGGAAGAGGAGAGAGATGATTTTACCTTGGTATATGACATGGAGAGATCAATTCTGTAATACTGTATAAAGTTCTGGTGGAGAGGGTGCAGAAAAGAACCACAAAATGATTCAAGCATTGGAGAAAATGCCTTGCACTGAGATACTTAAGAGAGCTCAATCTGTTTTGTTCATCAAAAGAAGATTAAATTAAATGTATAACAGGGATCAGCAACCTTGGGCACGCGGCTCGCCAAGGTAAGGCCCCTGGCAGGCCGGGCCGGTTTGTTTACCTAGTGGTTCGGCTGATCGCGGCTCCCCACTGGCCACTCCAGGCCAATGGGGGTGGCAGGAAATGGCAGCCAGCACATCCCTTGGCCTGCACCACTTCCCACAGCCCCCATTGGTCTGCCAAAGGTTGCTGATCCCTGATGAATAAGGGGGAGGGATAGCTCAGTGGTTTGAGCATTGGCCTACTAAACCCAGGGTTGCAAGTTTAACTCTTGAGGGGACATTTAGGGATCTGGGGCAAAAATCTGTCTGGGGATTAGTCCTGTTTTGAGCAGGGGGTTGGACTACATCTCCTGAGGTCCCTTCCAACCCTGATATTCTATGAATAAGTACCTTCATAGAGTGAAAATATTGGTTATTAAAGGACTTCTTAATAAAGCAGAAAAAGACAGAACAAGAACCAAGGGCTGGAATTTAAAGCCACACAAATTCAAATTAGAAACAAGTTACAACTTTTTTAAATGACAGTACTAACCATTGAAACAAACTACCAATGGAAGTGGTAGATTCTCCATCTCTTGATGTCTGTAGACTAGCTACCTTTCTGGAAGATATGCTTTAGCCAAATACAAGTTATTGGGCTCAGTACAGAGATAAATGGGTGAAACTTAATGTCCTGGGATATGCGAGAGGTCAGAATGGATGATGTAATGCTCCCTTTTGATCTTAAGCTCTGTGTCTAAATCTCTAAAGGATCAGTACCTTACTGTACTGAAGTAAGTGAAGATATGTACATGCTTAAATGTTTGCAGAATAGAGGCCTGAGTTTTTAAGCAAAGCTTGATTAAAACATTTCTTTTTTCAGTTGTTTGCCATATTGGTGTAGCCATGTTGGTCCCAGGACACTAGAGGGACAGGATAGGGAGGCAATATATTTTACTGATTCAACTTCCATTGCTGAAAGGGACAAGCTTTCGAGCTTCAGGCCTTCAGATTTGATGAAGAGCTCTGCGTAGCTCAGGAGCTTGTCTCTTTCACCAACAGAAGTTGGTCCAATAAAAGATATTACCTCATCCACCTTGCCCCTCTCTTTTTCAATTGGTTAGTTATTCTTTGCTTATCTAATGAAGTTTTGAAAGATTTTTAAAAAGTAGATTTGCTTTTGTTATGCCTTCCATGATGTCACACATTTGCATATAGCCAAATGAACTTGCATAAAATAATTCAAAATGTACCGCAGCAAAGAAAGTGATTAGATTCTAGTTTTCCCACTGCAAGACTCCCTAGTTTATGCAATTAAAAACATTTACATGCAGTTTGTAATTTTCACCTGTTATTGCAGTTTAATGTACCAGTACTCTCTGCTAGCAGGGAAAGGGATCAATGAGGTTTTTTTTTCCCCTCTATACCAGAGGAATTATTTTCTTCAGGAAAAAATAAAAGTGTATATGAGAGAGTATCCTGATTCATCTATCATGACAGGCCAGTACTGAAACTGATTTACTTTACTTTCACCAATCCTTCATCATTTTCCCTCTGATCCCCCATGCTATTAAATTCTCTTTTTACTTGAGCAAACAAGAACACTGAAAAGAGCATTTACTATAGAAGTACATGAATGGACTGGGGCCATAAGAAGAAGTACTTGTGTCACTTGAAAAATATTCGCTATTATAAAAGAGAGGTGCATCAAAGGTCAAAATCTCTTTTGGATGTAACTCACAAGAAACTAAAATAGTGCTGTGATTTTACAGTAGCCTCTTTAAATTTTTATTTTATCCTACTTACCTAGTCTGCTAGTACCACCCTTGGAAATACAATAAAGAGAAAACAGTTTGCTTCTTTCCTCCCTTTTTCAGTCTGTCTGACAGCTTCTTCAACACATCTCCCACCACAACAGCTGTTCACCAGGATTGTTAACTTCACCCTGGCTTTAGTCATTGTGGAAAGGGAAGATGCAAAAGTCCAGTTAACAGAATTCTTTCTATCTTCTCATAACGTGGCAGTACCACTTTCCCTTTGCTTCAACTAGGGCACCTGTCTAGCTGGATTGAGAATTGTGCTAAGAGACCAGGGTTCTATTCCCAACTGCCATTCAACCACAGTATAGGTTTTGAGCAAGTCTCCTAACCTCTTATCGTCTCACCTCTAAAATGAGGATAATAATGATTACCAGGCCTTTGAGGTCTATGGATACAAAAGTATGTGAAGTATTTTTATTTACAATATTATATCTTGTATTACAAAACTGGGATTAAAACAAAAGGCGCACAACAGACAGTCTTGGTTTAATTAAATTAAAGTCACATATGTGACTATTTAACCTGCCCTCCTTTTCATCCTCCCAAAAGGCTTGGGCGACCCTGCTTGAGTATCCCAATTCAATACTCTATTGACAAGTGATAGTGGTATTGTTAGTAGATTGCAGTTAATTACTTTCTTAATCATTCCCAATCCTCCATGCAGTACTAGTGAATGTTAAAAAATGTGAATTTGATTAATAGAATGCACTATGTAATATATGTTTATGTTGTCATTTGAATAAGGTGAGCAGATTTGGGTTGAGATTAGATATCTGATCAATAATTTAAAAGATTATTCTTTTGTCCTTATGTTAGCCTGGAAGGCTTTTCTTTCAACAACAAAACCCCAGAGAACTTAAATTATACCATACTGTGATAAAGTTATTCCATTCCATTTTAATGCAAGTTAAAACCAGCATGACCTTTTAGCTTGTCTGCTGAGCAAAAAAATGAGGTAACTGATTGTTGTTTAGTAGGTATCAGATGTATTTAAACAAAATATTTTCTATTTGCCAAGTAGTTTCTACAGGAAAGAACAAAGACTTTCGTATTTAATTGAAGTTTCTAATGGGAAACATCTGAGTGCACCAATCCCTACTGTAATCAGACCTGTTTGATACAAAATAAATACATAAAGTCTTAATGATTTACAATCGGGGAAAAAAAAGATAGAATAAACAAAACCAATATTTTTAGGCTAATCTGGACTCTAGTTTTCTTCCTCAAAGAGAAAATACTAAACGTACAGATGCTGTGTAAATCTGCATAGCTCCATGTAATCTAAATACATTGTTATAAATGACTTGTAATAAAAAAATCTTTTGGTCTGTGTAGCAGGGTGGACCCTGCTCCGGGGTTTTAAGGGGTTTAAAAAGTGGCCTGACAGGGCTGAGCTGATTAGGGAAGTGGCTGCAGCTGGGGGGCCACGCCCCAAACTGAGGAGCAGGGCCTTATAAAAGGCAGGGAAGCTAGGAGCCCACACAGTCTGTCTTCTGCCTTCAGAGAGAGATAGGCTTAGCTGCCCGGAAAGAGAGACCAGGTACCTGAGTGCAGCAGGGCTGGGGAAGGCTGAGGAGCTGGGGAGCTCCAGCCTAGAAAGCCCCAGGCTGCGGCCTAGGAGTGGGCCGATAGGTACTGTGGGTTGCAGAGGGCGGCCCAGGGGTAGGACAAAGCAGCAAGTCCAAACCCTCCTTGTCAGGGATGAGTTGGCTGAGACTGCAGTCTGCCCAGAGTGGGGGGCTAGACAATGACTGGCAGTAGCCATACACTGAGGCAAGGTAGGGATAGAGGGTGAGGGTTACCTAAGGAGGGGAGACCCAGAGAGATGGGGGTTATTGTCAGGGGGCAGCACCCCAGAGAAAGGGGCACCGGGTCCAGGGAGGGACACGGGGGCCAGACGAACAGGTGGATCAGTGGCCTGCAGAGGGCGCTCCGGGGCTGGACGGAGCTAATTCCATGAGTCACCAGCAGGAGATGCCGCAGGGGTGAGTACCGCCCTGTTACAGTCTGCTTCATACTGTGGTCAAACATGAACACTGGGGCAAGGGAATGTGGTAAGGGGTAAGGCAGAAACAGGCTCTACACAGCTGCTATGTGCCCCCATCCTTCACGGGTAGATGGGGTGGTGGGAAGTGGGTGGAGCCTTGACTCTGCTCCCTCAGCCCACCTTGCAGTGTAGGTATGCTGGCATGTCAGGGAGTATACTCCATCCTCAAAGCAGCAGGGAGACTGGCAGGGAAATTATTACATGGGGAATCATAATTTCCTTCCCAGGCTGCTTCACAGTACCTCTTATGATAGACAAGATTGCAAACTGATCATCTAGGCCTTAGTGATGGATAATTTGTTTCTGGAAACTTAAGCAATTAATCTTCTTACAGTTTTTTAGAATAAACATTTAGAAACTCTATCTGATATATTGACATATTCACAGTACTTCAGTTAGCTCAAAAGTAGACCATTTTGTCATGGATATAATCACTTGGTTTCTAGTTGTCATGTGGTTGTACTAGACAGCTCAGTGTTATTTAAACAAATCCATTACTTTGGCTTTCACTGTTTCTTTGAAAATAGATCAATATCCCAACAAATACATAGTTAATCATTTAAAAGAATCCATGAATACTTTGTTCTCATTTCTCTTTAAGTATATTCAAATATTAATTCTTCAATTTGCATAAGAAACATCTGTTGTTGTCCAACATTAGAGTAAAGCTATTACCTTTTGCAAAAATTACATTTAATGACCATACTATAATTACTAAAACAAATGCAATAAAATTATTCACAAGAGAGGATGAATAGACAATGCACTAATCCTGTGTTCTGAATGGGTCCCATCCTGCAACCTCACTCTACACAATACTAACTCAGAGTTGTCTACTGTAGAACATTATTATGCAACTCTGTTCATTCAATTTTGTTTTAATTGAACAGTTCCAGGATCACAGCAATAACTACATGGCAGGGGAGCATGTACTGAGCAATATCCATCTCCTGTGATGCATAAACTACTCATCCTGAAGCCTTCGGTGTTTATCACTCAGTGGTTCTGGAGATGTAAATTACCAAATACTGAACATGAGTATTTTACCAAATAGCTATCACTGCAAATATTTTCCTTTATTTTTCTCTGCAATTTATTTCCTCTGTTACTAACTTTTGTTGAGATTTTAGATTATTTAACTTTATAGTACACATCAGTGTCTTTAATGTTATACAAACAGTACGCCAAATTCAGACCCTACGTTATTTTAGTGCCGAGTAAATTTTGCAAAAATGAATTAGCAATAGTTTACAGACAAATTTTTTAATAATTGACCTAAAATAAAAAAACACATACACACAAAGTGTGAACTATGTCAACAAATAGACTAGACATGAATAGTGTCTAAGGCCAGGTCTATTTTACTGATCATCGGTATAACTACATTGCTCAGGGTTGTCCAAAACCAACACCCCTGAGCAATGTAATTATACTGACCTAACCCCTGGTGTAGACAGTGCTATGTTGATGGGAGAGCTTTGCTTCTCAAGAATGTATATTAACTATGCCAATTGGACAAACTCTTCTGTTGATGTAGGAGTGTCTGTGTGGAACGTGGAGAGGATGGGAGGTGATATTAACTTTTTCAACTCATGGCTAATCTTTGTATTTGCTGTGCAGCCCCCTTGTGGCTACTACTGCAGCCTATAGGCTAGAATGGTAGACACAATTCCTTTCCCTTGCTTCAGTGAGTCACCAATGTCACTGGTTTTGCATAAAATCCATGATCCTTCTCCAGTTCACCCTCTAAACATCTCTTTGTCTCTTCACCTCTCATTGTTCTTCTGCACCAGCATATATAGGCTGGCATAGTAACCAGTTTTGCCGCATGCAGCTGGTGTGCAGGCACCACCAATAAGCCACTCAGCATCTGACCCTACAAAAAAAAAATAAGGCTAATTGGAATAGAGGTCCTTGTTCCCACCCTTCAAATGAAAGGTGAACTTAGTCCGGATAGTGAATTTTGAAGCTGTAATCACAAGCAAAATTATTCATTTTAAAAGATTATTTTATCCGAACAGGGAATAGAAATGTCCCATGTGGCCTATATTCTCAATTAGAACAAGAATTTTGAACTGTGTATACTGCACGCTCAAAGCAATACTCACAGCTAACGGTTTCATGAGCAATCCACAGGCTGTGTTTGTAGAAAATATTCATCAAAACATTTCAAATAGTGTATATTAATGGAAACATTTTAGATTTTTCAATAGGTGTAAATAAGCATAGCTTGTTGCAGGGATCAGCAACCTTTGGCACGCGGCTTGCCAGGATAAGCACCCTGGCAGGCCGGGCCGGTTTGTTTACCTGCCGTGTCCACAGGTTTGGTCGATCGCGTCTCCCACTGGCCACGGTTCACCGTCCCAGGCCAATGGGGGCTGTGGGAAGCAGCATGGGCAGAGGGATGTGCTGGCTACCACTTCCCGCCACCCCCATTGGCCTGGAGCAGCAAACCGCAGCCATTGGGAGCCGTGATTGGCCGAACCTGCAGACACGGCAGGTAAACAAACCGGCCCAGCCTGCCAGGGGGCTTACCTTGACAAGCCACATGCCAAAGGTTGCCAATCCCTGGCTTAATGGCTTAAATGGATTTGTGCCAATTTACACCACCTGAGTACCTGGCTAATCTATTCTTGGACAATTCAGAAACAGGAGAAATGGCTGAATACACTGAGGGATGGATACTGCTCCCCTTACTCATATTGAGTAGTAACTTGCTTTGTAAGCAGCACTATTTATTTCAATCAGATCTACTTTTTGACTTTTTAAAAATAAATTTTACTCAAATATGTTCTGAAGGTAAGAAGGATTACTTAATACAGGCTTCAGAACCTGATTTTGCAAGGAATGCATTTTAAGCGCTTAAAAAGTGCATAGGAAATAGAAATGTTTAAATAAGATTAATTTAAGTGAATGGTGTATTTGGAAATAGGGAATTTGCATGCACAATTACATATCCAACTGAGACCACCCTGAGCAAAGCAATATAATTTTCAGAAATGTTTTTGTGCTCATAATTTCGCACAGATCACTACTCTTAGGTTTATTTAACATACACATCCCTTTCTTATTTGTACCCTTATTTCTCCTATGTAAACAGATACTAACAGCCTTTTTCCCTTTTCACTCTAACAGTGGCTCTAATATTTTCCATGCTTAGCATTAGAACTGGGTTTACACACAGAGTACAGGTGAGAGAATCTGCACCTATGTAAATTGTTTGTTGCAGATTGTTCACCTACTGTAGTTCTGCTTTTCAAGTTCATCCATCAGCTACTGTTAGCATACAAGTGGCTTGTCTGTGTGCTCTAATAAATAATAATCTATTTCACTGAATCCTGTGTCCCAGCTTCTTCCTTCAAGTAGTAATTTCCCAAGGGGGAGGGGGAAATCTGTCATATATATTCAACTAAAATCAAAACTGTCTTCCTTTCACATTTCCTAATTAACAAAGATATTTCCATTTAGAAAGTTTATCTCAGCAATTCTTTGTTCCTACTTTTCATGAAATGAAACTATATTGCGGAATTTGTGATATCATAAGGATTTTCATTATATTAGATTTTGTAATGGGCCAAGGTTGAGAAGAGTCACCTAACCCAATCAGTTTCAAAAAGTACACTGCTATAAGTGGTTAAGCCTTGCATTTCTTTCCCAGACTCTCCGTTCTTAGGCTTGCCTACTGAATTTCTCCCCTCCTCCCCCGCTTCTGATTGAGTGTGAAGGACAGAAGTATGCTGTCACTGGACTCCACAAATTGGACAAATGAGATGGCTGCTTCATCCAAGTTCTTTACCAGTTACTGTTTTGGGCTCCAGTGGTGATTGGGTTCCAGCCACTGGGCAGTTAGCAAAGGAAGGGATCAGGCCCTAAATGGTTTTCCCAGCATCTTGCTGTCTCTGATGGGTAATACCTGGACTTGAATAGCCTCTAACGGACAAGCACAAGCCCTAAATAGCCTCCATAAATATTGATGTTTCTGACAGGTTTTGACAAGTTGCTAACACCATCTCCAGCTTCAACTGACAAGTTTTTTGAACTTTACCACACAACACTGCAGATCTTATTGGTGCTGTAACTACCTACAGTTCTTAAAGCTCCACACACTGTAAAGTGGATGAGCAACAGCTAAGCATCGACAGTTTTTTAAAAGTTGAACCATGGAGTCTGGGAAGCGGGATGACTACCATCTAACTTCAAACTGCTCTGCAGTGTTTCAGCTGCACAATTCCCACTGATTCTGTTAGGATTCACACAGCTACAACCCACACAATTCTGTACTTTGCAAATTTACCTATAAGTGACAAAATTAGAGGTGGGTTATTTAAAGCAGATGTTCCAATGTATACACCTCCTCCCTTCTAGTGACACTTTTTCTAAACAAACTGCAGGTTTCATTGCTGCTGTCATTTGGAGCTAATGAGAAAAATATCATATAATGAAGTTGTTGGATTTGTTTTGATTCAAGTTGCTTATTAATGATGCATGTGGGCAAACACCTGCCTCTTTCCAGACCTCCTTATTATTAAAATTACTTATTTCAGATATTTTCCATGTGATTTATTGCTTCCTAATTGTTTATTTTTGTCCTGGAAGGAAGAATGGTTTAGCGGCAAAATATCTATACTGGGGCTCTGAAGATCTTGGTTCAGCCACAAGCCTCCTGTGACACCTTGGGCAAGTCACTTCATCCTACCTTATTCCTCAATTCCTGATTTGTGAAATGGAGATAGTTCTTCCCTACCTTGTAGGGGATATATTTCTGGATGATTGTAATGTACTAAGATATTATGGTGATGCCAGCTATAAAAGTACCTTGATAGATGTTATGCAATTCCTACCAATTGGGTTCTTATTTCAGTGGGTTTTTTTGAGACTTTTTGATCTTCAATCTTGTTTGCAATATTGTTGTAGTTGAGTTGGTCCCAGGATATGAGAGAGAATGTCAGTGAGGTAATATATTTTATTGGACCAACTTCTATTCATGGAAAGGACAAGTTTTGAGCTTTACAGATGTCTTCCTCATGTCTGGGAAAGATAACCAGAATGTTCAAACTAAATATATCAGAGAGAGCCTGGCAAGCCTCATGCCAAAGGTTGCCTAAGCCCCCTGGTGGGCCGGGCCGGTTTGTTTACCTGTTGCATTTGCAGGTTCAGCCAATTGCATCTTCCACTGGCCGTGGTTCGCCACTTTGGGCCAATGGGGGAGGTGGGAAATGGCGGCCAGCACATCCCTTGGCCCATGCCACTTCCCACAGCCCCCATTGGCCTGGGATGGTGAACTGCGGCCAGTGGGAGCTGCAATCAGCCGACCCTGTGGATGCGGCCAGTAAACAAACCAGCCCAGCCTGCCAGGGGGCTTACCCTGGCAAGCCGCGTGCCAAAGGTTGCCGATCCCTGAAATATATGGTGGGACAGATTGTTAAACTTAAGGGGTTAAAAAAGTAACTAAACTGGAGGGAGGTTATTTAAAGCAGATGTTGCAATGTATGCAACCTCCTCCCTTTGCAAGCACCCACATGATCCTCTACTTTAATCTGTCATACTGTCCCCCACCTTCACTTTCTGGTTTGGAAAGATAACTATATTTAAAGCAAAAACTTAAGCTCCTACTTTTGAAAACCTTGACTTCATAATCTTCAAATGTATTATAAGATGTCTAGAATTGATTATTTACTGTTAATAGGCATAGCCATGGTCAGACATCTAGAAAGAAGTAATGTAATGTTCCAATTATATACAGCTGTGAGATAATGGTCTTGAAAAATGTTAATATCTCATCAGCTATCTGTCTCTGTTTTATCCCATTGCAAGACTGAGGGGTTATACATCACGAAACATGTAATCTATATCATATATAATATTACAATATATCTCAGTTACATGCAATGCAAATATGGTGGTGGCAGTTTCATCCCTTATAATTAAAGGAAGGATTTTCTAATCCCTTTTCTAGACCTTGACAACACAACACAGTATGTCAGATAATAATTAAGATGTGTCAAGTCTTTATCCTCTCAAAATAAACAAGGACAATTGGAATTTTAATGTTCTGACATGGACAAGTATCAGAGGGATAGCCGTGTTAGTCTGGATCTGTAAAAGCAGCAAAGAGTCCTGTGGCACCTTATAGACTAACAGACATATTGGAGCATGAGCTTTCGTGGGTGAATACTCACTTCGTTGGATGCATTGACATGGACAGGGGTTTTGGGGTTTGGGTTTTTTTTTTGATTGTTTGTTTTTCCTGATCACTTCTTGTAGTTTGAAAGCAGTGTAAGTTATAGTAACTTTTCAACATTTTAATCTACTTTTACTCAATAGCTTCAGTAAATTAATTGAAATGAAATGTAATCCTTTAAATTTTTTCAGGTATGGTTAGAAACAACTGTTCCTAAAATATACATTCATTAACTCCATTAGTGAATCTCTCGAGTTCATATCCATTCCCGATATCTAAAATATTTCCAATATGGTAGGATATGGCAAACACATTATGATTTAATTTCATGGTCAATATTCAAAGCAAATATACACAAGTTTTATTATTTGCCGGAATTACAAGCCATTCATAAAATGGTTTATATAAAACAGATTTTTATTTTTAATTAGGTCATTTTCATTCTCTTATGACACAGTCTTTACACTTGATTGAAGACAGAGGCTGAATAAGCATAATGTTTTTTAATAATTTCAATAAATTCTGCTAAGTGTCAAAGAGCCATTTTAGTGATAATTAAGTAAAGGAATATTGTAGAAGTTAGCATTGCACTGGAATTAATTGAGATATGTATATCAGTACACAGTCAGCACACATTAAGGGAGTGTTTGTGGGGTATCACATTAATCCTTTCAGTCCAGGATCAATGAGAGTCAATAAAGGGTCAAGGAGGGAGAGCCTTGCAAGCCTTTTAAGATCTGAATTATTATATGGGGGTCCATAGGCTCTACAAAGGGGACAATGATAGTTGGTAAAACAGTCACTGAATAAAATGTGATCATTATACGATTTTTGTGTAAAGGAGGATAATTATAAACTTCTTGGGCATAAGTGAGTCTGATATTCTTGACAAATCTTATCATAATTACAGTATTATACTTACTTACCACTCTCACCAGAAAGCAACAGGAAATTGTATTTGGTGGCAGCTCAAGTACTGAAGAACTGAGAGTGGAAAGACTGGGAGGTGGAACATGAACACTTTGAAATGCAGAAAAAAAGTCATGAATATTTTCAAAAGAAAAAATAGCTTGATACTGTCTCTTGCCCCCACAACACAACCGTTTTCTAACTGCATTTTCCAGTACAAACATTTTCCTTTTGACCAACTAAAGACAGAGAAATGGGATAATTTAGATCCAAACACCACTGATTAAGAAACAGTATTTATTGTGCAAAGCATCTTTTAAAACAAGATAAGGAAAGTATTAAAAATAGGCTTAAATAACCCCCCAAAAATCCAAAATACTTAATAAATTTTAATTACTTTTCCATTATTTAACAGTGAGATTAAATTTGTGATTAATAATTTTTTTTTAAATCACGATTAATATTTTGAGTTAATCATGTGAGTTAACTGCAATTAATCGACAGCCCTAAATTAAAATAATAGCAAACCATATAAAATAGATCACAGACACTAAGATAGAACAACTCTGCTGCTCTTTCATGAAGAAAAATCTTCTGGAGACACATATAATACTAATCCTATAGTTTTCACTGTCTTCTTTTTACACAGTTCAACATCAAAAACCTTCTGACTGAAAAATGTTACATTTAATATAATTGTAAAAAAGGTAATTTGTATTTCTAGCAATGTAATTTGATTACTGAAGTGAGTGAGGACTATACTCAAGAATGGGAAAGCCATTTACTTTCTAACAAAAGTTGAGTCAGTGTGTGTCACTGTAAATATACATCGTAAGTGTTTGTAACAAGGTCAGGCTTAACTTCCAAATGTTCAAAAATCATGAATCAGGCAACCAAAAATTTTCAGACTGGCTTAAAAATAATGAAATGTAAAAAAAACCCCAAAAAACCCACCCTAATTTGATTTCTTTCATTACCCTTTTGGTTTGCAGGGATTCAGGCTGCACTTGGGGCAAGCTTTGCTCTGCAATGCTAAGGCCTGGAAACTTAACGTAACTCTCTTTTAAAAGTAAAACCTAGGATTCGCATATAATCAATTGTCTCTAGGAGGTGCAGCTTTAAGTAAACCATACACTATTATGTGACTCATGATAAAAT
This sequence comes from Mauremys mutica, assembly GCF_020497125.1. Taxonomy (NCBI): domain Eukaryota; kingdom Metazoa; phylum Chordata; order Testudines; family Geoemydidae; genus Mauremys; species Mauremys mutica. The sequence continues at coordinate 104,922,866 of NC_059076.1, read as the reverse complement.
TGCAAGAATTAGAAACACTGCTTTATGGACGTGGGGTACCATTGAGTCCATGATGCTGCTTAAATATGGAATTCAGTGGATCTATACTTGTGCATAATGTTACTCATGTGCACCTGTGCTTGCAAGATCATAAGACACCAGAACAACAAGAACTAATAAAAAAGGTTGAGAAAGGGGCAGGGTGATGGGGATGATTATGTGGTTAAATACAAGGCTAATATGTGTGTCTTGTTAGTTATTGTTTCTGTCAGTTAATATAAATTGTTCCTATGGAATTAGAGCTATAGGGCTCAAAGAAGTGGGATTTGGAGAAAGGACATGATTAAGGCTGTTTTAGTCACGGGTATTTTTAGTAAAAGTCATGGACAGGTCACAGGCAGTAAACAAAAATGCACAGCCTGTGACCTGTTCATGACTTTTACTAAAAAAACAACAACAGTCAATAAAATACGAAGGGGGCTGCCCAGGGATCCTGCAGGTGCTGGGGGAGGGCAGCTTGGCTGATGGGGGGGGGGGGGGAGTGGCTCTCCCTCCAGCAGCAGAAGAGCTTGGGTGTGGGAGGGGACAGGGGGTTGGAGCACAGGATGGAGTGAGGCAGGCTCTGGGCAGTGCTTATCTGGGAGGCTTCCCGGAAGTGGCAACATCCCCCTCGCTCAGCTGCTAGGTAGAGGCATGGCCATTGAAGCTCTGCATGCTGCCTCCACCTAAAGGCACCGCCCCTGCAGCTCCCATTGGCTGTGGTTCCCGGCCAATGGGATCTGCGAAGCCAGCGCTCTGGGTGGAGGCCACCCACAGAGCTGCCTGGCCACAGCTCTGCCTAGCAGCTAAGCAAGGGGGATGTTGCTGCTTCCAGGGAGCCCACCAGGTAAGGGCTACCCAGAGCCTTCCTCACCTCCTCCCATGCCACAACCCTCTGCCCCCTCCCACACCCAAACTGCTGCGGGGCAGAGGGTTGTGGCATGGGAGGAGGTGAGGAAGGCTCTGGGTAGCCCTTACCTGGTGGGCTCCCTGGAAGCAGCAACATCCCCCTTGCTTAGCTGCTAGGCAGAGCTGTGGCCAGGCAGCTCTGTGGGTGGCCTCCACCCAGAGGGCTGGCTTCGCAGATCCCATTGGCCGGGAACCACAACCACAGGAGGAGGCGCAGTAGCCAGGCACACCAGCCACTGCAGAAGTCTTGGAGGTCATGGAAAGTCACAGAATCCATCACTTCCATGACCTCTGTGACAAACTTGCAGACTTAGCCATTATAGTTGGTGCCAGGGAGGAATCTCCAGGCTGATGGGGCAGCCTGAAAGAAGGGTCAGGGGCAACAATGGAGAAAGACACACAGTGGGCATCCAGACAAGTGGTTTGGGTAGAGCAACATGGCCAGAATGAGGAGCAAGGAGCCAAGAGCAAATGGGAGGGGGAATCTGCAAAATTTTAATACAGATGTACACTTTTCACAAATGGGGACATTGTAAATAGATTCCTGTGCTGAGAGCTACATTTTGGCCTTTTGCCCACCCCCCTGCCACTTCTAAAGCACTCTGTCAAGAATGCCAATTTCTTTTTTTAGGATAGCGCTTGTATGAGAAAATATTGATGAATTTACAGGGCAATATCTTTCTAGAAGAGTTTCCCATTTGTAATATAAATGTTAGAGCGACTATTGTTTAGTGGAAAAATAAATAAAGCTGGGATCCATAATGCCACAATAGATTTGTTACACAGCTGGCTTAAATAGACACTCTATTTTGACAGGTGGTTTTCCACAAGTGCCACATTTTCACTTTTGGTTAACAAATATGTTTGCATTTGAATTTCTAGTCTCAGTTGGGATTTTACAGTTTTGTGAATAATTAATAAGCCAAAATTATTGTTATGGAGCTAGCCAGAGATTGGTCTGGTTGTGCTGGATCTTCAAGGAGGGTTTGTCCTTTTGGGAGTTGCCATGATGATGATAATGTGAATGAATGAACATTTTGGGGCAAGTTCTGTCTTCTAAAGCTAAATATACAACTCCCATTTCAGGCCTATCCAAAGCTAAAATTTGGCTTTTTTTAGGAAGTGATATTACAGGGGGCCAAGGACCATCTGCCTTCATTGACTTCAGGGTAAGTGGAAAGTGTGGAGTGTCTTTCAGGAAGCACTTGGACCTTTGCACAATCCTGCCATTACTGTCATCCTGGTGTCAGTCTAAGGCCTGGTCTGCACCTAAAACTTAGATTGACCAAGCTGTAGCTCTCAGGACTGTGAACAATGTTGCACCCTGTGCAACATAGTTAGGTCAACCTAACACCCACTGTAAGTACAGCTAGGGTGTACTGTCAACCTAGCTACCACCTCTTGAGGGGATGGATTTATACAATGACGTAAAACCACTTTTGTTGCTGTAGTAAATGTCTACACTACAGTGCTACAACAGCATACCTGCAGCACCACAGATGTAGCACTCATAGGCCTGGTCTACACTGGGGGTGGGGATCAATCTAAGTTACGCAACTTCAGGTATGTGAATAACGTAGCTGAAGTCTACGTACTTAGATCTACTTACCACGGTGTCTTCACTGTGGTAAGTAAACAGCTGACGCTCTCCCATCGACTCCGCCTGTGCCTCTAACCCCGGTGGAGTACAGGAGTCGATGGGAGAGTGCTCGGCGATTGATTTATCACGTCTAGACTAGATGCAATAAATCGACCCCCACTGGATCGATCACTGCTCGTCGATCCAGAGGGTAATGTAGATGGATTACACATGCCCTAAGAAGGACAGGATTCTTTCTGAGATTAAAAAAAATTATTAGACTATATATTTCATTTCTTATTATTATGATGAACCCCATTATCTTCTCTCTCTCTCCTTTTTTTTTTTTGAGATGGGATGACTAGAACTGAACACAGTATTCCAGACAAGGACATAGTATTGATTTATATACTGGAATTATAATTTTAGCTTTACTTATAGCCCACTCTTTCTGCATCCCACCATTTATTTGCCAGCATTGTCTAGTGGCTACAACAATGTTTTGGGAATCAGGAGACTTTGGGACTGATTACAGCTCCACCACTGCTTTGTGATGCTGGACAAAAATACCTCACGCTGTGTCTTTTTTTCCCCACCACCCTTTGCCTGCCTTTTACTCTGTAAGCTTTTTGGAGTAAGGAGTGTCCCTTAGTATGTCTATACTTAGCATCAAGAACAATGGGGCCCTGATTTCAGTTGGGGCAGCTAGTCACTATTGTGATACATATAAGTAATCATAATAATAACCATCACCACTGCACAATGAGCCATGGTTTTCATCAAGCTGTCCACACTGATGTCCTTAGTGGTTACAGTTAATTTAGAATCCAGCAAGATATACAAGTAGTTCAAATGATTGCTTTCAATATTCATTACCTTGCATTTTGAGAGGATGTTTCATAAGTAAGTTTGCAAAGTTCACAAAGCTCATCACCCAGGTATTTCCTCTGGCTGCCTCTTGCTGGTTTCTCTCTGAAAGGAATGATCTGTCCCTTGGATAATAGTATCAAAATGGCAAAAGATTCCCTAAGGCAGTTTTAAGTCAAGTTCTTACATGAAATAATATTTATAGCAAATGCTTTAACTAAGTCAGGTCTCAATTTGCAAGTTTTATCTTTTTTGACACTAGAACTGCAAAATGATTGTAAAAGAGGGATCAACCTGCTTTCTTAAAAAGAGTCTGAATTGATTCTGAAGACTTACGAAAACAATGGGATAAGATTGTTCTGACTCACTAATAAGCATTACCTATCAATTGCTAGAGTGCCTACATTGGACAGTAATGCCATTTTGGGACACTGATTCAGCACCAATTATAACTATTCATAGCTATCACAGGAGATACTTTTTTAATACTTTTTTTTCTGTTCAGATTGATCATACAGATCAAAATGTTTACAAGTTTGTTTGTTGTTCAAAAACTGTTAATGAACAATTTACTTAACATATTCATCATAATGAATATTGAGTTGATTATTTGCTATACAAAATTTAGAGTTCAAATATTGTGGCTTGCCATCTAAATCACATGGTACACTGATAGGATGACCTAAAATTAATTCTGCTTTCAGTTTTGTCATTAAACAAACTTTGTTTTGCAATTAAACTAAGCTTGTTTAGGGAATAGATGTTTGCTTTGTTCAAATACTCACATGGAAACTTTGCTTCCATGAATGTTCTGAAACAAGTAAGTGGATATGAACAAGCCAAATAACAACCCAGGATGAAGTTTTTACTTCATTGAATTCAACCACAAAACTTCCATAGACTTCAATGGTGCCAGCATTTTACATAGTTTTGAATTTTGTGAACTGTCTAGTGGCAGGTTTATATCCAAATCAGCCAGCTCTGTGAGAAGTAAAGGCAAAATGTACTGAATCACTAATAGTATTTCTTACAGCTCCCTTTATATTTCTTACAAGTATCTCCTCCAGATATTAACTGGATTTATCTGATATAGCCAGTGGAAGATTAACAAATTTGGCACCCCTAAGCCCTCAAAAAATTGCTGCCTCCCAGCTCACCTCTGCTCCCCTGCGGTAAGCCTGAGAGGGAGGGGGGAGAAGAGTTGTGGCGCGCTCAGCGGATGGCAGCTCCCCCCCCAAGAGTCACTCCTTGCGCCCGCCGGCTCCAGGTCACCTTTGCTCCACCTCCTCTGATCACGCCACTACTCGCTTCTCCCTCCCTCCCAGCGCTTTTGCGCAGTGAGCCTGAGAGGGAACGGGGAGAAGGAGTTGTGGCATGCTCAGGGGATAGCAATGGTGGAGCCGAGGTGAGCTGGGGCAGGGAGCAGTTCCCGGCCCCCCCAGGTTACTCCCCACACCCGCAGGCCCCAGCTCACCTCTGCTCTGCCTCCTCCAAGCGCACCGCCATTCGCTTCTCCCTCCCTCCCAGCGCTTTTGCGCGGCAAGCCTGGGGGAGGAATCGGGCCAGGGATTTGGGGAGGGGCGGAGTTGGGATGGGTCGTTAGCAAATTTGCCGCCCTAGGCCTAGGCCTTGTTGGCCTAGGCGATAATACGCCACTGGATATAGCTGGAGACTTGGAACAAAGAATATTAACATACCTTCTTATTCTTGTTTCAGAATAAAATCTGAACAGTCCAGAGTTGACCAGAAAGAACATTCCAGTTCACTTCCTGACATTTGAGTATTGCATGTTTTACTGCTCTCTGCACAAATGCATCTTCAGATGTCATAGAATTCTCTCTCTAAGTCTTAAAGAATTAATATCAGATGCACGTCTTCAGCACAAATGTGTTGTTTGTTTTACAGCTGATTTCCCAAGGCTCATCTTCACAAGAGGTGTGTAAATTCTGGTGTGCAATAGTGTGTCACACACTAACCAATGCAAATGGACTCTGCTGGCATACAGTAAAAATTCCCTAGTGCACATGAACATTGTATCTTTTGAAACAGGACTACATTAATGCTTCTAGTGTGTGCTCCACATGAGCCAGTTTGTGCATGACAATGCTACTGCATACTAGAATCAACACCTCTCTGATGCAGAATACTGCACCATATAGACAAGCCCTCATATAATTTTTGTAGGATTTATGGTGCGCTGTGGAGTCAGAGAGACGCCTGGACAAAAGTCAGGGGAAGGGGGAAGCTAATTTCCATCTGTCAATGAACTACTCTCTCATTTTTTTGTATTAAATCTGTTTAACTTTCCTCCTTTGCTTTACTACAGAATTTTTAAAAACAAAAATCCTATGTTTTTTCACAGCTAACCTCCTTGAACAAATGGCTTGTTTTGTAAAATCATCCTTGTTATTTCATTTTAATGGTATAATGTATATTTCATAAAGAAGAATGCATTTCTGTATTAAGACTGGTTCTATGAAGAAACAATGATCTCACAATCATTGATAGCTAATAGATTTTGTTCTCATCTGCTTCCAAGTTTTGCTTATTGTATTTTAAAGATTGGCTCAAGTGACAGGATTTGTATCCATTTCTGCATCATCATTTTCCAATATTTGGGGTGTTTGGATCTCAAGGTTTGGTTCGACATGTGTAAAAAGAGGCCCTTTGTGAAATTCATATCAGGTTTTTCAACCTCCCCCTGAGATCTGGTGGAAGGAGATTTGGATTTTGGGATTTGTTTCAAGGCCCTCTCCACTGTATCAACATGCTGAAATAATTTCTGTATCCAGATACTCCCATTTCAGACTTTCCAACCATAAAGTAAACAACTGAAACTTTGTTAGCTAACAGATCCATTCCCAGTAAATCAAACAGCATAAAGGGCAATGAGAAAAGATAGATTATATATATGTCACAGTTAAACAATGGGTGTGTTCAATATTCCCTTTGTAAAAAAACAAAACTAAACACTATTTTGTTGAATAGTTTCTGAAACAGTTTGAAGGAGTAATGTGTACAAGAGTTAAATAGGAAGCAGGTGGAAAAGCTTTATTTACTCAAGGATCCCTATATCGATATTGTGAATTATCTGATATTAGTAACTTTTGGAACTTGATTATCCCAAAATATTCCCGAAAGGGGCTATATTTCAGTCAGCCACTGCTTTGTACACACTACAAAACACAAGACCCAGAAATGAGGTAAGAAGTTTGTGGATGTCTAAGATTATAATACACTGAATGTTAATGCACTGCATTAGTAATGTAGGCAAAAAAATATTGGAGTGCAGAAACTTGGGAGAAATGCTATTCTTCAGTCCTGAGTAAACTGTTCCATCACTCATATTCTTCAAGGGCAAATTAACAAAAAACACACAACACATAATGCTAAAATTGCTCATTAGTGGATGTAATGAAATAGGATTAAAATGATGTGTACAAGGAAGCAATTAAGAATTACAACATATTTCTCTCACCTTGAAATGGGTACACATGGGAATAAAACTCCAAAAACATAAATCAACAACAAGGCAAGTCCCTACAATAAAGGCGACATACATGCTGGTGAGATAACAAGTGTCTTCTAGCCACCAGCAACACCAGAAGTGTTGAAGGAATGTCTGCCTTTCCATATTTGTATCTCTTCACAGCCTCAAGGGTAAAGAATGTGCAGATCAGAACACATTATGTCAGACAAAAGACAGGTGTATATCCTGAGCTCTTCCATGGAGATATTTTTGTACCTTTGCTCCCAGATGATATAGCATCTGTCAAATACAATAAATCAGATGGATTTATGGGCTACTCCTTGAAATTATAAATGCAGTGTGAAGCAGTATGTTCAATAGAATTTGTATTCAAATGTTCATTAGACACATGCTTTTGGATAGATTCAAAATCCACAGATACCCAAAAATTGGGTAGATGAAATCTGTATAATGGGAAATAAGATGTTTGAAAACTGCCATTTCTTTAAATTTTATCCAAAACAAAATTTTGCCCCTTTGCTCATCTCAAGTTTATACCTTGTTTTACTTTGTCTGTGCTTCCACCTGTGGCCTCTGAAAGGAATGCATCCTTGGCAGTGGCCTCCCAAGAAGAAGCCCTAGCAATACTAAAAATCAAAGTACACAAGCTTCTGGGATTCTTCTATCTCTGTCATACTTCCTAATCTGACATTCCTATAGTGATTACCTGACAATTCCTTAATGCTGTGGAAGTAATATGTTCTGCATCCCAGAGCATTACTGGGACACCTTCCTCCAAATTGACCTCTAAGGACTTGATTCAAAAGGAGGAGTTAGGCAGTGCAATGCCCAGCTTTTAAATACTATGCCACTTAGTGGCATTTACAACCCTGAATTAGGGGGCCTAATTTCCCCATAAAATGCAAGGGGATAGTTAGGTGCTGTAATGTGGTATATACTTCATCCTGTCTTTAAAAGAGGTATTGTGGGCCTGAGAGGCTAATTTACTCATTTGGCTGCACCTGGAACATGGGCAACCCCAATTAAGGATGAGTCCCAGCTGGGAAAGGAACTAGATGGTTTCTATAAAGGCAGGAAGCCTGGATCAGAAAGCCATTGTGGGGAGAGAAATTCTACAGCTGTTCTTTGGGATTAGCAAGTGGAAGGATCAGGAAGGTCAAGGAGGAATCCTCTACTAAGTAGTAAAGTCTGTCAAGAAGCCAGAAGTTAGCCATTGAGGTGGAGGAAGCTCTGGTGGTGAACTCTGATAATAGAGCAGGTTCTAGAATTCTGGGGGAGAGTCCTGGGAGATGTCAAGTGAGGAACAGAGGGATGAAAGGTCAAGCTTAAGGAGGGCAGATGTGGGTTTAAATTTCCTCTTGTGGTTTGGGATTTACTGGGGGATTCTGAGGAAGCATCCTGGCTCTAAAAAACAGGGTAAATTTAGAGAGGTAGTGAGAAAAGCTCACAATCAGGAAGTAGTCCAGGGAAGTGACAGCAAGGAGTTTAGCAGAGTGAACCTTAATTGTCTGTCCTGAGGCCCTACAGTGGGGCTCAACGTAGATTGTGGGACTGGGTTCACCTATCAGCCAGGGTATGAAGCCTGGAGAAGGAAATAAGAATTATGGAGAGCCCTGAGAGAAGAATGTGTGAGGATTAAGAGACAGAGGGCTGAAGGCATTTAGTAAGGACACTGAGCTGTTGCTGGACTTTGTTACCTTAGAATGTGTGGGACTAAAATGTGATCTGGCCAGAGGCCCAAGTCACAAGAGGTAGATCATTGCAGGAACAGAGCAACTGTCAGCAGGAGGTGCTAGAGAGGAGGAGAGCTAGCTATACCTTACCCAGGTGCAAGGTGGTGTTCCACCAGTGAGTCAACCTTTCTATAGGTATCAAGAAAGTGTGTTGGCTTTTGTGAGCCTGAGTAGGGAGTGGAAGCTAGCCAGTAGGAAAGTCTAAGGAGATCAATTTAGGCACCCAACCCTATGAGAGATTTCGCAGCTGTGAAACCAGAGTAGAGGCAGGTGGTTTCTTACAGGTGGGAGATGCCTAAGCTAGGTCAGCCCTCTCTTGTGGGGAAAAAACAGGGTGATAGTGGTTTCCTAATTCCTGGGCTAAAGTTATTTTCTCTCCCCATATTTAATTATTTATAGAAGGTAGAACAGTTTTTTCCCTCCCCACCATTATAGACAATAGTCCAATCACAGTTAAGTCACTCACTTGGGAGATCTTGGTATTTAAGTCCAGAATGAACCACCAAGTCTAGTCTGCCCTCCTTGTATATTGCAGGCCACCACCAGCACCTGCATGTTAAACACTGCAACTGAAATGAGTCCAAAGTATTACAGACCACAGAAGATTAAACTATTGTCACAGGCTTCTACAATGGCAGGTAAATGATTAAGTGAGAGGTATTTGCAAACAGTACTGGCAAATGACACACATGCACATGCTTCAGAGGAAGTCAGTTCCCCTGCCACCCCCAACTCACTGTCAATCTGACCTAGGGGAAAATTCTTTCCTGACCTCACCTATAATGATAATTTTGACCCTGAGCATGTGAGCAAGAACAAGACAGCCAAGCATAATTGCTGGCTGTGGCCATCTCTGAGGCTTCAGGGGAATGAGATTTAAAAACTATCCCAGAACATGATTGGCAGGAATCCCTTCCTGACCCTTGCCTGTTGAAATCCTGAAGCATAAGCTTTTAGGAACGTAAGACATAAATAAGAAGTGATCGCTACTATCACCCCCATTGCAACCCCATTGTACAATCACTCTCAAATGTGTCCAGCTCTCTTAAAATTAATTACATTGTTTGCCCTACTGCTTCTTTTGGGAGACTATTCCAAACCTCACCTCTCTAATGGTTAGCAACCTTTTTTTCTAATTTTCCATGTTCATAGCACAAATGGTTATAATTTGGCAAGCATCGTCCTTTTGCTTAAATAGCTCTTACTTTCCCTGGTATTTACCCTTCCATTGTTTCCTTCAGACCTTACCCAGTTTTCTAGTTGGATTATGTGTAGTCTTTTCACTAACTGTAACACCTACCTGATTACTATTCCAATCAACGGTTGCACTTTCTTTTGCCTTACTGTCCATAGTCTTACCTTGTGGTGTTCCATTATCTCACTATTTCTTCATGTAATGGACTTTCTTCCTCTTGTGTATTGAAGCTAGGCATGGAGATTACATGAGTCTCTCCCAACTGTCTCCTGTCATCTCCTAGTTTAAAGCTCTTGTGCTAGCCTGGATTCCAGAAGGTTAATACCTCAGGTACTCAAGAGGAGACCATATGTTAAGAGTTTTCTTTCTGTGAATTCCTCCCAATCACTGATTATCTCAAAATCTTCCTCAAAGTACAGAGATGTGTTCAAGGTTCTTCTCCCAATTAAGCACAATGGCGATTTAAACCTGGGTCTCCTATATTGCTACTGAGTGCTTTAACCAATGGGCTATTGGTTAGAAAGGGTTACCTTGACTATATTTTTGTGAGGATTAGACATGTTTTGAGTACAGATACCAAGTCTGGTCCCACAGGTGAGATGTGCAGGACAATGCCAATTTGAGAATCCCATCAGAACTTAGGTGTGAGTTAGGCACTGAGCAGCTCAGTGGTGCAGGGAGGCAGCTGTGTGCATGCTCACCAACAGAAGTTAGGGACGTTAGGTAGCAGATGGACAGGGGTTTGCGAATGTCAGTGGTACCTAAATGTTAGTTTTAGGGCTAGTTCTGAGACTTTAAGTGATTAAAATGTTCTATAATCACACTCCTGGTGTGGTGTGTACTCCATCATTCCAACAAGACACATTTTCTACAAAGTTCTAAAACATAGATCACTCAGTAGTTTGGACTGTCAAAAATACATTGCAATCAGACTGCTGGGTATACTCCTGCACATACTACTCTGAAGTATTCTCATCAGGAGAGATCACATTTAGCTGAAGAATAATTGTTAGCTATTGTATCTCATTCAAGCTCATGAAGAGCTTGACTATTTGCCACAGCTTTTTATCCATTGTCCTGGGAACAGATAAGTGTTGCTAGTCACACTGAATTAGTTAATTATTATGCACTCACATTTCTGTTTTAATACATCTGTTCCTATTGGATTTGTAGAAGAAATGTTCTTATGCCACTGTATTGACTGAACCATTAAGGTTCCAATTCAGTAAACATCTGCTAGCTAATAGACCACAGGTGTCCCTCTTGATTAGGTGTTAATACCTTTATTGATGCCAGATTATCATTAGTTCTCAAAGAACAGCCATGTGGCTGTGGCACTGGATTGGCAGAGTGACAACTTGGGCTCACTTCGCAGATATGCCACAGACATCTAATGAAACCTTAAATCATAGAATACCAAGGTTGGAAGGGACCTCAGGAGGTCATCTAGTCCAACCCCCTGCTCAAAGCAGGACCCCAACTAAATCATCCCAGCCAGGGCTTTGTCAAACCTGACCTTAAAAACCTCTAAGGGAGGAGATTCCACCACCTCCCTAGGTAACCCATTCCAGTGCTTCACCACCCTCCTAGTGAAAAAGTTTTTCCTAATATCCAACCTAAACCTCCCCCACTGCAACTTGAGACCATTACTCCTTGTTCTGTCATCTGGTACCACAGAGAACAGTCTAGATGCATCCTCTTTGGAACTCCCTTTCAGGTAGTTGAAAGCAGCTATCAAATCCTCCCTCATTCTTCTTTTCTGCAGACTAAATAATCCCAGTTTCCTCAGCCTCTCCTCATGAGTCATATGCTCAACCCCCCTAATTATTTTTGTGGCCTCCGCTTGATTTTGGCTATGGCTGGACCTAGGTGCTACTGTAATAAAAATAAATAACCATATTCTAGCAAATGAGTTTGCTGACAGAAAATATTTGAAGAAAAAGTGAACCTTAAACTAATATTAGAGATTATTCATAGCACATGTAGTTTGAACTAGGATATGTAAATTTAATCTTTTAAGAGGTACATATTTCAGGTCTTCCATCTCAGTTTCAAGCTGTGTCCCCCACACTTGAAAAACAAGGGGAGAATAAATGAAAAATGATGCAGGGGAAAAGTTAATTAAATGCCAAAAAAATTAATTAAACCTCAAATTTTCTTCAAATTCAGCTTTGATTTTGGGATAATATTCAACGGGGGGGAGGTGTTCATTAATTCAAATTAGCTTGCTGCTTTTTCTGTTTATGAGGTATAGGCAAATATAACTTCCTTAACTTCATCACTGTGTGCCATGCAATGTACAGTTTGAATCTGAGGGAACAGATAGGTTGATAGCTTCATTTTCTGAAAGTTACGAAAATCTCCATAATGACTTAGTTCTGTACAGCATTGTTAGTGTTTCAATTTGCACCAAGTGATTATTTCTCCATGTACTAACTGTAATAATATCCTGCACAGACAGGCTTTATATATATAGCAATATGAAGAAAGACTTGATAGCAGGCTAATAAGAGTAGATTGCTCTCCACTATATACATGCTAGATTTTTCATCATAAAAATGATCAGTCAGAAACTAGAAGCAAGAATGCCAGCACATCTAGTCATTAGAATGTTTCTCCTGCAGTCTAATGAACACTGGGATAATGTAGTATGTCTGACTGTACGATGAGTTTGTTTTTGTTTTCTAAAGGGCATACCTATCATTTATTTTTTTCCCAATTACTATTGTAATGCTGTTATCAGTTAATAAAATTGTTAAAAATACATCAGTATCCATTCTTGTACTTATCCAGTAACTAAGTTGTTAGGTAAACTATGTGTAAAGCAGAGGTCACTTTTTTGCTGAATCATTATTATTATTATTAATAGACATGAATATTTGCTTGGATCAAACCCTTGCCAGTTCAAAAAGCTAGATTTTTCTCAAAGTCCACTTTCAGGGTCAAAGGTTGCACAAAGGCATAGTCTTACAAGGTGATTCATGTGGTCTTACTTATTTAAAAAAGATCTTGCCACCACTGGTCTTCTGTCCATCATAAATAATAATGCTATGCCATTTAGAGAAATGCAAAAATAAGTGATTATGGTCAAACAGGGTCACATCTATGGTGCTTTTTACAAAAGAGATATGGCCTTCTGAAATCCACAGAATTTAATTGGAATGAGCTGTCTACAAATCTAAACTTCACAATAGTTTTATATTAAAATGTCTCAGGTGGGCTTGTGTGTGTGCGTGTGTGTATATATGTGTGTGTATATATGTGTATATAGTGTGATGCTGGACATGTATCCAGAACTAGACCCATGTTTTCTGTGAAGGACATGATGGGTGAAGGGGGGCAACATCCAACTTTCTGCCCCTTCCAGAAGCTCCAAGACAGAGCAGAAAGCACCTCCATTTGGAACATACTTGTCAGCCATATCTTCTTGCTGTTGGCCTGCCAACAAACACTGACTGACACACTGTGGTGCACCAGCTGATTTGGTTATCAGACTCTCCTCTTAAGTCGTACATAGGCCTTGCCCACAGTAGAAGGAGTTTGCAAGTGTAGCTATACCTTTCCAGGGGCATGCACAGGAATTTAAATTTCACCACTTTTGGAGGGACACCTGTGTCCCTGCCAGGGCTGGGTTCAACTCCATTTATAATTATAATGTCTACAGAGAAGGTATATTATTATCCAATTTTTTTTTAAAAAAACAAACAGATCAATTCTTACTCAGGCCCATAATTGTGAATATCCTAAATGAATCATTCTCCTTAAATAATAACCTCATTTAATCAAAGCATACATATGAGTCTAGCAGAATGTACTTGGTAGGCTGGTATTGTATATATTGTTCAGACTTAATTTTGATCTCACACTGGTGTAAATCACATGTAATTCCAAAAAAGCAATGATGTTACATTGGTGTAAAATTAATAAAAGTGAGAAGACCCAGAATCAGGACCCGGGTCTTTATTTCATACACTATAGAACTGCACAAATTATAATGGGATCAAATTATTATTAGAGCAGAATGAATTTATACCACTATTTCCCCAAATTAATTTATCAAGGACTCCACAAATATCAGGAATCCGTACAAAAGATTGCTACTAAGAGCACTATTAGTAGCTACAAACTTAATACCATTTATAAAAGCCAAGTAATATCTGCTTGATGTTAGTGACTGGATTTATTGATATTTCTTCCTTCAAACAAATATAGTATAAAACGTTGGGTAAATGGGGCCAAATGCATTCTAGTGTAATTTCGTTTTCTTTCTCCAAGGAAAATAGGTCCAAATAGCTGTTCAATGAGCTAATTTGCATCCTTTAATAGCAATGATTAAATATGTTATTAAGAGTAAAATTAAGTGTTTATAATAAGTGTTGATAACTGCAGTCAAGACTGAAACTTCACTTTTTGTCCTGGTTGAGGAGCAGTGTAGGTGTGCCTTTCCTTCCCCGGTAAACTCTTTGTGACACTGGCAGAACAGGTGCCAGCTCATTGCAAGGCCCTTAGGCCGCAACTGAACACTGACAAATGTATATCTGGAAACCAATCTGGTTCACCTGGGTGTTAGTATTATTAAAACAGGCATTAGGTTTATAAAAAGGTGTTAAGACTTTATGAAATGTTTGTAGGATGCTGCATGTATTAATCTCAATTAACATCTATACCCCGTGTTATAAGATTACATTAAGTATTTGCATTGTAAACCTCTGTAAATGTGTAACTCAAACAGGAAAGAAGCATTAATTAATGTCAAGGTTGGCTTCCTACAGAAGGTGTTAGGTCCTGCATACAAGAAGGCCCACTGAAATCAAATGAGCTATTGTGAAACAGGAGAAATACTTTATTCATTTCCCCCTGACCCCAAACCCAGGAAGAGAAGTGCATGTCAGTCAGGGATGGTGTAGACAATATGTGATCCTTCCATGAGTGCAGAGGACTAGACTAGATGACCTCCTGAGGTCCCTTCCAGTCCTATGATTCTGAGGACTTATCCCATCAGCTTGAACTCTGGGGGAAGGTCACAAAAATCTTTTACCAGAAGAAACTGAGTCTCTGCGCTGCTTAGACTTTAGGAGGACAAGATTTCTAAGAATAAGCAAGGGATCCCCAGCTGCTTTAGCCTGAGTTAGCCCAAGAGAACATAGAAGCTGCTGTAATATGCAAGCTCTATATCACCTTTTGGAACCTATCACTGTAAATCACTGTGTGTTCACTTGCTTTAATCTTGAAAATAACTCTCATTTATTTTTCTTAGTAAATAAATCTTTAGATCATTTATTATAGGATTGGCTACAAGCTTCTTTGATGTGGGATCTGAGATACAATTGACTTGGGGTAAATGATTAGTCCTTTGGGAGTGGGTGTAACCTGAATATTGTTGCGATTTTTTATTTAAGAGATCATCTGTCATAAACGGATAGTTAAGGGTTAATGTCTCTTTTACCTGTAAAGGGTTAAGAAGCTCAGTAAATCTGACTGACACCTGACCAGAGGACCAATGAGGGGACAAGATACTTTCAAATCTTGGTGGAGGGAAGTCTTTGTGCTCTTTGTTTTTGTTGTTCATTCTCGGGACTGAGAGGGACCAGACATCAATCCAGGCTCCCCAAATCTTTCTGAATCAGTCTTATGTTTCAAACTTGTAAGTAGCACAGGCAAGGCGTGTTAGTCTTATGTTTTCTCAACCTGTAAATGTTCCTTTTTGCTGAGAGGATTTTACCTCTGTTTGCTGTAACTTTGAACCTGAGGCTAGAGGGGGGGTTTCTCTGGGCTATATAAGCTAAGTACCCTGTAAAGTATTTTCCATCCTGATTTTACAGAGATGATTTTTACCTTTCTTTTTCTTTAATTAAAAGCTTTCTTTTATAAGAACCTGATTGATTTTTCTTTGTTTTAAGATCCAGGGAATTGGGTCTGGACTCACCAGGAGTTGGTGGGGGAAAGGAGGGGGGAATGGTTAATTTCTCCTTGTGTTAAGATCTAAGGGGTTTTGATCTGTGTTCCCCAGGGAAGGTTTTGGGGGGACAGAAAGTGTGCCAGACACTGATTTCTGGCTGGTGGCAGCGTTACCAGATCTAAGCTAGGAATTAAGCTTAGAAGGGTCCATGCAGGTCCCCACATCTGTACCCTAAAGTTCAGAGTGGGGGAGGAAACCTTGACACCATCTATCACAAAGGCAGACTTACCTGGTTGGCAAGAAAGAGTGGAGTACCTAAGAGGACTGTCTGAGTCCATGGTTAGGCTGTTATAGTGCTTGAGGAGTTGATACTTGATCGGTGACATCTAAGTATAGAAACCACAACCAATCCGGGGTTTGTGCTCTTCTTCTTAACAGTCTGTCCTGAGGTTGGTACCCATGCTCCTGAGCCACTCTAGACAGCTTGACACCCTTGTTAGAAAGACCCATTGGTAGCTGATTATTTCCCCCTCTGTAGTGGCTAAGATACATTGGCTGCTGCACTGGGAGGTGAAGAAGAGTTGAAGATCTCCCTCTTCTCTGATCATCTTCTCTAAATCCCCTCCAAAATAAGGGTGGGGCTCTACAGACCTTGGTATCCACTCCACATGTGGATTCTGGAAGACTAAACAAGATAATAAGGGAAAAATCTTCTGTCCCAGTAACTCTCTGGCTACATGGAACAAGCCATCACTTTGTAGCAATAACAGTTTTAATCAGACATTTACACATGGAAAAGAAAGATAAGAAACCAACATTCTCATTTATTAACATTATAATAACTAGTAAATAATACATCTAAGAGAGAACAATATTAATAATCTTTGTTTATAAATAGTTACAATCTTTATTTCAAATCTCCTTGAAGATATAAAGCGGTGATGGTAGCGATGCCTGTAGGTAAAGCTGCCCAATGCTTTCCACTATAAGATGCTCTTTTCACTTGTTTGTAACTTTGACAAGCTGTTTGGTCTGAAATCTTCCATGCCAGGTATCTGCCTGAGACTGATATTTTGGAAAGTTTTTAGTTGTAATGGTTTGGTCATTTCTGTGAACAAGGAAAATAATTTAGTTTGCCCATTTTTTTTTAATCATACTACAAATGTATTGAGAAGATCCAGTGCACTCGTGCTTTGGCACAAGGGCTCAAAATTTTGTAAGGGTGTCACTGTGGTGTAAGGAATGTCCAGCTGTATCTGCCACCTCTTTTCCACTTCTCTCTGCCCACTTTGGGTTTGCTAGTTCCTGATGCACAATTACTCTTTTTTTTTTCTTTGACACTCCCCTTCCCCCGTTGCATATATACACCCATCTTAAGTCATGATCATGGTGGATGATGCTATATGCAGATAAATGGCAGAATTGAGGTCTGTGGTGGCTCAGTGCAGGTGAATGAA
The DNA here is from genome assembly GCF_020497125.1 of Mauremys mutica. Taxonomy (NCBI): domain Eukaryota; kingdom Metazoa; phylum Chordata; order Testudines; family Geoemydidae; genus Mauremys; species Mauremys mutica. The sequence goes on along the minus strand of NC_059076.1, from coordinate 104,905,719 downwards.
GCCGGTGAGAGGTAATGTGATGAGGAACAGGAAGGTGGTGAACACAGGAGTCAGGTTCGGTAAATGTTCCTATCTGATCATTGTTTCTAGGATCAGTTTTTTTATAGTTTACTGGTCTTGAACCATTTATATTGCGCCCCCCTCCCCCGCAAGTGTTTATGGGACTGAACAAGTTATTAAACCATAGTCAAGAAGTTGTAGGTGATATATAACTTATTTAATGATAGTTTAATGTTTATCTTCATTAAGTGTTAATTATCTAAAGGTCCAATAGCTGCACAATCTGAAAAGTTTGTGTCTCATTTCAGCATCTTCTTCATCTTTTCTTTTTTTTAGTTATATATTTTCTCTATTTTTACTTTATTTAGCCCATTTAGCTCTTCTTGAATGTAGAAGCAGGAATTGCTAACAACAGTCTGTTAGAATTTGTTTGGGAGACAGAATCACAGCCAAGGGATAAAACATAACATTAAATTAGATGTATGACTCTATTGAACAAACATTCTAATAACTAGATGACACCCACACCTTAAAATCAGGTCCTTCTGATAATTGCCTTGGTCATTTTGATTCTAGAAATGAAAAATTCAATATTCTGATGACCTATGGCCTGAACAAGCTTTTGATAAGACCCCTGAGAGTTTACTATTTTTTCCCATTTCAAAATTTGGATTATGGCTGGTCAAACATTTTCTGATGGAACATTTCTTTGTTGGAAAATGATATTTTGTCAAAATCAAAACTTTCAGGGGGAATGTGTAGATATTGAAATTTCAAAAGAAAAAAGCATTTTGATGAAGTTGAAATATTTTGACTATCAAAACATTTTGATTTTTTGTTTTGAAAATTTTTGTAATTTATTTTTAAAAAGCCAGCAATGGAGTGGAACAGTCCAGTTTCTCCACTCTGTCCATCCCAGTCTGTTATGCAGAAAAAAAATAATGTTGTTGGCCTTCATTCTGAATCAGAATGAAAACAAATTTTCAAATCTTGTAACTTTTCACAGAATGGAAATTCTGGTTCCTGCATAGCTCTAACTGGGACTACAAGCTTTCAGAATGTATAGCTATAGACACTTGTTCTACTTCTGTCTGAGAAGGGGAGAGTCATGATGGTGACCATAATCATGAGATTCTTTGGTCAGATAATTCATGAACTACCTATGCTAAAAAAAACCTACTGTGTCAATTGAATCCCCAGTTTCAGTGGAATGTAGCAATAGTTTCTGTCATTCATGTCTCATAGGATATTAATATTTAAAATCGTCATTGGCCTATAATTAGGGCTCACTAGTCACTTTGCCAGAGCGACTGCTTTCAGTATGGTCCTCACTGAGCTTTGGAGAATTCTCATAGACTTCGGAGGACTTTGGATCAGGCCCTAGATCACCAACTTTTTTCTCTCAGTGACTCTAAGAATTTCAGATTCTCTGACAATATCAGCAGCTCTGGAAGACTGTTTTATGTGGTATTAGACAGAGTTTAGTACTCTAGCAAAAGAGTTACATATATGAAACCATTGAGGTACCAGAAGTAATAAAGGGATAGGAGGAAATACCTCTGGCATTCCCATAAGTAGGCTCAGCACGGTATTTATCCCAACAGAAAGATTGCCTTCCTAGGTTATCCTAAAAGTTAACATGTGTGATTGTTTATTGTGTTAGTGACTGAAGGTTCTGAGGGGTTGATTTAAAAAAAAATCACTATGTCAGTAAACCCCCCAAAGCCAGTGTTGTCTGACAATATTAGTGAGTGATATTGAGTCAGATTCCAAGGTGTGGAGACCACTGTGATTATCTATTTTGACATCCTGTAAATTCCTAGAGAATATATTTTAGAAAAAAAATATTCCAGTAAAGGAGAATCCACCATGATCATTGGTAAATTGTTCCAATGGTTAATTAACTATTTACACCTTATTTCCCATCTGAATTTGTCTAGTTTTAGCTTAAAGCCTTTGGATCATGTTATAATTTTCATGTTATATACTCTGTATCTGTTCCAACTTCTTAACTGTCAGGGAGGGCTTAGACTTTGAGTGGTTGAGTTCTTTGTTGGGAGAAGAATGAGTAGATACAGGCTAAGAATATTCTTTTCTACTGTGTTTCCATTTGCGATAGGCATGTTGTTCTTTCAATAATACAGCAAAAGCACCAGCAGTACTTGTCATGTGCAAATAGTTGCACTTTCAAGAAACATCTGTCAAAGTCACAGCTTTTTTTCAGAAGGTTGCTATACATACCATAAAGCCAAGGCCCTGTCAGCATTAGATACGTTTTCACCAACACTAGAGTAAACACCTAACATAGACGTGCTGCACGAAATATACAGCTGGCTTAAAAGTCACACTAATGCAACTTAATTCAGTAAGTTACCAGAGTAAGACTCATGAATGCATAAACTTCACTTTACATCTCTGCAGGTCATCTACATTAGGAATTTGCATGATTCAATTACACTGATGTAAACATCTCTAATATAGACAGGGACCAAGTATTACATCACATAGACTGAAGCTGGGGCATCTGCATGGGTAACACAAAAGGAAACCATTGTAGTTTAATGACTCCTTTTCTGAAACACAAGGGCTCAAATCTTGGACCCACTTTGACTGATTTACAACACTTAATTGGCACAAAGCAGTGATACCTAAAGGGACCCAATTCATTGGTTGTATGTCTACGCTGTAGCTGGGAACATCTATCTACATGTGCTAGAAAGAGTAGTAACAGAGATCTGAATGGAATCTGTCACTTTATTACGTATGGAGCGGTTCAGCTGGGTACGGAGCGCAGGCAATTCAGACATCTGTTACTACTCTTTCTTTAGAAACCCCAATAGAGAGTGCATGATTCCATCATTATTACTGTTCAGTTTTATTTACAGGTTACAGGAAGAAAAATTCAAATTATTTTAAGAAAAAAAAAGGGTCCCTTGAGCCTCTATCTCTACATAAATACGTTGCTTCACTTAGCAGCTTTACTAAATTTTATTTTTTTTGAAATATTCAGAATAAAGGTACATGTCATTGTTATCCTTCAAAGGAATTCTAGGTTAGAAAGAGCATAAGGCATGAGGGAGAATAGTTCCAGCATACAATGTGTGCTTGCATGTCTCCAATTCAGCATGTGTTTTTGTTGATTGTCTAATATTGGTTAAAGAAAATGGGATTAGATGTAAACTATTGGTGTTGCTTTTCTCTAGAGCCAAATGAACCATTTGGGGGTGGGGGAGAAGGAGGATGAGGATAGGGGAGCATAACTTGTGAGTGAGTGGTCATCATAAATTAACCCATATGCACAGAGAAAGATACAGGACAATACTTAATATAGGCAACAATGCTATGAAATTTAAACTGCCAAAAAGGGCTTAAATCACCTTAACTATTTAGCCAGTGGCAGGCCAGTGCAGGTTCCCAGTATTGGACCGCATCCCAAAGTGTTGGTTCCCATAAGTAATCAAAGCTATAGACTATCCAGTTGCTCTTTCAAAATTTTCAAGATACATTCCTCTGCTGCCCTTACTCTTGTGAGTGTTAAGAGCTCAGATGAGAGGAGATCCAGGCTGCATAAGTCCTTTGAGCCAAGCACCACTGCCCTAGGAGATATACCAAGCCCCCAAGCATCTGCAACCTAAATAGGATGTCAGCTGAACCTTACAAATCTCAAGATCCACACTGGACTTCTGCAAATTTTGCACTGTGGACATTAACATGGACTTTAGGAATACCAGATCTCTCCTGGATGATGAGGAAACTTTTTGGGGTGGAAGTGGGAGGGGGACACCTAATGTTGCATTGTGTGGCAGGGGCGGGAATATGAGAGGCAGAAGCCCCTTGGCATTCCCGGAATTTTAGCATCAAACTACGTCCGTAAAAATGAAGTACAAAGAGGAAAGGTAGTTTAGCAGCTGATGGAGAATGCCTACTTGTTCAGCTCCTCCATTGGTCCTCTGGACAAATCAGGATCCCCACATCAACTGATCTCAGGCTGGATAAGGACTAGAGAGCACCAGATCCCAGCCCTTCCACACTCCTTAACTACAAAGGAACAAGGATGAGGGGAGGGAAGCCTCCACTCCTCTCATCAGGTACTGGGACTGCACCCTAGAGCAGTGGTTTTCAAACTGTGGGTTGCGACCCAGAACTGAGTCACAGAATGGAAGGGACTGGGTCGTGGCAGCTCTGGTCGGCACTGCCAACCGGGCTGTTAAAAGTTCCATCAGTTGTGCTGCAGAGCTAAGGCAGGCTAGTCCCTACCTGTTCTGACACCGCGCTGCAACCCGGAAACGGCCAGCAGGTTCGGCTCCTAGGTGGTGTTGTGGAAAAATTGACCACACTGTTGATTTTGGGTCAGACACAGCCTTAAGGCACCTTTATTAGAATACAGATATGCATATAGGGAAGGTCAGCATGGCCCCACGCAAAAAGGGGGGGGGTAGCTGCCTTGTCTTTAACAGATTTTCACCAAGCTTATAAAGGCTAAAACCACAAAGCATAATTACACATCACACACATTATACTTTATTAACTCCTTATTTGGCATACTTTCTTACTTTTAGCGACCCTGTCACTGCCCCTCACCATCTAGGGGTTTTCCTGTTATTGTTCTTTGACAGTTTTCGTTGGTAGTTTGCCTGCCTTAAGACCCCGCCTTTGCGGTCCCATTGGATAAGGCTCTTGTCGCATTCTAGCTGAGCTTCCCTCAGTTCCCCTTTCTCTGGTTTCTTCACCACCACCACCCCCGCTCGTGCCCCTTATACAGACAAACAAGTTTTGCAGAAGTTAACCTTTGTCCTATATAGCAATTGGGTTTTGCTAACAGGCCTGAGCCTGAAAGGCAGGGGTTAGGATGCAGTCTGCGTCTGACCCTATGGGTGGGGGTCTGGCAAATTCCCTATCAGCGGGGAGCCCTGGCCCCCCTACATAGAATCTGGACCTGCTGGCTGCTTCTGGGGTGCATGTAGCGCAGTGCAAGGACAGGCAGGCAGCCTGCCTTAGCCCCTATGCTGTGCTGCTGACTGGGAGCTGCCCGAGGTAAGCCCGCACCCCAACCCTGAGCCCCACCACCCTGCTCCAGACCTGAGCCCCCACTCCTTCACCTCAAGCCCCTCATCCTTGATTCCAGCCCAGAGCCCACACACCCAGCCCATATCCCATACCCCCTCCTGCACCTCAACCCCCTGCACCAGTACAGAGCCCCCTCCCACACCCTGAATCCCTCATCCCGGCCCCACCCCCAGCCTTCACACCCACCTGCTCCCCAACCCCCTGCCTCAACCTGCAGCCCCCTTCCACACACTGAATCCTTCGGCCTCACCCCCCAGCCTGGAGCCCCCTCATGCACCCCAAACCCCTCACCCCCCCCCCGAGTCTGCACCCTCAGCCGGAGCCCTTACTCCCGCCTGTACCCAACTCCCTGCCCCAGCCCAAAGCCCCATCCTGCACCCTGAACCCTGCATTTCTGGCCCCACTCTAGAGCCTACATCCCCCGTTAGAGCCCTCACCCCCTCCCACATACCAACTCCCTGCCCCAGCCCAGTGAAAGTGAGTGAGGGTGGGGGAGAATGAGCCACTGAGGTAGGGGGAATGTAGTGAGTGAGGGGTGGGGCCATACTAGGACAGACCAAAGGTCTATCCAGCCCAGTATCCTGTCTGCTGACAGTGGCCAATGCCAGGTGCCCCAGAGGGAGTGAACCTAACAGGTGATCAAGTGATCTCTCTCCTGCCATCCATCTCCACCCTCTGACAAACAGAGGCTAAGGACACCATTCCTTACCCACCCTGGCTAATAGCCATTAATGGACTTAACTTATATGAATTTATCTAGTTCTCTTTTAAACCCTGTTATAGTCCTAGCCTTCACAACCTCCTCAGGCAAGGAGTTCCACAGGTTGACTGTGCGCTGTGTGAAGAAGAACTTCCTTTTATTTGTTTTAAACCTGCTGCCCATTAATTCCATTTGGTGGCCCCTTGTTCTTATGTTATGGGAACAAGTAAATAACTTTTCCTTATTCACTTTTTCCACACCATTCATTATTTTATATACCTCTCTCCTATCCCCCCTTAGTCTCCTCTTCCAAGCTGAAAAGTCCTAGCCTCTCTAATCTTTCCTCATATGGGACCCATTCCAAACCCCTAATCCTTTAGTTGCCCTTCTCTGAACCTTTTCTAGTGCCAGTATATCTTTTTTGAGATGAGGAGACCACATCTGTACACAGTTTTCAAGATGTGGGAGTACCATGGATTTATATAAGGGCAATAAGATATTCTCCATCTTATTCTCTATCCCTTTTTAAATGATTCCTAATATCCTGTTTGCTTTTTTGACTACTGCTCCATCTGTGTGGACGTCTTCAGAGAACTATCCACGATGACTCCAAGATCTCTTTCCTGATTAGCGGTAGCTAAATTAGCCCCCTTTCAGGGCTGGGGTGTTCAGCTTTTTTTGTGCAACAAGAAAGCTGGCAACCCTACTCCTGAGCCCTGCATTCCTGCCTGCTCTCAGTTCCTGTCCTTCCACCCCAGAGCCCTGTCTACTCCCAGTTTCTGCTGTCCTGCCTATGCCAGGCCCATGCACCTCTGCCTTACCCCTGACATGTCTCCAGTCTGACCCCTGGCCTGGCACCTGTCTCTGGCTCTGATCTTTGGCCTGGTATCTGATACTGCCTTGAGTTTTGACCATCTGCTCTGATCATTAGGACTGACTGACTGACTGACAAACACAAAATTTGGAGGACTATTAATTTTGGTCAAAGACAAACAAAATAATCATTTGCACATGCAACTCAGAATGTATAAAGACAATCCTATTTGCATTTATCATTTGAATGCATACATGGTTGCATAAAGAAATACTTTATGTGCAGAAAATTTTGTATGCACACATACAGGCAAGAACCAGGCCTCTGGAATTTTGTCCCCTTCCATCAGTATTCCCTATTATAGAGGTATCCAAACTGTGATACCGGGACCACTGATGGTTTACAAAGGTGGTCCAATAAAACTTGACTTGTCACATGATGATGGTTTCATCCTATTTCAGCTTTTGAAATACATTGAATATTTTCCTAGTGCTTTTTTTCCATGGAAGTCAGAAGTTGCCATAGTTGTCAGTCTCGTAATATCCTCATATCACTGGGAAGCAGTAGCAGCCTTAGCCGCTTTGTCAGCCAAGGCAGAAAATGTTTCCAGTCCACAGCCCCTCCTCAACCTTTCCCCCCCCACCCCAAAAAAACCAAAAACAAAACCACAACAACTAAGACTGAAACAGCCAGCCAATCTGGAAGACAGAAAAGAACCCAAAAGCTGAGGAGGGCAGTGCATAGCGTGATAGTGCCCCTTGGAAGTTGGTGCCCAAGGAGACTTCCTGTTTGCCTACGCTTAAAGGTGGCCCTGACGAAAAGTCAGAAGGTCCAGTCAATCATCTTTATATTACAACACAGTCCACATTTAAAAGAAAATGTTGGATACCCCTGCCCTATCAAACATAGGCCATGAAAACAGAAAGCTTCTGTGGACTAGCCTTGAATGAGACTCCTGCTTTGTTGAAGAACACACGCTATGTACTTCTCATTTAAAATTTGCACAGTTTTTTTATGTGGCTAGCGTAAAGTAATTCCCACTGCCCATATTTTAATTGAGCAATCAAGTAGTACATGGTCAGCCAAACTTCATCAAGGAGCCAGAACGTGGTCGTGTTCTTTTGAATATCTCTGAAGACAGTTAGACCATCCTGAAACACAGACCATTAAGATAAAATTAAGCTAGGCACACATAACATTTATAACAAGGAATAGAGCCCTAAGGATTTTTTATCATTGCAATCTGTAATGGGAACAATTTCACTCTCCATCAGCCTAGATAGTATAAATTATTTTTTGGCTGCTGCTACTAAACACACTTTGGAGAGGATTTAAATATATAGATGCTATTATCTCCTTAATTATCTCCTTAATTTTTTTTTTTTGCTTTTTTATTATTCCTTGTTTTAAACATGGGTATAAAATGCTTGTGAACCACTGATTTTGAGCACAACTCTTTCCCTAAAAACTCAAGATAATTTTATCTGACTCTGTTAAGTATCATAGGGAATTGAACACAGATTGTTCCTCATTCTCTTGACTAAATAATATGTAAAACTAGAACAAAGCATGTAACTTCATAATGTTCATAGTTATCTGTTTGCAGGGTTTAGCCTTTTGAAACATTTCCGTAGAACTTCTATAAAATTGTAGGGCCAAGTTTTGCCCTTGGATCCCTATATGCAGTGTTCTTAGACTTTCTATCATTTTACTTTTTAGAACTTCTCTTTTATCTTGTAATTATTTGCTAATCTCTCAACACTCTATTCTTTCACCATGTACATATACTTGCAATTTACCACCCCTCCCCACAAAACAAAATATCCTGTATTTAAAAAAAAAAAACAATGAGATAGGTCCAGGCCATACTAGATAGATAGTTAAAGTGTTAGATCCTGATTCAGCATTCATATTCAGTGAAGTGCTTAAGTTCCTTTGACTCTATTGAGCCTTAAGGACATGCTTAAAGCACATGGGCAAATGCTTTGCTGAATTAGGTGGGGACTCACATTAAGCATCTCTGAAACCTCTAGCAAAAGCAGACTTGTCACATAGAGAAGAGGAAAGTCTGAAACAAAACAATACCTTCCAGGCTTCCATTTTATGACACAGAGAAGCACAATAAGACTAAGTCCATACAAAAAAAGATTTAAAAGTGTAAAAACTCTGTCCTTTTCAAACATCTGCAGCTCCTAGCACTTTGGATAGTCACTTCATAAGTTGAAATAAATAAATAAAATAAGTAGATAGAAACCCATAGCCTCAAAAAAGCTATTGTTGAGATATACACCTCTACCCTGATATAACGCGACCTGATATAACATGAATTCAGATATAACGCAGTAAAGCAGTGCTCGGGCGGGAGGGGCTGCGCACTCCACCAAATCAAAGCAATTTCGATATAACATGGTTTCACCTATAATGCGGTAAGATTTTTTGGCTCCCGAGCAGGGGCGGCTCTAGACATTTTGTTGCCCCAAGCACGGAGGGTCCGTTGGTCCTGGGACCAGCGGACCCTCTGCAGGCAAGCTGCCAAAGGCAGCCTACCTGCCGCCTTCGCGGCGCCGGCAGAGCGCCCTCCGCGGCTTGCCGCCCCAGGCACACGCTTGGAGCGCTGGTGCCTGGAGCCGCCCCTACTCCCGAGGACAGCGTTATATTGGGGTAGAGGTGTAACTGGAACAATTATGTATGTTTGAGTCAATGAAACATAGTCATGAGTCACAAGTCACCTCTCTGCAGACTGATTTTCTCCATCTCTCACAGCTCACAGAAACTGAGCTAGATTTAACATTTGTATTTCTCATTTTTTTTTTTAAATACCAAGAAAACTCCTGTCATGTCACAGTTCCCAAGTCAATGCTCCAATGTCACTGAATTGTGGTGTTGCAGTTGCAATTTAAGATCCTTTACTGAAAGGAGAATCAGATAACACAATGCACACTTACTGGAGGAAAGAGTAATTTCATTGCATGACATTGTTATTGTAATAGTGACAGGACACCTGATAACTAATAGCTGAAAAAAATATAAAAAATAGTTGATTTAAAGATTAATGGAAAAATCTACCTTCTGGGAAATGTGATGAATCTGTAAAACTAGATTACATTGAAGTACTCAGACTGTGACATTTGGTTTTAAGTTTTGTTTAATTTTTGTTAATTTCAAATATCTAATATGTTTAATGGACTATATGCCAAAGTTATGTCTTAGAATATATCTCATTACTACACTTTCAGGCATGTGCTTAAATAATAGGTAAGAGTAAGTCGTCTATAGGCAATGGGACTTCTTACAACAGTTACCAATACACTAGCAAGAAGTATGTGTAGGACAGAGGACACAGTTTTCTTTTTATCACTAGAAATGCAATGATATATATATTTTTATTTTACATCATAAAAATGAAGCAGTACTTTGTAGCATTTTATAACTAACAAGTGCAGATATATGGATATTTGGAAATGATTTGTTGGTCTGCCATTGGAAAAAAAAAATCAGAGAATGAAGGATGCAGATAGGAGTAAAAAAAAATACAAATGTAAAAATACAGGACCATTATGATATTCATTACATTAAACCCCACTGGCAGTGTATAGGAGTCATATTTATGCTCACTTTGAAATTTTACTGCTAGCAGTAATGTAAAGAGGCCTTGGTGTAATTGAGAATCAGACCCCAAAGAGTTTATTCTACATTTTATTTACAAATTATTTTTGTTGAAATGTTACAGAAATTTACAGCAGTGGGAGATGAATATGATTATCAAATTTTGATAATCTTTAGCTCACTTTATACTAGCATGGGTTATTTTGTTCAATGAACTTTGCAATGAAAGAGAACCATTTCAACTGTGCAGAGCTTCGCGCAATGGAGTCCTAGCCCGTGACTTGGTTTCTGGGGTTTTAAGATAATACAAAAGACAACCTACAAGGTGGGTTGCTGTTTTTTTCTTTTTTAGAATTTTCTTTTTACTAGATGTTTAAAAGGGCTGGTAACTTATCAGACAGGGTTATGTATATGATAATAAGATGTACTTTCTACAGCATAGATCCCACCTGTCACCATTTAACATGACATGATCAGTATGTCAAACACAGGAGACAACTTCAGTCTCAGCTTACATTTCTACCTACTGCAGTTTTTGTGTGGAGCTTTTCAAATACAGAATTACTCAGACTGGAGTATTATCATGTCTACCTATTTTTTTTAATAGCTAATATTTTCATTTAGCAAAACACAGTGGTCAAAATTGTTCAAAACAGTTTAGTCTTATTCTGAACAGAGTGTTTGTAAAGGAAGTAAACCCTTTTAGCTAAAAATGAATTTTATATGTGTATTGTAATTAATTTTAAATATATTTATACCTAACAGATTACTCAGTTGGCAGATCTTCATTCTCTTCAGAGAGAAGGTTCAGATGTGACTTGATCACAGTTTAGATGTACTTACATGTGATTTTCTTATCCTTTGCCTCTTTACTTGTTTGTTAATTTTATAACATTTATTTCCATATATAATATACCATGTACAGTATCTTTGTAATAGCAATGCTTTAATTTAAGGTAAAATAAGGATGTTAATGTGATCAATAAGGTACGGCATTGTATTCAGTAGCTTCTTTAGAACTAATTCTATGAAAGTGCAGCATGTTAGATGTTATAAAGTGATAATACAATGGAGGAAAGATAATTTTTAAAATACATTTAGGACTTGCTGTTCTCAAGGTTTAAGGCAAATCATTTAGGTTTCAAATTGTCCAATTGTGTGCAGCTGAAAAAGAGCCTCATTGCCAAAGGATAATAAATAAAATAATAATAATAATTAGCATTTATATAGTGCTTTACATCTACAAACATTAACTACTTAATAGATAGAACAGGCCTGATGTCACTGCTGATAATCTGCCTATCTGGTCATGTAAATTTGTGCAAACCTCTGTACTATTAACCAGTTGAACCATCAAGCCTCCATGCCTTCGGGAGATTGACCGCCCTGCACCTTTTTTGGGGGTGTGTGGGGGGAATATTTGGCTGGCTGAATGAAGGGAATAGTTCTTTATTACTGGGGGTGGGAATGAAAACTGCTGCAAAAGGGTCAGCGTGGTCACTGACTTATCCCCTAGGAATGCAAAGTTTAAAAGGGGCAACATCCCTTTTACATGGAGCAGGCTGAAGCTAAAGGGTTATCCATATCCACACAGCAGCCTTAACTCAAAGGTTGCTGTCAGGGTGGTTGTATTCAAGTAGCCCCATACAGCTGTCATGCGGGCACATCACAGTTAACAGGGATCTAAGTGGCCTTGCTCAGAGCAGAATTCTTAAAAGCAATTTTGGTGCTTTCGAGATCAGCGAGCTAATGTCTGAATTATGTAGGGGCACTGTCGAGGTGAGGGCAGGATGGGGGGCTTGGAACTGTGTGATGTACACCGGCAGGGGCAAGCAGGGATATTAAACTTGTGATGGTCAACAACTGATCAAGAGGGCTGGGGAGCATTTGCTATTTTCCGGAAAGGCTTTGAGCTTGGTTCTGCCCCATGGAATTTGGTTCTCACTCATTGGCAATCAGGGGCCACAACAGCAGTGGTAATGCTGGGTACAGGGGCATAGGCAATTCTGACAATTGGGCATTGGCATTCAGAATTCAATACGTGTGTGCAACCTCGAGTGTTGAGTCAATATTAATGTGCCTGTGATTCCATTCCAGATGTTGGAAGACTGGCCATGGAGGCAGTGGTGTGGCTCTGTAGGCACAGGATTGTTTTTCGTATGAACACAGGTGCACATCCTAGGGTTGACAACTGGGAGTCTAATGATGGGGCATGTCTGTGTTGGCATGGAAAGAGAAGCATGTTATTGGAACAGCTGGTGCCACTGCTGTGTGCCATAGGGGCCCATCAGCAGTCACCGACATGATGTGGCACACATTGGAAAATGCAATTTGGGAACGTGAAAAGGGGTTCAATTACTGCCCAGAACAAGAAGGGACTTGATGCAGATCTGTGTTGTCCGACATGTATTAAGGCAGGGTCTGGCTGGGAGCCATGGTGTGCCACTTGGGTGGACAAGGCTCAACAGATTCTAAGAGGGAGGTGACCAAATCCTTTGGGGTCATAAAAGGCTCAGTAATTTGGACATCCTGGGACACCAAATTATTCAAGGAGGATGGGATTCCCCTGCAAAGCTTTGGAACCCATTTGTTTTGGCCAATATAAAAGGGGGGCAGTAAGAGATGTCTGGGAACCCAACTGGGTTTGGGCGGGAGGCAGCCAAGCTAATTGCTGGCTCCTTTTGTGCTGGATATCCAGTGCCGGTACTCCACAGGCCAGGTATTCAGTCACTGGATAAGTGGCTTGGAAAAGGACTTAAAAGAGGTGTTTCTTAAAGGAATGAATGGGGGGCTGTTGGGGACTCCTATGATTGGTAAAGCAGGGAGCCAACCCCCCATTCTTATAGCCCACCTTAACCCTCCAAATGGGGATAGATGGTACAGTCCCGACAATGAAGGTCCCGACCTGGATGAAAAAGAGGAGGAGCTGGTAAAAGCCCCCCAATTAATTATGGAATACATATGGGGTTACCTACACTGTACATTTTTATGTGCCGGGTAGTCCCAGACATCTAATTATAAAGTTGTGACCTGATTAAACCCATGTCAAATGTCTCCTGTTCTCCTTTTGGTATAGCCAGACAGTGTCAAGGATTTTTTTAGTTACACATCTCCTGAGCTTTTATGGAAGTGATTAGCATATCTAAGAAATCCCACTCTATTGTAATATTTTAAAATGCCCACTCAGGGTAAAACTGATTTGTCCACTTATGCTGGCTACTGACCATATGACAAGCAGTGTTGTAAATAGATGTCCCTTAATGCATAGCTATTGAAAACCAATGTACGATAGACTAATATCAAAGAAAATGTTACACTACACAACATGAAGGTTTATTAGTTGTGTGCAGTTAATTATGATTTCCTTAGGCAGACACACAGAGCCTAAGCATTAGAGCCATCTAAGTTCTAGCAATAGATTTTAAATTAGGTAGCAGCATTTTTCCAGATAATTTGTAAACACTTTGGTGTTCAGATTCAATCATTGTCACTGTCTGACTTTAATATTAAATACATTTAGTTAGAACGTGCTTTTCCAACCACCAACCATATCTTCACATTAAATATATTTCATAGATATTGCTTTTCCACCCTGCAGCTTAAAATATATATGTTTTTAAAGCAGGGAGTGTTTTTTTTCCCTTTGAGACACAAGTTTTAAAATAAGTTAACTTTGTATTGATTCACAAATAAAAAATAGAGTGCAAGATTTCAGTGTTGCCACTGTCTCCTTTAAAAAATCTGTTTTTTCTAAGTGAACACTGCTATGCAATGTTGATGTAGCAACAATACACTGTGTTCACATTCCCATTACAAAAAGGCATGAATTTGTATACAACAAAAACAATATTAAGGGTTTCATTTGCTTGTGTTTCCAGACAGCAGTTCAATCAAACAAAACAAAATGCTATCAAAAATGCATTTCATATTGTATTTGTATTCTGTGACATACTTTTGCAGGAGAAGAATAGAATGTATGTCTCTGCATGATAATATAATCATACTTTAAATGCTCTTTTGAAAAATGTCTTCAAATCACAAAATGATCTGCTCCACAAATACAGAGAATCTATTGTATCACTCAGAAATTTGTCATCACTACGGTCATAATATAATAGTGCACAACATTAAAATATTAACTCGCTAAACCTTTCTGAGAATGCTTACACTGCAGGTTATGTATTTTTCCCCTCCAATTTCATAAATCTAGTAAAAAGTTTTAACAATTCTGCATGGATAGAATTTGTTGCATATCTATGCTTGAAAAAAAAAATCCAGTTCTACATTTTAAAAGCATTTTGCTGGGAAACACAGTCATGGCTTCCTGAAAACTGTCCAAAATATAGCTACAGTCATCTGGATTCTGTTCTGAAAAGGCTATAGTACTTGTTTCCTGACATTTTCAAAGTTCAGGTGATCCTGAGCAATGATTAAAGGTTATCTCTAGAGGATATTGGCGATGACAGTTTCACCATTTTGCTATAGTTCAGAGGTAACGCATATACTTTATTTTCTTCCCCAATCCAATCCAATTTTATTTTTTTTATTTTTTCTCTCTTTAGAGCTTGACTCAGCTCTGAGCATTCTACTTCTATACAGAAAGCTGAACAAGTTGCCTTTTCATAAGTCAGCTTCAATGCACAACCATGCCAATTGATTGACATGAAATCTGAGCAATATGAAAAACACACTGTTTGACAAGAACTTACCAAACTTGCCTTTTCCATTTCTTGTCCTCTCCTTGAGCCAAATCCCTTTCTGGTGATCACTTTTCACAGAACTTTAATGATGTCTGGAAAAAAACAAAACTCAGTAATGCTCAAAAAACTGTGACATCAGCCAGGGTGACCAGATAGCACATGTGAAAAATCGAGATGGGGGTGGGGGTTTGTCCTGGGTCTACCCTCACTTGAAACTGGGCGGTTTCAAAGTGAGGACCCGCATGTATTCTGCCACCATGTCCTATGGGATCTCACCCCCACTTTGAGCTTGTGGGTTCAAAGATGGGGACCCGCATGTATTCTGCCACCATGTCAAAGGTCTCACCCCCACTTGGAACTGTTGGGCTCCAATGTGGGGACCTGACTTGGTTTCCCTTTAAACTACCATGTCCTGGTCTGCACCCTCACTTGAAACTGGGGGGTTTCAAAGTGAGGACCAGCATGTATTCCCCCACCCTAAAATCCTAGGGTAGGTCTCCTTGTCGCTGCCACCACTCAATCATGAAATGTGGATTGAGACACAGTCCTTCCCCAAAATCCTAGGGGATTCCAAGAGCCCCAAATCCATGGAGTTCTCACACCCAGGAGAAACAAACCATTCCCCCTGCTTCCTCCCCCCACCCCTTTTCCTAGGAGAGATACCGGGATCCAACTACAGAGGGATACCTCCCCCTCCCCTTTCCCTGAGAATCCACCCAAGGAAAGACCAACAAGTCCTTAATAGAAAAGAATTTATTAAAGAATAAAAAGAAAATACAGAATCTCTATGAGCCCAAGCTGGACACTCATAGGGTATAACCTTATCAATCTCTGGAGAGAATCCCCTCTCCCCCTTTTCTCAGTAAAAGCAATATCAGCAAACAGGAATAAAGCATTTCCTTTAGCAAACACACAATTGCAAATATAGAAATCAAATCATAACACTAATTCGCCTTTCTAATTAATACTCACTATTAATTAGTAGAAACTACTCCAGGAGAACTTGGAGACATGACTGTCCTCTGTTAGATCCAAAAACAGTTCTCACACAGACAAAGGCTTCCCTCCACAGAGATTTGAAAAAATCTTATCTCTGATTGGTCCTCTGGTCAGGTGGTCACCAGGTACTACATGTTAACCCTTTCCAGGGAAAAGAGACCTTAACCCTTAACTATTTGTTTATGACAGGGTTAATAGGAGCCTATGTAAGAAAAAGACCCAAAAATTGGGACTGATGTAATAGTGTTGGTTCCTATAGCGATTGATCTTACTGTTGTTATTTTTGAAGGTGGTTTTGGTTATTTTTTCTAGTTTTGTATATTTTACAAACAACCTGTTCTGCAAATAAATGTTATCCTTTTAGCCATTTTCATAGATTCATAGATTTTTAAGACCATTCTAGTTTGATCTACTGTATAACCCAGGCCAAAGAATTTCTCTCAATTATCTGAGTACAGAACCTGATAACTTATGTCTGATTAAAGCAGATATTTCAGAAATATATCCAGTCTTATTTGAAGACATCAAGAGATGTCAAGAGATGGAGAATCCACCAGTTACTTATGTTCCAATGGTTCTTCCCCCTCACTGTTAAAAATGTATGCCTTGTTTCTAATTTGAATTGGTCTGGTGTTAACTTTCAGACATTGGTTCTTGTTATGCCTTCCTCCACTAAATTACAGAGCCCTTTAGTACCTGGTACTTTCTCCTTGTGAAGGTACTTTTACACAGTAATCAAATCACCTCTTGATCTTCCTTTCAGTAAGCTAAGCAGATTGAGCTCCTCAAATATCTTACCATAAAACTTTTTTTTAAAGCTCAAATCATCTTTGTGTACTCTCCCTACCCAGTGCAAATGGCATTATTTTGATTAACAATAGTAATACACCAAAGAGGGTGATGAGAAGAGAAAATTGTTAGAGGACCCTCTTTGAAGAATGCTAATCAAAATTGCAGAAGGATCCTAGGAGATGATCTCATCCCTCTCTATTCAACTTATATATCAAAAACTATGGTTATATTGTGGCAGGAAAAAATAACTTATTTAACCCATATTTTCACATAATGTGGGCAGCTGAATGGGTAGAGATTTTCACAAGGTTTATAAAATTCTGTTTGTTTGTTTGTTTTCAAAAAGAATGTTTTCCCCTTATAAAATGTGGCTTATTCCCATCTAGGGCTCAATTATGCAAGATGCTGAGCACTCTGGCCCTGATCCAGCATAGTGGTTCAGTATGTCTTTAATATTAGGTAGATGAGTAGTCCTCTAATTTCAATAAGATTTATTAGGTGAAAGTGAAGTATCATATTGGGAAGAAAAAAATTATTCCCCAACCTTAGATCAAGACATAGGCTGTAGCACAGCCACCACATAGCTACTACTCCAGTTTATGAGCAGGAATAGCAGGCATAGATATTTAGGATTAGTGGATTCATTAAAACCTATCCCATGGACACCTCCTAATGCCACTCTTCACATTCACATGTGAAAGGCAGTTGTAGAAGCATTCCGCAGAGCATAGGGGGAGCTTCCAGTTCCAGTTGCGAAAGTTCATTGAAAATGAATAGGGCTGCACTGGAATAACTAAGAACATAATCTTGCCCCTTATTTTCTGAATCTTTAAGGATAGTTTGTATTACATTTTTTTTTCTTTTGTGTTTCGTTTCTTACATATGTAGTTCCATTCTCACTGAAATGCTTCAGGGGAGGAACTCCAGTGAGAAGATGAAAATGGGTTCTCTGTTCAAAGAGATGAATTATGAGAATGGATAAAACTGGCCTTAAAAAAGATTTTTCTCTCGTGTAAATGAATTTTAATATATTAGGTTACATGTCCCTCCTTCCTAAAATGAAAAGCCATGCCACCAGCAGCAGTGGCTAATAAGAGAAAAATACTAGTTTTAAAAGGGTCTCTCGGCAGAACTCCAAACCATCTGCATTCTCCTTCTAGCTGTATGGTGTATGAAATTCTGCCTGCATTAAGGCAATGACAAAACTCCCTTTGACTCAAATGGTCCATGATTTTAACCAATGTGTTGGGGAGCAAATCTAATGAAAGAACTATGGCAGGCTCCTCTAGAGGATGAATAAAGTGGCTAATTCACACCTCCTTTCTCCTTTTCTGAAGAGTAAGTTTCTCTTTGGTTCCAGAAGGAAAGTGGTTAGGCCAAAGGTAGTGAGGAGGAGCTGCACTAGTCCATATAGCCCCCCCTCAAAACTTCACTCCAAACTTCAAGACTGCTTATGAAAGGGAATGCCAACTAAGGCAGCATTACTTCCTGCGTCATGCTCTGTGGCTGCCTTCAATGGAGCAAGAGTGTAGCAGTAGTGTCAACAGCCAGTTACAGCATGGTGTCCAGGCTGGCTGCACTACAGGAGCAGCACAGGAGGACACAGAATAGATTCCCTTTATGCAGCTTGTTGCCCATATACCAGTCCACCATTTATTCTTCCCACACAGCCACCACCTACTCTGTACTCCCTGAGTTTTATTTACTTTGGTCCACTGAAATTGCACAATGATTTTTTTTGTAATTCCCCCTGTACTCTGACACAGGATTCACAGTATTGTTGATACTATAAAAATGGATGGTTGCAGTGTTTTAAGAATAAGAATATCTACTCTTGAAGGGGATAGCAATATATAAGATTAAAGAGTAATATTTTTATTTATTTTGATTAAATAATTTCTGGAATTTACAGGACTGAAATTTTCACTACCATTCTATTCTATAAATATAATGCTTGCCATTTTAGCTCTCTCTGTGCACTCCTGTGTATACTTTTGGCTGTAGTAAAACTGCAGAGGCAGTCATTCAAGAAACTAAGCTATGTGTGAATAACTAGGCATCATAACCTAGCTGTCAGATTCTGAGTTGTCACACTTACATTATGATATATAACACTCCATGATTTCAATTTTATTTGTCATGGTAGTTTACAACATGAGAGAGAGTGTACGTTCCCCGTGGTTTAACATGACACTAAGCTTAAATTTAAGCCTATGAACGGAATTTTCAATGTTATCTAGTTTGCATAGTTGTAAAGCTGCAGAATAGAAACAGAATGAATGTATGTCTATCTATATTAATCAACTATCAGCATTTATTTACTTAGGATTTACCATATGGTTCAGCCCTTTAGATCATCTGGGGACAGATTTTCAAGATCTCAGTTTCCATTGTGACCCAATGTGCTGAGCTCTTTTGCAAAGTCAGTCACTTATTTTGGTGTCTAAATGAGAGCGCAGACTTTTTGAAAAAAAGGCTTCCTGTCTTATATCTTACCTCCAGGTGGAAACTATACTTAAAAGAAAAGCCAGTGTAATTCCATATGTGAGAAAACATCCCTTTTGCTCTTTGCAGTGAACAGTTTACATGTTGAAGAATTGGAATTGATTAGATATTTTAGCTTCTTTTACTGCATCTTATAAACGATCACAAAATTATACAGCCCTTTTAAAAATATCCAGCTACATTATTTCTCAGTGACTTCACATGGTAATAAATTGCATCAGTCTCCTTTTATATGTTAGTTGATATGCTCAAAGAATTATAATAGATTGTGGAGGGATGATTTTTTTTTCTGTATAAACCTTGTTAGTGACATGGTTAATTCCTGTCAGACATGATCATCTAGATGTTTTATAATTCTATTTTGAATTGTTTCAAGCAATCAGTTTACCTTTCTGAAGTGTAATTGACCAGTTTTAATGCATAGAATAGGACAGATCCTCAGTTGGTATGAGCTGGTGCAGTTCCATTTGCTTCTATGGAACTATGCTGATTTAAACCAACTAATGTTGTGTGGCCCTATGACTTTATCCTCCGTCTCACCCCACACACAGATTATATATATATATGCACACAACCAGAATGTTTGCTGTATATATTAAACAAAATCAGTCTAGTCTTCCAATGGAAAATTCAGAGTTTTTTCCCTCCAGAATTTGTTCAAAACTTGCTAATTGTCCATATGTTAAGACAATATATTGTCAGTAACATTGTTTTTTGTAAATTTTGATCATTAAAATGTACTTTAAAAATTTGAAAATGACATAACGTTTAAAAAAAAAAGTATAGAATTATTTCCCAAATATAATGAAAGCACAAAAGAGTAACATTGTCACTCAGTTATAATTATACTATGATTTTGTTGCAAAACACACCTCTCTGGCCTAAATGTGGAGTTTTACAGTGTGCTCAAATGAAGTCTTTACAAATTTAGTTTATTTCTTTTAACCTTGTCATAGTGCTAAAACAAATTGCAGTCTCTTACTAGCAAAAGTGATGATGCTGATGCAGTGGCAGATTAGCCGCTGGGCCAACAGGGCCCGTGGCCAAGGGCCCTGCCAATTGGGGGGGCACCGGAAAAATGGGCACCCCGGTGCCCTGACCCACTCTGCCTGCCCACCCACCTGGCAGACCTGCTGGGAAGTGGGGTCAGGGAATGGGGTCTTCTCCCAGTTCCTTGCAGGAGCACTGGGTGGATGGAGAGGGGCATGCCCCCATGCCCTAACTCTGCTCCCCGACTGGAGTGCCGGGCGGGGGTGCAGGGCGGGCCAAGCCTGCGTGCCCTGATCCCATTTCCCTGGCAGGAGCGCAGCGGGGGTGGAGGGAGGGACTGCAGGTTGAAGGGGTGGGAGGGGCCCCTACTTGCTGTGGCCTAGGGCCCCACAAAACTGTAATCCGCCTCTGTGCTGATGAATAGCACTTAGAGATAAGAGTAAAGGTGTGGAAAAGCAGCATGTGTGTGTGGAGCAGCTATGGGAGATAGAAGGGAAGAATTTCTGTGCATGTCAGGATAGAAAAGGAAAGTTTTTTTCAGGGAGTATAAGAGGGCCTGAGTCTGATCGCACACTGATGTAATTTAAAAGTAACTAAGTTGAAATCAGTGAAGCCACACAAGTGGGTAGCCATTAGAGAGATCAGAATCAGATCCAAAAAAATGGGAAAAAGGCTACTTAGACTATGAACACTTTGGATCAGGTGCCATATTTTTGTTGTGTGTTTGTACAATGCTTAGCACAATGGGGTCCTGATACATACTGGGGATCTTAGGTGCTAACTCAGTACAAATAAATAATAGTACTAGTCCAGGGGTGAATAATGGATTTTTCTACTTCCTGGTAATTCTGAAAAAAAAATAATTTCACATCAAATCAAACCCAAATCTTTAGTAAATCAAAAAGTTTAAAAGAAACCATTGTGTTGAACTAAATTGTTTCAATTTTGAACTTTCAAAATTTCCTTTTAAAAAAAATAAAAGTGTAAACAAAACATCAAAATGTTGCAGTTCAAAAATGTCAAGGTGAATTTTTGGGGTTTTTTTAGGGGAATTTGTTCAAACTTGATTTTCTGACTAAAAGAATTTGGTGTAATCTACATGAATTCAGTGAACGTCTTTGTCAAAAAATGCCACTCAGCTCTACTCACAAGACACTTAGTGCCCGATTCGGGTCTCACTTCCACCAGTATAATTTGGAAAGTAGCCCACTGAAGTCAGTTGATTTACACTGTAATATACTGGACTAAGTAAATGAGATCAGAACTAAAGCACTGAGCTCCTTCTTTTCTGAAATCTTTTGAACCAGTGCCATTGCAGGATGAAAATTACAGTGGTTAGATACAGGTGACCTCTTCCTGGAATAGCATCTGTCATGAAACACTTAACTAGAATTGCCTCTCAAATTGTACCTTGCTGAAAGGATTGTAAAATAGAATTGACTCTAGATACTGAGATGGTGGGTGATGGTAAAAATTTTGACAAAGGAAAGGTTGCATAGTAAGTGACTCAAATTTGAGATTTCTATGTAGGAAATGTAACTGTACCATTATCTGTCAAAGTATTGGCTGATTATTTGATGTAATGCTAAGTGGCAGCAACCAAGCAAAAGTGTTGTTGATACTAAACTTGTAAAGATTAACAATCATTCAGAACTGCCAGAAAAGCTAGAGCAACAGAAAGACTGTGCTTCACTCATAACTGCTGTTACTCATTTCAGCATATTGCACCATCATAACCTTGATGGACACTTATTAGATGTTAGATTATTAATATCAGATTAACCATTTGGCCACATCTGTGTTTTTAAATTTATTCTGCAGGGCACTCCTCTACACATTGGACATAACAATGGGAATCTTTGCACCGGGGAAAACATAAGGGACTTCAATATAGTTCAAATAAAAATTAAAGACAGAAAATTTGTAAGAAATCTCCCCCACGCATACCTTTTTTTTTTTTTTTTTTTTTTGTATAGCTGCAAATCACAGGTTTTCTGCAGTCAAATTAAGATGCTGTAAGCCAGGGTTCGGCAACCTCTGGCACTCAGCTCGCCATGGTAAGTAGTAAGCACCCTGGCGGGCCGGGCCAGTTTGTTTACCTGCTGCGTCAGCAGGTTCAGCCAATTGCGGCTCCCACAAAGCCACAGCCAGCACATCCCATGCCACTTCTTGCCGCCCCCATTGGCCTGGGACGGTGAACCACAGCCAGTGGGAGCTGCAGTCTGCTGAACCTGCCAACGCGATCACAGAGGATCACAATACAACCAGTCAAATATTACTTTGCAATATAGTTAGATGCTGTGAGATTAAAGCATGAACTAACACACAAGTATTCAATAAAGACGAAACACATTGTTATAATTCAGAGACCTGTTTTATTAACCATACTAACACATAGAGCCATAGTGAACACAGCTATGTTTTTGACAGCATTTAGTTGAAACATGGAGACTTTGGGATGAGCTGGCAACTGGTCTGCCAGAGTCACACTTCATTCCCTTCATTCTGTGCCAGGCTTTGCACTTGCACTGGTATGAATCTGGCTGGTAGTTGGTTATGTTTAATTTACATAAAATATCATCCCCTCCCTTCCCAAAGAGGACCAAAGAAGGAAAGAGACAGATGCAAACATAAATAAAGCACCATTTCAGATTTCTGTTTAAATTAAGGGGAGCCATACAATGTCTAACAATACTTCCTCTTTTCGGTTTCTATATGTTTGGTCCTGCGGGGTTTCTTTGCACAATGAATTCTGACACTAGTCTTATTCAATATCATTATTAAGGCTCTATTGTGGCAGTTCTGCACTGGGCACAGTAAGGAGCCTTATCAGCAGTGCTTCCAGAGCTCCCAGGCACATGAGGGGAGCACGTCTTCTACTATGCTGCTCCTGTGCCCAGCCAGCCGCTTCTCATGAAATGTTTTGATCACATGGCATACACCTAAATTTGGGTTTGGTTGTGTTTGTATCCTTCATTGCAGTGTCCCTAGCTATGGGAGAAATGAAATCCACATGCACTTCAAATTCAGGAAATAATGCTAAATGTAAGGTCTGCATCTCTGCAGTTTGATTTGCTCTTTTCTTTCTTTCTTTGTCCAATCTATCTTAAGCTTTATATTGACAACCACCCATCAGCATAGCCTGGGAGAGCCTCTCACTTAAAATCAATTGCAAAAGTGAAGTCCCTTGGGTACTTTATGGAATCTTTGGCAGTCCTTCCTGTCAGGTGTCAAAACTCTGCTTTCATTTAGTTTGTGTGGAGTTTGCTTTAGTCTTTACATACATATATAAGAATATATATTCTTGCTTGATTATGTGCTGGGGGTTTAGAGGTAGATCTTCAGCTGGCATAAATCAGAGTCGTTCCACTGAAGTCAGTGGGGAGACACCAGTTTATGTCATCTGAGGAGTTGCCCTGTTTTTTAAAAACAAAAAACACAAAACAAACAAACAAACACTGATATAGCATTAAAAATATTATTTTGCCCTGCTGCTCAACTTTAGAAATTGTACTCTTACAAGGCGCAAAAGTGATGACCTTAGCACATCCCTAGCATTAAGTTATGAGCTTAAAGAATTATGGTAAAAAATAGTGCAGTTTGAATTATTTACAAAATTTTTGCTTATGCACCAACTTCAGTATGCTGTGGCATTTCCTTATGTGGCTTGGTATCCCAGGTTATAACTGTTCAGGAAAGGAAAGCTGCTCTATTAAAGGGATTAAACACAAAGGCATTAACATAACTTAATGATCTCCTGAACAAGGACACTGAGGGCAAGCAAAACCTGTATAGAGGTTAATTACAATTAAAAAACAGGAGATACTTAATTATGTCAGCTCAAAGTTCAAGAAACTCAAATCTCTTTATAAACCCATCTTCTTTAACTCATTAGTGCAAACACCTTCTCAAAATTAGCATCCATCACCAATTTATAATATATTTAAGAGACCTCTCTGATATATGGCACAGGTAAAGACCTTGCACTAATTGGTTAAGTGTAGACTACGTTAACAAAGGAGAGCTAACTACTGTACCCATGACAAGTCTTCAGAAGTTAACCTTTTGAATATAACAAGTGAGACAAATTGTTATACAACATTGTGGGTTCTCTCTGTGTAATACCATGATAATTAGCATAATCACATTATTCATACTAAAAGAGTACAGGCAGGTGTCTAATGCTGCAGAGATTACTACGTGTTAAAAAAAAAAAAAGGACCAAACCAATTTTTTTTAATGCAAGTTCTTTGAGTTGGATGCGTAATTCCTATAACTCTTTCTCAAGAACTTCACTATAAAATGGAAGAATAAATGACATTACTCTGGATGTGCATAGATAGAGATGGTTAGCTGTTAACTATGGGCAACATTTTCAAAAGCCACTAGTGATTCTGAGGGCCAGATTTTTAAATGTATTTAGGCTCCTATGGATGCAGATAGGTACTTCTGAAAATCACACTAGAAGCCTATGCACCATGTAAATTAGATGCCTAGACACTTTTTAAAGTCCAAATAGGTCTCTCTATGCATTTTTAAGCATTTTAAAATCTGGTGCTAAGTTCCTAAATTTCGGGAGGCCAAAACTGAGTAAAATTAGCCGGGTCTGATTTTCAGGAAGTGGTAAGCACCTGTCCTCTGTTATTTAGGCTCCCTACAATCTATCTCAAATTGGGCATCCAAAAATCAGGGCACCCAACATCACTAGCCTTTTTTAAATATCTTGACCTATAGATTTACCCTATCAGATATTAAATATTATCTTAAGATTTTGAATTAAAACACTCAAAATTCAGGCAATAATAATAATTTAAAAAGCTCAGTTTCTCAGAGGGCTTCATTGTGGCTTTACCATGAGGCTTGAGCAAGAGGCATCATATTGTTCCAATCCCCAGGAGCAGAGATATTTGCATCCTGTTTTTTCCTATGCCTGTACGTCCCGTTCAGAGCACAGCATATATTACCTGGCATCAGAGTGCATTGAGAGGGTGAAGCAAAGGCTCTTTCTATTCGCTGCCCTCCCACCAATATGTACGGGGGGGAGGGTGAAGAAAGTAGTGGCTACCCTACAACTCCTCATATAGCTACCCATAGTACGAACAGCGAATGCAGGAGAATAAAGGGGTGCCTTTCATTCTGCACACACATATTCTGACTGCTATTTCCCCACCTCAGTCACAGGATGGGCCATTGTCTGGTGCAGAGTAATGTTAGCATGGCCATGTTGCTCAAGTTGTGCATTTTATACACGTACATTTTTCAGTGCAAACCTGAATATAGTAATGTTCATATTGAAAAAGCAAGATAGAAATAGAAAAGGAGCATAGATACTATAGCAACTTCAGTAAAGCTTGTTGAAGACTCATTGCAATCAATTTAGTTGGTAAATTTACCTCTATTCTTTGTCTGTTACTAGATCATGATTTTTATTAATTTACTGATGATTTCAAATGGTCAGATAAAGAATTTGTGAGAACAAGACTACAACTGTTTGTTTAACTCTTTGTAGGAAATATTGTTTCAGGTATGCACTATTCACATATCAATATTTGCATTTTGTGAGTTGTCATTTAAGTTACAAGGCATTGTTTCTCTTCCCCATCTCAATGGCTTAACCTCTGGAAATGACTTTATTTTCCTCCTGTCACACATGTTCTCCTTGAACAAACAAATTTTGGGTAATATACACCTCTACCCTGATATAACACTGTCCTCAGGAGCCAAAAAATCTTACCGTGTTATAGGTGAATCCACGTTATACTGAACTTGCTTTGATCCGCTGAAGCGCACAGCCCGGCCCCTCAGAGCACTGCTTTACCGTGTTATATCCAAATTCGTGTTATATCAGGTCATGTTATGTTGGCTTAGAGGTGTGCTAAAATTTGACATCGGTGAACATTCATGTGAACCAAACTTCGCTCATGTGAATGCAAAAACCAAAATGAAAAGCATATGTGTAACAGGGCAGCCTCCTCGTGTAAGGGCCAAGAGACCTCAGGCCTTTCACTTTTTTTGTTAGCCCCACCCAATCTCACCTATTCAGGTATCAGATTTAAAAGGAGGAAAGCCCAGCAGGTGAGTGCTGTCTGGGGGGAGAGCAGATAAGCTTGAGGTAGCATGAGGAATTGGAAAGTCTGAGAGAGGCTAAGAAGTCTAAAACCAAAGCTGTGATGCATGGGTCAGGAGGAAGCTGGTAAGGCCAGATTCAGGATGGTGTGTAAAGACTATGCCCAAGAGGAAGCAGACATTTTTGGACTGAACTACAACTTGGCAACTGAGGGGGAAAACCCAGCAGTTAGGGGCTGGCTGTCAGGAGAGCAGAAGGAAGGAGCTCAAGGAAGGCAGAGGCCCATGGAAGACTCCAGGTAGAAAGAACTGATCAGAGGAGAACATGGAACAATCTAAAGCTTAAGTCACCTGGATCCCATGCAATGGCTTCCTAGCCTGACAAATTGGGAGATCATTGTTTCCTGTCCATAGCAATATTTTGTATATTGAGATTACAGGCAGAATTAGAAATTTAGATAAAATTAATTCTAAAGAAACAATGAAAGTTGCAATATTCAAACAAATGAGAGAAAGTAGGCATTTATTGCTCGCTGTTCCATGCAGGATACCCGAATTTTCAGTTGAATTGGATACCGTGGTCTCAGGGTAGCTGATTAAGTGCATGTTGTACATATCATGGAGGAAGTACGGGAGTTACTTTGTGTATTATCAACTGCTGCCTAAGGATGACCAAAAAGCACTTCTAGCATAAGTTGTAGGGAAAACTTTGTACATGGCTATATTAGCCCAGTGGCTGATGTCACAGAAAGTGACCAAGCAAAGAGGAGGTACATAGAGGAAATACAGAATAAAATGTAAAAAGCAATGAGTATTTCCCTAGGGTAAGTTCAGAAACATATGGGGAAACAAATGTATTAGCTTCAGACAATTTAAAGAGTCAGTCATATTAAAAATCATATACTGTTAAGCACATCTAAAAATTTGTAACATAATGGAAATAACACCTTTTTAGTGCTCTGTGTGCCCTTAGAATAATTTTAAAAGGTAAAGTACCATAATGCCAGCAGCATCACCAAAGGCAATAACCAACTCTTGATATCTAATCGAGGAGTGTTCAACATATTCCTCATAGATTCACAGAGTTTAAGGCCAAAACTATATATAATATATTAATACACATGGATATTCTTATCAACTGTATAGGGAAATTAAAATATTTGGCCCAAAAGGGGTCAGATTAAGGCTAGAGATCTGTGGGCTTTGACTGGTGAAGTGGCTAATTTAGGTGAATAGGGGAAATTGGTGATATTGAATAACTGCCTATTCTGTTGGTTTTTACAATCTGCATTGGTGGGCTACAAAATCTAATGACCTTCTAATCTAACTATTTCTCAGTGAGTGTTCAAATGAGTGGGGTATACAGACTATATATTCAAAATCCTCTTTTGAGTTGGAATCCAAAGAATTCCTTCAAGAAAATATGCCACCATAACTTTCTGCAATGGACACTTTTACATTCCAGTCATGCATATAGGCAGGTAATACAGATGCCCTTCACAGCTGATAGCTGAAGAATTTAATTTTCTTCCAGGTTTAGATTATTACACATTGTCATGCCTATTATGATTGCCACGTGTCTAATTCCAAATGGAGCAATTAGTTTACTTTTTATTGAAAATCATCCTCTTCTCCCCCTTGCAAGTAACAGATTCTAGATGGACCCCAAACACTTGATGTCAGCAAGCCTGTGGCTACCTATTTATATTGAATTTCTGGAGAATGGAATCTTCTCCATAGAGAAACAAGATACTTAAAGGTTAGGTCATGTAGACGTTCCCCTTCTCCATCAACTAGCTCGTTAACAGACATCCAGTGTGAGAACTCAAATATTTAAGGATTCAGAATACTGGACCTGATAGAGCTAGTATCATCTTCCCTGATAAATATCTTCCTAGATAGGAACAATGGACAGAGTTTCTGGAAAGAAGTGATATTGTCTTGTATCAGCTAGAAACAGCTGCCACTGCAGCTTGTGTTAAGAAAACAGCACATCTGGCACTGGTCTCGGGGTTGACTGTAGACAACAAAGTAAGGAGGGAGGAGATTCTGGGGAAGGGTTTGTATTACACAATTCTCATCTTTTCTGCAGAGGCCACAAGGCCTTTCAAGTTACGTGGAGTTGCATATTAGTTACACAATGGGTTTTTTAAAATGTTTGAATCTTGATGAGTGAGCTCTTTGGACAAACTGCAATTTATATGTGAGCACTTTGGTCAAGGAATGCTTTAGCTTAAATCCCTTTCAAAGGAAGCACTTGAAATATCTATCTATTGATGGTACTTATATGGCCTTCAGTAATATAATATCTAAGTGTCTCATGATCTTTCAGTGTATTTACCAGCAGATTTGAGCAGAATAAACTTTCTAGGTGAATTGATACCTGCAAATATTGGACCTACACACACACTCACACATGAATGTTGGCACTGAATGGTCTCCATTGCTTTATGCTTCCATCTCTGTCTCTGATCAAAACCAAGTTCTAATCTACACTACAAAGTTAGGTCAATTCAAGGCAGCTTACATCAACATAACTGTGCATGTGTCTACACTTAAATTTGTCTCCCACTTATATAAGCGCCCCCTTATGCCAACATAGTAAAACCACCAACCTGAGTGGCATAGAGCCACAGTCAATGTACTTAGGTCAACACAGTGCAAGCGTAAATACTGCATTGCTTATGTTGACCCTAACTGTCCTCCAGCAGATGTCCCCAAATGCCCCAGACTGATTGCCCTGCCACAATTGTGAACTTCACTCCCCAGGTGTCATGTAGACTGGAAGCCTTCCTTTTCCTTTAAAGCCCTGTGAATTTTTTTAATGCCTTTTCCTAATTTTGCAGCTTGGAAATCACACCTAGCAGTTCTTCATTGTTGAGTGCAACTGCCCAGTTGACCATGCCAGCTACATGCTCCAGACGCATTCCTGCCTGAGATACACAAAAGATATTGGATCCCCTGGGTCTGTTGGGAGAGGAGCCTGTGCAGGCACAGCACCAAACCAGCCATAGCAACATTGGCATCTATAAGCAGATTGCTCAGGGGATGCAGGGGAAAGAGCTATGACAGGAACCAGCAGCAATGCCGTGTGAAAGCCAAGGAGCATACCAGAAGGCCAGGAAGGCCAAAAATCGATCTGGGGCCAAGCTGCAGATCTGCTGCTTTCACAAGAAGCTGCCACCCTAGACACTTCCAAGGAGCCTGAGCAAAGGGCCTGGAAGATGAACATGCAGACAGGATGAACATTGCAGACAGCCTAGAGAAGGAAAGAGTGGAGAGTAGAAAGGCCCTTGAGACCCAGCAAGAAAGGGAGAAGGTGATGCACCAGGACATACCCTCCTCCTCACCTCCCTGCCGCAGCTCATTGAGAACTCAATATTGGGACCTCCCTGTGCCCCCTAAAATGTTCTTATTTGACATCAGGGGTTGCTGTACTACCTCTACCACTCCACCCGGGGGGACATTAAAGAATATTACAGCTTCATATACACGGACATATGGAAGCCACAGTTGGTGTATGTGTATCTGAAATAGACATGCAGGTTCTTTCCCCTTCACAAGTTCTGTTCTCGTTATAAATTAAGTTTTATGAAGTCTTTAATACATTGGTTTTAAAATTGCACAGGGCTCCCCCCCCCTTTTTTTTTTTGTTATACAATAAAATTCTATTTGGAACATAATTCATCTTTATTAGTTCACAACATATGCTGCTTGAGTGCTCAGCAGTTCTGAAAGCAACCAATTACCTGTTACTCACAGTGTCACACAGCCTATAGGATCATTCATAAACAAAATTAATAGGTTCATTGACAATGTTATATTCCTACATGTACAGCAATCACCACATAATTCCTACCAGGCCACAAAAGGCTAAGGTCAGGTAGAGCACACTGCAACAACACACACTTGTGATGGGGTGTTCGCCGCAAACCATCATAGAAGGGGTTAATGAGGCTGAGGAGAAGCCAGTTAACTACATAGGCCACAGCTGAGGGGATTAGCTGGCCTAAATAACCCCTGAATAATGATGGAACCCAACTGGGAAGGAACAGGTGGTGCTAGAATAAAGCAAGGCTGGCAGTAAAAATGGGCTGCAGTGAGGGAGCCTGTGTCCGCTCTCTGGGCAGTAGAGAGGGAAAGGAGGGAAACTAGGTGGAGAATGTGAAAGAAAAGGCCAAGGGACCCATTTCAGATTTTGGCAGGGGGACTTTAACCATGATTCCAGGGGCTACTTACTTAGGTACCTGAAAACTCTAGAGTTTGTTTGTTTTGTTTTTGCAGATGATAGCTTAGAAATTAGCTGACAGGAGCACTGTATCTAATTCCTATATAAAGAAAGAAAAATAATAAATATTAGACCTTCTCAACTCTAATACTGACAGTGTTCTGACATCTTGTGTCAAGTCACTTAAGAGACATCCATTAGGTTTAAAATTTTAATGTGTATTCTTACTTTGTTACAAACTCTTGAATACAACAATTGAAACAATTGTTTAAAAATCTACATTATTTTCTATTATTTATGCTACTTACTTTTTGCAGTTCCCCAAGCTTGGAATAGATCATTTAACTTTTGGAAACATCCTACTAGTGCAAGGCTCCCTGAGTTTATACTGCACCTGACTGGGGCTCTAGGGGTGTTACCATAGTACAAGTAGTAATAGACTGGAAACAGGAGTGAAACTGACACTTTCAAATCACTTTCACAATATTGCCAAACACAAATGTTCAAAAAATCATGAGTCAAGCTCACCAAAAATCATTTGTTTGGCTTAAAATCATGAGATTATGTAAAAATAATAGATTTGGTGTTCTTTTTATTTTCCTTCAGCTTTTTGAGCCTCTGGGGTCACATTTTGAAATGTTCTCCTCAGCCACAAGGGCTAGAAACTTATTTTCTTTAAGAATGAATGTTGAAATCATCACATATCCACATACCCAGGAGCTGTGGCTTTAAAGAAAACAATAGTTATCATGAGATTCATGACAAAATCATGAGAGTTTGCAACACTATATTCACTTCTGTTTAAAAGCTAATTACTTTACAGGAGGCTCTTAAACACAACACTACAGTGATTGAGTTGCAGTTCTCCCAGGAGCATATTTAAAACCAAACACCAAGAAAATTCCACATTTTAAAGTTGAAAAACGGATTGAGTCTTCTGAGGTATATCAGGGGCATTGCAGGCAGGAAAGGAAAATAAACAGGAACAGGAGCTCTGAGAAGCTTTTCCTCTTTAAAAAAAAAAAAGTTGGAAGGTCAAATCTTCCAGTCCTTAATCAGGTAACATTTCTATTGCTGTCGGTACTTCCACTCGTAGATATTAACACGTGTTCAATAACTATGAACTTCATACTTAAATATCCGAGCCATCTTATCCAGTGCTCCACATGTTATGAATATTGGCTCAGGGACTGCATTTTCTGGCATATTCCGAACAGTGCTGAGCACACAGATGGTGCCCGGTGAATAATACAAATCAATTTTATGGACTCTATGGATGCAATTTCTGTTCTTTGTTACGGAATTAGCCTGAATACAGATGAAACCCTAAGATTTTGAGGCATAAACACATCTGATTCTCATGTGAGACTTTCTCATTCCTTCCTTTTCTCAAACTCAGAACAAATAAATGACTAAACAAAATGGTTTTCAGATAAAATGTAAAATTGCACAGCAGCCATTGCTCTACAACCCAGCATGGGGAAGAACCTGCCACCTCTTGGGGTTAAGTGATCTCCTCTCATCTGACTCTTGTTATCTCTCTTTCTTCATCCTTCCTGACCTCTGGGCTGCTTTTCATGCAGTCAACCATGACTCACCTAGGACCATTTGCTGGTGTCTCAGAGAACTGGCCTTCTTGGTTTTGCTCCCATTTATCAGAGGCCTCTTTTTTTTCCCCTTCAGCATGCAGCAGAGGGCTAGGCTGGTCCAGTGGATAGGGAGCTAGCCCTCAGAGACCTGGATTCTACTTCCCAGGTATGACTTCAGGCCAAGTGCCTTAGGGACCCCAGATGCAGCTACGCATCTTGTGGGGTTTACAAAGCTCCTAAGCACTTTTGAAAATGGTACTAGGTGCCTAAATATCCTAAAAAATCTGGCCCTGAGTCTCTTTGTGCCTCAGTACCACATCTGCACAATGGGGATAACAGCACTGCTCTACATCACAGAGGGGCTGTGAAGAGAAATAGGTTAGACATTGTGAAGTGCTTAGATACTACAGTGATGGGGCCACAAAGTACCATGGGTAGAGTGGGAACCTCTCTATACCACTGCTATCCCTTCCTTTGGTTTTGGTCCCTTCTTTTCACCTATGCTCCTCACATCGCCCTCTTTTCTGAATGTAACCTTGGTACAGAGGGCTTCGCTGTCTTTCTTCTGAGTCCCCTGCATTCTCTCTTCAAAACCCGCCTCCTCTCGCCCAGAGAGTTTCCCTTTTTACAGGATCATCCAATGACTTTCAGACCCTTAATTTAATTACCAGCCCTTTAATCTTAATCACCTTGCATCTGTTTATAAACAGAATACTGACTCTCTGCCCTAGGGGCACAATCTGGGAGCAGCACCCCTCCTCTGCAGAGCTCACATTCCACACTCAAGCTGTACTGCAGTTAAGATCTCCACCTGGGGCTAGGACATGCACCACAAACATCTCTCCTGTATAAAACTTGGGGTGGGAGAGGGCAGGAACCCCCCTGTACCTCCTAAGTGGCACCCCTGGAAAAGACTCAGGGAAAAGTAGCAAGGTTTAAGAGGATGCAGACCTTGGCCAATAATTAGCTGGTTCCTGAGCTGGAACCTGGAGTAGAGGGTGGGCATGGGTTCCCCTCCCTGACACTGGGGAGTGGCGCTGGTTTGGGCAGTGATAGGAAGACTGCCATCCTGGGGGAAGAAATTGTGATAACCTGGAAGGGGAAAACAAACAGTGACCTGGTTGGGGTGCTGAGCCATGAAGGCAGGGCACCCTGAATCACAAAGGGTGAGGGAACAGTGTCAGGGTGTGCAGCGAGGGGGTTATCAGAAATAGAAAGAACAAATCCCCAGATTTGGCCTCAATGAGGCACAGGGAGTGGACCCTGTGATAACACTACTTTGGCTTACTGCTAAAATGGTCTTTTAAAGCCTCCTCCAGCCATAAAGCTCTGTGTTGAGTTATTCTAATCACCCTTTTATCTGGCTGTTCAAATTCAGCAGACCCATCCTTTCCACCTCTGCCCCTGAGGAAACCTTTCCTATTTGCTTCACATATATTATGCAGGAAACAGCAGGCAGCTATAAACACTGGGATACTTTTCTCACTGAAGTCCAATCTTGTGAGTAAACAACACCAGCATCCCTTCAAATGACCAAAAGCATATTATATGTCATTATGCACCTGCTGAGATGGTAGATTAATCTTTCCTTGGTGCTGTTGAGGTGGCCAGTGTATGGTTTTGTGAGCCAGGGAAACCAGGGTAGGCTAGGTCCCCCAGGATCACTATTAACATTTTAACATTCCCAATGGTAATCAGCCATTCAAGAAAGCCAGCCCCTGCGTGTATCTTTCTGAAGAGTACTGTGTTTTTGAAGATGTGAGCATCATGCACTTTTTCTGACCAAACCACATTGATGTTGATGAAGCATCCCCGGTGATCCACCAATGCTTGCATAACCATAGAAAAGTAGCCCTTTCTGTTGTTATAGTCAGTGGCAAGTGGATCTGGTGCTGTAAAGGGTATGTGTATGCAGTCTGTTGCTCAATCACAGTTCAGGAACCCCACTACTGCAAATCTATCTACACTATATCCTGCACATCACCTAGAATCTCAGTTCTTCATAGCAGGAGATGATTAATTCCCCTGCACACTTGCATCATAATGGCCCCCAAAGTGCATTGCCTGAATCCAAAATGATTCCTGACTGACTGGTAGCAATCTGGCAATGCAAATGTCCACAGTGTGATTTCCATTTACTTCTCCACTGTCAGTGCAGCTCTTATTTTAGTATCCCTGTGCTGGCGGGCTCGGGTCATCTCAGTGCACAGATGCAGGAATGTGGCCTTGCGTATCCAAAAGTTCTGCAGGCAGTGCTTGTCATCCCAAACCTGCATTATGATGTGATCCCACCAGTCTGTGCTTTTTTCTTGTGCTCAGCAGCAGTGCTCCACCATCTGCAGCTGTTCTGTGAACACCAGGAACAACCTTGAATTTGTTCTTGCTGTCCTCCAAAAAATAACCTGTCCTCCAAAAAATCATCATGTTCCTCACTCCTACGGTTCTTTTTGCATCTCTACAAATGCTGCAAGATCATGCACCCTATGTTTGCAACACTCATGAAAATAGTGAAGAGCTGTGCAGGCTCCATGCTGCTGTCAGAGATGGCAGAGAGAAAAAAGGGTCGCACCAGGTTTCTGGGACTTTGAAAAAAAAGGTGTGAAATTATGGGAATACAGATAACATTATGGTATGGAGACAATTGCAAACTGAGAAATTGATCCTCTAAACCAGTTCTCAACCAGGGATATGCATAACCCTGGGGGTTACGCAGAGGTCTTCCAAGGGGTACATAAACTCTTCTAGATATTTGCCTACTTTTACAACAGGCTACAAAAAAAGCACTAGCGAAGTCAGTACAACTAAAATTTCATACAGACAATGACTTGTTTATACTGCTCTATATACTATACACTGAAATGTAAGTACAATATTTATATTCAAATTGATTTATTTGATAATTATATGGTAAAAATGCGAAAGCAAGCAAGTTTTAGTAATAGTATGCTGTTTCGAAACCCCGGTCTGAGGAACACTGCAGGAAAACTCTACTGCCCATCCTGTTTCCTAAATGTGGAAATACTATTGGTGGGACTCAAGTTCCCGTAAGGCACTCATGAGTACATAAACTGCTTAATTAGCTCGTTTGATGACTGTCTCTGTAGCATAACTTCAGTTTGAGATGGCTTTATACTGAACTACCATCTAATCTGAGAATTGGGCTCTCCAGCTCTAGGCTGAGTCACACTGGCAGGAAAATGCCGATGTGGACCTGTTTTGAGGATAATTAGGACATCCGTCTCTGGGGCTGTCAAACTATTAAACTAAAACTTTGCAATTCTTAATTTTTAAAATGGGTCATTCGATGAAGGTGTTTTCATTGGATTGTTTTTTTATTTATTTTTGTCTGCTTGTTTTGAAGTTTGACATAAAATGAAGCTATCAGAGGAAACACACACACACACACCAGCCTGGCTGCTGCCAGTTGCGGAGCGGTGAAGTGCATTCCCTGGGGAGCCCTTATCCCTGGCTGCAGGGAAGTTTTGGGGCTGGTTTTCACTCTCACAGTGCACATTGCCTAGGCACCCTGCACACGAAGCCCCAGAGAGGGCAGGTGCGGGTTGGGTCCCAGGGGCAAAGAATGGATCAAACAGCTGCCCTGCAGAGAGTGGGAGCAGCAGAGCTCCCAGCTCAGCACAGTTCCCAGCTCAGCACATCCGGGAGAGAGATGACCCCCAAAATACTGGCAGCTGGGAGCCACCTCCCACCATCATCTTTGATCCCTGCTCCAGGCAAGCTCTACAGATCAGCTAGGAGGAGCTGGCTCAAGAAGGGGAAACTCGCTCAGCCAGGTAGTAATGGTGTTTCCGTCTGCTGTGCTGGTTGCCTACAGCACTACTCCTCTGCTCCCAAGAATTCTAGTATACATCTGGAGGACATCAGGGACCCAGTCAAGCCAGGGCCTCATGCACATAGGAAAGCAATCAGGCTCAGAAACTAGGTTCCAACTTAACATGGGCTCAGACACCCCAGCCCTGCAGGGTCCTGGGACCCTGAGTCCGAATCCTAGGTTAGCACAATTGATGAGTGGATGCAAGGGAGATTTGACTTGAATCTGGGCTTACATTGCTGTATAGGCATACCCAAAGAGAGTTTAGGCAGCAATAATAATTTATTATTATTTTGTTAAGGCTGTGAGGAATCATTGAATTGGGTTTGATATGTGTTATGGCTGGATGTAGGCAGTCTGGCGTAGTTGTCAGAGGAGTCATGTTTACTGGGCAGAGAAGGCATCCTGGTTGGGAATGAAGCCAAGTGTCAGCACCAGAGTCAACTTCTAATTACCAAAGTCACAGTCAAGCAAGAGTTGGAACCAGGAGTCGAAGCTGAGGGTCAGAGCCAGGACTGGTAACTGCAGGAGAGGTGTAAGGAGAGGAACTGGAGGAGAGGAAAGGATCAAACATGGAGCAGGAGCACACTGGGAACAGGAGTGAAGACAGGAGTGAGAATCCATGTGGCAGAATCCAGAAGCAGAGCAGGAATCAGGAACAGGGTTGGATGGAGAAGACAGGCACAAGCAGGGTCCAACACAAACACAACAGAAAATCACCTTGTTGCTCAGACAAACTTCCTGTGCCTCCTTCTGTCTTAAATACCATGGTTGGATCAATCAGTGGAGCCAGGCAACCATCTAACAAGGTCCCCCATGGGTGGAGCCTTAGCTTAGGCTATAGTCTTACTAGCTCCTCGGCCCACCAGGTTTCAGCAGGCACTGTGTGGTGGCCAGGATGCAGCAGCTGTCTAGGGACTCTCACCCTGGGTTCAAGACCTGGGATATCACATTATGTACACAAGCCTCATGTTCCCTGAGACTGCTCACTTGGATAGAGCCCTGAAAATATATGTATCTCAGGTGGATGAGGTAATAGCTTTTATTGGACAAACTGTTGGTGAAAGGGAAAAATTGTTGAGCTTACACAGAGCTCTTCTTCAGATCTGGGAAACTTACTCAGGGCTTGTCTAAACTTATAGCAGTCCAGCTGCACTGCTGTAGTGCTTAGTAAAGATGCTACCTATGCTGATGGGAAAGATTCTTCTGTTGGCATAGGTACTCCACCACCCTAAGAGGCAGTAGCTATATTGACAAGATAAATCCTTTAATCAACATAGCGCTTTCTACACTGGGGTTTAGATCCCACACCTCTGAGCAATATAGTTATACCAACATAAGTTGCTAGTGTAGACCACGCATCAGAACATCACAGCTAAATACAAGGTGGAACATATTGTTTAGCATTAGTAGTTCATACATATTTCAAGGAACCATTCAAGATGAAGTGGCCTTCTAACATCCCTCCAGTCATAGAGAGGAAAGGAAAAGGGCAGAACATTTTAGGAGGTTGTTAGTGGGTTGCAGATTTTTGTGATAAGCCATAAATCCAGTGTCTCTATTCATACCATGATTTTTAATGTCTAGCAAAGTTATGAATTTACAATCTTTTTAACCTTGACTGCTGTGTAACATTGAATCCCATGCTCACACAGCCGATTGGTAGCAGGATGATGAGGCAATCATTTCCACAGCAGAAATATGTGTGAATGAGCATGAATATTAAGATTCATACAAATGAAATATCGTCTCTAAATATTCATGGAGCCAAAACCCACTCAAAAACAAATTAAAAGGGACATGAATATGGTCAAATCAAAATATGACTAGGAATTGACAAAATGGTTTAATTTTCTATGCTGTTCACCTACCACTAAAACTAAGTTGGTTTCTGTGCATTTTTTTTCATAGTTGAGTTTTTTGGCACACCCTAAGAAATTTCTAACTTCTGTTGGAAAGGAAGCTTCTGAACTAACTGCCATCAAAATTTATGGATGGCATGAAGAATTTGAAGCAAAATAGACTATCACATAACCACAAAACACAGAAATAACCTAGGTCCAGCTGTTTCAATGTCTTTGAATGTCAAAAAGCCATCCAGATGCATAGAAAATTGTTATAATGAGAGAAGTAGTACACTAATTAGATCTATGTTTCCCTATAGACAGTGTTAGAAAGGACACCAACTGTGTTACCCAATAAATAAGTAAAAGATAGTTTGTATGCAACACTATGATTCCTGTGATGTTATTTTGGAAGCTTTGGATCTGATTTACTGGAAAACCAAAATCTAACTAGGTGCAAAGATGTCAAAAAGACATCTCTTTTCATAAGTGGGTTTTTTTTTTTAATTTTCTCATTTAAAAGAATTTAACAGAATTGCTAGGAAAATATACATTATATTCCCTTTGTTCTATCACAGCAATAACACCACATGCATATTTACTTCAAAATAAGGCATACCATATAATTAATGCTTTTATTCAGGGCCGGCTCCAGGCACCAGCATTCCAAGCTGGCAGTCCCTGTTGTTTTTCCCCCAAGCAGCGTGCCGAATTGCTGCCATGGACAGCGGGGGACAGTCCGTCGGCTCTTAGGGCGGCAGGCGCGTTTCCGTGGCGGCGGCAATTCGGCGGCAGCTTCTATGTTTAGCTGTCCGTGGAGGTTTCAGCTAAACATAGAAGCTGCCGCCGAATTGCCGCCGCCATGGAAATGCGCCTGCCGCCTTAAGGGCACACGGACTGCCCCCCCCGCCTGCGACGGCAATTCGGTGCGCTTCTTGGGGCGGGGAAAACTGTAGAGCTGGCCCTGCTTTTATTATACTTTTTTTTACCTTCTATCATTATTAAAATGATTTAAAAACATGTATGTTCCCTTAATGTAATTCAAGACTATCAGTGATAGCTACTCTTATTCTGGAAGTTGCATGGTTCTCAGCAATCGTTTTTTTAATCTATGGGGAATTACAGACTGCTGAAACTGATGGGCATGCTCACTGCCTTCCATTCAGGCCAAATGAGGGAACAATTAAATGCCCCTTTGTTTATTGATAGCTGAAACAATGGAAGCCACCACCAAAAGAATGCAAACATAGGTACTGAGGATTGGCAGAGGCTGTGTGCATCTGTTTGTCAGAAGCAGCCAGAAAGCAAGCAAAAAAAGCAGTAGACACTAAAAGACATGTTAGGAGTGTGACTCTATGAGAGAGCCAAGAGAGAGGGCTTTTGGGACAGACTGCTGGCTGGAAAGGCAGGCTTGGACTTGTAAGCAAGAGAACTGCTTTCTGTCATTTGATCCTACTATGTTGAGGGAAACAGGACTTTGTGTATATTCATTGTAAATAAACAGGACTAAA
The DNA here is from genome assembly GCF_020497125.1 of Mauremys mutica. Lineage (NCBI taxonomy): Eukaryota > Metazoa > Chordata > Testudines > Geoemydidae > Mauremys > Mauremys mutica. The sequence continues at coordinate 104,866,479 of NC_059076.1, read as the reverse complement.
TCAAAGAAACACCTGATTCTATCATCAGTTTCTTCTACTAATGGAAACAATGTGTAAGGCCCCTATATTCCCTAACCACTCAAGCCAAAAGGAGTAACAGTTAATTTTACACTTGCTTAACTCTCACTAACTTCCTTTTGTCTGTTCTTAATTTAAAATTAGTTTAAATGTACCTTAATAAAAGTTTCAAGGCAAATATGTTGTCAAAATATAATTTACAGGCTCGCCCTAGGAATGAGGCATGTGCAGGTGAACCCCTGCACCTGCATGGCTCTTTGTAACACCAGGACCTAAATGTGCTGCTTTATTTGGCATTTACTATATTGATTGTATTAAATGATCATGTGAACTCATTCACTTTTCACACTGCTTTCCAATGTGTTAAGAAAATTGACTGAACTCTATTATTACAGTCCTCATTTGAGCATTTGTCTGTGTTGTCATCTTACACAAATTTGAATCAGATCTGTAGCTACAGCTCCATTATTTACTATTAATATTTTATTTTGAGAGCCCAGAAAGGTATTGGTGCCTCATAAAAATAAATAATCCTATTATCTAAACTGAACATTAAACAACAAATGTATGTCATAAACAGAGAGAAGAGGGACGGGAGGGAGAAAGGATAAGGGGGATGATAATTTTACCATAGAGTTGTTCAATAAGGTTATGATCCTGCAAAGTATTAATCTCAGTTAGAGTATCCATATGAGTTAAATTCTGCATGTACTTTTGAGAGCCTTATAGTATCAGGATTTTAATCACATACTTACCTGGGGATGATACACATCTGAATGTGGTTTTTATTCTTTTATCTAAGGTAAACAAATAAAATAACATCTTTTTCTCCCTGCCCCCTGCTCACTAACACAAAAGGATGGTAAAAGTGAAGTTTTAGGGTAGTTTTTTAAATGTATTGAAGCCCAAAAGAAAATTAGCAAGGGACACATATTGTCACACAGGCAAGAGGTTATACAAATGGCTTCAGACATCACCCAGCAAAAGTGAAGATTGATCTTTCAAGACAAACAGGGCCTACTGTATTACATAAAAAGACTCATTGTTCCTGAACATTGGAAAGACATAAGCTATTGTGTCCAATGTTTATCCTTTTGATGGGGTATATACCCTATACTGGCAGTGACAGCGTTAAGGGGAATTGGAGAGCCCAGTTAGCTCATTCTGTGGCACATGGATGGGAGACATGTGGAAGAACCAGTCTGGGTGATTCTTATAAAAGAAGAACTGCAGGGCAAGAGGGAGAGGAGGCCAAGGAGAGAGGTAGTTGAGTTTCTCTTGCTGGAAAAGGCAACACAGAGGGGACTGTAGAAAGGAGATTGTACTGTGGACTGTCCTTGAAGGGATTCTTGCTTGCGGGGAGAAGGAGAACTATACAGCAGGCCTGGGATAATAGAAGAAGCCCTCAGGGTCAGTGTCTTGGGAGGAGTTGGACCTCCAATGAGAAAGCCCTGAAACCTGATACTCTATGACAGAGTGAAGAAGAACTCTGCAGAGGCTAGAAGAAAGGTGGAGAGTCCTGTGGAAGAGTGACCCAAAGAAGGGTGGAACTATTTAGCTCTCTTGAGTTTTGAATTGTAACTTTGTTACTCTTGAAGGACTGGGAAGTTCACTGTGACCTGGCCAGAGGACCAAGTCACCACACAGACCACTTAAGTTTTGAGAAGAGTGAAGCAGAGGGCCTTCAATGCCAGGTCTTGTAATGAATAGACGCACTGGGATGGTGAGTTTGTCACAATTGTCCTACAAGACAAATGTTAAAAGGCAGCACTACATTTTCTAGGAATTAAATATGGTCCAGCAATAGATGGATCTCATATACCATTATGCTATGAATCCAAAATAATTATTTTCTGTTTCACAGGATTTTGTTCACTATTGTATACTAATAAGGTTACATATACAATTGTTCTCAGTGAATTAACACTATTCTATTAATGTAGCTTTTTGTGCTTCTGTAATTTTAGCCTGTTGTCCAGAAGCCTCTCTCTTTTAGAAGTCCTACAGAATGATAAACACTGTTGAAAGAATCTCTAAAGGTTTAGAGATTCCGTTTGGATCAAAAAATTGTGAACTTTTTGGTCCAGAGCTCAAGTTCAAGGTCTCTTGAGTTCTGCCATGCTTGTGAGATTTCTAGTATTTCCATGCTTTAGCTGGGCTCGATATTTTTCTAAGGTATTTGTGTTATATCACAAACAAAAATAATGAAACTGAGGTTATAAAAATTATTTACACAAAACAAATGAATCCATCAGCATTTTGCTTCCTGCATGATTTTTTGTTCTTTGCCCCTCAGTCATAGTGTTTTTCCTACATTTGGGCCTTGGCGGGTAAGATGATAATAGCAAATTGAAAAATATGACAGAATAAAGATTTCAGATTCCTGGAGTGAAATCCCAATCTCAATGGGGTCTATAACAAAACTCCTATTGTTTTCAAGGGGGCCAGGTTTTCTCCCATCAAACTGAGTTTATCAGATACATAAAAAAGAATTTGCTTTTTACGTTTAAGAATATTTTGTAGAGGATCTTTTCCTATACATCTTCTGTAAGAGTTTAATAATTTTCCATAAGAGACAGAAAAAGATTGGTGAAAAGTAGGAAATGAGAGATCTGTAAACAAAGCTTTTTTTTTTTAAGCAGAGATGCAAATAGAGTATTTCTAGCACCTTGTCAATAGGAAGCATGAATAATCAGATGAATGTATGATTTTGAAGACCTGTGCTGACTAAATAATACAACTTGAAACTTAGGTCTCCTGCAATCAAATATTATAAATATTAAAATAAATTATGTCCTGCAAATCATTAGAGTGAGCAAGTACTAGCTCTGGTAACTGATACGCCTCATCTGACAAAATTAGAAATGTCAAAAAATTTAGGAACCTTGAAAAGGTTATTTAAAGTTTATATGCATTTTACTGTTGAACTAACGTGTTAAGTGGCTATAATTAAAGAAGCAATCAGATTATCTAAAATGATTTTGTACATACAGTAGGTATGAGAGAGGGCTAATGGAGATGATGAGTGTGAAACAATATCTCAGATCAGTTATGCTGTGCAGAAAGAGATGCTAAATCTAAAAGGACCTGATCTTGCAGAGTCCTGAGTTCTGTCAACTTGCACTGAAGTCTATGGGAGTTAAGGGTGCTCACCATGTCACATGATCATGCTCACAGAAAGGTTATTACTTAAATCTGGGCAAATAATAGATTCCCTCCTTCCCCACCTGGCAATTCTGATTTTTTAAAAAATGTTCAGGGTCGAACCAAATATCAAATGTTTTGAAACTTCTGTGATTTGAAAAGTCAAAAATAAATTTGTTTCAGTTTGAATGAAATGTTTCATTTTGACAAAATCAAAAAGTTTAATTTTTATCTGTCACTTATTGATATCTTTGTTAGAAAATGTCATTTTGGAAATGTTGAAACAGAAGCTTTCATTTTTTTTCCCTACTATTTGTTTAGGTTTTCTGAACTAAAACAATTTGGTGAAATTGACCTGAATTTGTAAAAAGTGTGTGGTGTTAATCTGCATTTTTCATACAAAAAAGTACAAAAAATGCAGCTATTAGTACTGTTTTCATTTTTCAGTCCTCCCTCGCCCTAAGACATTATTATGCACTAATTATAATTGCCTGGTTATTGTATGGTGACACTACTGGATAAAGTAGAGTGTGCCTGTGTGCATTAACTATACATTTCCACTTAACAGGTCTGGATTCTTTCAAGGTTAGTTTTAACTATGATTTTCCTGGGATTATGTATGTTTTGCAGATAGGTATTTTTCAGTTATCATATACTTAACACTATATTCTGATATGTGCTCTCAAACTTAACTGCATTTTAGCATATTTTTATCTGAGAAGAGAGAGAGAGAGAGAGAGAGCATGAACACACACTTATATGGATGAAAAAGAGAGCTCTAGGAATCTCATGAACAAATACAGAAAAACACATGGAATTTAAATCTGTTGTCAGAGGGTTGCAGTAAATACAGTTGTCATGGGATCTCATCCCCACTTTGAGCTTGTGGGTTCAAAGATGGGGACCCGCATGTACTCTTCCCCCACCCTAACCCTTAGGGTAGGTCTCCTTTGCGCTGCCACCAGTCAGGTTAAAGTGTCTGACACACTGCCTGTCCCCAAAGCTTCCCCTGGGGAACCCAGATTCAAACCCTTGAATCTCTACACACAGGGAAGCAGCCCACTTCCCCCCTCCCTCTCCTCCTTCCAGAGATTTTCCCGGGGAAGCACAGATCAAATCACAGAGGGGGAAAGATTTCTTTCCTTCCCTCTCCCTTCCCTGCTTTCTCTGCTTGGAGACAACCCTTGTCTCCACAGAGTGGCGCCTAGCTTCCTTCCCCTGAATCCACAGGTAAGGAACTTAACCAAGTCCTGAACTTAAAAGAGTTTATTAAAAGAATAAAAGGAAGAAGAGAAAAAATACACAATCTCTATGAATCCAAGATAGACATTCATAGGGTCTAATCTTATTAATCCCTGGAGAAATTTTTCCCTTTTCCTCAGTACAAACAATACAGGCAAAATTACGAATAATCAATACAAACACACAGAATTGCAGACATAGGATTCTTATATGAAATTACCCAGTACTTCTAATACTCACTAGCTTGAATAGAAGAAATTAGTTCAGAGAGGCGAGCAGACTTGGTTAAGCGTCTGGTCTGGTGTAGGTCCAGACGGCTAAGAACTCAGAACAAAGAACACAGAGACCCAAGTTCCCGCTCTCTGGGATTTTCAAATTCTCTTCCCTGATTGGTCCTTTGGTCAGGTGTTTCACCAGGTCTGGGTTAACCCTTTACAGGTAGAACTTAACCCTTAACTAACTACTTATGACAACAGTCAAAGACCATAATAACATCCTTTATCCTTAAATGTCTTATCATGGTTGATTTACAGATAGGTTGCTATGATTAGAGTTGAATGAGAAACTAGTTTCCTGTCCTGTGAACATGTTCAATATTTCAGAAAAACTTCTTGTTCTGGTACAGAGCCATTTCAGAATAGCTAATAGGTTGGTGGTTAAAACACTCACATGGTTTGAAGGAGATCTAAATTCAAGTCTCTATTCCATTGAATTATATATTTATACAAAGTAGAATAGCTCCAACTGGGGGAGGGAGAAGGGTGAGAGAGACACACACAGACAGATAGACTTGACATTGTAGCCTATAGACCTAGCTTTAACATTTATTAAATACCCTTACTCTGGTGAGATGTAATATTGAGTTGGAGCAGGGACTTGAATCTGTGTCTCTCTCTTCCCTGATTAGTACCCTAACCGCTAGGTTATTCATTATTCTAAGGTGGTTCTCTCTCTCTCTCTCTCTCTCTCATTTGAAATTCTATCCCGGACTTGAAAAAATTTAATCAAAATTGGGGCTTTACCACAAAACAAATTCAATTTCAAAGAATCAGCATTTTTTTACAAACTACTTCATCACATTTTCAGCCAGTTCTAGCTATGATAAGGCCCAATCCAAAGACCAGTGAAATTGATGGGAGCCTATCCTTTGACTTCAATGGCTTTGAATAAGGCCCATATGTGGTGCATAATTTAGGCAGGCAGTTTGTAAATCAACAATAGTTTAAAAAATAGCAAAGAAAAAAAAAAGGAATGAAGGGAACGTTATCATCAGTTGAAGAAACTGAATGTCTGGCAGCCAGTCCTAAGAGCTTTGTTGGTCATTTATTTGAGCATTAGGGAGTTATTCCATAAAAGATAAAAGGAGTACATTAAATTACATTTATTCTTTGGATATTGCAATTCCTAAGTCATCTGCAAATACCATAAATTATTACTTATCTGTAGACCATCACAGCAGTACGCAAAGGAGGGCTACATTATATCCCTGAGCCATACACATAACTTCCATTCATACTGTTAGTACCTGTTATTAAATATTAACCCTTTTAATCCTTTACTTTCTGTATATTTGATTCATTAATATATATTAACTGTTCTTTAGAATCTATAGGATATTAACAAAGAGTGTTGAGTTTTAAGGCCCAGAACATTTGTCCTTGACCAATAAGTAACCCTATTCAAGAATTCTATATGTTAGACTGTATATAATAATCATGGGTGCCTCTATGTCCATAAAAGCAGCAAAGAGTCCTGTGGCACCTTATAGACTAACAGAAGTTTTGGAGCATGAGCTTTCATGGTGAATACCCACTTCGCCGGATGCATCCGAAGTGGGTATTCACCCATGAAAGCTCATGCTCCAAAACTTCTGTTAGTCTATAAGGTGCCACAGGACTCTTTGCTGCTTTTACAGATCCAGACTAACACAGCTACCCCTCTGATCTATGTCCATAGAACTCCCTATAGTCTGGGAAACCATTCCCTTAAAATATATATATATTTTTTTTTAATATATATATATTTTAATATATATATATTAACCTGGTAAGAGATGATTATTGCAGCAGATTTTTTTCTCTTGGGGAATCATCAGGAAAGAAAAATTATGAGGGAAGAAGGACTCACTGAAATAGATTATCTTGAGGAATTATTAGTCCTCTCAGCTGTAAATAATCATGCCTTCACACACAATTCAGATAAACAGATAATGTATAGAAATGACAAAAGAGGTTTTATTTGTTTGTTTATTTATTTATTTATTTAGTTAGTTTGTTTGTTTGAAAATCATACATAATGACATTGGTATGGGAACTTAGTTGTGGAATGAAGGAGAGACACAGAGCCAGCTCTTTATCATCATCACATCAAAGAGTAATAATATATCTATTCTTTCTGTATTCTGTATAATGCTGTTCTAATCTCTAATTGATAATCTTTTATTTAAAAAATTCAGTTGAGCCTGTTATTTGACAATCTTAAGTCATCATTAACTCAGGCATGCAACACTACCAATAAATTATTAGAACAGTTATAACAGAGAAAGATTCACACTTGACAACTTTCACATGACATGTGCTATGGAATATGAAATATCATGGTCAATACTACATGGTCAAGCAATAAACAGCTTTCAAGAAAATTTCTGAAAGGCAAGCACTGGAATGGAATAACTTTAAACAAAAATGGATGGTTCCTTCGAGGAAGTTGTTGTAAATTATTCATTAAATTGGCATAATGGCACTACATTTTGACTACCATATATCTGTAAAAGTTAAGATTGCTGAACCAGAAGTACCCTGTTATTATTTTAAAGGATGCTGCTACCGTAGCCCAGTTGTTTCAACAAAATTACCTTCAGTTTTATTGGTGCCAGTTCTGAATTTCAGAATGAGTTGTCCTTCTATGAGGCACAGCTGTCAATATTTCTTAATGTCCACTTTGGCTTATCTTTTAAACCTTCAGCATAATTACTTCAGATGCAATGCCATCTTGCTTAATTCAGCAGTTCTACTCATGGAAGAAGATGATAAATGACATGTGCAAAGCTTTGCTCTTTTAAAAATGAAATTGGAAATTAAATTCATTCAAATGTTAACATTTTTAGTTTCCTAAACACAATTGTTAGAATTCAAAGTTAAGTAGACTTGGAACTGGTAATAATTGAATTGTTAATCATCAAAGCTAAATTAAACAATTTATTATAAATTAATTTATTTTAGCTTCATTTGCTGGAGTTTATTCATAATTTTAACTTGGGATATCCTGGAGGCGAAAGGTATTGTGAGGGAGCTTAATAACTTTTCACTTTTAAAAACATGGCTTTAAATCCTGCTTACATTATAAGAGAAAATGAATTTGTTTCACCCAATGGTCCATAAATGATATTTGTCCATATGCCAGAAAAGAAATCTCAGTACTCATCCTGTAAGGAAACCTACACAACACCTTCAGAAGGTGAGCCTGGTAACTTAGCTCTGCTATGCACTAAAAAACGTGGACCCAACATACACACTGGTTTTATGGCTCATTACAACAATTTGTAACGTACCCCACTGACTACTAACCTTTAATTGCCCACTTTATTTTAAGTGGTTTACTATAGCATTGTAATCCACTTATGCTTAACAATCTTTCCCAATTTATATTTAGCTCAGAGACTATGGCTTCCTTCCCTGAAGAACAGCCATGGGAAGCTTGAAAGCTTGTACCTTCCACTATTGGAAATTGGTCCAATAAAAGATATTCCCTTACTGACTCCATGGGTGTTTTGGGGCTGGAGCATCCATGGAAAAAAAACCTCAACACCTACCAGCAACAGCTGTTTGGTGGCCCCGCTAATCAGTTGTTCAGTGGCTGGTGGGAAGTGCTGGGGAAAGGGGTGGAGCAGAGCTAAGACAGGGCCTCACGGTAAGGGTCAAAGTTAGGGTGGAGCACCCACTGGGAAAAATAAAAGTCAGCACCTGTGATCCTACCTTGCCTCTCTCATGCCCTGGGACCAGCATGTCTATAATAACACTGCCAATAAAATAAAATAAAATTCAATGCATTTGTGCTTGTAAGGGAAGGGGAAATCAAGGGGAGGGAAGATAAGTGGATTTAGCTTCCTCCTTTTTATGACTGGTATCTCCATTTCTGCATACACAGAACACTCCTCCATCTCTGTTTATGACCTGACTGCCAGTGACTACCTCCTCAGGCTGTGGCTGTGGCCCCTTTCTGCTTATTTATCAACTTCTGTAGCCTATGTTAATTTTACTTTCCCCATCTTCAAATTGACCCTCCAACACAGTAAGCAGAGATCCAGATTATGCAGTTGAACAAAATTTCACAAGTTACCAGGGATGTAGACAATGCCTTTTATTTTGTGAAGGCTAGAATTAAACTATAACAAAGCAATAGCTGTTGAATATCACTTTAATGAGTAGTTTGCTACCATGATTAAATCTGTCCACTTTTTAATAAAGCTTCTGTTCCTAACTCAGTGTTTCTATTTTTAACGCAAACCATATATATATATATATTATTTGGGGGCGGGGGGAGGTGCTCCAAGCCTTAAGCTGTCTAACCTCATGGTTAGGAAAGGCATTTGGGAATTTAGAGCCTGATACTCCTCTATCACTTACACTGGTAGAAATCAAAAATAATTCCACTGAAGACAACTGATTTACACCAGGCCAAAATCAAAGTAAGTAAGAGGAAAACAGGCCATCAGTCTCTCCAAAAGTCTTCTGTTAGAGTCAGCTGGGACTCTGATTGGTGGGTTGTGTGTGTGAACGTGATATATTAAATAACCTCTGTGGGAGAAGGGCCTATGTGTTCTCATAGGCCTCAGATCTCCAGAGCAGGAGTTCCCAAACTTCATTGTACAGTGACCCCCTTCTGACAACACAAATTGCTACACAGCCCCAGGAGGTGGGATCAAAGCCTGAATCCTGCCACCCCAGGTGGGGGGAGGGCAAGGCCAAGGCCCAAGCCCCACCACCTCGAGTGGGGAGGCCAAAGCCCAAGCAGTTCAGCCCCAGGCAGCGGGCCTGTAACCTGAGCCCCACTGCCTAGGGCTGAAGCCCTCAGGCTTCAGCTTCAGCTCTGGGTGATGGGGCTCGGACTTTGGCTTTGGCCCTGGGCCCCAGCAAGTCTAAGACAGCTTGGTGAGCCCATTAAAACAGGGTCATGACCCACATTGGGGTCCCAACCCACAGTTTGAGAACTGCTGCTCTAGAGAATCTCAAGACTATAATAATGATGGTGCTTTGAATCAAGGTGGGAAGTCTTTGGCTCTGAGAAATAACCATTGTCCGCCTGACTTCAGGCTGTGATGAGGTATTGCTAAATAACAAACATGTATATATGGTATAAACTAAGATTCAAGCTCCAGTATTTGAGAATTCATACATTCTTTAGTTTAGGTTAATATACTTGAAGAGTATAGCACACAATTACCTTGTTCTGCCTCTGACAACTGAACTAATTATATATTTGTTGTAGTGGACAGCACCATCCTGACCATTTTCACAAATGATGGTATGTTCAGTCTACTTATGTTTCATATATTTAAAATTAAGATATACAGTCAATGTGCAGTGTATGCTTCTTCTAACTTTGTTCATAATGCTTGCTTTGCATGGACAGTAAAGAAGTAAGGAAACAACAGTTGAACAGTTATATCTTTGAAACATTAAGTTTGAAGGATTGTTTACATGATCCAATGCCTGAGATAAAGCTTTGTGTGGTTAGAGTAACAAAAGCAAAAACACAGTTTGAAAGACTGAAATTGTTGCCCAAATTTGAATATTCCCTCCCAGCCCCACTCTGTAAACAGGGTAGAAATTAATTGTCTAGGACCATGAATGTTTGTTTGGTTTTCCTCCCAGCTCCCATCAAATTCAACTAGAGCCAACTAGCAAATGAAAAATATGGTTTGTGATTGTTTTGGCCTAAATTTCATTTTGATGGAAACTGAAAACTCATGGTTGCTTAACCAGCTGCATCTGAATATCAGAAAACGGGGTGTGTGTGTGAGAATGGCCTATTTGACTCCTGTTTGTGTACTTTATTCATATTATACCTTGTGTCTGCAAGGTATAATATGCACCACTTAAGACACACTTGCTCCCTCCCTAATAGATATTCTCAGCAGCATGCACTTTTACATGTCATAGAATCAGAGTCAGAAGGGACCTCAAGAGTCATCTAGTTTAACCCCCTGCCAAGAAGAAGAATTTGCTGTGGCGGAACCATCCAAGACAGATGGCTATCCAGCCTACTTTTGAAAACTTCTACTGAAGATGCTTCTAGAGGCAGTCTGTTCCATTGTCCTACTGTTCTTACATTTTGAAAGCTTTTCCTGAGTTTTAATCTACATCTGTTATGCTGCAGTTTGAACCCATTGCCTCTTGTCCTGCCCTGTGTGGCAAAAGAGAATATCTTTTCTCCATCTTTTTTATGGCAGCCTGTCAAGTATCAGAAGACTGATATTATATTTCCCCTTAATCTCCTCTTTTCAAAACTAAACATACCCAGTTCCTTCAGCCTTTGCTCATGTGGCATGCATTCCATCCCTTTGAGCATCTTTGTTGCTCGCCTCTGGATTCTTTAAAGTTTCTCTATCTCCTTTCTATACATTTGTGACCAAAACTGAAGACAATACTCCAGCTGAAGCTTAACGAGCACCAAGTAGAGCAATATTATCACCTCCAGTAACTTGCATGCTATGCCTGTGTTAATGCAACCTAAAATTGCATTTGCTTTTATTGCAGCTGCATCACATTGCTGACTCATGTTGAGGTTGTGATCCACCACAACTCCCAGCTCCTTCTCAGCAGTGCTTTTGCTAAGCTAGCGAAGAATCCTGTGGCACCTTATAGACTAACAGACGTTTTGCAGCATGAGCTTTCGTGGGTGAATACCCACTTCGTCGGATGCAAGTGACTTTGCTAAGATAGTTTTCCCCTTCTGTATTTGTGCATTTGGTTTTTCTTCCCTAAGTGTAGTACCTCGCTGTAGTGAGGCAGCAGCCCCACTCTGTAGGCAGGGGTTAAAAACAGCCCTGGAGAGGGCTGCAGCTGGGAAGAGGAATGAAAGCAGCTGAGGGAGGTGTAGTCAGCTGATAAGAGGGCTGAGGGCCAGGAGCTGAGAGAAGTCTCACTTTTGCCCTGGAGTGGGAAAGGCTAGCTGTCTGGGAGTAGGGTACCTGAAGCAGAGCAGAGCAGAGCAGAGCAGTGCTGGTGAAGGGCAAAGGGAGTTTGGGAGCTTCAGCCTGGTAAACCCCAGGCTTCAGACCTCGTTGAAGGTCTACCAAAAGGTACTGGGGCAGCCCGGGGATAAGCAACGGCAGCAGGTCCTATCCTCTTGCCAATGATGAGTGGCCATTACAGACTGTAGTCTACCCCAGTGTTTGGGGGCTAGATGTTGACTGGCAGTAGCCACTGAGGCAAGGTGGGTTTAGAGGGTTGGGGGTTCCCCTGGGAGGGGAGACCCACAGTGAGGGGGTACTGTGGGCAGTTTACCCTGAGGGTAAAGGGGCACTGGGGTCTGGGAGAACATGGGGCCTGACACCGGCCAGAAGAGGGTGCTTTGGAGCTGGAGTTAAGCTAATTCCCAAGATGACCAACAGGAGGTGCCATGCTGGTGAATCTTCGCTTTGCTACACTTACATTTGTCTGTGTTGAATTTCATTTTGTTATCTATAGCCCAATTTGCCAATTTATCAATGATCCCTCTGAATTTTAGCTCTATCTTCCAAAGTATTGGCAACTGGTAGTTGTGTGCCATCTGCAAACTTGATCAGTATGCTCTCTCTATTCCTACTTCCAGGTCATTAATAAAGATGTTAATCAACACTGGAACCAGAACAGATCCATATGGAACCCCACTTGAGACCTCCCTCCAATCTGACATCATTCCATTAATAGTTACTCTTTGTTTGTGGTTTAACCAATAATTTATCCAGTTAATGATGATTCAATCATCAGAGGAGTGAATTTCTGGAACAGCCTCACAAGGGACGCACTGGGGCAAAAAACCTAAGTGGCTTCAAGACTGAACTTGATTTGTTTATAAAGGGGTTGGTATGATTAGACTGCTTATGATGGCATGTGGTCCATCAGTGACTCCCAGGAGCAAAAATCCCCAATGGCTGGAGATGGGACACTAGATGGGCAGGGCTCTGAGTTACTATAGAGAATTCTTTCCCGGGTATCTGCTTGATGGGCCTTGCTCACATGCTCAGGGTCTAATCAATCACCATATGGAGGTCAGGAAGAAATTTTCTCCTGGGTCAGATGTGTGGAGACCCTGGAGTTGTGGGGGTCTTTTTTGTTTGTTTGTTTGTTTTTGCCTTCCTTTGCAGCATGGGGCACGGGTCACTTGAAGGTTTAAATGAGTGTAAATGGTGAGTTCTTTGTAACTTGAAGTCTTTAAACCTTGATTTGAGGACTATAGTAACTCAGCCAGAGGTTAGGGGTCTATTTCAGGAGTGAGTGGGTGAGGTTCTGTGGCCTGCAATGTGCAGGAGGTCAGACTAGATCACGATGTTCCCTTCTGACCTTTAAAGTCTCTGAGTCTAACTACTTCAGCACAGTTCTTTGACATTGTTGTCTTTAACAATAAACATAAAAATACAAACTGTCTGTTACAGCTCCATTTTGTTTCTTAAAGCTGTCCTCTTACTCCATTTTGTTCTTGTTCTCCTCTGTGGCCGCCCCTCCCTGGCTGTTAAGTTGTTTACCAGGGCCTCTGCCCTTCTCAAAGGGAGGGCCCCTTAAGTTGTTTAACAAAAGCCATTGCCCTTCTCAAAGGGATGGCCAGTTGTGCTAAGTGGGACCACTGCCCTGTTCAAGGTTAGTCCTGTTATCACCTGCCCAGGTTAGTCCTGTTATCACCTTTTTAAAACCTGGGCTTGGTGTAGGGTAGGCTCTGTCGAGAGCTGCAAGACCTATTGTGTTTTTAAGATCCTGGGCATGAGTCATACCTCTGGGCTCAGGTCTAGTCCAAACATGTCTTGGTGGCTGCCTGCAGTCTTTTTTTCTCTGCCTTCTCTCCTACCTGTAAGAGGGGGAGCCAATCAGAGTTACTGGCGGGAAGCTGCCAGGGTTTGCCTTTAAAAACAGACATTTTTTGAACAGACTTCAGAAAGGTTCTTGCATTGCTGCCTGGTCTGATCAACCAGGGGTTCTGGGGGGTCCTTTGTCCGCTCTCGTTTTATTTTTGAGCGTACCCCCATTTTTGAACCCCCCCCCATGAAGAACGAATTGCTGCCTGAGAGATCTCCTGATTATCAAGACTGTACCGAGCCTTCTGATGTTCTTGCTGTTTCTGCCTCTGCTGCTGCCTTGGGGGATGGTAAGAATCCCTCTGTGAAACTTTCTATACTTTTATTTTATTATTTTAGCTGCTGGCTCTGTCTCCCCAGCACACAGACTCAAACTAAACCTTGGTCTGTGTCCTAAAACCTCTCTTACAAACCCCCCCCCCCCATCCTGGCTGCTGGCTCTGTCTCCCCAGCACACAGACTCAAGCTAAACCTTGGTCTGTGTTTTAAAACCTCTCTCTTAAACCCCGTGGCACTCTGCCACTGAAAATAAGTTTGTGCTGCTGCTAAGTTCTGCTCCTGTGGGCTTTGCCTTGGACTGTTTTCAGCTGTATCCACTGCTGCAGTCACCCCCCCCCCCTCTTTGGAGCTGTGTCCTGGACACACACCACTCAGCCCTCTGGAACTATCCTTAGCATAAGGTGCACCCATTAAGTTAAGTTTAGCATTATACTTTGTAAGTTAGGCTTAGAGAATTGTTGCATTGTGTTTTAATTTGTGTAGCCTTGGTTAAGTTAGCTCATAGATAAGATTTTGCTGTGTTCTGTATAATTGTAATTGTCTGTCTTCCCACTGCAAACACCCACCCGCAGCTTCTCTGTGTCTTTCTACCTTGTTACACTCTCTCTGCTGCTTAAGCTTGCAGCCTGTTTGCTCTGTCTCACTAAGTTTAAATCTCTAGCATAAAACCCCATTGGTTACTTTCTTCCTTTCTGATACCCCTCACATTCTACATTTACACCACTGTGACACATTTTTACCTGAAATTGTTTGTTATTTAACACATTTTATCCATAACTGTTAGTTGGTTATATGCTGCTGTGACACACCTTTTTACATAGAAATCGCTAGCTACCTGTTACATTTATACCTCAGTGTTAACTGATTACCCACTGTATTGTATCCTACTGTGTTGTACCCCACTATTGAAACCCCCTTACTGTTTACCAAAAAGAAACCCCTCCCCAATTGTCTACCTTAACAACCCTATACCCCTCACTATTGAATTTTCCCTGTTTTTGTATTTTCTTAATAAAGTTTATTTTGCACCCCACCCGTGTGGTAATTGCTCCCCAAGATCCCATATACCTGCTGGCAGGGACACAAACAAAAGCCATATGTGTACCACAGAAGTAATTAAATACAAAACAAATTTAAATTAAGCCCAAACTCACTTAATCTTCCCCATGGGAGTAAAAGGGAAGAGAACCACATGGGACAAATGCTAGTGTGTATCTTGTTGCTTAATACACTTTTTTGGATGTTACTCAAATACTATGGTTTTCATTCATAGATTCCAAGGCCAACAGGGATCTGTGATCATGTAGTCTGGCCTCCTGTATATAATATAGGCCATAGAATTCCCCAGAATAATTCCTAGAGCATATCTTTTAGAAAAACATCAAGTGGTGAGGAGGACAGCATAAGAACCTGAGTAGAATAGCTAGATGCCAATTATAATTTAATATTAAATATCAGTAATTGCATTCCTCTCTCTATATATATATATATATATTTCATCTTATATATAATACTGATATCCTTCCTTTAATAGTTAATCCACAGATAACTTAATGCAAGTTGCTAATGTACAAATAGTCTTAATTTTACTTGTTTAGAATATCATGTGTAAAGGAAAACAAAAGGATGGAAATTGCTTATACAAAAGATGCAATAAATATTGGTGAGGAATGTTTTTTGCTGGATTTAATACATTTTGTGACATTATTCTGGGTGATTAAGTATATTTCTTCCAATTCTCATGCATATGTTCAATAATCATTTTGGACTCTGCCATTTCAGAGGAATTGAATTAGTTCATATCTAATGCTAACTACAGTTATTTGTGATTGTTTAAGCTCTCTGCCATACAGATTGTGAACAGAAAGCCCTTTCTGAATTAGATAGCTAAAGTGAGACATGGTAGATAACAATTCTTAAATAGAGATTTCTGGACTGACAACATATTTGGCAGAAATAAAAAACTGGAAACTTTGTTAATATGCAGAATCTCAAACATAAATTCTCCAATTCAGTTATCAAATGGCAGAATCTCAAATTCTTCTACTTTGGTTGTAAGTAAATATTGCTAATGTGTGAAAGCTGGACTATTATGTCTTCAAAAGTACAGAATTTAGCCCTAACTATATACAATTCATGTACAGATTTTGACTAGAAAACTTTTTTATATACTTTTAAATACTGCATGTGGTTTTATTGTTCTCCTAACCTCCAGGGTTGTTTTAACTGTACAATTTTCTTTCAGACAAATAAATAATTAAGTGAAGAATAAACTTCTTCCTCAGACATGTAATTTGGAATATTAAGTTTAATCTCTAGCATATAATTAACAAATCCTAATGAAAGACCTTTACTGGTAAAATGTACATTTTCTAAATTGTATATAATACTGAAAGTGTTCCAGTCCATCACTTAGACTAAACAAAGCAATGGAAACCTAAACCGTTAATTTGAGCTTGCAGTTCACAAGGAAAGAACAGAACAATGGTCACTTGGCATAAAGCCATTCTACTAGTATAATGAAAGTTGCACAGGCATAATGCTGTTTCAGGAAATACAAAAGACTTAGATGAGAAAAAAAAATTGCTACTACTCAGGCTCCACCATCGTTTTAAAAATAACCAAGATTTGTGGGATCAGAACAAGAAGCTTCCATTCTTTTTACAAATAATTTTAGAGAATGTGACCACAAGGTCATGATGTTGCATGATCCCATAAAATATTTAAATTTAATTTCATTTGTCAGTTTCCTTTCTCATGAATAATTAACCAGGAATCATTTCCTTGAATTCATCAGGTCCCTCTTGTCTTAGAAAGGCTTTTCTGCTGGAACTACAGTACCTATTTTACATGCGCCACAAGACTAACAATACTTAATACTATTCCCTACAACTATCTTACCAAGCTTCATTTGGAGTAGGCAACTAACATGATTTTTTTAAAGAATTTTAATAGCTTTGTAACAAAGTGAAATAAAATATCCTGTTAATCACACCATATTACAAAATGTGTAGCCGTTAAACAAAAAAACGAAACCTAGCTTAGCTTTGCGTTTATTGAAAATACTTATTTGGTAACTAATATGAACCTTAAATTTGCTTCATATGTAAAGACATTTCTTGCACTTGAAAACTCTAAAATTTTCCTGCCTTCAGTCAGGCACAGATGACAAGATTGATACTTTGACTCCTATAATGACATCCATTTCTACTGTATTTTATCAGTACAGAAATACATGTAGATATTCAGTAGTCAAACAGCATTTCATAGCATGGTGGTGTTAATTTGTTTCTGATATTTAAATCAGATATAAGAATGCAGTGGGTTTTTTTTCTTTTTAGATTAAATTGTTGTTTTCTTACATTTTTAATCATTCCACCATTCAAAGTTAGATGTAGCCACTGTTGGAAATCTCAACCATTGTATATAGTGAATTGTATTTTTTTAGACACAAAGGAAAGTAAAATAATGGAGCCCTTGAAAAGTTATATTTCTTATCTTGGATGAATACCAGATAATTGCATTAAGAGAGAAAAGGGAAATGTTGTGTTTTATAAACAGGAAATGAAAATCATTGTTCAATAAAGGGGCAAAAATGAAACCACCTGAAAAAGAGACTAAAATGGTTCATTCTGAATTATCTGAAACCAACATTTCATCATGCATGTAGCTGAAAATGCACAATAGACTTCTGTCTTAAAGATGAAAAATAGGAAGAACAGTTACCTGCTAATGCTGTTTTGAAAAAGAAACGCTAGGGATTTTCTTAATCTACAGCATCAAGGATAGATTGTTTTCTAGTGTGGAGGCCTTTACAGTTTTAGGTATTCTGAAAGTTAAGAGATATTTGGACACAATACAGTAGGTGTAGAACATATAAACACATATGTATATAGATGATAGTATTACACCTCTGTGTCATAGATAAATACAAATCTATACATGCCGTTGAAGTATCAGTTCTAGCCCCTCTTCTGACCATTATATACTGGTCTGACAACATATAAGGCTGTAAATCAGTGGTGGAAAACCTTTGGCCCATGGGCCGCATGCAGCCCATCAAGGTCATCCGCTGGCAGGCCACCAGACAGTTTGTTCAAATTTGAACAGTTGCCCACAGCTCTCAGTGGCTGTGGTTCTCTGTTCCCAGCCAATGGGAGCTGCGCGAAGCGGTGCCGGCCGCAGCAACATGCTGACTGCTGCTTTCATCATGAAATTCATCGACTTCACTATTGTGCATCCAACGTTCATTTGGAATTTGTTATGGTCCCAAAACTGCAAGAAAAACTCAAGGAGTGAAGACCAAGCCCAGGATTAGGATTGCCTAAACACTCAAGCCCAAACTGGGTTTTGTACAGGCCTATTGGTAGGGCTTCAGTAAGGACAGCGTATATAGAGGCTGTTTTGTACTGAATAAAGCCCTTACTGAATTGGCTATTTCAAGTATCTTCTCACTCTAATTTTACATGAGTTCTGATTCAAAGGTCAAAAAAAAAAGTTTTAAAATCTTCATATTTTAAAAAGTCATGCCTTTGGGGTTTTGTGTAGTTATCTGAAGTTTTAGGATATTGGATATCATTTATCATTCCATTGCTTCTAATCCCAGGAGATTTGGTTATGAGATGGATCTGCCAGCAGAATGCTGACATTATTTAGCTTTCTTTCCAGAAGATAAACTAAATGTAACAATCAGGTCTGAAATTAAAGGTCATCCTGTAAACTTAAAGTGACCTTTCTTCCAGGAATCCATTAAACTAAAATGTATAAAATGTTACTTAGAAAAAGAGACTTTTACTCATAGATGAGTAAACAAAAATAACTATACTCATGTATTGGGATAATATTAAAACCCACAAGACTGAAATAAGAAGGAGAGAAACTTCATAAATTGAAAGGCTTAGTGCTAATAATTAGACATATGCCTGTCTTCTTCTGGCTGTGAGTTAAAAAAATAAATGTGAGTAAAATAGCTGCTTTTTGCAAAGTTTCTGGCTCTAAAAGTAGGTGGCTTTTATGTTAAGTGCTAATTAAATTAACATTTGAAACAAATTCATTTTTTTTATATTTATTTTAGCAATCATGAAAATGCAGGTCTGATAGTACTAGAGACTTAAGTTTTCTGTTTAGTAACAACAATACAGTTTTCCCACACCACTTTACTTGAGCGGTGGCCTGGAAGAATCAGCTCTCAGGAATAGAGGGCTTTTCGGTTTCCATCATCATTACATATGTAACCTCACTGATGAAACTGCCACAAGAGTGCTAACAAAGTGATATTGAGTTTTGTGATGCTAGCTAGGAAATGAAATGAGGCCACCACCTTTCACACAGACCATCACAGATC
The DNA here is from genome assembly GCF_020497125.1 of Mauremys mutica. Classification (NCBI taxonomy): domain Eukaryota; kingdom Metazoa; phylum Chordata; order Testudines; family Geoemydidae; genus Mauremys; species Mauremys mutica. Next base: position 104,847,400 of record NC_059076.1, on the reverse strand, counting down.
CATCAGCTGTTACAAGGTTTTGGTTGCTAGTACTAAATCTGGACTACATAAAAAGGATAAGCATCTCAATCCCTTAAAACATCCAATCTAAAACTAATGATCATACTTCGTGATGAGGTGGGATTTTGTCTCTTGCATATATATATATATATAACAAACAATATTACTGGTAACCTACAGTGTACTTTTCATTTTAATCACTGGCCTAATCTTCATTAGGAAATAAGTTGTATTCTTTAATCAGGTTAGCTAACACATGGTAACTATAGTGAGATAAAATCCTTGTGAAACCAAGGCAGTATGTAGTTTTTACATGAGCAAGCAGGCCAAGATAAACATTAGGCTCCCCCACAGTCTTTAACTTGACCTGATATATGGGCAGAGTAAACATCCAGGCTGAGATTTTCAAAGCTGCCTAAGTGTTCTGAACACTTATAATTTATATATAGCTTTTTCATTCAAAAAATAGGGGGTTTTTTTTGTTTTGTTTTTTACATTTTGACAGCATTTTGTGGGATGGGTCATAAAGAAACTGAATAATTTGGGGGTTATAGCTACCAAAAACTGACAATTTACAGCTGCAAAAATGAAAATGTTTAGTTTTTTTGGTAAATTTTTCATGAAACCCAGAAAGCTTTTGAAGAAATTTTTTATGGAATAAAATATTTTATTTTTATCAGTTTTTAATGGAAACAAACAACATATCCTGACCTGCTTTATTGATATCCAATTCCTATTTAATTTCATGGAAATGAAATGGAATGAAACTATCAACTTTTACACAGATCATTAGAAAGCCAGCCCATGTTACATGATTTTGGTTGCTACTGTCCGTTGTCTAGAAATAAGTTCCACATCCCACTTATAGGCTCATAAATTTAATAGGCATTGTGTGTCCAAATTCCTTTGCTATTTTGAAAATCTCAGACTCAATTTAATATTATTTAAATATAAGTCTAAGATATTAATATTATTCTTCCCCCTCACTCTCACCACCATCAATTTAAAAATATGACTCATTCTTCCATGGCACTATAGATAGCATTTATACACACACAAATAGTATAACTGTATTTTTTATTTATGGTATTTTGGACACTTTCTAGTGGCTTCTGTATTACCAGGATTGATTATTCTCTACTGACCCTTAAACAATATCATCTTCCCCTAAGAAACAGCCTTAGATTTGCTAATTCTGAGCTTTGGACTCTTCATTCTACTTCACTATTCAAGTAGCTGTTAGTAGACTTTGTATGGTATTTTTATTCATAATATAATTATTCATAATATTCATTGTTAGATTTTTCTCTACTGTCTTCTTTTAGAGCTTTTATCTGAATTTTGATCTACATCTGCTATACTCAGATTTCCAAATCTCCTATATTTTTGTTACACTTTTATTACATTTTTTGTTACATTTTTCATTTTCAAATATTTTATTTTTTGTTATTCTGTCTTGAGTTGAGCTATATGAATTTTCTCGTATCAATGTTTACTTTGTTTAACACAAATATGTCCATGACAATGTCAGGTCGATATGTGATAAAGATGTATACTGAATTTTTTGTGAGCCTGTTAAAACAGCATGATATGAATGATTTGGACATGAAACCATAAATCATCACAAGGTTCACTTGAAAGGTTTGGAAAACTTTCAGTGAAACTGGGCTGACTTTCAATTTAGAATCAGAGAAATAACTAGGTGAATTTTGTGTTGTTTCAAACACTGTTGCAGACATTTCATACAGTACCATTTATTAACTCGGTTCCTCGGATTTTTAAAAATTCCCAAAGTCTCCTATACTTTATTTTCCTCACATTTTTTAAAGAATATCATCTTATTTTCTCCTTCTGTTTTATTACTAGTTTTGTCAATCCTACTTCCAATAAGGGTGAAGTATTGTGTCCTTTCTCTTGCATATGACCTAGGATTTGGTCCTGCAAACTGTTACTTAAATGAATAAACCCATTGACCTAAGATTAATGAATCTTCTCATGAATGAAGGTTTGCAAGACTGGATATGTTTCAAACAGCATCAGATTTCTGCTCCATGGGGACATGGGGTTAATTTGATTCAGAGGTAAAACTGGAAATGCATACTAATGTGGTATGAAGTGCAATGATTGTCTCTCCTAGAGTTTTTTCCCCCAAAAATGTATATGTCATTAATAGTCCACAGAGGTAACTATACAAATACATTTTTATTGTTAAGAATACTTATATTAAAATCTTTGTTTTTGAAGGAAAGCACTTAAACATGCTAGGCTAAATCCTCAGAGGTATTGTGCACCCACTACTCCAATGGTCTAGTGGGTATTATTTGTGAGTGCTCTTTCCATGCTCAGTGACTCTCATGATTTGGTTCTCTGATACTTCAACATCTCTATGCCTGCACACCATATGATAATTGAATTAAATATTATCCTAGAGTTCAAAAACTGGAAAATGTGAACTAATACATTCACAAAGAATTTACTCAGTTGGAGGAAACTTGATGAGTAGTAATGCTGGAAAGAGACTTAGAGGTGATAGTAGATATCAAATTAGACAACACAGAAAGAAAAAGAAAATGTGGATGTGAGTTTTGGCCTGCATGTGAAAAGGCATCAAGTTCTGGAGCAGGCAGTCAACAGTTTGTCTCTATATGGCTCTGTTGCAATATTACTGGAAGTTTTATTCAAATCTAGGCATGGCATTAACACAAAGATACTGACAAATTAGAAGGGACTGAAATGACTGTCCTATGGGCAAAGAGTAAATATGTATAGGTTGACTAAATGGTTATTAAGAGAGGACAAAAGTTTATAAATATTTCAGTGTTGTACATTTCAAAGATGATAAGTAATATGATATATGGGAGCAGAAGAAAATATAATGGGATGAAACTAGAATAGGAAAATGGTATCATGAATATCAGAAAAAAAATCTAAACTTTGAGATGTATTAATGTATAGAATAGCCTCCCAGGGATGTGGTGGAAGGTCCATTATTTGTGAATTTTTAAATTTGGATATATTAAAAAAATCAAAATATGTGGATAGAGAACAATTCTTCACTGGAAGGGGGATAAGTTGGAAAATGATATCCCATTTCCATCTCAGAAAATACAGCATCATCACAATTACAATTTTCAAAAACAAATCTTATCTTAACTGTTCTTCTTATTATTATTCATGTTCATTATGCCAGTAGGGACCAGATAAGAAGGAGGCTCCACTTGCCTAAGCACCATCTAGACGGAATATTGGACTGTGCCTGCCCTGGAGAGCTTACAATCTAAATAAGTGTTGCCCATGTTTCTTCTCTTCTTCCTTTGACATATGTGCTTTAGATACTTTATAGTCTTCAATGTATTGTTCATTTTGGTTTGCTCTTTTGCCCGTATGTTTGTTCCTCTGTTTATTCACATAGTAGTAAGCAGTATACATCTTTCCATATGCCATCAAGAAGCGTTAATCTTTTGCTCCATCTTCATGATGACTGTCCATGTTTCTGCTCTATCTTTTATGACAACAATAGCTTTTTATACTTCAATGTTCAGTCTTCCATAGCTTTTGTATAACTTCATTTTAGATTCACTGATAATGCCAAACAATGAAATTTAGAACATTATGAATGGGTCACTAGCAATGAAGAGAAGTGGTCATTATTATTGCAGTGAAGTAAGTCTGTTCTAAATAATAATTTATGTACACTGGTAAATGGGAGTTTGCAGCTATCCAGAATTCAGCAGAAGGTAAATGTAAACTCATGTTGCCCAACTTCCTCCCCTTTGACAAACAAGTAATGTTTTAAATGATGTTTTGCCTAGAAACAAACCCTCAAGTATTAAACTAAAAATAACATTTCTTAATGTTTTAAAAAAAATTCTCCTTTTACAGCTAAAAATGGTGCAGTCTTCCACATACACGGAGACATAGCATAAGCTAATAGATGAATATCCATAATGTCTGTTGCCCAGAGCAGTGGTTTCCAACCTTCAGGCTATGCTGAGCCAAATAAATTCTTTCTTGGGCTTGGAAGAGCCTGGCAGCAATTATGGAAGTCTCCTGTGAATACTAATACTCACTTTGCAATGAGACTTTTATACACAATCCAATTTGAAATCTATTCTAAAATTTCTGAGTTGAAGCCAACTATTTTAGGTATACAGGTCTTAAAGGTTTACAGTAACCCTTTAAAGGACACATGACATCATTTTCACTCTTAAAAATGGAGACATAGGATACACAAAAAACATTTCATGTCCTGGTTTTGTTTTTATAAATTAATGTCCTCAATTAATTATTTCCCTCTTCTTTTTGTTTTCAAAGATGTTTTTTCCTCTCACAGCGCAGAGTGCTCTCAATTTCTATTAAAATAGCAGAAGTTGAAGGTGCTCAGTATCTCACTCCCTGTGACCAATGGTCACTTGCAGAAGGAGTCACCAGGAAGAGGCGAACACTGGCTTCCTGTTTGTAGAATCTGACTGAGCTCTGCATTTCATATTCACTTCCCTCCCCTCCCCTCCTCTTCATTCCCTTCTCCTGACCCTTCTCAGCCTTTTGATTTGACATCATTAGGAGGATGAGGAAAACCTGCATTTTCAATGCCCTGGATCCCTCCTAGAGATGGCGGTTAGGTACTTTCCCAACCCTTTGGGGGGGGGGGCTTGAAGAGAAATACAGACTAGCAACCAGCTCCTTCTAAGAGCAGATCAAAGGGCCAATAGGGTAGGAAGCAGTGGCAAGTGGTAAGATTGCTGGGCTGACACAAAGTGGTTCTACAAGAGAGTAAGAAAAAACACTGAGCTCACAGTTAAGAGTGGTTGTCAATAAATGGATTTTCTTGAACAACTGTAGCAACAATTTGTCTTTAGGCAAAGATGTCCCCTGCTGATGCCTCCCTCTGCCAGGGATCATAAGTTTTAAACCATGGTTTACAGGGCTCTTAGGCAGTTGGCAGTTCCAACCTGCCACCTATTAACTGGTGTTAACGTAGAATCTAATTTCTGACAGAGGATCAAGTCCTGGGATCAGATCTGTGGAACACTGGGGGTCCTGATTGGTTCCCAACTCTTATTTAAGCCAAGCACTGGAACAGGAAGTTGTCCATGCAACTGGGTTCTCCTTGCCAACCTGACCTTGCCTGCTTCCTCACACAGAACTTCCGGTTTGCTTTCTGGCCTGGCTCAGAATCTGAACTCTTGGTATCTGACCCAGCCTGGGTCTTGGCTCCTGCTCTGATTACTAGATCAGTCTGTCCATGACCTGGTGGTGACAGGTCAATATATGGGTCAATGTTTCTCCCATTGATGTCAATGGCAAATCTCTTTGACTTCAAAAGGAGAAAAAAATAAGCCAATAGTTAACAATTAACTGGATGACTAATTTATAAAATAATTTACAGTGTAGCCCTTTTTTCTCTGAATGAATTAGCTGCAAGCAGACAATTTTTATGAAATCCTTATTTGAAGTTCTTTCCAAACTATGTGATTGTACTTCACCCTATGTGCTGTTTGCAAACTCTCTCCATTCATAATTTGTGGTGTGTGATTGGTCAACAAAGCCACATAGATATTTTAGACTCTTTATATGCAAGTGAAAGAATACTCAGCAAAAGAGAATATTTGGTTGCTGAGCAGTGCTCTTTCAATTCCTCTTTCTTAGTTTGGGTCCTCTTTCATCCTCAAATTACAAAGATAATGCTTTCTAGTTCAGTTATATATATTTCAGTTATGCTTAAATTACCATTTAAGTGCAAACACTAAAAAGAGAAAAATCAAGATAGTTTATGTTAATATAAACATAAAACTATTATGTTACATATATAACAGCTAACTGTATAAGGCTAAAATTCCAGATAGGTGCTGGGGACTGTGACTACTTGATCACGGCTGAAAGTTTTCATTCAAAACTTTCTACCCACAATACATAACCATGTACACTCCATATTATAAACAGCACAGGCAGTGATGGCTATTGTTAAGGTTGTCCCACCCTTCCCATTTTAAGGCTCTGTTTTCAAAAGTCAAACTTAAAACATTTGAGCTAAAAATTTTCATGCTGAGTGTCTGCCTCGTGCAAATTTTTTTTCTCCCCTTTTTAGAAAGTTTCATACCACATAATGGGATGTCTTCACAAACACAGTGGTAGTATTTGCCCACAAAGGGGCCCGACCATAGACTCACATTTGCTTCACTGGGCTTTGGGTCAGGCTGAAAGGCAGCAGTCCAGCATTAAGATCCAGGCAGCCTATACCTACACACATACAGAATCCCACTATAGTCATTGGAGTTACACACACACACACACACACATTACAGGATTGTGCTCACATCAGTAAGCCTATAATAGCCCCACATATGGCCTCCCTCAACCCAATTCCACCTCTTTTTTTTTTCTTTCACCCAGTTTTCTAATGGCCACTCTATCTTTCCTTCTTGATTTTCTCAGTGTGGATATTACATTAAAATGTGACTTTCTTCTCATTCATCCATTTCCCGTTGCTCATTGGTCCCTGAGATTTTTATTTTTTTCTCCAATTTTGCCTATTTTTCTATATACCTATATATGCACACAAACAATTTTGACAAGTATAACATTAACACAAAGTATTTCTAAGAAATCTTCCTCACAGCAAAGCAAAACAAAGAAAAATCTATTTTACAGTCCATTTGCTGTGCCCTGCACCATCTGCACTCCAAACAAATGTAGAAAAAATAACACTGCTACCCAGCAAATGGTGAACTGTACAGTGCAATGAGACTTATCAAACGCTGGCATGTGCTATATTATCTAGCCCTCACACAGCATTACACAGCTACTCCAGAAATTTCATCTAAAGTGACTGTGTGCAGACCCGAATCCCTAAATTTCATGCATCACACACCTGGGGTCAGAAGGGACTGAAGCAGAACCCCTGAATTTCATGATGACATTCCCATGATGACTACTATAATGGAACTACATTCTACCATCATCAAAGCATTTCCCGGGGATATTCTGAAGTTGCAAAGAAAGCCAGACAGGGAAAGAAAGAGTTTGGGAAGAAATGAGTGAACAATAGACCACAAACATTAACTTAGGCAGACAGGAAAGTCACACTGCTAAAATAAAAACTATTATCAATTTAGTAGCTATACTAAGGGGGAAAATGCACAAGTTAAAGAGCGAGTTGCTTTGGAGTGTGTGTGTGTGAGAGAGAGAGAGATTTCAAAGACCTCAGTATGCCACATTTAATTTTGTTTGTGAGGAAAAGAATTTCAATGTATTTTTTTGAGCTTGTATTTTCTTATACTCTCCTGCATATTAGGTGGAGTGACTTACACCTGGGAGGGGATTCCATGAGACTGCACAGTTAACATTGCCTGTACCTTTTATTGTCTTTTTAATAACATTTGAGTTTTGTTTGAGTTTAGTTGAAATAAGCATCCAAAAGTTTGGATGTGCATCAGCAGCCTCTGAATTATCCAAACTTTTTGGGAGTTCTGCCAAAATGCCTAGCTAGGAATACTGTAGAAGTAGCACTGAGTACTCAGCCCTGGGGGAAAGGCTCCTCTAGCTAATTATGGAGCTGCATGATGTGCTGAGGAGCTCCAGTGGGAATCTCATCTTGTCTTGCTTGTCCTGAGGGACAATGGCTGTGATATGGGGCCTTGAGGGTAGACAGTTATAAAAAGCCCAGGAAAATGAAGAGCTCCTTGGAGCTTCAAAATGGATGTTTGTGATCCTCTGGGGGAGAGGAGGGAATTATGAGATAGAAGAGAATAGGAAAAATAGACATTTCTTTAAAATGCATTTCTAAACTTCTGTTTTCTCTCTTTCTTTCAAAACTAAGTAAATTAGGTTTGCTTTCTGCCTCTCTCACTTTTCAGCCCTTGATTCTCTTCACATAGAAAAACAGATCCAGTTGGAGCACACTTCTATTTCTCCCCTCAAGTGGCTATTAGACCAATCAGAACTTGATTCCATTACCAGCTCTTGGAATACAACTTAAGGAAAATTGCTGATGTCTGGTCTTGCAAGGTAAGAGAAAATCAAGCACAAATAAATAACAATGCTGTGTTTTTAATAATTTGATGAACAACTAATCAAATAAGTTCAAGTAAGACCACCCAAAATCATACTAATTGAATGGGCTCACATTTCTGCCTGGCTTTCTCACACAACACAAATCCAGTTCCCTAGATTACTTCTAATCCTGTCTGTTTGCTTATGCAAAGTTTAAAATTTACCTATAACTATATAGGATAATATCAAAGAATGAGCTGAGGGGTTAAATGGACACCCAGAGAGGTAAATATGTTAGATGAAGAGGACAGTGATTCTGGGAGTCAATCACTTCCCTTTCTCTTCATTCCTGCACAAATATTACTACTAATAATAACAATAATAATAATTAAGGGAGGAAGATTGACATTCTGTTTTATAGACAATAAATAATGATGCAAACTTAAATTCAGTCAAGCTATTGTTACAAAATGGGTTGCAAGACATATTGTTTAGAAAAAACAAAGTAACCATGAAGGAAAAAGCACAATATAAAAATCTTCTTTCTAAATGTATATTGTGAACATAAATATCACTTAGTTTAGGTCAAAAATTGTATTTATAAAGCATGAAGGAATACAAATAGTGGTGATTAAAATTGGTTTTAAGGTTTAAATTTTAAAACCACGTTTTAACTACCAAATTGTCCATCTGGTCTTTTAAAGATAAATGTATTAACTGCATGAATGTACTTCAAACTAGTGTATAATCTAATTTCTATAAGAAAGTGCCATGCAAATGTGGGACAAGGCAGACTTGCATAAGCTTCTTTATGTTCAAGAATAAAGAATGCCAGGGTAAGGAAGTTGGAGAACTTCTGCTAGTATTAAATTCACCTAATATTCCCTTTGATAAAATCGGTAGTGAAACCTGCAAAGTTTCTTCTATTTTGTTAGTGCAATCAAAATATATTTTTCCCATTCATTCTTTTTCTGATTCTCTGGTAAACAGCTCATTCAAACTATTTACTCTTTAGTTGTGCTATATTTAACTGTATCCGAATTCTCTTTATGGCTATGGTGTTGAGATTAGGATTAGTAATGCAACAGAGCTTCCTTAAAAATGCCTCTGAAATGAGAGAAACTATTTCAAGTTTACTTTTTCTCTGATTCCATCAAAGATTTAGAGAACAGAGCACCACAGCTGAATACAACGCGCACAAACTAAGTTTCAAAAGAAGAAATAAAAATATATTGGATACTTTTATATTTCAGACATGTAATGTAGGTTTTTTCTTTGCAATATATATTGTGTACAGAAAAAAATGTTTTTGTTTTGTTTTGTTTTTTAAAACTTTATTCAGGTTGCACCACTCATACAACCTTAATTTGTCTCCCTTGTGTTTCCAGTCTGTGCATTGAATGAAGCAGGAGTCCTGTGGAAAAAATAGTATCTGATAATATAATTAAGTATTGTATTGCAATGAAAACAAACAAGTTGCTAAATTAAGGTTGCACAGTTGTCTCTGCATCTGGTATTTCCTAATTTCTGAGTGCTTAAATTTGCAACCCAAGTAACATTATTTTAAATTTCCTATCCTTTTTTTCAAAGGCTTAAAAAAATCTGTTATGTATAACTTCTCCCATGATGCCTAATTGAGATGTAGTCTAGTCAAGGATCCCACTTTATAGAGGAGAATGGGAATCACTCTAACCTGGGCATTTGTACCATTCACAATCTCTGAGGCACCATAGGCAGATGAAGCTTAATGTCGAACTGATTGAAAACTAAATATTTTAGTTTCAGTTCCATACACCAACATATTTAGATTCAGCTCAAACCTACCCAAAACAAGAAGAACAGGGGTACTTGTGGCACCTTAGAGACTAACAAATTTATTTGAGCATAAGCTTTTGTGGGCTACAGCCCACTTCATCGGATGCATAGACTGGAACATACAGCAAGAAGATATTTATACATACAGAGAACATGAAAAGGTGGAAGTAGCCATACCAACTGTAAGAGGCACTTATTAGCACAGTAGTTTCTAGGAAATGGACCGCTTGTGTGGATTGGTCTAGGCTGAGGTTGATGGTGGGATGGAAATTGTTAAAATCATGGTGGAAATCTCCAAGGGCTTCTTTTCCATGGGTCCAGATGATGAAGATGTCATCAATGTAGTGCAAGTAGAGTAGGACGAGAGCTAAGGAAGCATACTTCTGAGTCAGCCGGTTTTGTTTTGTTTTGTTTGAATTTTGTTTGAATTTTCCATCAAGAAAATTGAAAAAAAGAGATCAGAATCAAAATTTTACCACTGAAATTTCTGACTAGCTCTAATATCTATATTACATAATGAAGAACAGCAAGGTTAAAAAGGCAAATACTCAAAATTTAGGAAATGACAAAATTAGGGCTATCCGTGCAGCCTTGCTTTGGCCCTCTTGTGTGTAACCATTAGATAATCTCGCTCAACATCACATTGGACATCTGCAGGACAACTAGCACCAGCTCTCCTGAATTCCAGTGCAATGCCTTAACAAGAGGAAAGCATTCTTACTGTTTGTATAATTCAAGACTAGAATAATGGACTCTTAGCCCACCCTCTTTTACATAAGCCAAAACTGCTACTGCTGTTCTTATCTTGAACTCAAACTCAGGCCTGGAGCATGCTCAGTGCAGATTGAAGGTCAATGGAGCAGGGGAATGGTGCAAAGGAGTCAGAGCACAGCAAAGAATGTTGCCCAACTGATTTAAAAGATGTGATATTTTAATAGATAGTAAAGATATGTGAAATCATCTATGTTGTCTTTTACATCTGCCTCTGAACTCTGCATGGTTGGACTCATGGTAACTGAGGTGCTTGGCTTTGCAGGTGGAGGGCAAAAAGAAAAAAATTGTTTCAGTAAATATTTTAATGTCCTAAATGTTATTAAAATAATTTCTCAGTAATGAGTGACAAATACAGGATTTGTCATTTGTCAGTAATGCAATTATCCAAACCTCCTGCTGATAAAAGCTCTATACCACACCATTATATATTCTGTCTCCTTGTTTCATTGTATGAATATGATGTACATGTGTACAGATACAGACACTTAGCTATCTACAGAGGCACTAGAGGCTAAATTAAAGATGTTATAGCTGCTCTAATTCAGACTTCTTCAGTGATATTGGTTTGTTATTGATTTGGATACCATTGTGATGCAATTGTGTTACGTTGGCATATAGGTACCAAATGAATGCGGCCCTAGAAATGCCTTGATAGATACACTATATGGCAATGACACTGTGAAGGCAGTGATATATAAACCTAATTGGATTGTTTCATGTAGTTGGTTGGTTTTTACATCAAGAGTTTTATTTGTAAAGATTATTATATATGGGGCACTGTATGTCTGATTTTGTCTCTTAGCTCATTACGCATGCTTAGGTAGTACAAGCAGCAGGAATACATGTTGATGTAGACTTGCAGTGATATGCCTATTCTACTTTCTCTCTCTCTCTAACTACTTTAACTCTTTTCCTCTACACCCACTGGTTAAAGAAGGCTGAAACATGAGGAAGTATAGATGGCCCTATGCTGCTAAATGCAGAGGTAGCTCTTTGGCTCTGTTGCAGTCTCGGAGTAAGAGTAAGTCAGACAGACTCTGTTTGCTGCAGGGTTCATAGCGCTATTAGAAAGGCTGCTTGTCAGCTAGGCTGACACATTCAGCCATGCTAGTAGACACAGACTCCCCAATACAGGAAACAGAAACTATCCATATAGTCAGATACCATAAAAATATTTGAGGAGAGGGCATAGTCACACTGGATACAGAGACACCGTGTCAGCTTTTCTGCTGTCCCCTAACAGAGATCCAAGAATATAATAGGCTTACATTTGAACTTGTACCACACACCTGCTGATTGGTTCTTTCTCTGGTCTTCTCTCATCCTGCTCCATCATTGTCTCTCCATGGCTTTCCTCATTCTCACAACTATCCATATCTCCCTTCTTTCTCTCCCCACCCCAATGTCCCTCCTCCTTTGGTCAGCATTCCCCTGCTCCCAGGATTCAGCCCAGGGCAGGCCATTCCAGCAGCCCACTTACCCACCTGAACTAGAAATGGGAATGTGGCCTGACAGATGCTGCAGGTGTAATCAATTGACCATTTAGGGGGTCAGGAAGGAATTTTTCTCTCATAGGCCAAATTGGCAGAGGACCAGGGAGATTTTGTCTTCCTTGCAGCACCTGCAAGTTATAGTGGATTAAGCAGGAATTTGCTTAGTACCTAACTTAGGTGGTAGATTTGTTTATTCATTGCAACTTGTGGCCAGTTTCCAGTGCACTTAAAAGAATAAAATGAACAGTTCTGAAAGGTAAAAGAACTGGGATTTTGGTGATAGGCCTTGTGCTCATGGGATAGAGTCAGATCTTGTGGCCCTTCCGAGGTTCCAACCTTAGTGCACCCTTTGTCCCCCTTGTGTGTGGGGGGGGGAGGGAGGATACTAGGACTCAGAGAGATTTGAATCCTGTGGTGTAGGCTGAGAAGAGCTGACACTGAATATGGGTAGTATGATAAGGAGCCCTGTAAGCCCAACACTGTAACCAATTAAATATCTGGTATAGGAGAGCATGAGTGATGGACGGGTAACATCCTTCCCTTGTGTTAAAGATTAATCAAAATTGCGGCTCACCACTTAATTCCAAGCATGTGTCTGTCCTCATTTTGCTGCTGTGTCCACATCAAAAACCCCAGGTAGGAACAGCTACTAATATTTATAAAGGTAATAATTGGAGATATACCAATCTCCTAGAACTGGAAGGGACCTCGAAAAGTCATTGAGTCCAGCCCCCTGCCTTCACTAGCAGGACCAATTTTTGGCCCAGATTCCTAAGTGGCCTCCTCAAGGATTGAACTCACAACCCTGGGTTTAGCAGGCCAATGCTCAAACCACTGAGCTATCCCTCCCCATAAAAGATCTGAAGCATGGTCTTGTATTTTAAAAAAAATAACACAATCCAATTTAGAAGTAATAGTATCAGATTTTCATTACACTGTCAGAAACAAAAACGAGGAGTCCTTGTGGCACCTTAGAGACTAACAACTTTGTTAGTCTCTAAGGTGCCACAAGGACTCCTCGTTGTTTTTGCTGATACAGACTAACACGGCTACCTGTGAAACCTGTCAGAAACAAGGCTCTCAAGTTCTTTGCATCCTGCAGAATAAGTGAAATGCTTGGCAGTTTTACATGTTATCTTATTGCTTATGAACAGAACAGGGGTACTACATTCACTAGAATTAAATCACTGATTGCCATGTCATCTTTCCTCACTTTTCAGCATTCTCTTCTTTAATACAAATAATTAGAACTGATCATATCATAAAGAGTGGCTAGGAGCTGGCCAGTCTGGTCTCTAAAGGCTAAAATGAGGTGGAAGATACATGTGCATGTGGCAGATAGTGAGAGGGGAAGAAATGGAAAAGAGAAAGATGATCTGATCCAGACCTCTCAACTGTCCTGCATTTCTCACTCCATCATACAATGGAGCCAATTTTGGCTCCCGCCACTGGATTTCTGTCTTCATATACTCGTTCACCCATCTGAGGCTACCTCCAGGCAGCAATAGGCAGTCATTTGACATGGGGAGAGGAAGCACAGAGTAAGGAGGCTTGCCTGAACATAAGTGACATCAAATCATCCTGTTCTAATCATTCTTTGAAGGTATTTTAATGATACTCAAGGCTTCCTCTTATGAAACCAAGCAAAAACCTTTAGGTATTTGGAGAACTTAAAGAAATATCTTACAATGCTTAATGTATACCATCATATATATTTATTAGAATTTCTGATTATTTCCAGTGCTGTCTAATGTTCTCATGCACTGCACGTATGATAACAAGTATTCTGAACTGCAGGAGAAAAATACATTCAGGATAAAAGCAGTTATAGATTAAAATGATTTACTTGTAAAAGCAACAATGATTAGCTTCACCAAAGCCTTATTTAATCAATATGCTGCTTGCCCACACTGAAGAGATTACTCTATGGACAAACTAATAGTGGCAATGTTCACAGCCAGTGGATCTACACTCACATTGTAAAACCTCCTTTTCCAAATCAGAACCTGCAAATGTACAGTACATCTCTACCTTTAATTGGGTGTATGAAATGGAAGATGGCAGGACTGATAACAATTAGATGAATGATAGTGGTTTTGGAGAGTGGCTTTGGAGACTATTGCAAGAACTCAAATCTAATAGCTGGAGGAGCATGCAATGACACTTAAGTGACAAATCATGTTAATGATCCTTGTATAAAATATGCTAAATTATACTACAACTCATTACTTTCAAATCAATATCAGTCTATGAATTCCCAAACCACACCCTTTAAAGAATGTTTTTAATTAGTTCCTCTCCTGTTCATTTTATCCTCCCAACCAAAGCATTTTCACTGGAGCTGGCTCTGAAAAAAGTTTTGAAGGGAAAATGAATTTTTTGAACTTCTAAGATTATTACAAACAGAAAAGTGTAAAAGAAATGATCATAGGCTTCAATTTCTGGAACACGTTCTTTGGCATAGTTAATATTAAACTCCAATTGTGACTCACTTCTATTATCTTTAACATAGAATTCTCCAGTTCATTGCCAGCAACTTAAGCAGCAGTTTGCTACGCATCCTTAATTCAGGTTTCCTCAGTTTAGCAAAGATTTTCCAAAGAACTACTTATATTTTGAGAACTTTTCTTCACCTAGTAAATTGGATTAAATATTTTAAAAAGTAACTATTGTATAAATTGTTCTACACTCCAGTTGCTGCATTCTATTGATGTTTTACTAAAAACAAAGACATGTTGGGACATTCAGCATGTATTCATGAAAGAGCTGCATTCTGCAGGTATATTAAGCAATGCTAAGTATGTATATTTCCTCTTTTTTAACAACAAAAATTCCTATCTTTTGTATTTTTCTTATAATTTCTGACACTACTAACTTTAATTTTCTACATGACTACATCTCTTTTTAAAATTTGAGAGCCAGATCCCTAGCTGTTGTAAATTGAAATCAGTGGAGCAATGCTGATTAACACCAGCTAAGACTCTGGCCTGAAGTGTATGTCTACACTGCAATTAAACACTTGTGGCTGGCCCATGTCTGATAGACCTTAAGGTCAGAAGGGATCATCATGATCATCTAGTCTGACCTCCTGCACATTGCAGGCAACAGCTGACTTGGGCTTGTGGGGCACAGGCTAAGGAGCTGTTTAACTGCAGCATGGAAGTCTGGGCTCAGGCTGGAATCCAGTCTCTGGGAATGGTGGGAATAGCTGGATAAGGAAAACCAGAGGACCCCCTTATGGGGAGTTTGAGATCCACAGGTCACCCATCCAGGTCACAGACAGGAACCGTTGACAGATTTACAAGCCTTGACTTCTGAAATAGTTTTTGTCTGTGAACAAAGAGGGAACCCTACTCTGAACAAGGGCTACAATCAAATTAATGCTGTGAATGATCAATTTTCAATGCCAGTGGCAGTGGCCCCTTTTTATTCTCTGGGGAGATTGACTATACTGTGCTGAGTGTGATAAACAAGCCAGAGAAGTAAGGACCTAATTATTGATACTCAGGTACTCCTGTGCATAACACACTACATCCCTTGTGCTGGACACTTAGGCTAGGAGAAGACCTAGTCCTGAGTGTTGTCTCCTTTCTATTGACCTTGCATCCACTAGGGTCAGACAATATTCTGACTCTTGTCCTTAGTGCCAATTAACTATCCCAAAGGACTCCTTGATCCCAGTCCCTTTGAGCAAATTGACATGGATATGGTAGGCCACCTTGCAAAAACGTGTGTTGGGACAGCAATACACTCTTGTGACCATGCTACTCACTCCTCTGCATGCTGTAAAGTCGCTCCAGAGATCCTGGAAACTCTTTTCTCGAGTAGGGATCTCCCAAGAAATATTCACAGATGAGATAATATAGGAGATATCCTGTTTAATGAAGATCAAGTTGCTGAATACCTCTGTCCATCATTCAGAAATGGATGGATTAGTTGAGAGATTCAATGGAACCCTGAAGGTGATGCTAAAATGATTTGTGGACACTGACCTCAAGCATTGGGACCAGTTAGTTCCTCCTCTTTTGTTCACTAAAATGAAAATACCACAAACTTCCACAGGGTTTTTTCCCTTCAAACTTTTTTACAAGCCCCAGGACTGAGGAATGTTAGACCTCCTACTCAAGGGCTGTGAAGATCAAGACTAAAAGGCATCCAGCATGGTCCGATATGTTAGACAGCTCAGGAAGAGCCTCAAGATCCTGAGGGTGGTTGCTTATGAAAATCTCTTCAGGGCCCAGCAAGCACAAGAGTAAACATGCTATCAGGACGACCTGCAGACTTTCCAACAGGGGGATCAAGTACTGTTATTGCTTACTAGCATAGAATCAAAGTTGTTAGCTAGATGGCCAGGAGCTTTCTAAGTGGTTCCTTAGATTGGCCCTGTGCTCTATGAGGTCCACCAGACCAGAGGCGCAAAGAAATAAGGCTTTACTATGTGAACCTCTGAAGCCTTTGGAAAACCAGAAAAGGGATGTCAATAGCTCCTTACCCACCAGAGTCAGAACTGGTGCCTTAAGCATCCATTCACCAAGAGCTAGTACAAGTGAAGATGGGCACCAAACTTCGATCTGAGCAAAAAGCTCAGATTTTATATCTAGTTGAGGCCTTTCCCCATGTATTTTCCACTGTCCCCTCACTGATACACCACCACATCGAGTAAGCCCTTAACCGCAGAAGATGTGGGAGACTCTCCAGGAGCAGTTGCAGGCTATGCTGGATCTAGGGGTAGTAGAGGAGTCCCAAAGTGACTGATGAAATCTCATAATACTCTCCCCCGAACATAATGGCTCAACATGTTTCTGCACAGACTTTCAAAAAGTTAATAAAGTCTTGAAGTTTTATGTGTACCTGATGTGATGAGTGTTTGGAATATTGGAATATTTAGCAATGGCCAGGTATATCAGTACTTTAGATCTTACAAAAGAGCCACTTGTCACTTGCATTGCAGTAAACAGTAGAATTCTCAATATGTTTCAAACTGTTCTGTTTCAAGGGAATGTCCTTTTGGCCTACATGAAGCAAATCTAAAGTTTCAACAATTAATGGACGGAGTGCTCAGACCTCACCATCAGTATGCTGCTGCATATTTAGATGAAAGTTATATATTGCAACAACTGGGATGATCACTAATGATGGGTATGAACAGTCCTACAATTTCCAGCTGAGGTAGGCCTTACAGCCAATCAAGCAAAATGCAAGTTGGAGAATCTTTTCTGGGTTGTACCATGGAAAGAGAGCAACTTAGGTCAGGTATTGTCAGCATGTTCATTCCTCAGACAAAGAGGTAGATGAGGCACTTCCTTGCACTAGATGGCTAATGTAGGAGCTTTGTTCCCAGTTTTGCTACCATTGCAGCCTCTCTGATGGACCTGATAAAAGATGGGAATGGGAATGTGAAGGTGGTTCATTGAGAAAAGGATTGGGAGAAAGCCTTTAACACCTTTGAAACACTGGCTGTGCCAGGTACCTATCCTCTTCAATACACATTTTTCAAAAGTTTGTTTTACAGATGGAATCCTCCAATGTAAGCATGGGGATGGTACATTCACGCAAGGTGAATTTCAAGGAGCACCCAGTCCTGTATCTAAGTTGGAAGCTGTTCCCCATGGAAAAGGCCTACTGGGTGGTTGGGGGAGAAAAAATGGCAATTAAATGGGCCATAGAAGCCCATAGATACTATTCACTCGGTAATATTTTCTTACTCATTACAGATCACATTCCATTTCAGTGGTTAAATGCAATGAAGGAAAGGAACTTGCATGTTATGCAATGCTACTTGTCCCTCCAACACTGTAGTTTTAGAGTACAACATCACACAGGAAAGAAACACAGCAATGCAGACATCTACTCCTGAGCAGTGATGGAACCTCTGGTCTATGGAATCTCAAGTTCTCTGTGGACAGGCAGTATATGTGTTGAGGCAGATTACCCCCCTCAGTCAGGAAGAAGTTAAAGAGATTCTCTGGGCATAATCAACCTCTCAGCTATGTCGAAGCTGGAGATGGACAGGATCTTAAAAGAGAGAATCCCTGCTTAGTGCATGGAAGCCGTCTGAAGAAGCAGGACTGCAACTCAGCATTCACCAGTTCCTGGAAGCCAGGGTTGCTGACCAGGAAAACTACTAGAGAGACTGGACTCTCTCGAAAAGGGTAAAGGATGGTACTTTTCTCTTTTCATTTTTTTTCCTTTTGGCTACTTTCAAAAGGGATTTAGACACGTAAAAGCCAAAATCCCATTGACAGTTAATGGGATTTAGACTCCTAAGTCTTATTTATGAAGACCTGAGTCTTCATAAATAAGTTAGGCATTGCAATTCTGAGCACAGCAACACTCTAAATACCTCTAAAGATCTGTGCCTGGTACTCTGCTTTTTATGGGTGGCAGAAACCCATTGTCTGTTTGGATTGCAATAACTTTCACCACAATGAGGCAGATGTCCTGAACAGCACAGCCAGAGGGTTGTGACCTGGCCGCTGAGAAAGGAGTACCTATTCTCTCACCAAGGGGGTGTTAGAGAGGTACACCTACCACCATCCCTAAAATTATGTCCATAGCCTATGCAGTCAAATTGCAGGATATGAAACTTAGGGCCTGATCCTACAAACACATAAATATGTGCATTGCTCCACTCAAATGAGTGTTGTTATTATTACTACTTATTGTATTTAGTAGCTCTTAAAGCCACAAGCAAGAGCAGTACATACACACAGTAAGAGACCATCAAATGTGCAGTCTACGTAAACAAGACAGACAAAGCATGAGAGAGAGCAAATATTATTACTTCTGTTTTACAGCTGGTGAACTGAATCACAGAAAAATTAAATTACGCAAGATCACACCAGAAGTCTGTGGCCAAGCTGGGAACAGATCCTAGACCTCCTTTTGCCCAGATCAATGTTTTAAAAATGAGGCCATCCATACACTCTAAGGAGGAAGTCAAAACCCACAGTTTTTGCAGCAGCTTATGACCTCCTTCCCCACCCTCACCCATAAAGCACTGCTATCCTTTTTCCGGCAAGCCTGGACAATGCCCTCTCCTACCCCCTCAGCTTCATGTGCGGTGGGGTCATTGTTGTAAGTCGTGTACATATGCTGACCTGTACTAGAAAAGAAAATGCTTGTGGTCTGCCAATCTCAATCTTTCAGGAATTTAATGTATTTAAATTTATTAAAATGAATTTTCACCCATTTAAAAGAATGAGTTAAACAACTCTCACTTTTTTTTATTAAATTTCCAGGTGTTGTGTAGAATGAATCAAACCATACCTAGTTTTAGCTACATCATATAATGGCCAGATTTTGATGCATCCCACATTATCTAGAATTGTAGGGATTGTTCCACTTGTAATATCTGTAACTCTACCCATAATATATTTACCAGTATTAGTCTGTATTAAATGGTCCAAGGAAAAGGGCTTCCAACACTTTAGGACACTCTTCAGTCCGAATTTTCCCCTGACATTAAACAATATTTTTCCCTTTGCTCAGTTATAACCCTTTTCAGATAACCATGGTCATATGCTCTTCATTCAGAAGAGTGAGTAAGTGGATTTCTTTAAAAACTGACAATATTTCTGCTCAGCATCAGGCAAATTTAGATATGAAACCAACAAACAAAAGGTAGGATCAAGTACTTCAAACTGCTGGGTGATTTGTTTGTTTGCTTATTATTATTTTCAGTTTGTTCTGCTATGGACAGTTGTTGTGGTACTAGTGGTGCTGCTTCTATGCTTCACAAAGAATGGATTTGTTCATACATATTGTATTAGTAATGAGACGCGGTCACCCTGGTATATCTAATAGATCCTTGATGACTCTTTGAATAGATGATCCTCAGGACAGGCATCCTGTTTCTACTCCCATTTAAATCAATTATAAATATAAGTGGGAGCAAGATCAGGTTCAAGATCTTAAAAGCAAAGCTTTCATCTGCTTTCAATGACTATAAGATCATCCTTACACATTTTGTAACGGATGAATAACTATTCTTCAAAAGTATCAGAGGGGTAGCCGTGTTAGTCTGGATCTGTAAAAGCAGCAAAGAATCCTGTGGCACCTTATAGACTAACGGACGTTTTGGAGCATGAGCTTTCGTGGGTGAATACCCACTTCGTCGGATGCAAGTAGTGGAAATTTCCAGGGGCAGGTATATATATGCAAGCAAGAAGCAAGCTAGAGATAACAAGGTAGAGATAACCTCGTTATCTCTAGCTTGCTTCTTGCTTGCATTTATATACCTGCCCCTGGAAATTTCCACTACTTGCATCCGACGAAGTGGGTATTCACCCACGAAAGCTCATGCTCCAAAACATCTGTTAGTCTATAAGGTGCCACAGGATTCTTTGCTGCTTATTCTTCAAAATTGTTCTGTAGCTCTAACTGAGACTTAAAAATCAAGCCAAGATTAAAAACTGTATGGAACAGAATATGTTGTATGTATAGTTGCATAAGTAATTTCATATTGCATTACACTATATATTGCATTAACTGATAATTTTAAACTATGTAAAGAGAGAATGTATTGCACAAAGGGGCACAACTTTCAACCTTATGCCCGCTTTTGAGTTCTTGATTCCTGAACCTTAATATTGTATTAATTTCTCCATTTATTTTTACATGGGATATTGCATTATATTATAGGACATTGCTATACAATGCAGCATATTGCATAAAAAGCAATGGCATATGTCATCCTGCCGTGTTGTGAGAAAAGCTGGTAATAGCATGAAAAAAAGCTTCTTTTCCTACTGTTTTGGCAATTATACTTATTATGGTGTTCCAGCTAGCTGAAGTGGAAAAAGATCCCAGGCTTTGGGTAAGCTATATACAAGGTGCATACCTCTACTCTGACATGTGGCTTGTGATTTGAGTAATCTGTTCTTAAATTACAATTATAATTATAATGGATGAGCACAATGTCAATCCAAAGATGGCCAGATGGGATTTAGCTGGCCTGGTTCTAGGGAATGAAATGGGATAATTGCTAGTGTTATCAAATTTTGACCTAACTCAGAGTCATTTTGATTTTTAATGTTCAGGAACCAAAACCTTCGGAATCCAAGAAATTGCATGATTTTCTGGAACAGCTTATATATAAAACTATTTTTATCATAGTTAAGCAGCAAATATTGTGGCATTTCTCCAAATGTAGAAATTTATCAAGTTTCTAGGACACTTTGATGAGCTGAGGATAGTTCTAATATCCCTTCAGATTCCCTGCTGTTGAGAGTGGTAATAATCTTACACAAAGTATATTTAGCTCAGTGATCAGATATTTAGTGCAGTTGATCTACAAATGAATTGATTTGTTGTGGGAGAGGAATACTCTCTTTGTAGTTTTGTATCATTAGCTTTCACAGGGAAACATTTGGAATGAAAATTAGGGATTGTGTAGAAAAGTGAGGAAAGGGAAAATTATTTTGATGTGTCTGTGTTTTTAAACATAAAAATAAACTTACAACCTCCACCCCAACCTGCTTCCCATGTTAGAATAATGATATTCGGGTTGCAATATGATATAGTTTTTAATTACATTCAGTGCACACGATGGACAGTGCTCACTGAAAGAGAAAACTGTTCAATATTCCTTTTTATTTGAATTAATAAATGTGTGATTACCATGCCTTATTTACTGGATTCTGAACTTTCTTATTTCTCAAAGTTCCTATGTATTACTTTGACAAAAAATTATTTTTTTACCGGTTACTTGTGAATAAGTGATTGCTTTGATATAACAGTAGCTGAAATCGGTCAATAGATGAACAGTGACAGGAGTGTGTGAGAATCAGTCATATTGATCTCTTGATCAGTTGGGTCTGAGTTACTTTAAGAGACAAATGTTATCAACCCAGAAGACCAATTTCAACCTTTAATATTGGAAAATTGCATTTAAAATATGTTATAGGTGCTGTAAGAATAGATTATGCGTATTTATCTCTCTGATATGATATGAAAAATGCAGTCATATTTTCTGTTTCTGCAAACTATAGTATAAACAGATCTCTATTCTGTTGTCATATATCCATCAGAGCACAGAGTGGAAAAGTGGAAGTACCATTTCTTATCAATGAACAATCTGGCTTTTGCCTGAGTTGGTCATGTATTAGCTTTGGATTTGACATAACATATCAAAGATAATATGAAAGATGATTGATTTCGGGAGCAGTGTTTGTTGATCTCTCAGTTGGCTATGAGATAATCAATCGTTGTGAACACCTTGCCTAGCTACTAATGATAACAAAGAACCACCACTTCACTAATACAGACCATACCAGAGAACAAAAGATTGTGAACTTTTGTGCCAAATGGAGCTGAAGGCAACAACAGGAGAATGGCCTTACACAAGGTAGTGTTTTAGCAAATATATTATTCAACATCTATACAAATGACCAGACAAGCTGCCCTGGCACAACATGTTTTATCTATGCAGATGATCTATGTATCACCACATAGCACAAGGAGAATAATCTGGTGAATGCACTTAACACACTAGATGAGTACTATGCAGCCAAACAACTGCATACAAAATCAGCGAAGATGCAAGTCAGTGCATTCCATCTCAAAAACCAAGAGGCCTAATCAGGGCCGCCCAGAGGATTCCAGGGGCCCGGGGTCTTCGGTGGCGGGGGGCCCTTCCGTTCCTGGACCCGCCGCCGAAGTGCCCCGAAGACCCGCTGCTGAATTACCGCTCCGTCTTCGGTGGTAATTCGCCAGCGGGGGGTCCTTCCGCCCCGGAGCGGAAGGACACCCCGCCGGCGAAGACCGGGAGCGGCAGAAGCTCCTGCGCCCGGTCCCGCAAGAGTTTGCCGGGCCCCCCGGACCGAGTGAGGGACCCCGCTCCAGGGGCCCCGAAAAACTCTGGTGGGGGCCCCCGTGGGGCTCGGGGCCTGGGGCAAATTGCCCCTCTTGCCCCCCCCTCTGGGCGGTCCTGGGCCTAATGCAAACTCAACATCAGCTGGCTTGGGACAAAACATACTCTATTAATCCTGTGCACCTCAGGGTTACTCTTGATTTGACTCTCCTTTACAGCCCATATCAGGAAAACTAAAGTCAAGATTATCATACAAAATAAGCCAGTTACATCAAAGTGGGTGCAACTCATCCATTCTGTGATCAACAGCACTGGCACTTTGCTAGTCCTCTGCTGAATATGCCGTGCACTGTGGGCACAATCCCCTCACACAAAGAAGCTAGACCCTGTACTTAATACTGCCTGCTGCTATATTGCAGGATACCCACTCACATCAACAGCCTCTTCATCCTTGCAGGTATTGCTTCTTCTCATATATGCCAGGAAGTTGCTTGTAGAGTAGAGTGCATAAGGCAATTTGCAGATCCAAGATATCACTATATAATACCAATGCTGAGCCAACTGAAGTGCGACAAAGTTTTCTCACCACCATTAAACCCCTAACATTATCACCCAAACAGACATGGGTTCAGTTATGGCTAACAAGAGTAGGGAATGATCCTGTAGCACTCTGGGTTCCACCAGTCAAGCACCTACTTCCCAGTGCTTATCAAACCTGGACTATGTGGGGTTGCCTTAATCAACTTCAGACTGGCGTTGTCCAGTCTAGAGACTCAGTGGTAAAGTGGGGCTACATCAGTGGCCCCAATACTTGAGACTGCTGCAAAGAGAATCAAAAAATGAAGCATCACCTTGAGTGCCAGCTTCTTGACATTCAAAAGTGAATGCTTTTCCAGTGACCTGAAAGAGTGCAAACACTGGGAATCACATGTGAACAGATGTGTCAGGAAGCAGTATGAGGACACAAAAAGAAGTGTGCACAGTGAGAGCAGCTTTCATGAAAGATATAGAAGTACACCTTCTAGGGTGCATTAGTCCTCAAGTTCTAAGTTCATGTATATTGTACATGAACTTCCAGGAAGGACAAAGAAATCTTGATGGAAGTATATATTTTAAGATGTCAGCTATATAAAAACTTTATGGGAATGAAAGCTGGCTTGTTTTCATGATTTTTTGAGAAAGAGAAATCCTGTTTGATAGCCCACAACCCACCTACTGCAAGGTCAAATGTTCATCCCGCTACAACTCTGGTAGTTCCCTTGACATTATTAACTTTAAAGAAACTTTTATGTGCATTCCATTGAAGAGACTATCCTTTCCTAAATGCAGTTTCTGCCTCACACTCCTTAACAATTAGATAGAGAAACATACTGGTGTATCAAGGAAGTTTCAAAATATTGATGTATTTCTCTTCAGCTTCTTAACTCATGTTCTAATGTTGAAGTCTCACCTTATATTAATTCAAAGTAGCGGTCAAATTCAGAAGTATAGGTGTACTGTAGACCCCCTCAATCTCAGTTAGACTCCTTATATTCAGATTCTCTTACATGCATTCTCCTGATGTCTAACAGTCTATGGTGGTCTTGCATACACACCAAATGAAAATTTAAGAATGAGATATTTTAAATTATTTTTGTACATCTCCTCCTGACTCCTCAGTGTGTAAATTAGACCAACTTAGACTCCATCAGCCATTGACAGAGCAGGTGTAAATATGTTTCAGGGAGTCTGAGTGAATAAAGAAAGTCTGAGTATAAGGTGTCATATAGGTTCATCTCAATTTGTAGCAGCAAAGAATAACAATGTTATGAAGTAGTAGCTGAATACAAATTTATGTAAACACTTATTGTATAATTATGCTATAGACTATTAAAGAACTGGAGAGCTCACTGAACATCCTTAGATGTGATATATCCTGCTGTACAGACTTTTAATGTGCTATTAAAATATAATTAACTGTTACAGCTCTGGTTGATCTAAATAGGTGAGTTGTGAGGAAACCGATGTTTTAAAATTTGTATTTATTAAATATAGGAGAAATTATCCTGGATTTAAAAAGAAAAATGTTAGTGTCAAGACTGTGATGCAATAAAGTATGTAAAGGTTGTGCCAGCACCTCCATATATTTAAAGATTTATATCTCTGGACTAATGATTTCCTTTGGATTAAAAATTGGTTGTCTATATATATCTTTGTGCAAATAAACTAAACCACAGAGAGTTTCACTGTCCCTGTCAAAGGAACTATGAAACAATATAGACAATGTGAGACTAGACTGGGGAAAGAAAGTGAATCAATGAATCTCTCCAGAGGATACAAGGGTTACAGTGCTAACCACTATGAGTATTACAAATTCAGTGTCCTGGAGAGAATACCAGTGGAGAATTATGAGTTGATATTTTCACACACTGGCAACACAGACAGAAAATGCACAGCAAAATGTGGGAGGGAATGCCATGCTTTGCATTTGGGAATATCTGAAATTTAAAGCTTCATAGAATCATAGAAGATTAGGGTTGGAAGAGACCTCAAGAGGTCATCTAGTCCAACCCCCTCCTCAAAGCAGGACCAACCCCAAACTAAATCATCCCAGGTAGGGCTTTATCAAGCCAGGCCTTAAAAACCTGTAAGGATGGAGATTACATCACCTCCCTAGGTAACCCATTCTGGTGCTTCACCACCCTCCTAGTGAAATAGTTTTTTTCCTCATATCCAACCTAGACCTCCCCCACTGCAACTTGATACCTTGCTCCATGTTCTGTCATCTGCCCCCACTGAGAACAGCCTAGCTCCATCCTCTTTCAACTTCAGGTAGTTGAATGCTGCTATCAAAAGCCCCCTCACTCTTCTCTTCTGCAAACTAAATAAGCACAGATCCCTCAGCCTATCCTCATAAATCATGTACCCCAGTCTTTCTGTAACGGGGGGCCCAAAACTGGACACAATACTCCAGATGTGGCCTCAGCAGTGCCAAATAGAGGGGAATAATCACTTCCCTCAATCTGCTGGCAACATTCCTACTAATGTAGCCCAATATGACATTAGCCTTCTTGGCAACAAGAACACACTGTTGACTCATATCCAGCTTCTCGTCCACTGTAATCCTCAGGTCCTTTTCTGTATAACTGCAGCTTAGCCAGTTGGTCCCCAGCATGTAGCAGTGCATGGGATTCTTCCGTCCTAAGTGCAGGACTCTGCACTTGTCATAGTTGAAACTCATCAGACTTCTTTTGGCCTGATCCTCCAATTTTTCTAGGTCACTCTGGATGCTATGCCTACTCTCCAGCATATCTACCTCCCCCCCCCCCAGCTTAGTGTCATCCATGAACTTGCTGAGGGTGCAATCCATATCATCATCCAGATATGAAGATGTTGAACAACATCGGCCCCAGAACCAACTCCTGGGGCACTCTGCTTGATACTGGCAGCCAACTAGACATGGTACCATTGAGCCCTATGATCTAGCCAGCTTTCTATCCACCTTATAGTCCATTCATCGGATCCATACTTTTTTAACTTGCTGGCAAGAATACTGTGGGAGACTGCATCAAAAGCTTTGCTAAAGTCAAAATATATCACGTCCACCACTTTCCCTATATCCACAGAGCCAGTTGTCTCATCGTAGAAGGCAATCAGGTTGATCAGGCATGACTTACCCTTGGTGAATCCATGTTGACTGTTCCTGATCACCTTCCTCCCCTCCAAGTGCTTCAAAATGGATTCCTTGAGGACCTGCTCCATAATTTTTCCAGGGACTGAGGTGACGCTGTAGTTCCCCGGATTCTCCTTCCTTTTTTTAAAGATGGGCACTATTTTTGCCTTTTTCCAATCATCCAGGACCTCCCCTGATCACCACAAGTTTTAAAAAATAATGGCCATTTGCTCTGCAATCACATCAGCCAACTCCCTCTGCGCCCTCAGATGCATTAGATCTGGCCCCATGGTCTTGTGCATATCCAGCTTTTCTAAATAGTCTTTAACCTGTTCTTTCATCACTGAGGGCTGCTCACCTCCTCCCCATACTATGCTTCCCAGTGCAGCAGTCTGGGAGCTGACCTTGTCTGTGAAGACCGAGGCAAAAAAAGCATTGAGTACTTCAGCTTTTTCCACATCATCTGTCACTAGGGTTGCCTCCCCCATTCAGTAAGAGTCCCACACTTTCCCTGACCTTCTTGTTGCTAACATACCTGTAGAAACTCTTCTTGTTACCTGTCACATCCCTTGCTAGCTGCAACTCCAATTGTGCTTTGACCTTCCTGATTGCACCCCTGCATGCTTGAGCAATATTTTTATACTCCTCCCTAGTCATCTGTCCAAGTTTCCACTTCTTGTAAGCTTCCTTTTTGTGTTTAAGCTCACAGAAGATTTCACTGTTAAGCCTAGCTGGTCACCTGCCATATTTGCTATTCTTTCTGCACATCGGGATTATTTGTTCCTGTACCCTCAATAAAGCTTTTTTTTAAAAAAATACTGCCACCTCTCCTGGATTCCTTTCCCCCTCATCTTAGCCTCCCAGGGGTTCCTGCCCATCAGTTCCCTGAAGGAGTCAAAGTCTGCTTTTCTGAAGTCCAGAGTCCATATTCTGCTGCTCTCCTTTCTTCCTTTTGTCAAGATCCAGAACTCGACCATCTCATGGTCACTGCTGCCCAGGTTGCCACCCACTTCTATTTCCCATACTAATTCTTCCCTGTTTGTGAGCAGCAGATCAAGAGGAGCATGGCCCCTAGTTAATTCCTCCAGCACTTGATTTTCATATCTGTTAGAAAATCAGTAGAAGAATTATTTCAGGGAATACTCCTCAATTTTTATTTTTATGGTATTAAGTAACTGTCCAGATGTAGTTAAATTAAACAAAGAGGAATAACAGTTTAGGATACTTGTAAATGCAGCTAATAAATGTACTTCATTGCTTGAGCGGCATAAAGATGTGGATGAGGAGAATTAAAGCATTAAGAGTAATGGATACATTTACTGTCTGTGTTAGATTAACAACTGAAATATTTGAGGAAAGATGGACCAAGTGGGATTGTCTAATTTAAAAAAAAAAGTCCATCAGAACACTATGTGTGTACCAATAATCTCAATTGCCCTGATTATGTAAATTGAATTATCTTGTATATCTGACACCATCCCTTCTGATGCTTATATAAGAAAATGGCTTGGACTGCCAACAATTCTGTGTACCTTTAATAAAAAAATTGGTAATGAAGAAGATTAACAGACTAGCAGAGGAAGAGGTGGCAGACAGTGATTATTTCTTTTTAGTTTCTTATCCTTCTTAACTCTTCTACTATTAGATAGAATAGGATTAGATTTTGTGCAGCTGAGATCAGAAGAACTATTTTCACTTAAGAAAGAGGCACAGGAAAAGGACATATTTCTTATGATTATGGTCTTTTGGCTATCACAGTTATGTTCTGCCGAGCCCAGGAGGAACAATACTTTTGTATGTGTGTGTAATTTTTATATCATCAATCTAAGGTATTTTTTATGGTTGTAGGACGTGATTCCGCAATCGAGTCCTTCATCCTGTCAGGATGATTTTCTTGCTATTCAGGCTGAATTTTCCCTTGTTCAAATTCATGCCATTATTCCAAACTGTAAACTCTTTTCTCATGCTAAATAATCACTTTCCCTTCTTGGGGCATGTACCCTTTCAGAACACATGCATTGCTTGATATTTATTTCATTCAAATGCTGCATTGTCATTCTTTTGGTCAATCTTGAAGCAAAGCCCAGACAAACTATGAATACAATTGGTCATGGCCACAACATTGTTTATATTAAAATCTTAACATGTTTCTCCTCTTCCTTCATGACTGTAGAATGTTTGTTGTCATATAAAATCACAGACAATCCTCTTTCACCCTCAGGAACCAAGACAAATATAATTGAATTGTGTAAGCAGTATTGTGGAATTTTGAATATGTACCATAAAATAGTATTGTAGTTTAATATTTCTGCATTCCATTATTTCATCTGTTAGGTGACAGCCATACATCTGCCAATAAATAACCTAACTGTCAGCTCGCTAAATGCTTTTTAACTGCATGACCTAAAGACTTGGGTAGTATTGTTGTATAGTCTTAAACAATTACTACATTCATCCTCAGGTGAGGTTGCATTATGATGATGGGTAAATATTCCTATATGCATGGAGCTGAATTGTGCTGTTAGACACATCCCTGCATTGGGACAATGCAGAACTGCACTAATTCATGGGGAACTCCATGCGTCTCCTCAGAGATCTCCCGGATGTTCAGAGGAGGCCTGTGGGATGTTTCAATATGTTATGTTATATTCCCCGCTCTTCAACTGGGCCTCAGGCTGCACAAAAGAGTGAGAGTGGGGTCTGGGTCTTGTAGAGTTCTACCCTTCTGTCGGAGGGGTAGATCATGCTTCCTCATCACTCTTGAATGGGTTGTGAGTCCCAGACTTAAGCCTGATGACTCTCTAAGGAACCATTGGAATTCAGGGCCATCCATGCAGGAGGACTATGTGACTCTCACCAGCTCTGGTCCCCAGTGTTCCCCATTTGCTCCCTGACAATGCAGCTGCACTGAAGTCATGCTACTAAAGACTCTGTCTAGATGAGGCTTTCCCTGGCCAGGAGGAAATGATAATACATTCCAGGCACTATCACTGGGGAAACCCCACAGAGCCAGAGAGTGGATGATGTGTCTCTCCCTTCATCCTACTGACACTTCCCCACTATCCAGTTCTCTCCCTTCTCTATGCCACAGACCCTGGGGTGGCCTCCATACAGGGCCAGCTCCAGGCACCAGCATTCCAAGCAGGTGCTTGGGGCGGCAATCTGCAAGGGGCGGCAGTCCCTGTTGTTTTGCCCCCAAGCAGCGCGCTGAATTGCCTCCGCGGACAGCGGGGGCAGTCCGTGTGCCCTTAGGGCAGCACGCGCGTTTCCGCGGTGGCGGCAATTCGTCAGCAGCTTCTATGTTTAGCTGTCCACGGCAGCTTCAGCTAAACATACAAGCTGCCGCCGAATTGCCGCCGCTGCCGCGGAAACGCGCGTGCCGCCCTAAGGGCACACGGACTGCCCCTGCTGTCCGTGGCGGCAATTTGGTGCGCTGCTTGGGGCGGCGAAAACTGTAGAGCCAGCCCTGCCTCCATAAATACATAGGAGAAGGGGCAAAGCTTCACTAACTCCTCCCCCATCCTGCTTTGTCTCTGCTGACTCCCCAGTACAGACCCTGCAAGGCTTCCCTAGGACCTAGAGGGGCGAATGAGGTTGGGGAAAATATGTTTAATCATCTTTTGGTTTGTTATTCACCAAACAGTTCTGAATACCAAATAGTTTTGTAATTAATGGGATTTGTCTGTGAATGCATCACGAAGCAACAACCATTTCAAGTTTCACTGAATATAATATTTAAGTAGTCCTCTTCTACTAGTTCTAGGAATTACACAGAATATATGTATAGTAAGACACAGAAACAGAATAAAGTGAAAAAATATTAGGATGTCCTCACAACTGTCTGTTGCTTAAATCCTTAGATCCATCAGATCTGAACTTCAGAGTGCACACCACAAACAAGACAAGAATAAATATCTTATTTGCTCAGGAAACTCCTATAATCGCACTGTGGGAGAATTTAGTCTGGGGGCAGTACTATCCTGTTTTTTTCTGTAAGACAAATCCATTGGCATGAGATTGATGTAGCCCTGGTAGAATCTAGCCCACTAAGTGCAGGTAAGCTGATGTCCCAAGGAACCCCTGTACTTTTCCAAGCTGATTATAAAAAAAAATCCTTTTGGCTGCTGGGTGTAACTTTCATTTGGTTGAATGATAATCAGCAACTTATAGCAGACTGGGCTTCCACTGTTTGATAGTTGTCATGTCATTTAGTTTAATCATTGTGCATTAGTGTTCCAAATTTGGAATTTCCATCTTCCATTCCTAAAGGGTTACCAATATCCATGTAGCTGTTTTCTTGGGGATGGACGGGTCAGGGAGGAAGGAGAGAACTGGGGGAGGATAGCACAATTTTAAACTTTATAAAATATAAGTTGCAGAGTATAACAGTGAGTAATGTGGTTTTCTGCCAGCATTATATACTGAGCAGTAGTACATCATCAAAGTCACATAATTTGGATGATGTATTATACTAATAAAGCATAAGTGTGACTATACTGATATATTTGTGTAACACAATACATCATCACAACAGTATCACTTTGCATGATTTATCATGGCAGTTCATCACTGAAGTGACGTCGCTCTGATGTTGTAATGCCAACAAGAATGTATAACGCAGAACTAAGTTGCCTATTTTTGTTAATTATTTAAAAAAATATATATTTTAAAGCAGAAATTTATGAAGAAAATGGAAAGGAAAGAAAGACGGTAGATAGGCTAGGGAATTCTCTAAAGGCCTCTCCAGGCTTTGGAATGTTACAGCTATATACTGCAGTTGTGAAACAGATGAGGAAACAGAAACAAACAAACAAAAAAATTAATTCCAAAGTACACTCTGTATATCTCTACCTATATATGCAAACAAAAGTGTTTGGCTTCAGTTTCTGTTATTGAAAGACTCTATCTTCAAAATTGGTTCAACTACTATTTCAAAATTGTTTCCAACTGATTTTTATTATTGACTATTAGAGAAAACAGCACTGTCAGTATTCCCAAAGCATTTCAAAAGACAACGAGCCAGTTTCTGGTTATGCTGGTGTAAATTCAGTCACTCCATTAAAAATTAAATGAACTTAAATGAATTTAAAGCAGAATGTGGCCCCAGATCTGTTCATCAAACAGTTTGTAATATAATATTATACCTTAATGAATACAAAACATAAGACAAATGTTCTAGAATGAGCAGGTGCAGAGTGACAGTTGTTGAGGAGATTAATGCAGGCTCTGAAAGAAAAGGTGGGTGCTTGGCACACAGTGAATAGTATACTGTCTGTTTTACACAAATACAATGTGTCCACAAGCCACAGCATCTTTACTTTCCATTCACTTCCATTATGCCTCTGGTTTTTTAAAAAAAAGCCAGAATTTGGCACAAAAAAGAGCAATCAAATGAGAAGATATTGCAGCAATGGATAAATGTACAGAAAAAGATGGGAGGTATGTTAAAATCAATAAAGTGATACATTCAAGGGTTTATAACTGAATATAAATCCACTTCAGTGACAACTGAATATCAATGGGGTCCATGACTCAGCCTCTAAGGTGCTACAGCAACACAAATAATTAATAATAAAATTGCTAACATTTTCCTTCAATTTTCAGAAATGACAGGCTGAATTTGTGCCAGAACTCACTGCTAATGTTCATTTTTACTATGGTACCAAGGACACATATTTTAACTAAAGATCAAATCTCACATTTGCACAAAATAGTTTTTCTAGCAAACACTGAATCTGCAACAACTGTAGTCAGGATCCCTCTCAGTTAATTGATTTTATATACATTGTCTTGCACTGCGCTACTTTGGTGCTGTCACCCATCACATGATTTCATTCTGAACAATTCCTTCTGTCCGTTTGTCTTTGTGCCTTTGACTTATATTTAAATCTCATTTTCTTATAATTAATTTCTAATCCTTCCTTTCAGATGTCAAATATTTGAATTTATATACTTCAAAGCTCTTGCTTTATTTTCCTGAAGATTTTTTTTAATCCATTATAACCTTTGAAATATATTTGAATGCTGCTTCTGTTTACGTTCACACCTCACTTTAGATGAACAAATGGGAAGAGCTTTTCTTTGCATACATTCATCATAAAAATGTTACATGCTCTTAGCTTTCCATGGAGTCCTCATCTTACTCTCCCAGTACCTCATAGGTTGAAACATATTGCAGTCAAAGAAGCACAAACTTAAACCTGATAATGCTCTCATGACAGTTTTGTACCAGTGTAACTACTTTGATTACAGTAGGGTTACTCCTGATTTACACAGGTGTAAGTAACAGGAAATCATGTCTACTCTGTTTGGGACATAGTATACAAGATGTACTTTTAAAAAAAGAAATCATTTATAGAAATGTGTATGGGAAAAAAGTATATAAAAACATTTGGAGCTACTTTTATACTCTCAGTTATTTGTTTTTTAGATAAAAATGAAACATAAATTTCTGGGTAATATATAACAAAGTTCTGGGAAATTAAATACCAGCAATCATGTGTCAAGACATAGCCTAAATCTATACAACATGGTCTAGCAGTTGAATAATTGGAGATTTTTAATCACTGTTCTCTTCCAGGTCTGCCTTTTCTGTATTTGATCTTCTCCTGCCACATGTGCACGAATGGGCAGTACTTGAATAGAATTTCAGCACAATGACTAAACAGCCTTTTTATTGTGTGAACCTCTGCCAGGCCAGGAAGTAAGTGTTCCAAGGTCACTCCTACATTCCAACAGCACCACAAGACACTGCCACTACCACAAAAAGTAGGCTAAAGAAACACAACTGCTCATCCCAAAGCATCTTTACAGACACGGAGAGAAGTACAGTGTCATCATTCATTCCTGCTCATGACTTGTTCCTCCATTAATTCCAGCCTGGTCAGATTCCCGCATATGATGTCCCTCCATCTAGTCAATGGCCAGACTCTACAACTGATCGACCTTGGTTGTATTTGCATTATTTTCTTTGGCAGCCTATCATTTGTTTGTCTTTTACAGTGTCCCCACCATGGTAATCTTTTTTATTGAAGCCAATCTTTGTACCTGGATTTCACATCCAACTCTCCTTCTAACTTCTCTTTCACTCTTAAAATCATTCCACTTTACAATTATGATCTTCCGAAGAACTCTGATCTCTGCTGTTTCCAGCCTTCTGTTATCTGTTTCAATTAATGCAGCTTGCATAGAGTAATACTGTTAGTACAGTGATATCATATATTTTCACTTTGGAACCAAACATGTTTTTATCAGTCCATAATTTAGCACTGATCAACCCTTAACCCGATGGGGGAGGGGCTACTCAGGAAGATCAGAGATTTAAAAAGCCTGTTCCTAAGCGACCAGAAGAGCTAGCAAACAGAAGCAGCTAACAGGGGAGTTTTGCAAGGGAGTTTAGACAGGGAGTGTGAGGGGGTGCCAAATACACTAAGCATTCTTTAAACTTAAAGCCCAAAACAGCCCCTGATAAAAGCAAGACATCAACAAAGGAACAAGCTTCAGGAGTAAAAAAAGAATGCAGGCAGAAGTCCAGCAACAGAGTGGGGGCTATCCAGTTTATTGCATCCAATGCAGCATGTATAATTACCTGCCCTATGGGCAGGTGACGGACATGTGCATTCAGTGCAAGGAGCTCCAGGACCTCAGAGATCATGTACAAGGTTTGGAGACCAGAGTGGCTGAACTGGAGGAGCTAAGGTAGACAGAGAGGTACGTAGATGAGACTTTCCGAGACACAGTAGACTCATCCCACCCCACCCCGGTCTGACAGCCTCCGTGCTATTGAGGAGGATGAAAGTCTCAGGGAAGTAGGACATTCAACTGGGGCAGAGGGAAACGATCCCATAGTTGGGACTCTCCTTCCTGATGATAGCATGGTATCCTCTGACACTGAGGATACCTCTATGGGGGAGGAAACTACAGTTATTGGGAAGAGACAGGTAATAGTAATGGGTAATTTGATCATTAGAAACACAGATAGCTGGGTTTGTGATGACCGGGAGAACTGCATGGTGACTTGTTTGCCTGGTGCAAAGGTTGCGGATCTCTTGAAACATCTAGATAGACTTATGCGTAGTTCTGGGAAGGAGCCGGTGATCGTGGTACATGTAGGTACCAATGACATGGAAGGATAGGAGAGAGGTCATGGAGGTCAAATTTAGGTAAGAGACGGAAGTCCAGGACCTCCATGGTAGCATTCTTGAAATGCTTCCAGTTCCACACACAGGGCCAGTTAGACAGGCAGAAATACAACATCTCAATACATGGATGAGACAATGGTGTAGGAAGGAAGGGGTTTAGATTTATTAGGAACTGGGGGAACTTTTATGAAAGCAGGAGCCTATACTGGAAGGATGGGCTCCACCTAAACCAAAATGGAACCAAATTGCTGGCATTTAAAATTAGAAAGGTTGTAGTGCAGTTTTTAAACCAGGGGCTAGGGGAAAGCCAACAGGTGTGGTGGAGCACATGATTCGGACAGAGACATTCCTTAGGTGAGGCTCTATTAGTGGTGATTCTCTATGTCCTAGTAAGGAAAAGAGGATGGAAGACGATAAAATATAGTAGGATGTGATGAGAAATAGTCAAATGAAAAAGAGTCCCATTCAATTACATCGTGTAATAATGCAGAGATCTAAAAAGTGACAAGTATTTAAAGTGCTTATATCCAAATGCTAGAAGTCTAAATAATATGAGTGAACTAGAGTGCCTTGTATTAAATGAGGATATTGAAATAACAGACATCACAGAAACTTGGTGGAATGAGGATAATCAATGGGACAGAGTAATACCAGGATACATAATATATCGGAAGGATAGAACAGTTCATACTGGTGGGGGAGTGGCACAATATGTGAAAGAAAGCGTGGTATCAAATGAAGTAAAAATCTTAAATGAAGCAAACTGTACTATAGAATCTCTGTAGATAGTAATTCCATGCACTAATGATAAGATTATAGCAGTAGGGATGTATTACCAACCACCTGACCAGGATGGTGATAGTGACTGTGAAATGCTCAGGGGGATTAGAGAGGATATAAAAATTAAAAAAAAACAAAAATAATAATAATAGGGGATTTCAATTATCCCCATATTAACTGGGTACATGTCACCTCAGGAAGGGATGCAGAGATAAAGTTTCTTGACATCTTAAATGAGTGCTTCTTGGAACAGCTATTCCTGGAACCCACAAGAGGAGAGGCAAGTCTTGATTTAGTCCGGAGGTCTCAAACTCAATTTACCTTAGGGCCAGTGCCAGTGCCAGCCCTCAAATCCTCCCAGCAGGCCAATAATGTCACTGAAGATGGGGTTCAGAAAATAAAATGTTTATATTGTATTTTTTATTTTGAATTTCTTAGAAATAATAAAACTGTCATACAACTTTATACAATTCTTCGCCTGCCAGAGAGTGTTTAGTGTTTGCCAGACACCTGGCAATGCTTCAGTTCTGTCAGTTTGTTGATGTTTGGCCCCAGTGACTGAGCAGTTGAAACCTTCAGGATTGCAGCAAGGTGTGCATCAGACAGTTGTGTATGGTATTTTGACTTGTTTATATTCATTGTGGAAAAAAGTGACCCTGCCTCCATGGCTGACTCTGCCCGGCAACTAGTCCAGGTTTTCTACATGATAACATCTGCATAAACTCGAGAGCTTAACTCCAGATCAGCAAATGTCACACCCTCCAACTTATATACCATTCTTAACACCAAATTTAAGAACATGATTAAAAGTGAGTGATTCCATGTCCTCTCGCCTCACTTCAAACTTTGACTTCAAATAGTTGCTTATTTTTCCACAAATTCATATAGAACTGCAGAATTCTTCATAGGTAACTTCTAAAATTGAAGTTATCCTATCTGGAACTCCATCTGAGTTTACTACTTTCCATAATGCTTCCCTCCAAACTATGGCAGTTTTACATACTGAACACAAATGAAATTAGTTTACAATATAAAATTAGAATAGTACATTATGTGTCAAATTGTCACTGATTTTTGCACTGGTATAGAATGGGAGACAGGTCAGTGCACAAGAAACCTTGTTTTCCACTTACACCTCTTTGCTCTTGTCATTTAATACTCCTGAGGGCTGAATAGGTTAAAATGGACAAATTAACCTTATGGGCTACATTGAGAGGCAAGACAAGTAACTGAAGATGAAGCCCAGCTGGAGAGGCTGGGGATTGTATAAAGCCAGTAAGTTGAGAGCAGGAGGGCTATAAGTCAGAGGTGCTGACTTTTTAAGGTGCCGGAGGGTGCTTGACCCCCTGGCTCTGCCCCAGGCCCCATCCCCACTCCATCCCATCCCTAAGCCCTCACCCCACCCTGCCTCTTCTTGCAGTCCGCGCTGCCTCTTCCTGTTTATGCTCCACCCCCCGCTCCACCCTGACCTGTCATCTTCCCAGCCTGTTTCACCTCCTCCCCCAAAGTGTGCCCCACTCTGGCTCCTCCCTCGCCCCCTCAGCCCCTCGTGCACATCGCGGAACAGCTGGGAGGGAGGGGAAGGCACTGATTGGTGGGGCCACTGGCAGGGAGGAGGCACTTGGGGGGACACCTGAATGCATGAAGCACCCATGGACTCAGTACATATGATATAGGGAGGTGCTCTGCAGTCACTCCTTAGATAGAAAGGGAGTTGACTATGGACAAGGAGGATTTTTAGGGAGAGAGTAAGCACTGGGGTCCTGCCCTTGACTACAGATTCTGGCAAAAGCAAAGAGGAGGGGAATAGACACTGGGAGTGGAGGAAGTTTGGGCTGGTAAATCCAGGGGTGGATCAGGAGACAGAGAGGTGAGGTAGGAAGGAGATCAGGGAAATAGCAACTGGGTCTGAGATGGAGTAGACTGTGGTTGCTAGATACAGGGTTCCTGGGCTGGAACCCAAAGTAGTGGGCAGGCCCAGGTTTACCTATCAGCCCGTGGGAAAGTGGCATTGAACCTGGATGTGGCCCAGAAGACTACCTGACATCGCACACAGATAGCTTGCTGAGGGACTTTGACACCTCTAAAGGGAAAGACTAAACAGTGACCTGGCTGGAGGACCAAGTCAGGAAGAGGAAGTACCCTGAGTTTGAGAGAGAAAGAGACTATAGTATGAACAGTTGATGGAAGGAAATGCCAGACCAGGTGAAAGTTGATCCCTACCCCAAGAAAGTGCTCCAGTGGTGTGTGAAACCCATTACAGTGCTAATGGCTACATATCACAATATTGCCCTATTAGAGGGGAATATTTTTGGTATAAAAATAGTTTTACTTGTGAAGGCCTTACTCTCTCTCCCTCCCTCTACTGCTTTCTAATGAGGGAAAGGTGCAAAGGGAACAAAGTTGCCCTTGAAAATAAAGGCTTTGTTCCGTAAACATGTCCTGTTTCTCTTAGGTATGCATATGGTCACCATTGATAAAGTAGTTCGTGATCTTTTATGTATTTATGTTCACAACATCCTTATGTGATATTACAGATGGATAGTTGAGACATAGAGAGACTAAGTGATTTGCCAAAGTTACACAGGTTACCTGAGAGGCATAGTCACATGGGTAAGGCCTTGCAAGGTGAGGCCAATTAGCAAGTTGCATTATATTTTAGGTATAACCAGCTTTTCTGATTGGAAATCAGGATAGTTTTGAGATAATGAGCCAGATCTTCAGTTCATGTGAATTAGTGTAACTCTGTTGACTTTATAATTTCCATCATGTGAGAGTCTAGCTTAATGGGTCCTGGATACATGGATGAGAAGGAGGTTCAGTGCTTACAGAAACACTGTGGATCTGCAGTATTATTTGTGCACCTTAGAAGATTTGCCTAACTACCGTGGTTAATTTCTAAATCAATTGTAGTCTTTGATAGAAGAGCTTTAGTTGGAGCCCTACATTGCATCAATTTTCATTTAAAAGACACAATCAAAAACTTTGGCCTCTATTGCAAATTTACCCTGCACACTGTGTTTGACACAAGAGCTATGCAAAATCAATTGGATTTTTTTTACATAGCTGGGGAATGTGGCTTCTAAATATCAAGGCATGTGGGGATGGGCCAATGGGCTATATACATATACTCTTTTGTTTTCTTGAATATATAGTATTTGTAATACCTGCATATTGACTTCAGGGTTTTAAAACAAATATGTATCCCTGCAACCTCAAATTCAGCATCTGAAGCAGACTTTTCAACACAGGGGAGGGATAACTTTGTGGTTTGAGCATTAGCTTACTAAACCCAGGGTTGTGAGTTCAATCCTTGAGGGGGCCACTTAGGGATCTGGGGCAAAAATTGGTCCTGCTAGTGAAGGCAGGGGGCTGGACTCAATGACCTTTCAAGGTCCCTTCCAGTTCTAGGAGATTGGTATATCTCCATTTATTTATTTAATTTTCTGACATCTTAGCCCATCTCTCAGTGGAACAAATGCCAGTTATACCATCTCAGGATCTGTCCCCTTCTTTAAATTGTTCAATTAATGCTATAGAAAAGACTCTTCCAATTGCTTAAAAGTTATTAGCATGTCTATTTTTGTCAGAGCTTTTAGTGAGAAAGAAGCTCTGACTCAAGTTTTTCTCCAAAATTCCAGCTTCTGAGCCCTAACAGAACCAGTGCAAACACACAGACATTAAATGGCTGTAGTCCAACTAGAGGTTTTGCTATGCTTTCCATTTTTAAGTTCTGATTCTGTACATGCCACACAGGAGGCAAGAGATCAATTCTAAGGTCTGTCTCTTCTAAAGTTATTTTTTATTAATATATTTTAATATTTCCATTTTCTTTCTGAGAA
Organism: Mauremys mutica; assembly: GCF_020497125.1. Classification (NCBI taxonomy): domain Eukaryota; kingdom Metazoa; phylum Chordata; order Testudines; family Geoemydidae; genus Mauremys; species Mauremys mutica. The sequence continues at coordinate 104,808,098 of NC_059076.1, read as the reverse complement.
TTTATTGACAAAGCTTTTGGAGACTAATAGATAACTGAGACCAATAAATGAGGGTGTGAATTGAATTTTTTGAAAAAGTTTGTGATGTGAATAATTGCAAACAGTAAAATAGCACCTCACAGTACTTCATTAATCAAACAAACACAATACTCAGATATTATTAACAGCGCTTACTTAATTGCAAGTGTTGCTTTGAAAGTTAGAAACAAACATCTTGTGGTTAAAACTCAAGACTTTTAGCCATGAGAAATGGATTCTAATCACTTCCTTGGTGGCCAGTCAACTTCCCCGGGACTCAGTTTTCCCATCTATAAAATACAGGTAGTACTTGCATTGGATGGGATGTTGTAAGACTTCATTCATTAATGTGTATAAAGTGACTTGAAATCCTCAGATGTAAAGAGATATTGAAAAGCAAGTTATCATTATTATATGTGTCTTAATGAGCAGTATTCAATGAGACACATTTTCAGATGTCAGCATACGCCCATGCAATTTGAGAAATAATGCTGGAATGATTGAGCACTAATAGCGATTAGAAGAGAGCAGACTGGACATTTTTAATGAATACATCTGCACTAAGTGAAAGACTAAGTATGTCTAATGAAAGAAATGATAAGCAGCAAAGAGAGAGAGAGAGATGATGTAAAAGTGCTGAAAATACACAAATAGGAAGAAAACTGTTGCAGTCTACAGTGTTTGCCAAATAGCTCTCACAGAGGTATTGCCCTGAGGGTAAAAGTATTTCACAAACTGAACCTCGTGGAAATGGAGGTTTTGTCAACCTCTTGAAATATTTTTGGAGTTTCAGAAGGTTTATAAAACTTACCATAAATCAGGTTCGAGAATGATCATGTAAACATATTTTTGGAATAGGTTATTGAGTGAGCCTTAATTGTTTTTCAGCTCACGGGAAGCCTGTTGTGTACTAGTGATAGAATGGGTCCCTTTGCCCCCAAAACCTAGGCTGGAAAGAGTAGGTGCTTCCTATGCAGTGCTTTATTTGCTTTTTGTTTATCTTCTTTCCCATTCTCTGCCCCCTTCCCCAGCTCTCCTCCCCCCATTTCTCTTAATTCTTCATTCTCTCTACTCTTTACTGCTATGTTTCCATTGGATTTTTATTGCGCTACACAATCTATTTTTCCCCCAAAAAATTTGGGGGGGGGGAATTAGGCATGTCAATACGAATCAAACTTTCATACTTAACAATGCTTGCCTCTCCTTGATTGGAAATTTCTGTGGATGTGCATGAACCTTGAAGGATAACTTTATTTTTATTTCTGTAAAAAAAAGAATGCAAACTTCAAGTTGGAAACTAGTAAATCTCAGTCTAATACCATTACTGCTCTTTTGTGACACATTTCCACTGAGAACTTTAAGGTTAGGCTTTTTTTTTTTTTTTTTAATGAGAGCCTGTAATTAGGCTCAGGCCAACTTTTTCAAACACTGGGCCTAAAGCTGGGTTATCTGCCTAAATTGTAGTGCCCTATTTTTCAGAGTTGCTGAGCATCTCCAGCTCCACTGAAGTCAAAGTAAGTTGCAAGAGTTCAGCATCTTTGAAAATCTGGACATTTCTGCTTAGGTGCTTAAATATAGCTGTAGAAGCAGAACTGTGCAGAAGGAATTCATCTTTCCCACTGGATACTGTTGTAAACTAGTCCTTCCTTCCAGGGAAATAACACTTATATTTAACTCTGATTTATAAGGATCTGAAGAGCTAGCTTTTTGCCTTTGGAATGCATCAAAGTGCAACTCTGGCAAATTAAAATATTCCATATGGATCCTCTCCTAGGAAGACTTTTACTATTATCTTAATATGTTAGGGCCAGATCACTGATATATGTGGGAGTTTTGTCTCAGTCAATGTGTTCTAGGTGTTCTTCTCTGTGCTCCATCCAGAGAAGATGCAGCTCTCAGCTTGAGAGGTTGGCTTTTTAGCTCAGGCTGTACTGATTCATCTGTTTAGCTTAGGACATTTCTGGTATCAACCAAGATGATAGTTACTCCTCAGGACTCCTATATGAGAGCCTTCTAGGGCTGCTCAAACAATATTTCCTTAGTTGCTTCTACCAGTGAGGCAAGCCTTGAGATCAATCAAATGACAGAATTAGGGCCCTACCAAATTCACGGTCCATTTTGGTCAATGTCATGGTCGTAGGATTTTAAAAATTGTAAATTTCATTATTTCAGCTATTTAAATCTGAAATTTCACGGTGTTGTAATTTTAGGGGTCCTGACCGAAAAAGAAGTTGTGGGGAGGGGGAGTAAGGGACCACACAGTTATTTTAGGGGAGGTGGCGGTACTGCTATCCTTACTTCTGCATTGCTGTTGGTGGTGGTACTGCCTTCAGAGCTGTGCAGCTGGAGAGTGGCAGCTGCTGGCCAGAAGCCCAGCTCTGAAGGCAGAAATGTAGAAGTAAGAGTAGCAATACCGTGACCCCCCAAAAATAACCTTGTCACCCCCCTGCAACTCCCTTTTGGATCAGGACCCCCAATTTGAGAAACACTGGTCTTCCCTGTGAAATCTGTATAGTATAGGGCAGGCCTGCACAACATATGGCCCCCAAGCCTCATGTGGCCAGTGTGGGCTCACTGTGCTGCACACAGGGGGTGAGTAGGTGGGCTCACTGTGCGTCCTTGCCATGCGTACCCCTCCCCCGGAGTGTCCCTGATGGAACAAAAGCTGTGCGCAGCTCTCCCAGCTGCTGCTGCCTATGGAATAAGAGACACCAGCAGCTGGCTGCCTCAGGAGGGGGAGGGGGAAGGAGGCACACAGGTGCTTCGCAACCCTCCCCTCCCCCATCACCCACCTGCAGGAGACACCGAGAGGGCTTCCGGTAGGAGACAGGATCTTCTGCAGTGGACCTGAGCAGCTGCTGGGGCTTCGGTGACTGTTTGACCCTGTGATCCACCCCCCCGCCCCCGCCACCACTCCTGCAAACACTGGGCAAGGGGCAGCCCCATCCCTCACCCCCAGGGAGGCTATGGCGAGGGGCAGCAGGGGAGGACGGAAGCCACATGTGATGGCAGTCCCCTCCCACCCCAGCACCCACCACCCCCTCCCAGAGCCCACACCCCCTCTCCAGCCCCCAAACTCTGTCCCAGAGCCTGCACCCAGCCCTCCGCACTCCCTCCAGAGCCTGCACCCCTCTATCCATCCTGCACCCCACCTCGTGCCCCAGCCCGGAGCCTGCACCCAGCACCCAAACTCCGTCCCAGAGCCTGCACACCCACCTTTTCAAACACACCCTCTCCTGCCCCCAAACTCCCTCCCAGAGCCTGCACCCAGCCCTTCACACTCCCTCCCAGAGACTTCAACCCTCCACCCATCCTGCACTCCCACCCTGTGCCCCAGCCCAGAGCCAGCACCCAGCACCCAAACTCCATCCCAGATCCTGCACCCCAGGCTTCATCCCAGAGCCCAACCTCGCAACCATCCTATACCCCAATCCCCTGCCCCAACCCAGGGCCTGCATCCCAGACCTCTGCCCCCCACCCAAACTCCCTCAGAGAGCCTTAGGCAGGTGGGGGGCGGAGTTTGGGGGGGGGCAGGGGACAGGATCTGGGCATTCTGGGCACCACCAAAATTTCTACAAACCTGCTGCCCCTGATACTTGGGGGGGAGAGGGCGGGGGAGGAGGTGAGCGGCAAGTCAGTGGATGGAGGGGGGCATCCATTTTCAGTATTTTAATTTTTGATTGACTGCTGTGTGCATTAATATAGTGACCCCCTGGGTCTTTGAATGAAGCTTTATACATGAGGGCTGCAGGGGAGGAGGTGAGTGGCAAGTCGGAGGGCAAATCTCGCAGATTCAAAATCTGGGACTGTGTCTGTTGGTCTTTTTTTTGCTGCTTTTCTCTGGGCTGGGGGTTGTCCCAATGCTGCAAAGAGGGTGTTCCCAAAGGAAGATGCTTGCTTCTAACCCCCGAGGCCATCAGTATGTCTGCTCTTCTCTAGTCAGCCCACTTGACAAATGTCATTGTCCTTGGTCTGGCTCCCATCCCCTCTCCAAGGGTTGCAGCTGTCTGGAGGTGCCTGGCTTCCATGCCTTCCTCATTCACACCTCATTCATTCAATAAGGCAATTGATTACAAAGTGGGGGGGAAGATTTTATTCTACTTCTAGCAAAAAGACATTTTCTTTTACCTTAATTATACTACCTTAGGGGCCCGCTATAACATATTACCAAGGTTCAATACAAAGTCATATAAAAGTTATACAAAAATGCACAATGCAGAGATTTATCTACAACTGTATTGATTGACTGCTGTGTGCAGTAATGTAGTGACCCCTGGATCTTTGAATGAGGCTTTATACTTGGGGGAGCAAGGTGGTGAGCAGCAAGTTGGAGGCGAGTCGGTGGATAAGCAGCAGGTGGGCAAAGAGGTGAGCAGTGAGCCAGCAGGAGTTCTAGGGGCGGGCATGGGGGTATCTGGCAGAGGAGGGAGAAGGTGAAAGGAGGTGGGTGGGGGGACTGACTAGGAGGGACACACCAAGCCAGCAGGGGGCTAGCGGGTGAAGAGGGGTGTGATGGTGGGGCCAAGCAGGGAGGGGGCGGGTCCTATTTTACTGCTGTGATCTGGTCACCCTATGTGTGCCATTTCTCCCCCCCACTACCTTCCTTTTCGGCCCACAGCTGTTTCGGCGGAGCAGCGCTGAGGAAGGAGAGTTTGTTTCTGCGGGGCGGGCGGTGCTGGGGCGAGGGGTGTGTTTTGGCAGGGCCGGGGAGGTTTGGCCATCAGCTGTTTTCTTTGGAGTAATATGGAGGGAGACCAGATTTCAAGGTCCGTGATGCATTTTCATGGCCATGAATTTAGTAGGGTCCTAGGCTGTAGCCTATAACGCCAGTTTGCTAGGTTGCTATATTGCACAATATATTTTTTTTATTTGATACGCATTATTTTGTTATATTTTATTATTAGTGAATCATAGTATTTTCTTGGGTTTTGTTTATGCGGAATTCCAGTTTATGGTATTCATAAGAGTTATTCATGGTTATTCATAATAGTTGGCTGTAATGCAAGTAACCTACAGGCCTGTATCCTGTATGATTAGCTAGAGCAAGTTAGTATGAGTGTTTGCAACCTTTGGCATAGATAGATGGCCTACTGGTCAATCCCCTTTATTTTGGGGAACTGAATGGGGAACCGAACAAAGAACTGAATCTGTTTACCTTAGGTCTGGAGCAGAGCAGTAACCACAGGGTACACTAGAGGACATGGAAGTCATGCGTTAGGCCTAGGGTAATGGTTTAGGGAATAAGATAATACAGGGGGGAGAGATAGCTCAGTGGTTTGAGCATTGGCCTACTAAACCTAGGGTTGCAAGTTTAATCCTTGAGGGTGCCATTTAGGGGTCTGGGGATTGGTCCTGCTTTGAGCAGAGAGTTGGACTAGATGACCTCCTGAGGTCCCTTCCAAACTTGACATTCTATGAATATATGACATAATATGTTAACCTATAGAGTAAGTGTACCTGAAGATTTATATGGATGAGGAAATAAGCATGGTAGGATGGGCCTAGATTCCAGCAGTGGGTAGTACTGGGACCCTATAAGAGGGCTAACAACCATGTAGGAGGTTTGCTTTTTCCTATCTTCTATCACACTATTAGCTCAGCTTTGCAACACAGCCTAGCTACTCAACACTCAAATCTAATCCCTAACAATTTGGGAAGCCTGGGCCATCAATTCCTCAGACATGCCAGAGATGAGGCTAGTCCTCTGTCTCCTACTACCTGGTCTTCAGGAAAAAAGTGTGAATATGCTATCTTAAGTAGTCTTTTAAAATAGAAATGTTACTACCAAGGGTCATAGAATTGTATTAGAATTCTTTGTGACTTTGTTTTGTAACCTTTATTCTTCTTTCATTCATTTTAATACAGATCTTAACAAGTTGCTATTGTCTTCAGTATGTGTCCTTGCCATACACCCCGAGAGTCCTCTCACAATATTGAATTCTCTGTGTTCTCTATCCCTGAAGTCTGAATTGGGACAAGAATCTAAAATACCTTCTGACCAGATCAGTGGAGAGCCATAATAAACTAGACCATAAATTCAGGTCAACAAGACATAATGATTTTAATTCATTTAAAATGAAATCAATAACATAATTTTGCAATGAATTGGGTATTTATCTTTTATAAGCCTGAAATTTGCTAAAATAAAGACTAAAAACCTCTAATCCCTTTATATCATTTATCCACCATTATTCTGTGCTACTAAATCATAATTGTTTCTTCTGCTGATAATATTATTTGCAAAGTGATTTTAAAAAGCACTGTAGAACCACCTTGGGCCCACAGGACAATTTATTTTTACACTGCATCCTTCATGCAAAGTATCACAGAATGCTTTATGCAAGGAGACAGAATACAGACATGATGCTTTGAAGGCATGGAGCAATTCCAAATAAATTAAATCCATAGAACAAGCAGAAGCTGTTTAACCTATGAGTGACCTTGAACTTAACATGTAAAGGAAATAATTAACTGTATGTTTCTGAGAACAGTTAATATAACCAGACACAGGCTGTACTGTCCAGAAGGAATTAGAGCCCAGCTTATATTAATCACTGTCTCCATCCTCTCAACTTTCTGACACAGATATCAAGGACAAAAAAAATTAAGGACAAAGGACTAAAAGCAGACACTGACAAGGAAAAAAAAAGATAATACATTTCCCAGTATTGATTATTATAAGACACTTTGAATAAAATACTCTTTAAAATGAAATTTCCTTCCAGAGTGCACACAGGACCTGATTCTTATTTACAGTCCAGCCCTTTTACACCACTTTAGTGGTGGAAAGGGGCATCTGTAAATGAGAATCAGCCCCTCAATAGTTTAGGATAGATTAGAAGAGATAGCAAAAGCATTTTAAACTCAAATCAATTAAATGGTACAGCTCATTGTCAGCATTAAGCAAATGCACTCACAACAGAGTGGTGCAAAAATTGCCAGTGTTTTCTTCCTGAATAGAAATGGTTGAATTAGTCGCTATAGGTAATTCTACTTTCAAATTTAGACCCTTCTTCTATTTGTGAATTCTCTAGAAACAGGTGCTGGTTTTTCACATATTCGCCCTCTGTTTTCAATTGCAGTTGTTAAATTTTGTGCAAATATATCTTATCATGTGTATATTCATGGACTGTCTGCTGTGAGTATTTGCTGTGCAATATTCATTATTCACAGTTAGGTCACATGAGGAGAGATCTCCACCCCACTGTGGACAAGTGAAAGGGACAGGACAGTGTAAAGGGCCCCTCAAAGCCCCAAATCCAGAAAAGGGAAGATTTCCCTCATGCAGATGTACTAGAAGACAGCAACTGGCTGTCCTTTGAAGGCCCCCCACAAGCCCTGGCATTGGAGTGGGATGCCAAGGGTGGGACTGTGGATTAGAAGGTTCATGTTGAAGAGGGGGTTGTGGCACACAGTGCTATGGAGAGTACAGCCAGCACTAAGACTCATAAAGCATGCAAAGAGGCTGCAAGTCCCTGAGTCTCTCTCTAAGTTACAGAGGGGCAACACAAGAGGCTGCAAGCATTGCTGAAAACAACCATAGCCCCTTCAGCTATGAGGTCTTTCCCATGGCAATGTTCTTGTTTCTTGATCAGATGGCTTAAGATTTGCACACATGAGGAGTACGTTTCTCATTGTGGAGATTATCTATGAACATTTATGATTGTTTGAAATGTCTATTGTGTATTTTCAACATGGCCATAGGAGGAAAATATCTGATGTAAATTCTGTCTCAGACAATTTACTTGGACACTATTTTACATGAATATCCTTTCTTATGTGATTATTCATGTGTAAGTAATTACCAGGGACCAGGATCATCAAAGTGAATCCACTGTTTTTATTTCCAAGAATATTCTTAAATATTTTCTGCTGTATTAGCTCTATTCCTTAGTACTCGTGAAAATATATTTTTAATGTTAATTCTCTTTCCTCAGTAAAGTTATGGTTTCCTTTCTAGTCATTGGCACTGCTTTGTTTTCACAGTAACTAGTCAAAATAAAATAAAAGGGAACCTAAAAAACTAGGAAAAGGTGATCTCTTTTTTGAGGAATGTTGCGAACAGTGAGAAACTTTCTGCACTTCCAATAATACATTTCGTTGTCTGACCCCTCCCTTCATCTATTCATAGATCATCCACATAGGATTCCAAACTAGTCATCTCAATAAAAACAGAATCTCTGTAATTAGCACATGCAGAGTTCAAAACCAAAACAAAAAGTAGGGATTCAGCTTTAATTTAGGTTAAATAATCATTGATTCCAAACATTTTTCCTCATTTTTTGGATTGATTTTGTGGTTTCATAACATCCCACTGGAGAGCTGCAGTAATACATTATCTGGGAGTGAAAACCTGACTGTCTTTTCATCTCTCGTCTGCTTCTAAGCATGCCACACCTATCTTTTTTCTCTCTTGTTTAGAATTTTATTATTCTCTTAGTAATCATCACTACTACAGAGCTTTTAAAGTTCAGCATCATGGGAAGATTATTGATAAGAGAAAAGTATCCCTGCTTGTACTTTTTGCATAGAGGGCCAGAGAACTGTGCAAAACAGGTCAGAGAAATGCTGTAGGTGGGAGACTGAGTTTAAGTGTCATTATTTCCTCAGTCCTCACCTGCCAGAACCTGTTAAAGGCCCTATCTGCAGGCCCTCTAAGCAGGGTTAGGCAACAGATATCAGCTACCTGGAATCAGGCCTTCGTGCTTCTAGTGGAAAACTGTAGTCTACCTCCTAGATGTGTTTGCAGCTCCCAGGCTTCAGGATTGAATGAGAAAGGAATATGCTAAGAAGAGCCATTCTTCACAGCATCATCTGCCTTCAAGCCCGTAAATAACACTTATTGTTATGATATGTGGATTTCTTAAACAATTATTTGTCATATCCTTCTCCTACCCTGCCACAAACTGAGAGAGAAAGGAAGATCTGAGAAATTCTTCCAAATATTTGTGGGTATTCATACTTTAGGAGGATCATACCTTCTGTCTCCTCTGTGTGGGACAAAACTATACCCTACTTATGTGATATTTTAGAGGAAACTCTATAGCCTCAAGGTTGCAGAGTTTTCCTCCCAACTTTTGTCCTCCTGAAGGACATGTTTTGGCCCTCAATGCATTGGCTAGCATTTTGAATGAGTCCTGCCTCTTGAGATAATCTGCTAATTCCCACTCATTTAAAGGTCCCAATTAATTGTGACTCAACACTCTAAATATGTTACAATTAAAAAGACTTGAGGAGTTGATTAGCTAACAACACATTTCACATTTTGCTTAGTTTGGAATGAAAACAATTGTATCTGCCTTTTACTTTAGGAACATGGAGTTTCTGTTGGAGCTGTGATAAGGGTCGAGTGAATATACATAGGCATAAAAAGGGCTCCCAAAGGGACAGTGAATGTCTTTTCATCCTTTGTTGGGAAACTAACAGCATTCTGACATTTAAATATATAGGACCAGATCCTCAGCAGGTGGGTGCTGAAGTCAATAGAACTGTGCTATTTGCACTGGCTGAGTATCTGGTCCATTGAAGATGAGAGGATGATAATTTAAAATTTAACTTCATAATTGATTAAAATTACATTTAAAATTTCCTTGCAAGTGCTGGTAACAGTGAAAACTGAATATTTAAAAAAGAATGCAAAATCTATATGTACACAGTGTATCCCTCTTTCCTAGCTGACAAAATCATCTATATTGTATAAGCAATTCAGATTTACTATAATTTATATGGTAGTCAGTTTTATGTTATTCAAACATACTATGTTCTGCTTGAAACACTATTTGGCTTTTCCCAAGAGCCATGTCTGGATGTGATTTCACATTCTGGCACATAAGATTTGTTTGCTCAAAGTTCTGGACAAAAAATATAATTCAAATCTAAAACTAAGAATGTTCAGAAAAGTCATTCAGATCAAGTGTTGATGCAAGATACCTCAGCAAAATAGTATCAGGAATGGAATGAATCTGGAATACTTAGAATGATACTGTGATGTGGGATGTATAAAAGTAACCTCTTCTTGACCTTTGTCTACAAATCTGGAACATCTGGGAATTTATCAGTAGAGCTAAGGAAGCTTTGAAAACTGTTTGTATTAACAGCTGAAGCTGAGGGTTTCATCTGCTCTTTATACTCAGATCTGCACCACAAACATACTGTGTTTCTGAGATATGGGTGTCTTTAATATCATGTACTATACTGACTTGATTTTAAAAAATCACTCATGTTCAGAAATTCTGGATTCAGTTCATGGCTGTGTCCCATCTATCATTGGGGACCATGGGAGCTACTACAATACCAATAATGAACTACATTAATAATATTAAATGAAAAACCAAGAAACAGCAAACTAAAGGCCAAATCCTCTCCTCTTGCTCCTCTAAACTGAGCCAAGCCTAAGGAATTTGTCTTGATGCATAAGATGGGCAGCAGTGAAGGTGCTCTGTAACTACTACTAAGACAGAGTAGTAGATCTTCCTGCTGCTGCAACCCCCACTTTACAGAGGATGGAGGAGATAGAGCAATTGAAAAGTGGACATGTGTAGCATCAGATCAGTCACCCAAACTCACTTACCTGGACTTTGCACCACTCCCAGATCCCCCTGTGCAAGTACTTCAGAGGAGTTCCTATGGAACTGAGCTCCAGAACATGTAGGGGGTACACAACCCTTATGTGAGCTATACAAATGCTGTTCTCTATTCCATTGCAAGTGGTGTCATTCCTGGTGTGATAAGGTTGCCTGCCACTTCAGAGGAATGATGTTAAGCAGTCAGTCCATTCCTAGCATGTGGCATGGCCCCTGAGGATTTTTGAATCTTCTGATAAATAGAAAGGAACAAGTCCAAGGATAAATGTTTTGGGAGGAACTCTCCTCACTGTTTCTTTAAGGGGCCAGGATCAGACTTGCAGAGTGAGAGAGGCAGATCCCTTCTCACGCTACTAATTGGGGATGAGCTTGAGGAAGGGGACCATCATATATTGTGTTTTCCATCATAGCAAGACAGACAATAGCAGAAGGAGGCTGGCCTGCTAAACCCTCCTAGCCTGAGGGTGAAAAGACTGACCGCAGAAAAGGGCCAGCTGGAGGAGAAGCTGCCTCAGGCTCTACAACTGGCCTAAATTATGATTCCATCTCCAGGGATGAAAGCTGGAGTCTCCTGTCTTGAGGGACAAAGGGAGTGTCTGAAGTACAGCACATCTCTGGGACCATGACTCTTAGGTGGTTCAAGAATGGGTGTGAACTTGAGTGGCTAAATAAGTGAGCTACCCCTTGTAGAATCAGTGTATAAACCAGATGCCAGAAAGGGTGGTATAGGTTTGAACTAATCTGGTCTGGGTAATTGCCTGAAAGGGCTTGAGTGGATGCTAAGTGGAATGCACCTGTTGGGCTATGAGGAGCCACAAGGGGAAGCCTTTGAGCCCCCAGGATATCTGGGTGTGGGTCAGGGACAGGATTTGCCCCACTACACATATTTATATCTGAATCTTCATGGTTTATCAAGTGTTCTGTCACAGCAATATTTAGGAATATAGCAACACAGGACTTGCCATACAATATCAGGTCCAGATACTCCAGTATCCCATCTTTGACAATAATCAGTACCAGATTCTTCAGAGCAAGGTGTAATAAATCTCATAGTGGATAGTTGTTTAGCCATCTGAATGAAGACAACGTAACTAAGCGGGAAGAGAAAAAGTTCTGATTTTTTTACTCTTTAAAAATCTATGCTGCATTAAGTCTATTCTATGTATATTTTGCCTTTCTAATTACCTGCAAATATCCCTATACATTACAAATGAACATTTTAGAGAAAATAAGATGACTATCTGATCAAGGAAGAAGACAAACGGACCAACTTATTTAGAGAAGAATGATGTAATCAGATTCATTCTCAATCAGTTATTTGTCAGTAGATAACTTATTTTTCTGGCTGTGGTTGGCTGAAGTTCTCCTTATCAAAGTGCTAATAACTTATCTTAATAAATATTGAATTTTGCTCATTATGTCCAATGTTATGCCTTTAAACAAAAGCTTAAACAATGAGGTTTTTCTGCTTAACTGTCAGTACAATCATCAAAAATACAAACTCTTTGACAACTCCATGGACTAAAACCTCATCCTTTAAAAAGCGTCTTTATCACTTCAGTGTTGCTGCTGAACAAAATATCAAGAGAATCTAAAGCAAAATAGTGCTTACAACTTTTGTCTAAAAAAAAAAGCAAAACTGAACTAAAAGCAAAAGACTCACTCTTCCTCTCCCTTCTTGTAAAAGCTGTGCAACTGGAAGACCAAGTTGTAAAGATAAAAAACCTGAAATTGGATTTTTATAACATTCTATTCTATCTAGTAATCGTTTTGGGTTGACATATCATGGGTACAAACTCTCCCTGGACAGAATAAAATGAGAAATATAAAGGAAAGTGAGAATAGCTACATAAAAGATAGTGAAAACAGAAGAGTCCCTGGTGGTGCTACAAATATCTACTAAAAGGAACCTGACACTGTCAGATATGGTGGCTGTTAAAGCTGTGTAATCTTGTTTCATGTTGGCACCAAGGGCATAGCACTGCCAATGATGCCCAGTGCTGAATTCTGTTCTGAGACTAGAAGCCCAGTTGTGTCAATCTGGCACCTCTCAAGAGCACTAAAATTTACTTTGAGTGCAAAAGTGGGCACATTTAGGTCTTGTTGCTGCTCCCATTGAAGTTAATGAGATTTTTGCTGTTGGCTTCAATAAAAGCAGGAACAGAGCCTTATTGAGGAAATTCTGAACGCCAAAGTAAAATATTTGGGAGGAAATGAAAATGTATGACAATTAAATACTAAGATTCTAAGTTAATATCTATATCTGAGATAATGGAAGGTTATGGAGAATGAATAACCTTATTTAGAGTGAAAGCTGTGAGATATAATTGTGACCAGCCATGAAAGAACTGAATATGAAAAATAAACTTTAAAAAAGTTTGAAAAGAAACTGTTAGTATTCGGAGATGTCACAAGTAAATTACATAAATTGGAGCATGCTAAATGGAAGCATACTTTGGCTTTTCTGATCCAGTTCTTTTCTTTTCTTTTCTTTTTTAAAGGAGACAAATGGAATGAAACCATCTATGACTTCATTTTAAAATATATTTAAATCTGTTCTTCAGAGATGAGGGAGCATCTGAAGGAAAACATTCATCTTTTAGCTGAGTATAACAGGGTAACTGGCCCATTATATGAAATTGGGCCCAGGTCTCCTGTTCTGGTCCAGATGTGTCCTAGTTTGATGCAGTAAGGATAGTGAGACTGCCCCAGAAATTATGAATGAGAGACAGCGCAAAGATGAGGGTTTGGAACCCAGAGTGGGAGAGTCCTGATTCTTGAGAAGAGTCCAGAACCCAGAGAGAAAAGAGTTTTAGATCCCAGAATCCTGAGAGTAGAAAGAACTGAGAAGAACAGAGCTTCAGGGTGGGAATGCTCCTGAAGGATGGAGAGTGATTTCCCCAGTGATCAGTGGAGCCGGATCAGGCTGGTGAAAACAGAAGGCAGTTAGGCAGTTGAAGGTTCACCTACAGAATTCCCCAGGCCCAAGAAGGCTGACAGCAGCCTAGGGAAATGCCTGCTGGCTCTCTAAGCTGGAGATCTTAAGCTAGAAGACCAAAGGGATCTGAAGGCTGGGGAATAATGAGGGGGTGAGCCCAATGGTGTCTCTGGACAAGAGCTGGAACCATTCTTGAAAGGAAACAAGGTAAAGAAACATCCTAGCTGAAGGGACTGAAGCAAACTGTGGTGAGGGATGCCAGAGCTATACTGGGGTCTAGTGAGAGATGTGGGAGCTGTACTTGGTGTTGGTGGATATTTGGGACTTGAGGGATTGAACGTACTGCTTGAATTCTGCTAGGGAATTCTGAGTTATAGTTGTGGGACTTTTATGACTTTCATGCATGGAATTCTTGTAATAAATGAACCTTGCAAAGTGCTCTTAATATTTGGAAAGCTTGCTTGGAGTTATTTTGGACTCTAGAACAAAACGCAGGCACACTGGTTTTATTGCAGCCTGCCACAGGAGGATGCCCCAGAATGGGGCTACCTATCACATATGGTGGAGGATATAGGCAACCAATTTAGGTGGCAGCTGTGAGTGCCCAGAAGGGGATAATTGAGGTAGAGGCCTGCTTTCTGTGACCCTCTGGCCACAAGGGGAAGCATCAGAGGTGCCACACTTTGGTACTGGATTTTTTTAATGAACACTACAATTAGAGCAAAAGGGAAAAGGAAAATAATAGCATTTTAACTGGTCAGGGTTCATTTTAAAATTTTATATTACTGATTAACCAAATAAGACATAGCAATGGAGACGAAAAGGCACAACAATTTTTTTTAAATGTACATTAATTCATGTTTCAGAGCAGCATTAATTCATGCTCCCTGCTTCACATATGTGTGCACACTAATGCACATTCATTCAAGAGAGACTTCTGTCTCTCCATGGCCGGGCCCCCAATGGGAATACTCTCCATGAGTGCATCATGATGCCAAGTGAAGGAAGAGGCCAGGCAAATACAGAATGGCTGTCCATACATGTGAATGAAACCAGATTATCAAGTGTATTTCAGGTCACCTGGATTTTATTTATCTAATGACACATTCTCCTCCCGCCTCACTCATAGACTCAGAGATTTTAAGGTCAGAAGGGACCATTATGATCATCTAGTCTGACCTCCTGCACAATGCAGGCCACAGAATCTCACCCACCCACTCCTGTAACAAACCCCTAACCTTTGTCTGAGTTATTGACGTCCTCAAATTGTGGTTTGGCCCTGCTGTCTGCCCCTGCTGGTGCCTAGTGGGTGTTAGCAGGGACCAGGGCCTCTTCCTGGACCTGGTACGAAGTGCAAAGGAGGGAAAGCCCCCTTGCACCTTCCTTCACTTTCACAGCCATAATCGAGAGCCTGTTTTGTCTCTCTCATACACTGGTTTTACATTGGTGTAATTGCATTTACTTCTGGGGAGATACTTCTGTTTCATACAAGCATAAGTGAGAGAAGATTCAGGCTCTTAGGGCCAAATTCTGGTTTTAGTCATACTGATTTAAATCCAGAGTAGCTCAGATTTACACCAGGTCACATCTGGTCCTTACTTTTCATTCTTCCAGCCCCTTAATCAATTCAAACACCAAGCGCGTTCCCTGGACATCATCTATTGTCCTTGCATAGCTGTAGCCAGACACCAGTGAGTCTGAAAGCAGTAAATATTTATTTTGTTAGGCTGTGAAATGTCCAGTGATTCCACAAGGGAGCGAACACCATGGGAGGAAGGATGGTCATGCAGTTATAGCTTTGGACTGGCAGTTAGAAGATCAAGATCCCTTTCTTGGCTCTGCTGCAGTCTTCCTGCATGAAGTTAATCTCTCTGTGTCTCAGGTTTCCCATCAGTAAAACAGATAATAATATAGAACAATATTCCCCCACTTCCCAGGATGCTTGTGAGGTCATATTAATTAATGTTTGCTAAGCCCTTTGAGATCCACAGATCTACAGAAAAACAAAATATTATTATTATATGTTACTTAGGGTGAACCAAGAGGCATGGCTAAGAATAACGAGATAAAACCAAACAAAGGAAAATTTAGGATGAATTTCAGGAAAGAAACCCTAATTGTGAAATCTATTATTAGGCAGCAGAATAAACTTCTGAGGAAGAGATGAAAACTCAGTCACTTAGGACATTTAAAAATAAACTGAGCAAAAGAACATTCTGTAGCTAACAGACCTGTACTTGTCCTTTTGAATGGACAGTAGCTGGTCTCTAATGCTTTACAGGCCAAATTCTGCTCTGTTTATACTGGTGAGTATTTGGAACAATACCACTGAAGTAAGTGGAATTACTCCAGATTTACACTAATATAAGTGAGAGACGATTTGTGTCAAGGTCTTTTCCATCTGTTAAGTTCCACGGCTTATGATTCACATGCAAAAAAAACAAGGGTGGTTGAAAAAAAAAGTTGTTTTCAGTTGTGTGGTGATGAAATACAGTAACTGAAAATGCTGTGGGTTTTGAGGTTGGATTTTGTGATTAAAATATTGTTAGGTTAGGGACAGGATTGGTTGGCACGCTCTATACGGTATTACGCTTTCACCTCTGGAGAGCTGAGTTTAAATCTGGTTTAAGTTCTGTACCCTATAAGTAAAAGTAACACAATGCAAATACTAGCTGAGTAAGATTTCTCTATGTGAGTAAAGCTGTGTTTGTGTGGAGAATTTGGCCTTGGTGGTTTATTTTAGTAATTTCTGAGACTCTCAAACACTAATGAATTCATGGGGCCATTCCCATAACATCAAATGTCTCACTTCAGAAAAGAGGATGCTTTGAAAATTCTGGCCTTATCTACACGAGGGTTCTATGGCATAAATTTCCCACCATCCCTGCAACATGTGCAGTTTTAACTGTAACAACAGTGGCAGACCTAGAGAAAGGAAAGCTCCTGGCTCTAGTATTCTGGGTGGTTTTTTGCTTGTTTTTTGCTTTTCCCATGCATTCTGTCTAGGGAAAGGGAAATCCAGTATCTGGGTCTTCTTCCCCTGGAGGTGGCAAATGGCCTCTTTTCTTCTCTATCTACTAGAAAGTAGGGACACCAGCATGAGAACAAGTCTTTCCATAGAAGAAAGGAAGTAGATAGGGCACTCCTAACTCAGGCAATCCTTCTTCCCTCAGGTGCCAGTGATGCTTTATATCTGTGGAAATGTTTGAAGCCCTATAACCCCCTCCAGACAGGCAACAATTCCTCTTGTTGGTCCTGCTTTTCATGCCTGATATATCATTCCACAAGCTAGTGAGAACAAAGGAGAATCTCTGAGCAAGCAGCGCTCCCTCACACCCAAAGGAGGAAAAGCTAGGGGAACTCTAGCTCTGCTTTTAACAGAGGAGGGAGAATTCACTTTTACTTTAACCTCTGCACATCATCTCTACTTTGCTGGACTGATGAAAAGTTACAGGTCTCTGAAATCACTTGCTCAGTAACTTGATTTCCAGGCTTTCTGGGATTCCCACTTTGGGATCCTTGTACTTCTTCCAAAACATCTGGTATGTGGCACTTTGGGGGGCAACACACTGGAGTGATCTGCTATGTTTATATATATTGACTTGATATAATATCATCAGCTTCTGTGGTTAATGTCTCAGTACCTGTGATGATGATGATGTCAGGGGAGAGGCTTTTAGGAGAGGAGTACCTAGTTCTTTGTGCTGATCTAGGAAGTTTGATCATCACAGAAACATGGACAATATTAATTTGAATGGCTATGGACTATTATCTTCAAAGTGGTTACCAAAACCATCAGTTTGTATGACTGCATGGACCAAAGGAACATTTCACAACAGATACTTGAATTGGACAGAAGCTTTATTTCTGCAAGAATGAAAACAGAGACTAAAAGTCTAGCAGAGGGGAATGACACTTAATACACCTTTACTTTCTAAGAAAACAGGTGCTTGTACACGTTTTATACTGGGGGGGTACATTTGTCCTAAACTGCGAAAATACCAGCAACTTATCACCTGAGTTTCTGTTCAATGTGTATTTTTTCTCTTCCAAGATATAGAAATGTATTTTTCATCTTATTTCATGCATTTCTTGCTGGGAAAATGAGGGTAGAAATTTTCTCAATAGGCTGAAAACCATGTTTCTATTTATAGTTTTTAATTCTTTTTGTTTGTTTGTTTCTCCACTGTCTTATTTGTCTGTAAATGTCTTACACAGCTATGATGCTGCTGAAATAATAAATCATAATATAATTTTGCACTAGAGCTGCATGGAAGATTTTGCATTGCCAGCAAAACTTCCATAAAAATCATGTTTGATAGCTCTGTGAAAAGTCTGTGTTTTAGCATTGAATTTTTTTGTTGCTTTGAAAATGACAAGCGGTTCTTGAAAGAAAAAAAACAAAGAAACAAAAAAAAACCCAACCCCCCTGTCATTTACTTATGATATAGGGAAAATTATCAGATTTCTCCTGTGGATAAACTGAGACCAGTATAAAATTTTCTTCATTGATCACCACAAATACTGTTCTATAAAACACACACATCTTAGTGTTTGAATTTAAAAATGTAAGCTGAGTCTAACTAGACCTCAGTATTTTGAGACAATAAGGAAACTGCTTGTTTTTCCTGCATTATCACTACCTACTCACTCTCTATACTTGACTCACAAGCGTTGAACGCAGCATCCGTTGATCAATTACAGAGATAAGTTACCATCAAAAGATATTTCCATGAGTTTGCATAAAATGAAAAGTGTTTTTTACGTTTTACAACAAGTAAAGGAGGTCACAGAAAGACATCCTTTAAAACAAAATTGCTGGAGAGACAGGTTCATAGACTTTAAGGTCAGAAGGGACCATTATGATCGTCTAGTCTGACCTCCTGCATAATGTAGGCCACAGAATCTCACCCACCCACTCCTGTATGTGTCTGGTTTAAAGACTTCAAGGTGCAGGTTAGATAAGAAGAAAGTGGCACAGTGTATATATTTTCACAATAAAGTGGTTCTGTTACAGTGGTGATAACTACAAATCTTTTACTGCTAATACAGGTCTACTGCAACTAGCAGCTTTCTTCAATTTATTAAACAAAACTCCTTTTGTAGTTTAATTTTAGACTGTAATCATACTCTAATTATTTCAGAGGCTCTAATGAAGAATACTTCAAAGAATCCATAAACAAGTGAAGATCAAATAAATCTCCATGCTATTATTCTCAAACTATTCCGTATTTCTGAACACTTCTAAAAGGCCAATGTCGTTTGAGTTCAGTTCTTTAACAAACTATTAATGGGTCTGGGAGACTTGAGATGATCTGATTTCAATTTAGTAGCTCTATAAATTTTTGATGGCCCAAACTCCATATGGCTGTCATGGTTTCCCTCATTCTTTGTTTCTCTCCCCACCCCATTCCTTCCTGTTATTCCTTACTCACTTTTTATGTTTTGTATTGTGTTAAATTGTAAGCTCTTCAGGGCAATAACTATTGTCTTGTTTATATGGTGTCTACCATAATGGGGCCCCAATTATTTAGAAAGGCATTGCTGGGTACTTCAATAATACTAATCCTAATGCTAATTTAAATAGTAAATGAATTGGTAATATCAGTTCAGTTCCTTGTGGATTGGTGTTCTGCGTCACAATATATGAGATCCTTGTTATCAGTGTCAGTAGAGAGGTCAAGAAGCAAGGAGACCTTTTCTCCATAGAGGAGCTTCCTTCAACTCAGTGGTTAAACACAATCAGGGGAAGCCTGGGGAAACTTGGACTGCTTCTTCCAATATTTATTTCTTCTAACGGTACGCAGAAGAACTTAGTCTCCAAGCTGTCAGCGTGATTTTTTTCATAAGCACTGCATTTCACAAATATATCAACAATAAAAAAAATGGTAGCTTTATAGATTTGTCATAAAAACTTACTGGAATTTGTTTGTACACTTCTTTATCCTATCAGGAGCAAAATCTGGGTAGAAATATAGTAATTGCCAGTCTTGATCAGACCATCTACTTCGACATCCTATTTCTGGCAGTCCCCAGTTTCAGACACTTCAGAGAAAGACCATAAGAACCCCTGAAGTGAGCAATTGAAGAATAACCTACCTACAAGGAACTACAAAGAAACTTTCTCTGAGTCAGATACCAGCTTATGCTCTGAAGCATGAAGGTTCTCTCATTTGCTGAGATACCTAATTGCCTGGATCTTTATTTGCTTCCTATCCTTTTACGTCCAAAATGTTCAGATCCAATAATTGTCTGACCAACCACAGCTTTAAAGGAGCCTTTTAATTGAAAAAGTTTACTGTAATAGTGCTAACTACATACAGAACTTTCAATGCATAATGTTCAGGTCTCTTTGAAGTTCTGTTTTGTGGTCTTGCCATCTTTATTATTCCCACTGCTGGTCCATGCTCTGATGTATCAGTGACAAATTGATAAGAACAGCAGGCTTTTCGGTTTAACAGTGAGTCTATAAATATTTAACATATCTTCAAAAATATTCTAATTACCTAAATATTTAAAATTAGAAATAAAGTCATTTACAAAAAAATGAACCATTCATTCCCATAGTTTATTCTTAAGGGAAATACTAGTTATGGCTCAGAAAAGCTCTGTGCATTCTTTTTGCTCCTTTTCTTCCAACCAGGTTGAAGATTTTTTTCTTAACTCTCCTTTAACCCCATTATTTAAGAAGGACAATGAGAACTTCTTAAAATTCTGCCTCTGTTCTTGCAAAATGTCACTTGTTTGGCAGGGCTCCCAAACAGTAGCACAGCTTGATCCCCCTGCACAGTCCTCCAAAGAGCTAGACCTGACATCAGGAAGCTCTTTCCATGACAGGCATAAATTAAGCTGCAACTCAGTTGTAGACTTATGGATTATGCTTTAAAAATGTACAGTCAGGAAGGCAGAGTCTGATGTCTCTTTAGCAAGTCAGCTTTTCTCTTCTAAAACTCTCCTTAAGGGACGGATTTGTTGAAAGGGGATTTTTTTTAGTACAGTTTATTCAACGGAAGCTCAGAAATGTCTTACTGCAAATGATTCAAGATAGTTTTTTGGCCATGTCATGGGTTTAAAGTTTGAATTTAAGCTTTGCACATCTTGCAGAACTGCACTGAAAACTGTCTTGGAAAAATGACAGTAAAAAGACCAAGATCCCATCTACCTAGGCATAACTGAGAGGGGTTACAGTAGAAAGTGCTTGCTCCTCCTCTCCCAGTTTGCTGTCATCCAACTGTTAACTGACCTTTCACAATTAGAAAATCATTCATGCCAAACATCTTATTTAGAGATGTTTAAAACATTAAATATTGGTTGGTCAATACCATAGGGGTTAGTCCAGATGGTACACATCTGGAAGAAGTAAACCTAGCACTAAAAGGGAGTGAGCAAACAGAAAACCATAGATGGGAGGATAATGAGAGACAGTGAACAAAAAGGGGTTTCATAATAGGAAAAAACAACAGATGAAATGCCCTCCTTCTTTTTAGGCAATTTCCTTTGTACAGCTATGCCTGTCTACGTACATGTTACATCATAACAGCAAGATATCTGAGTAGACTAATTGTTTTTAAAATGAATTATTCTGATATTGTGCAGCTTTCTTATCTAGCCAGTATGAAGCTGAGGGCTTTTGAGCACATAATTCATTGTTTTGTATCATAGGTTAAGGACACTTTAGCTTAAATGTACAATAATGACTGGAAATATCCTTTTTCCCCTGAAGAAAGGTCAATGTCATGTTCATGGTTGGAGTCTGAGCACAGTTCTGATGAAAGGAATCAATCATTTCCCAGTCCTAGACATGGATACGACCAAGGCCACTGAATTGACTGCTTCCTTTGTTTTCACTGAAACATTAGACAGTAAACTTCCTTCTGCATGTAGTAGGAATTTCAAACTTCTGGAGGAACATCATTCTCTTTGGAACTAATGGGGCTTGGAGTATCTTGGGGAAAGACACACCTGACTGAAGCTAATAGGGTTGCATGGGTCTGAGGACAGAATTTGGCCTAGTGTCAGTATGTGCTTCCTGTTTTATTGCGCAATGCTTGCCTTTCCATCTGTAGAATGAATTTAATGTAGTAAAAACACAGACAGCCAGAGAAAGAGAGACTTAGTTTTTGATGTGGTGGGGGCCAACAATCACATAGCACAAAACCCCAAACAAACAATGTCAAGTTAGGTTAACCAATGCTGGTAATTAGATCATTTTTGGTTTTGCTGAATTAACATACTTACAGGGTAAGCCTCTTTTGCAGCTTTGATATGTTTAAGTTTCTTACAAATTAGTAGACTGCTTTAAACTCTTAAATTGTTTTAACTAGGGATTTGTGTGGGAAGCTTTTATTAGTTGGGAACAAGTATGTTGGTTTCCAGAAGCTAATTAAGTATTACTAAAATTTCTTTAAACCAGATGGGGCGGGGTGGAGAGAAACACAGGAACACTTAGGGCTAAAAGCTTTAGTGAAACCTTTAATTTTTTGTCTGAAATGTTGAGCCCACTATCACCAGGCACAATGAATTTAAACATCTAACCACTTGATTGCACCCTCAGATGAGGCCACTGGAAGCCTACATCACTTATAACTACAGTCATTGTTCTGCAGTATTACATAATTGCTTTTTGGAGCAAACTTTAAAAAAAATGACTTCGAAATTAGTCTTTAGAGTTACTTTTGATTAACTTATCAGAAATAATTTCAAGCACCTACACACATAATTTAGAGGCTCCTCAGCCACTGGGTGCGGCATCATTAGCCTTAGCTGAAGATTTGGCCCATAACCCCTCATAAGTGTACTGGAAACTAAATAATTGTTTTCTGTTTTACAACTTTGAAATTTCAAACTGTGCTGCTGATTTATGCTTCCAGTTGCAACACTTCCAGAGAGTTGTGCTATTAATCACTCTATGTTTGTGTACCTATATGTACCACATTTCATAAGAACTATAGCAAATTAATAGTGCTGTAACCAATGTTCCTCAAACTCCTTTCCACCTAGGAATTCCCATTTGGTCTCTAACTAGAATATTATTTTTATGGAAAATATGAAAGTGACTGGATGTGCAGCTGCTGTGTACCCATTATTACACCCTGACTGTGTATGGGTTATTCCTTCCCATGAGGCTGGCCAGCTCCACTGGCCAGTGTTTGGCTATAGACTGATAGCCCGGCTTCCTGTCCACCCCACTTGAGGCACAGTGTGTTGTTTGCAGAGTAGGTACAGAGCAGCTCCTGTGTTCACAAAGCCGGGAGACTATAGTTCTGATTGGCAGGATCCTTACAGCCCCTGCCACACACAAACACAGCACATCTGAAAGGACCAGTCAGAATCTAACGTTTATTTTAAAATGCTTTGAAATGAGAAAGGGAGTAGAATTCATAGTGCCTGCTCTCTCTCTGAGAGAAGAAAGGCAGTCTTCATTACATCTTTCCCTCAACTACTCTCTGGAAGTTCCTTCTTCCCATCCCTAGGGAAGCAGCAGGGATTCTTCACACTTCTGGTCACCTGAGAGGAAGTTTCACTGAGTTTCTCTAGTTACTGGAACAGAACACAGAAACTTACCCCACCCCCCATATGCCTGCAGGAAAGTAGGACAGCTACCTTTCAGGAAGAGGCATAGGATTGTTACACTGCCATATGCTCAAGTAGCACTGACAAATCTATAGTAAACTTTCCACAGCCCCCATTCCATGCACTATGGATCTGCTTGGTCTTTCTTCATAACTGAAGCTTCCCCCTCACATACACACCACCTTGGCTCCTTCTGACTTTGATCCATCAAGTTTGAAATTATATTTCAGTAAGATCCCAGCAATTCAGACTAAACAATGCAGTATTTAATTTTTCCCTTCTCCAACTCTGATTGTTCAGCTATAGGAAATTAACTATGAAATTACTGGTATTGACCACAGATTTGATATCTAGGACACTACCTTAAAATCACATAGTCTGACTGAAGGTAGATGAGTTGGAAGTAGTAAAAACACAAGTTTTAAAGACTAGTGCACTCAGGATTGATAATAAATTGGATGGAAATGGTGGAGAGTCAAGTGAAGAGTGTCAGCTTATTCACTGCTAGGCTTCTAGAGGGAACAGATGAAACTATTCTCTGAAAAACAGATTCCAGTACTTGCGGTACTAAATGCAAAGGATGACCTAATTTATATGGAAATGGCTTTTAAACCAGTGGGAGGTAGGAACCATAATAGCATGGCCAAGAACGACAATTTTATGGGCAGCTAGAGAAAGGAGTAATGCTAAAACAAGGAAACAATCCATTTTTATTTTAAACAAAAGACCCTTTACCTCAGTCAAAAGAAAAGTGCTCTTTTCCATTAACTACAGAAGATGGGTCTTGAGGCCAAATTATTATTAGCCAAATTATTTCCCCGACAGGAGGAGAAAGTGGTTTTTTGTCTTTCTGGGATCATGAATCAGCAGAGTTTTTGGATGGATTTTGATATACATACATATAGGGTCTCGCTCATTCTGAATAGTCCCTCACTCCAGAAGTAGTCCAATTTACTGCCATGGGACTACTTGTAGTATAGGAATTTTTCCCTTCTATATTTCAAGCAGTCCCATGGAACTCATTGGGACTACTTTTGGAGTAAGTGACTATTCAATCTGACGCTTTGTATTTCTGTGTGTATCAAAATCCACCTGGAAACTTTTCTATTTATTCATGATCATGCAAAAAAACAAAGAGTGGTATCTAAGAAATAATTTGGCTACTATGTATCTCAAGAGCCCTCTTTTGTGATGCACTTAATAGGAAGGAGTGCTTGGCACAAAATTAAAGGCTAGGCTCAAATCCAGTTGAAAGTCAGGCTGATAATATTTACTCCAGTAAAATAAATAAAGCCAATAGGAATTTTGCATGTTCCATCTAGGATGGAACTTAGTCTATAGTCTTTAATTACACAATTATAAATGATGTTTCAAATAATTCAATATTTTCTATAACCTATTTTTATTGTCATTGTCTGAGGCCCAGATTTTTTAAAGAGTATTTAAAATATTGCTGCACTCAGCATTGCAACACCAAACTGATTTAGGCACCTGAATCTAATTTTCAAAAGGAATTTTGGCACTTCAGGAGTCTCAAATTCCATGAACAGTTGATGGGAATTACATGCTTAAGTGACTGGATCCCTTTTGAAAATTAGTTTTAGGCTCATGAACCAGTTAGGTGTTGCAATGCTGAGTGCAGCATACTTTAAATAACTTTTAAAATCTGGTCCTTAGCCTTAATAAACAATACAGACAATGTATGGGAGAGGGAACAGAGGCAGAGAGAAGTGAAAGGACTGTCACAGAGCTGGAAATAAAAACAAGGTCTTCTAAGCCCCAGTTGGGTACTATATCCATTGAACCACATTGCTTCTTTGCACTATTACTCTGTGTTGTTGTACTTAATCTGCAGTATGTTGTGTTGGTTTTTTTTCCAAATAACTTTCCTGGCCTCTATTTCCATGGCATAAACAGAATAGTGCTGTACAAAGCACTACAACGTGCTATGTGTGTATATTTACAAAGTGTGCAACTACAGGATGGTTCCTCACAGTGAAATATTGTAAGAGCTGAAGTAAGGAGCCCAAGCATCAGTTTAGACTTACTGTTATATTTGGACCTAACAGAGAGGGAGATGGACAGATACCAAGGGAGCTGAAAGAAACACAACTGTCTGAGTGTCTGCAATGATTGCTTTATTATCCTGACTGCAAAAATGAAACCAACATGAAAGTGAGACTTTGCACACGGGAGTAGGGAGTGATCCAACATTTAAAAGGACAGGACATCACATTTATATTTGAGACTTTTCACTACAAAGTTCAATTAGGAATACATACATGTGCAACACTTCTTTCCTTAGTGCACACTTTATGATATTAATGAAAAAAAATCTACTGTCAATTCAATATGTGATTTTTTTCAAATGTTCATACCTTAATCAAATTTAAAAAAAATCTCTGGAGAAAGCAAAGACCCTTCTCAATTAGGGCTAATTTCACTGCCAGACTTCAGCTTTATGTCTCTATTTCAGCTGTAGCCCTGTTCAAAAGTTTTGTCAAAAACTTTACCAAAATTTTACCTTTAGATAGACACCAACCCTGAAATATTCAGCTCACAATATCAGTGTTTCAGATAGTTACAAGTGATTGAAATCTGAGATTAGAATGGAAACAGTTATCCAATCTTATCTTACCCATAGTGAGAGTACTAATGTGTCTGCAAATCAGTTTGTGCAAACATAACAATTTGTAAGAACTGTGTAGCTGCACTCTTCTGTCAGAATGCTCGTTGCTGGGATACTTTATGCCAGTTTTAAATAACTCCTGTGCACATACCTTTTACAGTCAGCAACAAATGTACCATAGAATGGAGGACAAGCAATACTGTGCCATTTAGAAATAAAATTTCTTATTTCTAATTTATAACTGTACATGATCCACCCTTGCAGATTCCATAGTAACACAGGTTTTTGAAATTTTGACCTTGAAAAGACAACATGTAGAAAAGAATATAATTTTAAATGCACTCAAATTATGAAGCTATAAAATCAGTCTGGAAATGGGTGTAAAATAGAGATGTAACAAACTGTTCTCTCCTTTGGCAAACAAGAGACTCAAAGCTCCCAAACTCAATAACAATTGTCTGCTAACTTCCCTCTTTATCAAAAGGCTGAATGCCCCTACCAGTCTCACAATGAAGAACAAGGCTAGGAAAAACAGCCAAAAATTGCACTGCTAAGCCTGTGGGGAATTTATACAAAGCTGCTGAAATATAAGGTAATACAGAACAGAAGCACTGAATCACGATCACTGTCTGGACAAGAACTGTGATAGTATAACACACAAGTGAAACCGGCAACTCTGGCTCTTTTGCCTGTTTTGGGAATATCCCCCACTGAAAGCTGTTTTATATGCCTTTGTTTGGGGATGGACAAGCCTCAAGAGTTTTGTTAGGTTTTGTTTGCTTGAGGAAAAAGCAACTCTTCTGACGTTTATCGAGAGGATGACCAAACACCTGTCAATCAATGGAAAAACACCTATTAATTCAGTGGCTCGGGTCCTTAAAGTGTGTGTACATAATACAAAAGCCAAATGTTGCCCCTTCCTTTCCCCTTGAATATTCGTCTGATCCTTAAGTTGACCACACACATCCCAGCTTGTACATCCCAGCTTCAGTAGAACAAACCTCATAGATCACCTTTTTCATTTTTCACTGTGGTATGATGTCCCTCCCTTTTAAGTCCATCAAATTATGAGACCAAAGGATAAAGATAGAAAGTACTGGAAAGTAGAAACACTGGGAAACTCTTTAGAATGGAGCACAAATTAAGAAAATCATATTTTCCTGAAAAAGTCCAGTTGAGAAGCTGGCACCTGTTGTCTGCATGTTCAAGGGTGTGTTGGGTTGTACTCTTGCTACATTACCAGATGCAGCATGCTTCAGCTCTTCAGCAATTTCAAATCCTTCTGAATGTAATCAGGTCAAGAAACCCCTATAAGCACTAAACTCAGCTGATTATATAAAAACCTTCACTGTGTATGGCCAAGTAGTGAGGGACCTAAGCCACAAAGTTCAGATCCAGAATCAGTTCTGACTCCTTATGTTTTCAATATTTCAGTTCATTCTGGTTGACCCTTAACTCTGTCTCACTGCTGAGTGTATTATGCCACTTCAAACTTTAACAACCTAGTGTAGAGGAAGGGACTGGGATCCTCTACCAGGACTGGGAAGTGAAGGAGAAATGAGAGACAAGATACAGCAGGTTTAGTGGCTGCAGGAAGAAAAGACTTGTCCTGGGCGGAAGGCTGCTGCCCTCTGTATAGGGGAAGCAAACCATCTAATGGATGTTCGGGGAAGAACTGGCCCCAAGCAGACAGCATAATAAGGCAATGCCCTGGAGATGAGACAGAGAAAGTTGTTATGGTTCCCTTTTTGTGTTATGAGTTTGTTTCTTTTGTTTGGCTGAAGAGTACTACTTGAGCCTACCCTGAAGCCCACTTTTTAAATATCAAAACCAGAGGTGAGGAATAAAGAAAACCCCGTGGAGTTGCACTGACTTACTTTGGTCACCACCGCCAATGGGAGAATGACTGCACCACAACTAAAGGTGGGACAGAATTTGGCTGGGCTTACCCAGAGAAGGGGAGCTCTGCTTTGTGGTTGGGTGGGGGGGAAGGAGAAAGGTCACAAACTGCTGCAAAAGGTGCTTTGCAGCGGTGACTCACCCACCCCCCACCCCCAGGAATGTGCATAAAGGTACAAAACTTGGGTGGGGCAAGTCTCTATGTCCAAGCAGTGGGGAAGCCAACAGCCACCCCACTCCCCTAGTGGAGGCGAATGGCGGGCTGGGTGAGAACCTGCTGTGGGCATTATGCAAGTTGCCCCTTTTAATGGGGGGCTGGGAAGGAATTTTTCCCACACCACCAGAATTGGCTTCGGTGGAGTGTGTTTTTTTCACCTTCCTCACAGCAGGTGTGAGGATGGATCTTTTCTGGTGAATAGCAAAGGTGGTAGGCCATATGTCGCAACTTATTTTGTAATATTAGGTGGATGTTCAGTGCAGCTACTCCATAGGGAGGGCAGCCAGTGACCAGATAAATGGCCTGGTAAAGGACTTAAAAGGAGGTCATGGATAAAGGAACAGAACGGGGGACGGGGTTTGGGGACTTCTATGATTGGTATGGCAGGAAGCCAACCTCCTCCATTGCCATAGCCCTTCTTAACCCTCTTACGAGGCTGGTGGATGGTAAGGTTCAAGCCATGGGTCAGCTGGGGGACCTGGATGGAAACAAAGGGGGGCTAGTGAAAGCCCCAGAGAATTGATTTAAATAAGCACGGATTTGCCTGCACTGTACACTTTATCTTCCGAGTAGTCCCAGACATCTATATAATAAAGTTGCAGCCTGATTAAAATCCATAACAAGTCTCCTGTCCTTCTTGCGGTATACCCAGACAAACACCGAGGCCATAAAAGTAATGTATGCATAAACAGGGGAATCTGAAGTAGGAATAGAGGAGCTACTTTACCTCTGTATTTAGTACTGTTGCAACCACTGCTGGGATACTATGTCCAGTTCTGGTACCTGCAATTCAAGATGGATGTTGAAAAATTGAAGAGGGGTTCAGAGAAGAGGCATGAGAATGATTAAAAAATCAGAAAGCATGCCTTATAGTGACTGAGCTCCTTAAGCCTACTTAGTATAATGAAGAGAAAGTTAAGGGATAACTTGATGTAGTCTGTAAGTACCTACCTGGGGAACAAATATTTAATAATGGACACTTCAATCTAACAGAGAAATGTTTAACAGAATCCAATGGCTAGAAGCTGAAGCTAGACAAATTCATACTTGATATAAGGCATATTTTAACAAAGACAGTTAATAACCATTGGAACAATTTACTAAGGGTCATGATGGATTGTCCATCATTTGACTACATTTAAATGAAGATTGGATATTTTTCTAAAATATTTTCTCTATGAACTACTTTGGGGAATTTCTGAAGCTGTACTATACAGTTCAGACTGGGTGATCACAATGGTTCAATCTTGCCTTAGAATCAATGAAGATGGATCCAAACTCCCATCTCTGTGGTTCTTTAAACAGCTCCCTCAGCTTAACACTGCTCTTTCTAATGTTTAAATTATTTTTCATCCATATGACAGTATTGCCATATAAGCTAATTATCCCTGTTACAGGTGGTGCACCCATTTGTTACTTTGTAAAGTGTTTTGGAATCATTTGAGATGAAAGAAACTAAGACATTTAAATGACTGTTCTGCTGGCTTTCAATGTCAACTACTGTAAACATGATCCTTGGGCACTTCTTTCCTGAAATATACAACCTGACAAAATTAAGAGACCTTTCCCAGATTTTTCTGTTGTAAAATGTATTTAAAAGACTGATGCCCCACCAGTACTGATATGATCATCATAGCATGGAAATGTACCTCACTTTTAGTGGCATTAGCTACTTTTAGAAATTGCAACATTCTGTCACAGCTGTGAAAATGTACATTGATGCTGTGATATCCAAAGGATGTCTGGTATTAAATGTAGACTATTCCTTATACCAGAAGAAATAACAGTTTTCTAATCACCATTTTCAAATTTCCACGAATTACATGATTATGAATCACTGGTTGGGTATTGAAAATTGGCATACTTTTATTTATTTAGCTTTTTTAAAATTTGAAACTTTCTGAAGGTTCAACTAAATAAGACCTGATATTCTTCTGTGTATCAGAATTGAGAATTTTTTCAAAAGACATTCCCCAGTTATCCCCATACCTGAGAATGATGTCGGGATAATAAGTTCTTTGCTAGTTTGCTTATAGAAATGTGTGGGGAGGGGGATCTGTATACCAAAAGATGCTATTCCAAGATTAAGAGACACAGGAAAGATAGAGTTCCCCAACTTGTAAATCTAATATTGAAGTACAGGCCAATCACAGCAGACTATTACATGTCATATGACACGATGGCCCTGTAGAGCCACAGAAATCTGTAGACTGCTGGAATTGCACCAGTATTAATTTGTCCTTGAGAGTTAAACCCAAAAGTAACAAAACTAACATTCATTGACCAGCATCTCATTGACTAAAGAGAATTCTTTAGAAGCAAATCCTCTCATTCCTCTTCACTCCTCCTAATAAACTCCTTGTTCAACTCCTATTCATCTCTAGACTCAACTACTGTGTCCATCTCATCTCTAGCATTCTTGCCCCATCTGCTGCCAGAGCCTTCAATCCATTTGTAATGTTGCACCCAAATCATTTATCATGTCCATCACTCTAGCCAGGCTTAGCTACACTTAATATTTACTCACTGGCTTCTGAACCAAACTAAACTTATATTTTTGTTATCTTCAGTCTCCTGCTCTGGCCCTTATCTTATTTTGCTTCCTCATCTCATCTCTTTTGCTCCATCCAAATCATAAAACTAATCAGTCCCTTTGTGACCTTCCACTTTCAGATAAATGATGATGATTTTCCCGCTTCACTTCTCCAAAGTTCTTAAAAGTAGGAACTCTGTTATTTAACGCCACAACCCTATTCTACACTATACAGTAGGAATTTTACTCTTGATTTCAGTGTGAGTAGGAGCAGGCATTGAGAAATGGTATCTTCTAATGCTTATACACCAACCAAAGTAAAAATCCTTTCTTTGTGCCATCATAACCACCGAGTAACTAATAATACAAAGTGGGTTATTTATTAAAATGTGGATTAAGAATAAGCAGTTAGAGGAGCAAAGATGCAATTTTTATGTAAATGCCCTTAAAATAATGAAAAATGAAAAGAGCTGACTTCTGCAATTTGTTTCTAAACCCTCTGGAATGTTTTTCAGTGTTTGTCAGCAGATCTTTAAGGAGCAGATTCTGATTCCCTTATTCAGGCTGAGAAGTATCTTACTGTGTGCATGTAAAATGACGTATGTGCAAAAACCAAGTACAATACTATTTGTAGGAAGTAGCAAAGTAACAAGAAAATACCTCTCTGCCCCCTTCAGAGTGCAACATTTTTCTGTCACAGATGCTGTTGGTAAGTGAAGAAGAATACTTTAAATCAGGGATGGTGAGATCTATTAGGTCATCTGTTTCAACCCTCTCCCAGTACATAAATGTCACTTATTATTTAGAATTTTTCTTGACTAATTATTTATATTTTTACTTTGGGCTTCTCTACACACACTTTTTGTACCTTTTTAACTATATCAGTAAAAAACTATATAGATGCAATTATAACCAGTAAAGGTGCTTATAGAAATATGGTATGTTTGTAAATTTATGAAAGTAATATATACTGATAGAACCACTCTAGAGAGTTGCATCAGTTTAACTATTGATTTCTAAACCAACACAGTTAATGTTGTACAAAAAGTATGGATACACCAGTCTTTCATATTTTGTCAGTTGACAATAGGAAATTATGGGCATGATCATCATTTATGTAAATTAGTGTATCTCCATTGTCTTCAATGGAGTTATGCTGACTTACAACAGTGAAGGATCTGGCTTTCTATATTTAAGCCTTTGTTTTCCTTTGTGAGAAGTAGGAAATGGAACACTCCTATTCTTGTTCTGTTTTATTTACACCAGAGTGGTAGATGGGATCAAAACATCTTCTTTCTAGATGATGATTGTTTAGGCGATTTCTCTGTGTTTGAAGAACACCTATGAATGATTGTTGGCATCTGTTAATAATATTACATCTTTTGAAAGATAAGGCACGCATGATGGATGAAAAAATCTTAACTATTCACACAGAGTAATACAATGAACTTTCTAGCCATGAGAAAAAAGTGAAATTTGTTTCTATGTGGTCTTCCACTGAACAAGGATTAAATCCTAGTGCAGTTAAGTCAATTGCAAAATGTTCATTGGCATCAGTGGCCAAGTCTCTTTTTCATTCATAAGAATGTCTGTCTTGGGCAATATAATGTTTTTGTTTTGTTGTAAACTGGTTTAGTCAAAACCAACACTTCTATGTAAGTTATTTCACCATGAACAGTAATTCTTTACAAGGGTCTATTCATATTTAATCTTGATCCTGTGGTGGATCTGATTGCAGGAGCTGGGCCTGAAAGACAGCAGCTAATTTCAGGAATCTAAATTGTATTCCACATTCCATAGAATTCATATGTTATTGAGCATTTTTAAAAAGTGTATTGAAACTCAGTGTATCACGGAGATGCAAAAAAAAAAAGAAGAAGCATTCTTATGATTTGATTGCTTTAAAGGGTAGAAAGAATCCAGCTTTACACCAGATCCAGCTTTTTTTTTATGTGTTTTATTGTAAACCATTCCCTACAAAGTGGGCCACCTTACTCGCTTTGTAACAGCCACTTCTTTTGTTTTTGTATCAAATCCATTAGATTCAGCGGTGTACTTTTCTTGGAAAATGGCTCAGGGAGTGTCTTGATTTTCACCGTAGCAATGTTGTTACTTTATGGTTGAATTATCACAGGCTTTGTATTGCATACTGAGAAATGATAACAGAAAGGATTTAAATTTGGACAGAACTCCAAGTGGAGGTTTTTTTAAATATTTTCTACCCTTGTTCTGAATTTCATTCAAAGATGCAAGAGATAGGAAAACACCTAATTTAATATAATGTTGCTCTCTCAACCATGACAACATGACTAAATATGTGATGTTGTTCTTGAATTTCGGATATGTGAATAGAATTTAGATCGCTATTTTGGAATTAAAATGGGTCTTATATTATGCATAGGGAAAATAATACATACCTGAGAGTCACCTTCACGCCACTTGATATTTAGTACAACTGAAATAACACTGTTTTAAATATATATACATCCAACCAATTAGCTGCAGCAGAGGAGATAATTACTGTATCTTAACTGACTGTGGCAGGATGGATTTCATATACCCCCTCACAGCTGGATGGGAACTTTCTGCCACAATAATATCTTTTTAGGGTGGGTAGGTATAATCATCTCTGAATGTTCAAAAAGCAGGATTCAGAACAACAACAAAGCCCTCATGAGGTTGATTTACAAATGATGCTTTGAAAAATAATAAATGCTGCTGTTGTTTGTTGTTTTTTAATTTATCATTTGGTATTTGAGCCTTTAAAGTCACATTTTCAAGATTTTAACCATGATGGCAGAAATATACTGTGTTTAATTATTTGGGTTTGTTTTGTTTTATGTTTTTTTTTAAAAGATTCCCCAGAAACATAAAGATCCAGGAAATGGTGTTTAAAGAAAAAAATACCGAAAGTGATGAGATGCATGACAACATTGTGAGCGTGGGAACACTATAATGTTGTTCTTTGTGGATATATATGAGTGTGTATATATACCACAATGATTTTCAGGAACCTTTAAATACATTTTGAGTTGAGCATCTTATATAATTCGAGTTATTTTGATAAACCCAACCACCTCCCCACCCCAGAAAACAACTCTCACTCCCCAAAAATGCAACAACCCACCACAAATAACAAAAGAACCAAAAAAACAAACAAAAACAAAGTAAAAGGGGGTGTGACAAAAATTCAACACCTCTCAAAAATATATTCCAAATTTTTTTCTAAGAAAAATCCATTTCAACCTTTGTTAAATGGAAACAACTTTGAACTTCAAAACATTTAATTTTTTCTCATTTAACAGCTCCAGTGGTCATGTTGAAAATCAAGTAGCTGGCTGCAGCACCATAGACATTCTCCAACATTGACTGTTTTTGGGTCATCACCATTTCTTACAGCAAACAATAGTGTTTAGATTGCCTAACTAAACCTTAAGCACTGCAGTGATGTAACTCCCAGCATTCAGCTTCGTCAGGGGGAGTGATGCAATACATCATGGCAGATGTAGTCCAGCAGAGGAGCCTGGCCCCTAAAAGGGAATGGGGTCTTCAGACACCAAATTATAACTCCCATGAAGCAATGTGATACCAAAGGAAAATACAGTTGAAAGCTGAACTGACTGGAAACACATTTTGGGTCAGTTTAATAAACTGAAATATACCAAACTGTCATACCAAATCATACTAGATCATATCAAATTAAGAAACAATACTTTGGTTTGATTTTTTTCCCATTGATTTCAGCAAAAAATGAAAATTTCTAATGATAAAATTCATGCCGCAAAAAGTGAATTTTCCATAAAACCATAATTTTGGCCAGCTATGATGAGGTGCTAAACACCATCCTGTCACATCCACTAAGGAGTTAAGAGGCACAGTAACTACCTCCTCAGCTGCAGTGATTTCATAGGCCATCAAGAACTACAGACCTAGCAAATCAGGATGGCTGCCAGGGAGTGTGAGGAGAACTCTGCATAAGCTGGCAGAGAAATGGCATGAGAAGCTGGAGACTCTAGGGAGAAAGCCCTAGAATGATCTTCTTTAAGAAAAGGATGGTAGATGAAGGTGAGAAGTAGCCTGAGAATGCAGTAGTGAGTCAAAGGAAGCAGACTTTATCTGCTTAGTACAGGGTCCTTGGGCTAGAACCCAGATCAGAGGCCTTGTCTGGGAGCCCCTACTGGTTGCCAAAGAATGGGATACAAAAGCCCCTCTGACACAAGGACTATTGACCCCAGAGTGGCTGAAGGTCTAGCATAAGGAGGTTAGGTTTTTGGTCTGTTGAACTCTTTGGGTATAGACTGGCTAACCTAGTGAGGCAGGCTTTAAACTAGATTCAAAGGGAGCTATGCCCATAAGTAAATCCACTCCTGCAGACACTTCTCACCCTTAGCTTCACAAATATGCAGAGCACAACACACTGCTATGACCATGGGAATATTTTCCTCATTGAGGTCTAACCTGCCAAAAAGGTAGTGCCAGAGCCCCTTTAAGCAGCAAAAGGCAGATTCAACCATTATTTTTCATTTGCTCAATCTGTTGTTAAAGCGCTCCTTGCTGCAGTCAAGGTTACAAGTGTAAGGCTTCCTGAGCCTCAGGAGCAAGGGGTAGGTTGGGTCTCCAAGGATCACTATGAGCATTTCAATATCCCCAAAGGGAATCTTCTGGTCTGGAAACAAAGTCCTGGCTTGCAGCTTTATGTACAGGCCAGTGTTCTGAAGATGAGTGTGTCATGCTCCTTTTCTGACCAGTCAGCACTGATGGTGCTGAAATAACCCCAATGATCCACCAGCACTTGCAATACCATAGAAAAGTAGCTTTTTCTGTTGATATACTCTGTCACAAGATTGTCTGGGGCCAACATGGGGATATGTGTTCCATCTATTGCTCTACCACAGTTGGGGAATCCCATTGCTGCAGAATCATTAACTATGCCATGAACATTGCCAAGAGTCAGAGTGGTTCATAGTAGGAGGCGATTAATGGTCCTGCACACTTGCATCACTGCAACCTCCACGGAGGACTTCCCCACTTGAACCTGATTCATGACTGATTTGTAGCAGTCTGGTGTTGTCAGCTTCCACACTATGATTGACACTTGATTCTCCACCAGTGGGGCAACTCTCATTCTGATGGTCTGGTGCTGGAGGGCAGGAGCGAGCTCTGCACACAGTTCCAAGAAGGTGGCTTTGTGCATCCGAAAGTTCTGCAGCCACTGACCGTCATCCCATATCTTCATAATGGTGCAATCCAACTACTCACTTCTTGTTTCTCGAACCCAGAACCAACAGTCCACTGTGTGCAGCTGCCCTATGAATCCCAACAGCAAACTTGAACTGTTTCTGTCCATAGCACACAACAAGGCAGATACCATGGTGTTGTCGTCATCAGATCTGCAGATCATGAAATACTGCAGGACCAGCTATGTTGTGTTCATAATACTCATCACAATACTGCAGAACTGCAGGATCCATGTTTTCTGCCAGCAATGGTGGACACACAGTTAACATGGTATGTTCACAGCGTAATTTTTGCATCCATAATCGAGATGTGGACTTCATGCAGGAGTTGGCAAAACCTGTTTGCTGAAGAATATCTGGTTTGTTACTAGTGTCTGAGCTCTGCCTGTAAATGAACTCATCAGCACTGTCAAAGATACTCAATACCTTCAGCACTGGGGATTCTGGTGGCCTGTCTTCGCGGTTCTGGACATTGGTCTTCTGCCATGAGATATTCAACCCTACTGTGTGGGCAGCATTTTGGAGACCTCAGGGGTGGGACTGAAATTCTCCAAATTTTCTTCAAACAAGTCAGCATGGTTTTGGTTGGTTGGCCTGGATTCCAGCATGTGTTGAAGCAAGTCCTAATATGCAGTTGATGGCTCAACAGAATAATTCCAGGAAAAAATATATTTCTGCTGCACACCTTTGGTTGTGCTGAAATGCAGCAAAAGCCATGAACCAATGTGCACTCTTTCACAAGTACTGGTGTGAAGATTGTGCACCAGATTTAGCAAAACATCTGGAACACCAGCTCTTTTCAGAAAGAGTGAAAGTTCAGACCTGTCAGCCAAACCAAATGCTGCTTTGATGTCAATATATGCTACATGAAGCAGGCAGTTAAATTCTCCATGCAGCTCAGCCAGAAGCTGGAGGGCAAGGACAGTGTCCATTGTTGACTGCCCTACAGTAAAACCTGATTGTTCTGGACAACTAAGTCTGTTAACAAGCAGCTGCATCCTACCAAGCAGAACATATGTGAAGAACATGTTAGGAACCGATAACAAAGAGATTTGCCTATACTTGCCACACTTGGGGTGAGATCCTTTGACCTTGTACAGAGACACTATGATGCCATCTTTCCATTCTACTGCTACTTTACCTGATGCCCACACCTTTCAGAACAATTGATGCAGGCTGATGCTCACTGGTTTCAATGCATGTTTGAGCAACTCAGATAGACTAACATCAGGTCCAGCAGCATGTCCATTCTGTAACTTTCGGATGGCCTTTTGTAATTCAAGTGACAGAGGATCAGTGCTCATTCCTAGATCTGCAGTTTACTGGGTCACATAGCTCTGGATAGTTATCAGCAAATCCTTGATTCAGTATGCTTTCACAAGGTGTTTTCTATCTGTCCAAGACCTCAACCATTGATGAGCAGGGAAAGACATCTGGTTTCCTAATGAGGATGTTAGAAAGCTGTTGATGGCAACCCAGATGTCTACCAAAAATACAACATCCAGCATCTTTCTGAGGATCCTGTTGAAGCTGTGAAATAAGCACTGGCCATCCAGGATCACAAATGTAACCTTGGTACTGTCTCAGATAACATAGGAAAACATGCCCAGATGGACATGTCTAGACAAGTCCCTGGGTATAGACCTCCCATACATTGCCAAATGGGTCAGAATAATCAATAGTCATTTATAGGGTTTTTTTTCTGTTTGCTCTATTCCAGTGAGTATAACAGATTTTATTATAAATCACTATGTCCATGTTCAATAATACAATATGTTCACAAGTGAATTAGAATATCATGACCATATGCCCAACACTGCAGGGAAAGACTATCAGAGAGTTGAGATAGGATGGAACTGAGAGTTACTACTTTCAGAATTACAGGAGAGTGAAAATTGGATGTAGTGACAGAAAACAGATTTTGTTTAAAAGATTTGGGAGTAACGATACAGAAAATGTGGGAAAAAAACCCACCAAAGTTATATACAGTATTTGGATATTAAAACTAGACAAATATTTTCCACATAGAGCAATAGATTTTAATTTTTCTTAACCTTCTTTTCCAATAGATTAGAAATAAAATAAATTAATTCCAAACACAAAAGATCATAATTTGGGGTGAGGTTAGTACCTTCTAAAAACTGCAAATTAATGTTAACAAATCAAAATCAATTAGGTATGCCAATCTGTTCACAAAGAATTCCTGGTGAGATTTTATTGCTAGACTGACAGTATTACTTAAATCTTGATTATGTTATCCAATATTCACACTTAGTAGTTCCATGCTATTATTTAATGTGTTTGTTTTGTTATTAGGGATATGTGTAGGGATTTCTCACTGTATTGGACAGTCATAGCAAAGCAAACTAAAATGAAAATTTTATAATCAATTCTGAATTTCATCTGCCATCCTGAACATAAGAACGGCCAGATAGGGTCAGACCAATGGTCCCTTTAGCCTAGTATCCTGCCAATGCCAGGATCTTCAAAGAGAGTGAGCAGAACAGGTAATTATCAAATGATCCATCCCCTGTAGCCAATCCCAGCTTCTGGCAAACAGAGGCTAGGGACACTTCAGAACATGGTTTTGCACCGTTGCCCATCCTGGGTAAAAGCCTTTGGTTGACATGTAGTCCATGAAATTATCTACTTCTTTTTTTAACCTTGTTATAGTTTTGACCTTCACAGGTTGACTGTGCGTTGTGTGAAGAAATACTTCCTTTCGTTTGTTTTAAACCTGCTGCCTATTCATTTCTTTTTTTGACTCCTAGTTCTTGTGTTATGAGAAGGAGTAAATCACACTTCCTTATTTATTTCCTCCACACCAGTCATGATTTTATAGCTCTCAATCATATCCCCTCTTAGTCGTCTCTTTTCCAAGCTGAAAACTCTCAGTCTTATTAATCTCTCCTCATATAGAAGCTGTTCCTTACCCCTAATCATTTTTGTTGCCCTTTTCTGTACTTTTTCCAATTCCAATATATCTTGTTTGAGATGGGGAGACCAGATCAGCACACAGTATTCAATATGAATTTATACAGAGGCAATATGATATTTTCTGTCTTATTATCTATTCCTTTCTTAATGATTCCCAATATTTTGTTCACTTTTTTGACTGCCACTGCACATTGAGTGGATGTTTTCAGAGAACTACCCACAGTGATTCCAAGATCTTTTTCTTGAGTGGTTGCAGCTAATTTAGGCCCCATTATTTTATATGGCTCCTGCTAAATATTCAACATGAAATTTTTGTCCCTCTGGAATTCATCACAATATTCTTTATTTGCTATCTAAATTTTGGGTCATCTGTTCGTATCCTGTTTAAAATAATTTACTAATGTATTAAACAACACAGTGCTTAATATGGATCTTGGCCAAGATTAACATTGATCATCTTTTGGCATCTATATTTTAGTCACTTTCTAATGCAAGACAGCACTTTGCTCACCCATAACTACTTAGTTTCCTTAATACCCTTCTATAAGGGACTTTGTCTAAGGCTTTTGAGAAGTTCAGGGCCCCAATTACACAAATTTACAGTCAAGAGAAGGAAGTGCTGAAAGCTGAAGAGAAAAGGATCTACATTATACCTACAGACATTTTTTTAAGAGTGTGGATATTTGTTTGCATACAGGAAGTAAAAGGTGGTGGCTCATGCCCATGTCACAGCATGCCCATGTAGGATTAGCTATGTGTTGAAGTAATTGTTCCAAATGCATAGAGGACAAGAGCACAGGAAAGCAACCATTAGTCAAAAGATACACTCAGAATCAATGTAATGATATCTGCTGGGAGAAGGGTTCTACAGCAATTTGTCATAAGATCCAGGCCAGATATAGGTAGAACTGTGAGTCTTTGAGCCTCCTAACCATTGCTCCAGGGTCTCTGAAGTACACTATGTGCCCACAGATAACAATTCTGATGTTAGTGTAGGCACCAAGATGTCCCCAGCAATGAAGGGATCTGTTTTCCCAGGGGATTTGTGCTTGGCTGGAGTTTGGGTTGATAATGAGTCTTCTCAGTGACTCAGGGTATGTCTACACCGCAATTAAAAACCCACAGCTAGCCCGTGCTAGCTGACTCAGGCTTGCAGGGTTCAGGCTGTGGGGCTGTTTAATTTAAGTGTAGACATCTGGGCTCAGGCTGGAGCAAAACCTCTAGGACCCTGTGAGGTGGGAGAGTCCCAGAACTTGGGCTGAGGCCCAAGCCAGAATGTCTACACTGAAATTAAACAGCTCCCCAGCCCAAGCCCCATGAGCCCTAATCAGCTGGCATGGGTGAGCTGTTGATGTCTAATTGCAGTGTAGTCATACACTTAGAAGACAGTTTACCACTCTGTTGGTTATAGACAGATGATCTAGCAATGTTTGAGGACCCTCCACCTCTGAGTCATACTATATTTAGATTAGAATATAATTAATGTAGTCAGCAGTGCTGCTGACAATAGCTCAGCATGTATCAATGAAACCTAGAGAATGAATAGCACGGCAAACACATATGTTAAAGCAGTCTTCTGCAACTTAATCCTATGCTCCTATGCCTTTGCCATACAGTTTCCTATTGTGTATTAAAAAAGTATTAAAATTACAAACTAGCACTTTCAATGTCAAAGGTTTTCCTGGCCCTCCTTACAGGCTAGAGGACTCTGTAGGGAAGTGTGTGATCTGGGCCTAGGAGAGTCAGTTTGCAGAGAACCAGCTAGAGTAAGATGGGAGAGTAGTTGTATCTCTGTTTGGTTTGGGTTATTGTTCTGAATTTTAAGGGGAAAAAAAGTAGCGTTATTAAGCCTTATTCCAGCAAGAATATTTCTATTTTTATCTAACTTCTCTGTGTGTATATCATGAACATAACCCTTTCTCCTTTACAGGGGAGAGGGATTAAACATACTGTTGCCATTCTTCATTTTTATTTGGCATGTCCCCTTTTCTGTTGCTCATGCTCACACAACTCCTATTTATTCCTGTGTGTCCTTTTCCTGTAGCCCTGGAAAAGCAATAATTATGAGTCTCATAAGAGGGTCTAATGGAACCATGGGGAGGCTTAGGATCTGAAGAAAAGATTTGTAAAAAAAAAAAGATTTTGCCCTTTATAAGTTTTAAACTAATATCATCTCAACCTATGTATAACTTTATTTAAAACATATTTTTCCATTTGTGTATGTTTGATCCTGACTGACTGTTTGAATTGTATATAGTAGATTTGCCTTTAGTTTTGGTTTACAAAATAGTCACAGAAGTGGACTTTTACTATACTTTGCAGGAAGACAGCTGACTCTCACCCTTTTGCCTAAATCAAAGGCGTAACTATAGATAATGGGCTAAATTAATCCCTGATGTAATTTGATAGCTGTCAGTCGAGTTGCATCAGGAAGGTATTTGTCTGAATATCTATATCTGTATTTTTTGCAAAATCTGTCTCTGGCAATTCACAGTATCCTGTCACACCTGGATTTACAACTTTTAATTGAAACTGTCTGCCAGCTGGTAACAAATTTCTCTCTAGCACCTTCTCAAAGCTTCTTTGTTTGTAAAGCTTGTCAAGGAAGTTTGTTTAGTCATAATTAGACTGTAGGGGGAAAAACAAGAAAAAATATCTATAATTCTACTGTGAGTAGCATACTGAATATCATAGCTTCTCATCCATAATTAATATGGTTCAGGCGATTGGTAGTTAGAAAATTTCTATTATGCCAGCATCTCATCAAGTATCTCAAAGATTAAAAAGCAAAACTGAGCAAACTGCTTTTATTGGCGTGCCACTGTAGGCCAAATCAGTCACCTCAGAAGAAAGGCTTTCATTAGTCCTCCAATTGTATCACCTAATACTATTGGTTGCTCACTTTTAAGTAGTGTGCCTATTAAGCATCAGTCACAAACTTTTTCTCTCTCAGACCGACAGTCAAAGTCAGTGCTTACGGTATGGGGGGATGGGCGGAATTGATTATAAAACTCTAAAGGCTAGATCTCAGCTTGATGTAAATTAATTTAGCTCCATTGACTTGATTTACACAAGCTGATGATTTGACCCTAATTATCCACTGTTTGCTACTTCCAAATTTAAGGCTCTAAGACAAAATTGGAGGTGTGGCACAGTAAACCCAAATTAGCTGTGCATGTGTTTGTTAATTATAAAATCATAACAATGTAGGACTAGAAGGGACCTTGAAGCCATCTAGTTCATCCCCCTGCACTGAGGTAGGGTCAAGTAAACCTAGACCATCCCTGACAGATGTTTCTCCAGCCTAGTCTTAAAAAACACTAATAATGGCAATTCGACAACCTCCCTTGGAAGCCTATTCCAGAATTTAACTGCCCTTATAGTTAGGTTAGCTATTAGAAAAAAAAATTCTAAATCTCCCTTGCTGCAGATTAAGGTATTCAGTATGCTATTCTACTTTTTAGATAGAAAACAGCATCTGTTCACATGGAAAAATCAGAAATAGAAGCTTTAAAATAGCCCATCAGAGGGTTTGCTTTTTATTATAGAATAGCAATATTTTCTAATAGCCGTCAAGCTTTTACTGGGTCTCCTTAATACTGAAGATACACTGTCAAATCTTATGGAACTTTTTAACATGAACCCTCTGCTTCTTTAGGAAAATTTCTAAACAAAGTCTGTTCAGTCTAAATACAATTCATCATTGTTAACATTAAGCAGTTAAACATTTGCTCTTTATTTATAGAACTATATTTAGATTTTAAATCCAAAATATTTCCAAAAAGTGAATACACTAAACTGATACCTTGCCAGACAGCATAATGGAATGGCTGTGCATTTGTCATAAGCACCAGAAATATAACATATGCATGTAAAAATCCAAAATACAACTATATATTTACATATATAACAAGTTAAGATCAAAATCGTATACAAAATGACTGTAAGCCATAGGTGCTCAATCCCTGTCTAGTGGTGGCTACATCAGGTAGAAGTTGAAGATCCTGCTACAGCCTTTTTTAACAGGTGGGTCTTTTAGGTCAGGCAGTAGCGGCTCAACTGTTGTTAAGATCCAGAAGTCCCAAGTTCAAGGACTAAGTATTATCTAGGCCATGTATGGTGTAGGTGTATGTATAACTTTTCTTAATACTTCCAATGATGTAGATTCCACAACTTCTCTGGATAATTTGTTCTAGTACTTGGGTATTACCCTTATACTTAGGAAATTTTTCCTAATGTCTAACCTAAATTTCCCTTGCTGCAATGTAAGCCCATTAGTTCTTGTCTTATCTTGTCCTCACTGGATAAGGGGAACCATTTATCACTCTCCTCTTTATAACAACCTTTTAGGTACTTGAAAATTTTTATCATGTCCCTCCTCAGTCTTTCCAGACTAAACAAACCCAATTTTTTCAGTCTTTCCCACTAGGTCTTATTTTCTACACTTTTCATTATTTTTGTTGCTCTCATATGGATATCTCCAATTTGTCAACATCTTTCCTGAAGTGTGGTGCCCAGAACTGGACACAATGCTCTAGCTGATGCCTTATCAATGCTGAGTAGAGTGGAAGAATTATTTCTGATGTCTTGCTTACAACACTCCTGCTAACATATCCCAGAATGATGTTCTTTTTGCAACAGTATTAAATTATCGAGTCATATTTAATTTGTGATCCCCTATAACTCTAGATATTTTTCTGCAGTAGCCCTTTAGTAATTTTCCATTTTGTATTTGTGCAACTGATTATTCCTTCCTATGTGCAGTACTTTGCATTTGTCCTTTATTGAATTTCATCCTAATTTTTTCAGACCCTTTCTCCAGTTTGTCAAGATTATTTAGAATTCTAATCCTGTCCTCCAATTGGCTTTCAACCTCTCCGAGCTTGGTATCATCTGGAAACTTTGAGTATACACTCTATGTATATTCAAATCATTTATGAAGATATTGAACAGAACTGGACCCCGGTCAGATCCCTGAGGAACCCCACTCCATGTACCCTTCCTGCTTGACTGTGAAACATCGACAACTACTCTCTAAATTTGGTTTTCCAACCAGGTGGATGCACAACTAATAGTAGGTTCACCTAGACTATAGCTCCCTAGATTATTTATGAGAAGCCTTACTAAATTTGAGATATCTCACAGCTTCTGCTTTCCCTCATATACAAGGCGTGCTACCCTGTCAAAGAAGGATATTAGGTTTGATGTGATTTGTTCTTGACAAACCTAAGTTGACTGGTACTTCTTGTTATCTTCTAAGTGCTTACAAATTAATTGCTGGATTATTTGCTCCATTATCTTTATGGGCACTGAAGTTAAGATGACTGGTCTATAATTCCCAGGGTTGCCTTTATTCCCCCTTTTTTTAATAGATAGATACAATATATGCCCTTTTCCAGTGCTTTGGGATGTCTCCCATCCTCCATGAGTTCTCAAAAATAATTACTAATGGCTTAGAGAACTCTTCGGCCAGTTCCTTAAGTATTCTAGAATTTATCAGACCCTGCCTACTTGAAGACATCTAGCTTGTCTACGTGATTCTTAACTTGTTCCTTCCCTATTTTAGCTTCAGATCCTAACCCATTTACACTGATGTTTACTATATTAGTTGTTCAATCACTGCTAACCTTTTTGTTGAAAACTGTAACAAAAAAGAGATGGACTTTGGACATTGCCATGTTTCTGTTATTGTCTTTCCCTCCTATTGTCTGTTTTTGTCTTTCCCTCCTCATTGAGTAATGGGTTTACCGCATCCTTGCTCTTATTATTCCTTCTAATGTTTTTTGAAAAATGTTTTCTTGTGACACTAACTAAAATGAAAAATAATAACCAGAATGGGTGTGAACTCTAGCCTTGATTCGTTTAGGGTTGCTTAAACACTTCTGAGTTCAGTTATAGGTTAAATAAATGGCATTTGATTCATGGGGGTTAGCAAAGAACACGGCTGCTGATTCAGTTTGTATGGAATGATCCCTATCTATCCTGTGCAAATACTGTAGAGTGTTACCTGTGTTAG
Source organism: Mauremys mutica (assembly GCF_020497125.1). Lineage (NCBI taxonomy): Eukaryota > Metazoa > Chordata > Testudines > Geoemydidae > Mauremys > Mauremys mutica. The sequence continues at coordinate 104,763,518 of NC_059076.1, read as the reverse complement.
ATGGGTGTGGTTTAAAAAGTGGGACCCGTTTTACCAATTTAATATGTTTTATTGCAGGGACAAGTTAGTTTTTTGGCTTCTCAAAGGCTGTTCTAGGAATGGCTTTGCATGGCCTTTAAAAGTTTCTAGAGAGTGAGAAGTAGAAACTTATCATACTCAAAAAAGTATAAGGAAGCCCCCAATGGAGCACCCAGCATGACGACAGAGAAGGAGCAGAACTTCACCCCTGAAGACATCTGATTGTGAATACAGGGTACAGAAAAAAATTTGAGAGAAAAGGAGAATGAGAAGCATGGGGGCAGGTAGGTGATGTTGTGAAAGGGTCAGATAAGGTCCATTGAGATTTTGTGGCTTTGGGTTGATCTCCAACTTTAGAATAAGACCCTAAACACTTCACTGTTCCTTCTCCAGCAATTTTTCACACAACCTAATTTTTAGTCGTTATGAAATACCCCTGACTTGGGAGCAGACAACAGTGAAAGACAATCTTTTATTTCTATCATTTTATAAATCTTGCTCTGGAAGCTTTGAATCAGACCTTCAACATTAACATTGTTTCATTTTTTTGATGTTTGTAATGCTTCCCATTATATAACTTTGAGATCTGTAAAGCCTATGGTAAAGTAAAAAAATTAAAATACACAAGACTTGATCTTCAATCTGTGACACATTGGTTGGGCTGCAGAGATGAAAATGCTCATAAATTAATGAAACCAACTACAGATATTATATATTTACAGTGTTGCCAGTGGCACAGATCTGATACCCCCTAGTAGCAGACTACTTCATGTAAGTACTTTTTTTTTTTTTGCAGTTATAAAGACACTATATTAGAGCTGCTGCAGTTGGGGCTAGAGGCACATCTACAAGCCAGTTTTATGACTTTTACTTGCAGAGAGAGCTTATTTTTACTTTATGAAAGCTTCTTCATTCCTTCTCTCCACTGAATAATACAATGTTAAAAACCTGAGCCATACTCTTGCTGTCAAATCTGATGTAAGAAAGAGCACAAAACCTACTTAAATTATGAGAGTGTGGTTATTGATCAGTTCAGAAGATTTTTTAATTTCAAATTAAGGCTATTTCCTCTTCCAGGGCTGAGAGAACTGGCATATGCTGACTGTCATGCTAACAGACTGCAAACTGCGAAAGCACACTGCAGCAACCATATGTTGGAAAGCATATTATAACTGCATATAAAAGCTGACAATTCTCTCTGCCTCCCTCTGTCCTCCACTTTCTTCAAACATACACACAACTGGTACATTAAACATTCATCTCCTATATCGAGAGGTTACCTTGTATCTTTCAGATGACTGAACATGATAGCTGAAATAATTTATAGAAAATTGTGTGGGAGGGATGGGATTCCTAATGTAATACTTCTTTGTGATTTTCTTTGATTTAACAGACATTTTTTTTTCATTTGGTTGGAATCATAAGTACATCACATTTTAGGCTATAAATACATTCTACTTCTGATTATTCTTTTAACTGAATTAAATTAAATTAAATTCAAACTGGATTTCGGCAGAGTTTGGAGAGGCAAAATCAACTTTTAATTGCTAAGAAATTTACAAACAAAGTCCTTTAAATTTGGAAAGCAAAGATGTTAGTTGGTGTTAACTTCTGTGAGGCATAATGTGACAGATGTTCCTATGATGCTAGAGATGTAGCAAACTATCTGTAAGTAATTTGGATAACTGGTGAAGCAGGTTATATCTGACAACACCAGGAATTTATGAGCATGATGAGAGACATAGCATGACCCCTGTGACTAAGTAGGAGGGATGGTGTTGAATTGTACAGTCATTTGTTTTGGTCCCCTCCTCCCCTCACCCCGCCCATAAATCCAAAATATAATGCAAGTCACATACACAGCAGCTGTATTAAAAAGAAAGAAAAAAATGATTTTCTAGTTGCAGACAAGAACACATAGTATGGAAATCCCAAATAACCTTTGAAACAGGTAATGGTGAATAATCTATAGAACTAGGGTATCCAAATGTCCATGTTTATCATACTCACTTTTACCATTGTTTGTTATAACTTCCAGAAAGTATGCAATGTGTCTAGTTTGCATTCAGTGTCTTGTGAAAGTCATTCTTAGGAAAATCTATTTATGCTGAACCATTGCTGTTCTACTCATAATGGTCTATGAATCACCTACTGGAGTAGAAATGTCACCCTGTACTTTTAAATGGTTGCTCATTCCACCTTTTCCACACAGGTTAGTGGCTGAAAGGAGCAGGAAAAGCAGCAGGGCAGAGAAGGACCAAGACAGTGCATCCTCCTCTCTTGACTCAGGTGCTGAAAGGCCCCCCCCCTTTATTTAGTGGCACTAGGTCACAGCAGTGCCCCTTCCATCTCATAGCTTCTGGAAGAAGAGCAGGATCCTGAAGGCAGAGGAAGAGAATGGGACAGGCAGGGTTTTCCTCAACAATATCTGGGAACAGCATCCGGAATGGAGACAGATCTAGTTAGGCCTCCTGGTAGTCTTTGCATTCACCCTTTCATAGCCCCTGGTTCTTTGACTGGTTGTTTGATCTAGCATCCTCCCTCCACTGCCAGTTTCACCATGGCCCTCTTCATCCTGACTTCCTCTTATCCTTTTTCTCTCCTTTCTCTTCCTTCCTTTCCTCATTCCCTTGATTCTACTTATATCTCCCACCTGCACTCCTACTTCCCCAATCGCAACTCTCATAAAAAGTACATATAAATATAAACAGTAAATGCATACAAATAAATAATTATTACTAAAAAGAAGAAATTGAACTAACAAGCCATGCACCCATCACCACTAAGGTCATTTTGCTTCTATGTTGTACTTCTTTCCCCACCCTTTTTTCTCTTTTTGGAAAATACATTTTTTCTGTATTCCAAATTTCAGAAGACAAATAGTCAGACAATACTTCTAATATCTATTTCCTATAAAGTATTATTCAGTATCTCAACATTTTGCATAATCAGAAATATTTAATTAGGTTTTTTTCCCCACTCTCAGTGGAAATGCATAAATTTAGGTATAATCAGTTTTGCATCTCAGTTTTATTCCTGACTTTTCTATAATTAAATTTCACCTTTATTTATTGTGGAATATTAAATTAGCATATTAATCTACGTCAGTTCTGAATGTGTCATTTTAGTTTGCATATACCCTCTGTTGATGTCGACTTCTTGATCCAATATCCTCAGTGATATTCATTGGTCACTGACAACTGTGGCCATGCAGGCATTTTTGTAACAGAAAAAGAAAAGAGAAAAAGAGAACAGTCAGTGTTGACAATCTATCCAGTAGTATGTGATGACTGAGCAGACAACAGTGCATCTAAGGTTTTTCATCCTCTAAGGAATTCACTTTCACCTACTCCATCAAAACTGGGATGTTTACTATGAGATTTTTGGCTTGGTACCAGGAATCAAACTACATTTTGCAAGTTCTTATTGTGCAATGTGATGAAATATGACATTGGCCTTTAATGCACTTTAATGCAGCACTTATCACACATCCTGATTTCAAGAACAGCCATTAAAATATACAAAACCCATGGTAGTAGCCTAATAACTTACTTATATTGTAATATGTTTAATTAGAGCATTTCAAGCATAAATCCCTTACTTTTAGTGAAAAGTAATTAGAAATAGACATTGCTTTGAAAGCTATAGGTGTTCTCAGAAACCACTCAGGAATATTCAAATTTACTTCACAGCTTTAAATTTACTTCATAGCTTTAGATATGTTTCAACAGAATGAAAGTAGAGACAGAATACCTGACCATACAGTCTCCAACTAAAGGTGGTGTGGAAATTGTCTACTGTTTGTAGGTAAAACAATTTATAATTCACTGGTCTTTTGACAAGTGTTCAACTTTGCTCTGCTTATAGCTAAGTAGGATGCAAGTTGATGCAATGTTTGTCATCTCTTTCATTAACAGACATAATTGACACTAAACTGGGAGGAGTGGTTGATACGCTGGAGGGTAGGGATAGGATACAGAGGGACCTAGACAAATTAGAGGATTGGGCCAAAAGAAATATGATGAGGTTCAACAAGGACAAGTGCAGAGTCCTGCACTTAGGACGGAAGAATCCCATGCACTGCTACAGACTAGGGACCGAATGGCTGGCCAGCAGTTCTGCAGAAAAGGACCTAGGGGTTACGATGGACGAAAAGCTGAATATGAGTCAACAGTGTGCCCTTGTTGCCAAGAAGACTAATGGCATTTTGGGTTGTATAAGTAGGGGCATTTCCAGCAGATCGAGGGAAGTGATAATTCCCCTCTATTCAGCACTGGTGAGGCCTCATCTGGAGTACTGTGTCCAGTTTTGGGCCCCACACTACAAGAAGGATGTGGATAAATTGGAGAGAGTCCAGCGGAGGGCAACAAAAATGATTAGGGGGCTGGAACACATGACTTATGAGGAGAGGCTGAGGGAACTGGGATTGTTTAGCCTGCAGAAGAGAAGAATGAGGGGGGATTTGATAGCTGCTTTCAACTACCTGAAAGGGGGTTCCAAAGAGGATGGATCTAGACTGTTCTCGGTGGTAGAAGATGACAGAACAAGGAGTAATGGTCTCAAGTTGCAGAGAGGGAGGTTTAGGTTGGATATTAGGAAAAACTTTTTCACTAGTAGGGTGGTGAAGAACTGGAATGGGTTACCTAGGGAGGTGGTGGAATCTCCTTCCTTAGAGGTTTTTAAGGTCAGGCTTGACAAAGCCCTGGCTGGGATGATTTAGTTGGGTTTGGTCCTGCTTTGAGCAGGGGGTTGGACTAGATGACCTCCAGAGGTCCCTTCCAACCCTGAGATTCTATGATTGTATGATTGGAGCATAAACTTTGGTGGGTGAATACCCACTTTGTCAGACGCATGTGATCAGACATGCGTCTGATGAAGTGGGTATTCACCCACCAAAGCTTATACTCCAACACATCTGTTAGTCTATAAGGTGTCACAAGACTCTTTGTTGCTTTTTACAGATCCAGACTAACACGGCTACCCCTCTGATACTTGATCTCTTTCATTAGTATTTCCATTTGCAATTTATCTTCTGTGAGATGCCATATGTTTTATACATCTTTGTTAGCCTTGAGGTTTAAGCCTCCAGTGCATGCTATTAATGCAGATTGAATGTGCTATGCAGGATTGCATGTACTTGATTAGTAAATATAATCATGCGAAAGGGTTACATAGCAAAATAAATCCTGATCACTGGTTTTGAAGGTAATAGTTGCACTTTGCTTTGTATGATATATCCCACTCATCCTTCATGTATATTTGGATACAAAAGTGAAGTATTTGATGTTCAAAATGTGCCCAACCAGCAATTTTCCGTCAAGCCTCTTGATATTTTTTGTGCACTTGTTCTCCAGTAATTCCATTTTCCCTGCTTGATAAAATGTTTGATGTTCCCTATTGTCCGTATCATTATGTTGTTTTATTGTTCACAATGAATGGTGACCTTGATCATGGGTTTTGTTTGTGTACTTTCCATGAAAAGCTTCATGGGCTTCTGAATACTTTGGAAATAGTGATATCTCCTTCTAAAATAGATCTGACATTGTCATTAGTCATTCTCAGGAGTTTTAGCTGTTAACGTACTTTGTTTTTACACTGCATATCAAGAGCTGAAGTTTACCAGTAGACTTTGCCTTTACTTTGGTTGAGTTGTCTGCATGTTTTATAACAAATCTCATAATAGTAGTTTATGCAAACCTTGCTAGAATAATTATAATTGCTTACCTTTTTCTTATTCAATTTATACTTATATAGCACCATTCAAACCAAGGCTAAATATTTTTTTCTATTCCTTTTTACACAACAGAATTACTGGACAACAGTAATCAGAACAAGTCAGATTTATTCATACCATGCTAAACAAAGAATATTTTTTTTACAAAAAAGTCATGTCAAAACCCAGTGACTAGAATAACTGCAAATATTAACATTTGCTCAGATGCACCAAGAAGTGCTAGTTTTCCCTTTTCTAATCAAAACCAACAGGTTGTTGAATAGCCCTCCTTTCCCTAGCATTTACTGGGACAGTGCACTTTTCCAACAAAGTTGACAGAGTATGTCTATATTTTTGACATTATTTAGGGAAGGTTGAGTTACTCAGTCCCCAGAGATGTCAACATTCAGTAGTGGAAGTCCAAATCCTCACCTTCAGCTGACTCTTCATCAGTCATCTCATGAAGTTTAACCCTAAAGTAAACCAACTGCACTCTGGGGAACAGATAAGAAAATATCAGATCACAGAAGTGAGGAAGGAAAGACTATTGAGATACATCGTCCAGCACATCTCCTTTGCAAATGGGCACAACTGTTGAGGGATGCATGCATCCAACGAAGTGGGTATTCACCCATGAAAGCTCATGCTCCCAAACATCTGTTAGTCTATAAGGTGCCACAATCCTCTTTGCTGCTCTTGTTGAGGGAATGAGTGTGTTGTATCCCTGATATTTTGGGAGTCTCTCCCTGGTCTATAGCCCTCCCCTAGCTGCTGCTGTGCTCTTCCCAGCACAATTCCCTCCCCACTGATGACATCCAGCCAGGTCCTGCCATGTTGCCAGAAAAAACTAGTTGCAATTAGAAGAAGCTCCATCTTCCCTGGGGAGTGGGGGGCACCGTATGCAACTTCAGAAGGTTCTGCCTCCTTTGTCCTACAGCTTCCTTGTCTCTGCAATGAAGCTGGAGGAGGTAGGGCAAGATCAGGAGAGGGATAAGGAAAGCATGAGGAGTATGAGTGTTTAAATAAACTAATTGGGAGTGGAGTCAACTAGTAATTTCTGGAAAGTCTCTCTATCTATTTCTCACTCTCTCTCTCTCTCTCTCTCTCAAATTAATTTAGTCTTTATGAAAGATGCTGGCTTTTTAATCACAGTTAAAGACAGATACAGTTCTGGAACCTAGACCACCTAAGTGATCAACAGCTTAGTCAGAAGGGAGGGGCTGCAAAGGAACTAAGGGTATGAAAGTTGATCAGCTGATTGTCCTGTAGAGTGAAATCTTCTATCTGTCCACAGAATAAGTATGGGAGGTCAACAATAGTTCAAGCTTCCCCACAAAATACTGCAATTTTGATTTGAGGTGAAACAACAATCCATTTTACAAACCCAGTCAATCTCTTGCATCATTTAGTGAGATTACTAACTTGGGTGCTAGCACCAGCTGTGAGGGTGTTTTTTTCTGATGTGGACATTCTTCCACTGAAGACAGGGCTAAGACTGCTTGTTTGTTCTGTATGATTGTATGAATAGCTTTCATATAAAGCTGGATTTAAAACTCTAACCTAAAGGTGAAAGAGTGCAGTAAAAATACCCCGAGACATTCATTTCAGGAATGTCAGTCTGAAGCTGAAAATATCTGGATAGAGTGAAGCAATGGAAGCATCTACAAGCATGGTTGAGAGCAATTTTTTTTTAAAGAATATCAGCAGGCTGAAACATTACTGGGTTTTTCAGTATATTACCATACAGTATTTAAGCTTTCAGTAATTTTAACTTTATTAATTACACCCTTGTGATGTACAGCTATAGTCAGGCATGCATCTATATCATACAATGAGTCCTAGACCATTGTGATATCAGAGATAACTCACCCAGACACCACCCTTACTCAACAGCTAATTTGCATGCAGCCGTTTCATTGGTTGTATGAGGGAGACTGAACAGATAGTGAATTACTTGCCCCAAGTGCCACAGTTCTTCAGATCTAACCCAAACAATAATCCAAACACAGAGATCCTCTCACAGCAGCAAACACCTCTCATTCACCACCTGCACAGATCAACAGAAATCTTCCAGGACTCTCACTGTCTGTGTGTCAATTGAAGCCTGTCTGATTCAGTGTGAAGCAATGGGAAAAGCTACAGGCATGGCTGAGAGCTCTTTTTGTTTAGACTGCTACCAGGTTTAATTATCTCTGGGCCTGATGAGAACCAAATAGAATATTGGGGTCCAAAGATTATGTGGCAGATAGAATGTGGCAGTTGATCAGAGAAGGTGGGAGTAAAAGCGTTGTGGGGTAATAATGAGATGATTGAGCCAGGAAGCAGATCTGTGCATAAACTTCTTGGAACACATACAAAGAGCAACTTTGCTCACTATACCACAGCATATGGCCACAAGAGCCCCAAAGTACTACATACCTTTGTGGTTTTACGGCCATTCTTTATGCTTTCCTGCTCACTAATACTTGCTGCTTTGTGCTGTGTTAGCATGCTCACTGCTGCAGCGTTTTGATAGCATGTTTCCTGCTATGGTGTTCGGTGATATAGTAAACAGGGATATGCATGAGAAGGCCTGCCGCAAGTAATGAAAAATCCAATTCCAAGCCTTACAGAACTGGGCAGAAGTGAAAACAGTTCCCATATGTACCGGTATATAGTCACACTGTTACCAGTACTTCCCTAAGCAATGCTGGAAAAGAAAGATACCCCCACTGGCTTCAAAAAGGCTAGAAGAAGAAACACCAAGGAAAAATGAAACAGATATAGAGCACAGATGGTGGATTGCTTGGCCCAGTTGCCACACCTGTGCAACAACATGGGCTTTCTTCTACTAATACTGAAAATAAAGTGGCAAACATTCAGCATTATGCAGATATTTTGTTACATCACTACCATTAATAATAGGATTAATTGAGATCCCATTAAGATACATCTCATAGTAGAGCTTGACAAGTTAAAAGAGTGTGTATATATTACATGGGAGAATCATACACTCTGCTGATCAGGAAATAGATTAGAGTTTGCTTAAATCAATGAAGTCATCAGCAATGTTTCTCTGTAGTACCAAAACAAAACAAAACAAAACAATTCAAACAGAATTCTGGGATAAACTAGATCAGGACTGCAATAAGAACTGGATTGTCCTCATCTAAAATAATTGGGCCAAATACCTCCCTGATGTAATTCATTTACTCCTGTGGAGTTACACCAAGAATGAGTTTAGCCTATTCTTCTCATATTTATACACCAGTATATACATATGATACTGCCTTATGAAATATGCACAAAGAGAGTTCTAAATGTTAAGAATTTTCAACACAAAGAACGGCTAATCTTTTCCTGGGGTGAAGAGCAATCCATAAACCATCTATTCCAAACAGAAACACTATGTTCAGATTTTTAAAGTGTTAAATGACACTGAATTTTGTCAAGTGTTGTTGCTTTTAAGGGATTCAAATTTAGTACCCTTTATACTTTTAGAGAAAGTGAGAGAGAGAACAATGAAACAGTGACAGAGAAGAGATGTATTTGTTGAAAAACCTAGTGCAGATGGAATTGTTGCTATACCCTTTCAGCAAATCTTTATTTATTTATCAGCAGAGCTACACATTTTTGGATCAATTATAGTCTACTTCTAATATATTTAATGTGTAATCTGGCCATCAGGATATGAAAATATCACAGCCTAGGTGTAATACTAAATGCAGAACGAGGGTTCAATCAACAGGTGCACCAGATTAAGGGACTATGATGCCTTTACCAATTACATAAAGATGCTGTTTGTGATAGGCTAGAAATGAGCCTTAGGTAATAATTGGAGATATACCAATCTCCTAGAACTGGAAGGGACCTTGAAAGGTCATTGAGTCCAGCCCCCTGCCTTCACTAGCAGGACCAATTTTTGCCCCAGATCCCTAAGTGGCCTCCTCAAGGATTGAACTCACAACCCTGGGTTTAGCAGGCCAATGCTCAAACCACTGAGCTATCCCTCCCCCTGTTGCTGGGCTCAAGAGCTCCAATATAAGAAGACTGACTTTGAAACAGCACACATCAGAGAGTTGAAAGATAATGTAGCCATAATGTTTTCTAATTTAAATAATATATCTATATAAAATAAAGATCATGTAGCCATGATGCATTATAGAAACAAGTAAAATGGCCTCTGTTTTTGCCGTTTACTGTTCACTTGCAGAACATTGGAAGTCATCGAAAATGTAGTATCTTAGAAACAAGGTGGGTGAAATAATATCTTTTATTGAACCAACTTCTTTTGGTGAGAGACAAGCTTTTGAGCTTGCCTAAAAAGTCAGACAATACTAGATGAACTTCAGGGATGGAAGGTTCTAAAAAAAATGTAGCTGGGTATTATTAGCATACATGTAGAATCTCAAATTTTGCCTGAGAATCAGGTCCCCAGCTGACACTGGCAGCATGCAGATTAGGAACAATTCCATCTCAGCAAGGGCACCTGGGGGTACACAGTACCCAAAATGATCTTCTGGAAAGCAGACATAAACTGCAGAGATTAGTCACAGGCTAACAAATGAGCCATGAAGGGCAGAATTAGTTCCAAAAGGGTGGTGGGGAAAGGGGGAAGGGAAATCACTTGACATATTAAAGACACATAAACCATAGTTCCAATGGTAGTGATAATATCTAAGGAAAACAGAAAAGTAATAGAATCTGAATCACAATTAATATGTAATTAATCATTTGTACTAGATTACAGTAAAACAAAGAAAGTCTGGTAGAGAATGAAAGCTGGAACTACATACTTTTGGGGCACTGACAAATACAATATTATTCATTATTATTAATTACAATATTACATAGCTGTCCTGGTTATGATTGGAGCTCCAATCATACAATTCATTGAGAGCTCCATTAATTTAAAGCAGAGACTTGTGGGATCAAGGTCCTAGAAATAAACATGGCCCCTATCTTAAGACCATAAAATATTAGAAGACAAGCAACACAAGAAGGTTGGAAGAGAGGGAAAAGATCAGATGTATGCTATTTTACATACATATTACACATAAAAAGCTATGTTAAAAGAACATTAGTAAAGCTGCATAATCAAGCACTTGGAAGTTAAGAAATACTGCAATTAAGGGTGCTGTGCAACCTTAATTTGCCCCCCTTGAGCATATGCATTTTAATACCATCTTTACTCACATGATCATGTACTATTTTTCCCACAGGACCCCAGCCTCAATCAGTGTACAAGATGGATGGTGCTCATTAAATGAGCACTATTCAATTTTTTTTTATCCTCAGTGTACAATGGCTGGCCCTGGGCCTTATTTACTGCACACTATTCACACATTGATCTTCCAACAGAATTATTAATTTCGCCATGAACATTTCTATGGTGCCCATTACTATAGTATCAGTGCTTCACAGAAATTAATTAATTTTCTCAAGACTCCTGTGAGGTGAGGGATATTATCATCCCCATTTTCCAGATGAGGAACTGAGGTACAGAGAGAAAGAGAGGGCCCAAAATTGTCCACAAATGCTGTGCATCCAATTTGAGATGCCTAGGACCTGATTATTCAGAGTACAGCAGTGTATAGAACTTTGTATATTCAAAGCACAGCTCCCATTTGTTTCACTTAAAGATCTGTGTGCTCAGCCCTAGGGTCTCAAACTGGTCATCTATAAAATGAGAAACACACATTAATGGCCACCTGTGAAATATTTGGATTAAGTGACTTGCTCAGTAACACACAGAAACTCAGTAGCAGAGACAGGGATAGACTCCAAGTCTCCAGGGCAACATTCCACTGCCTTAACCTTGTGAACATCATGTCGCTGCAAATGCCCTGCCTATTCACTACACATCTTTCAACTTCTGTAACAAATGAGACATTGTTTCTTCAGACACTTTCCTTCACTACCCACCCTGAATCATTCCCAGAGCAGTCTTTCTGTACTTATTCCCTCCATGCCTGACTCCTCCTACGCATGTCCCCTCCAGAACCTCCTTATGCCATTCCTGTCTCTTCTCCATCCCCTCAGATCTTTCTTCTCTTCCACTTTTCCTCAGGTCTTCTCCTAGTTTCCTCACCAAACCGGTGCCAGTCTCCACTTCTCAGGCTTCTCATCTGAGTTCTAATATCCTTGCCCATCTGGACTCATTCTCCATTGGTATGTGCGCAGTTATATTGATGATTCTTATCTAAGTGTATGAGATCAGAATTAGGCCCACAGAGAGCTGTACCAAAGCTTTAAAATTTGGATGCAACACCTAATTCTGGATTTATTGACCTGATTAAAAGTAGTGTGGTTTTCACTGATGTAGCTCAGTGACAAATCATTCTGTTTTTACTGAGGTGCCTAAATATGGATTTGGGTGTTTAATTTTAAGAATTCAAATTGAATACTTTTCATTAATTGATTTATCAAGATAGAAGAATCAATGAATTAGAATATATGTTGGGAATGTAATGGTCATGAGTTGAACATTTACTGGGACACTTACAGTACTACGAAGTTTCATTCTATTCTATATAATAGCTGTTTTGGTCATGATCATGCCAGCTGTTCCATGCAGGAGATGTCTCCCCAGTGCAGACCCTCACAGAAATCAATGGGACACTGTGTGTTTACTGGGGTTCCCCTACATGGAACAACTTGCAGGATATAGGTGTAGTTATCAGGGTGAAATACTGGCCATATTGAAATCAGTTGAGTTTTGCACAGATTTTACTCCAGGAGCTCAGTGGTAATATTATAGTGACAAAACAGGCACCTCGTTTAATTGTCCTTGAGAATGTTAATTTTCTATACGTTCATAACGTCGCTCCACCTTCCCCCATGAGGTGTAAAACTTCAATAGGAGCTACCTTGTGGCTGAGGAATTGGGCCCTTGCCATGTATTTACAGAGATAAGCTTAAAGCATACAAGTATTCTTTCTATGTTTATCTTCGGTATTTCTAAAGTTTCTATCAATGGTTTTTGTAAGTCATGGTCAATAATTACTGCAATTACAATCATTATTGTTATGATAATACATGCTCTATTTGTGCTGACATTACAAATGGAAAAAATAAAGATTGTATTACTTATAAAACACTGACTCTGACTTTTTCACATTTTTTAAATAATATTTCTATTACTTTTGTCCTATTCACCATAACAAGGTCAAGACTTTCCAAACAAACACTGCCATGACAAAAAACAGCACTAATATAATCGTCAAGAGATCACAAGGGGTATGTAATATTATTTCACTGTGAAAAAGGAATATTGAACTGAAACTATGTTGATTTTTTCTTTTGCATTTGAGTGAAACCAAGACTGTACAAACTTGATTCTTCAAGGCTGAAAAATGTATGTTAAAAAGTTGTTAAATTTGAATAGTAACTTTTATCATTTTCTTGAATTAAATATTTGCCTGACTTAATTCAAGAACAATGGAATCACATGTGTCAGTCAATTCTAATTCTAGATACTGGCTCAACTACTTTCCAACTTCTGAAGAGCACACTATATAGTTCAGTGCCAGAGGTGCATAGGTAAGTGCATAGGTGGTTTTGACTTAAATCCTGGGACATGTGTGTTTCAGATCAATCTCCTGCCATCACTTAGGGTATATCTACACTGAATCTGGGAGCAAGCCTCCCAGTCCAGGTCCATGGACTTGTGTTAGTGGGCCTCATGCTAGTGCACTAAAAATAGTTGTGTAGAAGTTGTGGCTCAGACTCTGAAGCCGGAGGGGTGGTCCTCAGAGCCTGAGCTCCAGCTCTAAAGGTAATGTCTACACAGCTATTTTTAAAATGCTAGTGTGATCACCATTACCACAAGTCTATGGTCCCATGCTGGGAGCTTGCTCCCAGATGCCATATAGCCATCTCTTAGAGTTTCAATATCTCCAAAAGGCTGATATGACAGCCAGAGATGCTGTAGTGAAAACTCTGGCCACTCCCTTTTCAACCAAACAGGCCTACATCAGCAGCAAAAGGGGCAGGGATAGAGGAACTGCTATACCTGTTCTATAACACCAATGATGTTTCTCCTGTGGCCAACTACACTGATTTTAGCAATACTTTCACTCAGAGTTTGGTGCAAAGCCACTGTATTTACCATGTACTTTGGAGTATATTGGTAATTTAAGAGGGAAAACCATTCAAGTATCTTTTCTCATTTAAGTTACCATGTAACTGAATTCTGATACTGGGGATAAATGTGTAGATCATATTGTATATCTCTAAGATCTGTTTAGTAAAGTTTAATAAACAGTTAATAGATGTGATAAGTATGTTACAGACATTGTCTTTATAATAGATAGAATCACACAGTAGATGATCTGGTGGTCCTTTCTGGCCTTAAACTATATGACTGTGTATTGTATTTGGTTATAGGCCAGGGTTTTCAGGAAGCTATTGAGCTGTTGGAATTTATAACAATCTGTAATAATTGTTCAAACAAAAATTAAAACATGTGTGATCACTATGTATGACTGAGGGAACACACAACAACAACTAACTTAAAATGTAAACATACTGAGGCTGACATAGACTAGCCTGGTCTGTACAAATGATTCTTGTCTCTGTGTGAGTAAATAGGAAACATGAAGCTGTAAAGGATATATGTTAACTTTAAAGTTTCTCTTTAAGTTTACCCATTGGTAGCACAATTTTGAATCACTCTCAGTTAAAATGCAAGCTGATTCATTTAGGGCCAGTTTCACCACCCTTAATCATGGTGATTAATACCAATATTCCATTGGTAACCTCTTTGAAATGGATGAGGCTATTCCTGGGTTAAAGTATGACTCAGTGTGAGCAAAGATGGCAAATGACTGGCGGTAGTGGCATGGGGAATCTTGCGCTACACTTGTGTGTTTGAACATAAACCAACACTATTATCAATCCCAAGCATCCAAAAATCATAATTCAAGGCCTCAAAAAAATCATGAGATTAGCTTTAAATTCAGAGGACTTGTTTCATAATAATAATTTTGAGGTTCTTTTTCTTTGCCTTCTGATCTCTAAACTTTCACATGTATTTGGGTCACATTTTCAAGCTTTTTTTCACAACCATGAGGACTAGAAGCTTACCTATAAAAGAAAAATATGAGTTTTTCATGTAATCCCTTGACTCCAACTCCTAAAGCTTTAAGAAAATCATCAACTATGTCTAGATTTATGATAACATTTTGAGAGTTGGAAACACTGATAATGCTTACACTCTAAACCCAATTTAAGCTTACTTAAAACTTTATTGCTGGCTTTTACTTTCATCTGATATTGACATAACACCACAAATGATTACATAAGTTTCTGGGGTGGTGGTAGTGGAGTGAAAGAGTAAAACCGCCAGTATGTGCTTACCAAAGCTTTTAAGAGAACTGCTATGTACTTAAATAATTTAAGATCACTCTCTGGGGGACAGCTGAACTTAATGCAGGTACAGTCCAGTAAGTTTCCTTAGCTCAGTATTATACACCCTCAATCAAGTTCAAGGTAGAATTCGTATTAGCAAGTACTTCTTCCTCTAATAAATGCAAATGGTAGCAAAAACTATCATATATTCACAACTACTTTTTTCTGTTTGTCCTGAAAATTAATAACATGTATTTGTGCTATACCAAAATGTTGCACATACTTCTTTACCAAGTTGGTCCTATATTGTAAATAACAAAATCAACATTTATTTACTTATTTTAAGAGAGAATATTCTAGCAGAGGTTTCATTCCTTTTTTTACATGGTCAGATATAAAACAGTTTACATTAGTCTTCACTAGAATGCTCTACCAATGTGTCTTAGAGGTCTCTTAGGTACTGACTTTTGGGCAACATTGAAGGACAAGTTGATATTTCTATGCAACTGGGTCACATCGTTTTCACATTTTTTTCCCCTCAAAAGTTATACTGCACATTTTATACCCAAGTTTTAAAGAAAAATCCTCATTGTGTGCCTGTGTGAATGCTGTTAGCGGGTCAGAGTTGCATTTTTGACAAGCATAATTCAGCATCCTTCTCATGATGTTTAGAATCCCAATTAGTTCCAGAAATAACCATGAACCCATACGTCAAATCAAAATAAGCATTGCAAATGTAGTTTTATTCCTGTGACTTTAAATAGTAGGCTCAATTTCTCTATTTACATAGAGAGGGAATGTCAGGAAGTGGTTAGAGAAAAAAGCAATATCAGTTCTTGACTCTGCTACTAACTTGCTTGGAGACATTTGAGGTCTCATTTTTTTTCTGTATGAGCCTCAGTATAAATATATTATAATAATTTATAATATCCACAAGGGTATTATAAGGCTTAATTCATAGTTCATAGAACTCTGTAGATGAAAAGTGTTATGCTATAGAGAGACTATTTTGGAGTGGAGTGTAGATCATTGTATGCATATAGTAAGTTCTACCTAAAGATGTCAAATCTACAGAAATAAAAAAGTAACATTAACCCTTGCATGCAGAAAAATCATACTTGATTTATTCCAAAATAAACAATTGCAATAATAAGGAATGCCTATGTATCTGCCTTCATTTTCTTCTTTTCCTTTTTTATACTATATCCAAGGTTCTCACATGATTTCTCCATTTCTTTTTTGTCCACTTCTGACTTTATGCCTTCTTTCATATGTTTTTTTTAATGCTTGCAATAGCCCACATTGAGTGTAGGCCAAGTCTCACAGTTCCTCTTCTGAAATCAGCTGAAAATGCAGCTGTTTAGTGAAACATTTCAAATATAAGACCACATGCCACTTGTGATTGGTCTGTGTTGGTCCCATACATACCTTTAGATTTCAGTTCTTCAGAGCAGGGAGCTCATTGTTTGTACAATTCTCTGTACATTTAAAGTAATATAGAAATACTAAGAACACATCACTGGGATCAATGAACTTATGCATGTTGATTAGGAAAGCTGTTGCTTTCTATTACAATTTATACAACAAGCTTCACAATAACGATTTCAGTTTTAGGAGCAGGTTTAATTATGAAGTGTTAATATGGGTACAAATTCAGTATAATTGTTAAAATTATTGGACAATGACCAACATTTTGAGGATCTTGAATCATGTTCATTATGAGCTGAGAATGGGGCTACGTTGTGCTGGGCACAATACAAACTCAGAGCACTAAACAGTCCCTACCCTGAAATGCTTACAGTCTAAATAGACAAGAGAGATACATGTAGCCTGACCTATAAGGGGATATTTATTTTATCTACCATGCAGTGGTCTGAGAGTTTTGCCTCCTGATCAGTCACAGTGATGAGGTTGTCATTAGAATGAGAACCCCAAGAAGCCCACAGGAAACACTCCACTTCATGTTCTCTGACAAGCAATGTTATAAACCAGGTGTCGGCAACCTTTCAGAAGTGGTGTGCCGAGTCTTCATTTATTTACTCTAATTTAAGGTTTCGCGTTCCAGTAATACATTTTAATGTTTTTACAAGGTCTCTTTCTATAAATCTATAATATATAACTAAACGATTGTGGTATGTAAAGTAAATAAGGTTTTAAAAATGTTTAAGAAGCTTCATTTAAAATTAAATTAAAATGCAGAGCCCCCCAGACCAGTGGCCAGGACCTGGGCAGTGTGAGTGCCACTGAAAATCAGCTTGCGTGCCGATTTTGGCACGCGTGCCATAGGTTGCCTACCCATGTTATAAACTTTATTAGCAATACAAACAAAATCACAAACACTATAGAAGAAGACAGGAAGCAGGGATTTAATCAAAAGAAGCTCAGCCGGGCAGGAAGAGATGAAGCCTTATATAAGCCAGGAAGCTGGTAACAGAAGGGGCTTCAGGGAAGATGTCTGCAGTCACTCCCTGGGAGAAGAGAGGTGTGTCTGGGGCTAGAGGCAAGTAGGCTACGCTACTCCCTGGGACGGTGGAGTTTGGGGTGGCAAATCCAGAGAAGAGGGAGAGTCAAAGTGGTAGGCAAGGCTCAGGGGAAAAGCAGCAAGCATGGGGTAGGTAAGAGCTTTCCTGGGACTCAGGAGTAGAGGGTGGATCTGGGTCCCCTACCAGACATTGAAGGGGTGGCATGGTTTGAGCAGTAAAGGGAAGAGTGCCATTTTGTATGGAGAGACTTTGATACCCCATCTCCCCATGAGTGGCTGATGGTGAGAGGATGACAGGAGAAATATCGCTGGAGGAGCGTGCAATGCCTGGCCAGAGCTAATCTTCAGGAAAGCCAGGAAGAAGTGCCACTAGCAGTGAGTTCACCCAGTCGCAGTCTCGTCCACCTGTTATCTGTTGCCCTTTATAATGTCAGCTTTTGGGGCCAAGGATGTTTTTTCTTACAGTGCCTAATGCAATGGGATCCAACCTGGTTGTGACTTTTAGGTGCTATTGCAATGTAAATGTTAAATCATAACGTCACAGTGCATTTTGTGTAAGGTTGGTCGTTATGGAAAAAGTAGAACAAGGCCTGGCACACAGGGGCTTAACTATCAAGATCATTTTCCATTAGAAAAGTGTTTAATAGCTGTTATGAATAGTTTAAAAAGTACAAAAAGAAAACAAACTAAAAAAAGAGTCAAGTAAAAAAAAAATCATAGAAGAGTCTTTACTAATATCAGGCAGACTAAAAATGTCCTTGACATTTTATGGAAAAAAAAATCCCTAAATGCCACTCACATAATACCTGTGACAAAAACAGGTTTAATTATGAAGTGTTAATATGGGTACAAATTCAGTATAATTGTTAAAATTATTGGACAATGACCAACATTTTCAAATTGGATGTATTATGTTATATATCTAAATCTATATTTAGGTAGCTAGATTAGACCCTGATTCTGATACTGGATCCACTGGCGAGGGAAGGGGGTGTAGGATAAGAGGGGAAGAAAAGGGGAGAACACAAAACATAAATAACAAATCAATGTATATTTGTATTTTCCTTTTTTAAAATAATTAGAAACTATTTTTTTAATTGTGAAAGAGGTACAATTTGTTACCAGCTCTAGTCATTATGTATGAAAATAGATACTAATATTACTGTCTTATGTAGTTTTGAAACAGATGTTATGCAAGTCTTAATTAAATCACAAAGAAATATCGCTCTCTCTTAATGAAACAATTGACACCACTATTCAAAGAGGGACATTTAACTTGTGATAAAAAATAAATCCTTTTATTCCAAGGTTAATTTGGGTATTTTTTATGAAATTCCTATCTTAGATTGCATGCCTGTATTCTTTCCCCTTCATCACAAGTTAAATATCCCTCTTTGAATAGTGTAACCACCATTTCAGAGAGAGAGGGAATATTAATGAATAATGTTTTTTATTAAGATTTGCACCAGGTCTACACTAAAAAGTTTTGGCAGCATAGTTTTGTCAGTTGGGGATGTAAAAATCAACCCTTATCCCTACCTGGCATAGCTATTCTGGAAAGAATCCAGTGTAGCTGCAGCTATGCTGACACGAGAAGACTTCTGTTGGAATAGCTAATGCCATTTGGGGAGGTGGTGTTACCATAGGCACCGACTCCATGGTTGTTCCGGGGCTGGAGCACCCACTGTAAAAAAATGGTGGGTGCTGAGCACCCACCAGCAGCCCCCCCTACCAGAACCACCCTCTCCCCCCAGCACCTCCTGCCTGTCAGCAGGCCCCACCAATCAGCACTTCCCTCTCCCTCCCAGCACCTACCGCCTGCTGCTGATCAACTGTTTTGCAGAGTCAGGAGGCACTCGGGGGGAGGGGAGAGGAGCGAGGGTGCAGCATGCTCATTGGAGGGGTGGAACTGGGCAGGGAAGAGGTGGCATGGGGGCAGGAAGAGGCGGGGAAGAGGTGAGGTGGGGGTGTATTGAGGATAGGAAGAAGCAGGGCGGGAGTGGGGCCTAGGGGGAAAGGATGGAGTGAGGGTGGGGCCTGGGCAGATCCCGGGGGAGTACCCCCCCAACAGATTAGAAACTCTGTGCCTATGGGTATTACTATGCCAGCAGAACTCCTCCTTCTGTCATCATACCCTGTGTATACACTCGGCACATCTGCCAGGGGAAGGGATAGCTCAGTGGTTTGAGCATTGGCCTGCTAAACCCAGGGTTGTGAGTTGAATCCTTGAGGAGGCCACTTAGGGATCTGGGGCAAAAATTGGTCCTGCTAGTGAAGGCAGGGGGCTGGAGTTGATGACCTTTCAAGGTCCCTTCTAGTTCTAGGTGATTGGCATATCTCCAATTATTACCTTATGTACTGTAGACAATGCCTTGCATAACTTCTGTTTCAAAACTATCATAAGGTAGTAATTCTACCATCCATTTGTGTTATATCTTAGGGGTGGAGAAGAGGTAGAGACAACTTTTGTTTTGCGTTGGAGAGAAATCATTCTGTTCAACAAATGTTGAGTAAGTTCTCAGCTACTTACCCACGTTGCCTTGAAAGCTTCCTGTATGTCATGTTGCTCAGATATCATGTCGGTATGCACAGTAGTGTAACCCAGATAGAAAGATTTCCCAAATGTAACATTTTCATAGAACAGAAATTATTTTCTGATCAGTGACTCAAAACGCCTTCTGCTTTATGGATATTTTATTGTTGATTGTTTCAAATTTTGCATATTATAGCAAAAGTGGAAAAGACAATGTAACAGGACAGCCTGCTCCTTTAAAGTCCAAGCGGCCTCGAGCCAGTCAGCCCACACCTTTCCTCATCCTGCTATCCCAAGGTGTGGGATTTAAGAGGAGGAAAACCCAACAGCTTGGTCCTGGCTGGAGAGGAAAGCAGGTGCATTGACTGAGGAGGACAGTCAGCTGTTGAATGCTATGTGAGGAAGGAGAATGGAAAGAAGCTGGTCTTGAGCTAGGAACTAGCTGATGGCTGTGGCCTGCTAGAGGCCCTTGATAGGTGGGTAGACCTGGCCTGGATTGTTGGCATGATTGTAGCTCAGGAGTTTATGGTGAGGCAGGACATTGCGGCTGGAAGCTTGTCTGTGAGGAAGTGGGGGTGAAAAATCTTTTGTGTTGATATTGTTTTGGACTTGGACTAAAGGACCCTGTTACCTGGAAGGGGTGGAATTCTTTAAAGGGGTTTGGCTGGTGGGCCAAGACACTTCTATAGTGGGAGTAGGTTTACAAATATTGTGGGGAAAATGAGGCAGAATACTTCAGTGCTGGATCTTGCTGTGAGAGGGTGTGCTCAGATGATATAGTCACAGAATTGATTCTGGGATAAAGCAATCTACTTTTTGGACAATGGTGTTCTATCATCAGTTCTATCATCAACAGAGATAAAAATGGTCCTTGAGTTTTATTACTGTTGGTTGAATAGTAGTAGTCATTTATGATTAACTAAAGAATAGTACAATACAAAGTTACAATGTAATATCAGAGGACATGACAGTTACTTATGCAAATTAAAGAGAAAAGACAACCTTTCAACCCAGTTGTTATAGTGCTTGCTACTACCATATCAAAGCAAATGAAACAATAATAAATATTGAACAAAGAAAGTTAATCTGCCTCTAAAGCTTATTAATACACATAAACAATATAGCTCAGGCCCACTATCCCATTTGCTTCTATCAAAGGTTCTTGCTTCTATCAAAGGTTCTTTGTTCCAGATCTTTATATGTAGCAACATGAAATAACTTATTCTTTATTAATTATTTTGTGTCCCAGTAATATTTTCCAAATCCAATCTCATGTCTCAATTTGTCAGATGTATTTTGGCAACTCTCCTTTATGCTGTATTAATCTAAAGTGAGTTAATGCAGAGACTTTCATAAAGTTCCTAAGTACACAGAAGTATCTTCCATTGACAAAAGTAACAATAAAGCAATCATTTTCAGCTAAAGAGATTTAAAAATTGTTTGGCATGGTGACGCGAGATGTAGGTGGCCTTTTACTCCTAGAGATATGTTCAAGGTGACCTTGGGTCTCAAAATTCAGAGCTAGATGGTGATGATATAATCTACCCTGAGCAAGGCGCAGTGCATTGTTCAGCTGTCCCTGGAACAGCCTGCGAAGGAAACTGTGATTCAGATTGCCCCAGTGCTCTATGCCCAGAACAGCTCTGACCACTCTATACCATGATTTGGCTGTTAGTTTGCTGATCTCATCCTGCTTCCTAGGAGACTCCATTCTTTACATGTACAGGTTGGGGCTGAATTGAATTGACAATGCACTATGAGGAAATTCATTAAAGTTTAGCAGTTTGATCTGCTCCTGAATATCATGTTCAGTATTTTACAGAGACATGTACAAATTTTCAGGCCCTCATACTTCATGTAAAGCATCAACATTGACAATAGAGCTTCCTGGGTGAATGATCTTGTGTATGAAAAAAATATCCAAATTTTAGGCTTTGGGATTTTTTTAATTTCTGCTTGTGTTTATAACAGAAACGTGGCAACATGGAATACCCTAATTCAACCGAATCATTGGAGCATGAGTATTTATACTTGTTCCTGAGTACTTTTGATTGCTAATCCCTCTGGATCCAGGGGGAGTACAGGCCTGTCTACAACAACCCACTAAGGTTCTTGCTAGTGGAAGAACAAAATCATGTGCTACATTCTCAAAAAATCTGATTGCCAGGAAGAGCCATACAGAATCACTTAGAAAGGTATATTTGGAAGGAGGTTTCTGTAGACTAGAGGAGAGTACATTTATCAAGGCAGTAAGGAAGACACAAACTAGATGACTTAAAAATTATACTGAGGGGGCTCTTTATTGGGGGATTATCCAAGTAGTGAAGGGTCAGGGCAATGGGATGGACCAGGGTTGAAATTCTGGCTCCACTAAAATTAATGGCAAGACTCTTATTGATTTCAGCGAGACCAGGATTTCATTCTAGGAACTCTTCTGAATAAGCATGAAGAAACTTGGCATTCCTGTCATTACTCTCTGCACCTGCATCACCTGACACTTGCATTAACATTTATATATGAAAGAAACAAACACTGTTTAGAGATGATTGGGTCCAGAATGCAAACAACTCCTCCTCTTTCCTCAAAGATTTCAGATGCTACTTTGGGCCTATCTCTATAAGTACCCACATTTAGATACCATGGAAAACTCCTCCATGTTAGTGCACATGAACAGAAAGTGTCAGGAGAATGATACTACTTAGCTAGATACTTCTTTAGCCTTCATCACAATAATATCTGAGCATATGAATGTGCCTTCACAGCAGCCCTGCAAGGAAAGGAAGTATCATTATCCCCATTTTACAAAGAGGGAATTAAAGCAGAGAGAGATCAAGGCCCAGATCCATAAAGGTACTTACGTATGTAAGTCCCAGACTTAGGCATTACTGCAATCTACAAAATTCCTGGTTGGCCACCATAGAATTCTGTGCCAATCCCTGAGTTCAATTGGTGACTAAATTTTTGCTATAGAAGTTCCCTAGTGTCTAAGTTCATGCTTATGCTTTCTGCTGCCTCACTCTAGGCATCCAGATTCCTATATGACACCTAACCCCCAGAGTGATCCACAAGCAAGGGAAGGTAGATAGAGGATTGTTTATCATTGACAGGGGGCCTGATCTGGTTGACATACTCAGTGGCTGCCTATTGGATCAGGTCCCATTCAGAATCTAGGTGCCAGAGGATGAGTTGTTGTCTCTCTTATAACTTTTAGTCCAGTGGTCTGAGCACTCATATGGGATGATACCCAGGTTTAATTTCCCAATCTATCTTATAGGGAGAGAAGGTTTGACCAGGGGGTCTAACACCTCATTGGTGACTACTGTAAGCACTGAACTGTGGAATACTTTCAATCTCCCTGTTGAAGCTGTTAGACTATGTATAAATAATCAAAAATTAATTGGCACAGTGGAACTGGACATAGGGCCTCCTCCATGGATACCCAAACCATCAGGCTCTATATCCATTCTCTTTCTCTCTCTCCGGCCAATGATTCTTTAAGTATTACAACTTCAACAGGAGAGACTAAGCCCCCCCCACACACACACACACACACATTCAAATATCCCTTAGCTCAATGATTAGAGCCCCTCTCCTATTAGGTAGTAAACCCCTATTCAAATCCTGTATCCAAATTAAGCACAAGCAGGAATTGAATCAAGATATCCCCATGGGTGGTGTGTGAACTAAAGGCTGGGGGAGGCTACACCCCAGACCCAGAGCTCTGGGGCCACCGCACAGGGGGACTGGAGCCACACTGCTGCACACACTGCAGGTGGGAAGCAGGAGTGGGGGTCTGGGGGCAGACCATTGGCGGGGCCATGCCAGGCTGTTTGGGGAGGCACAGCATTCCCCAGCCTATGGTACCCACCACCCATGGATATTCCACATCCCAGGTGAGTGCACTAACCACTGGGGTAAAAGATACAAGATGGGCAGCAGTACTACCACCTCCTCTGGTCATTTTGTTTTGTATTCTTACAATAAATGAATTACATGCCTAGGCTACCTGACTACAGGAGTGGGGTCCCCATTATGGATCCCTAATAGAGAAAGGTGCTTCCCTGCAGACTGGTCTTAGGCACCTATTTCTGTGAGAGGGGTGAGGCTTAGTATACATCAATTTTGTCGGCATCTCCTGTTGGCCACCTTAGCTGAGTAGCCTTCTAGTGTGCTGGCTTTTGTCGATCATATTCTCATTGCCTATCTCTCCCCATTAATTGTAGAGGTAGCTGTTGTGATAATTAAATTTACAAATTTACCTAAATTGTGAGCTTAATTGTGAAAAGTTAATAAAATATCACAATAATCTATAACAACAAATGATGATGGGAAAAGGTATGAAAGAGAGACAGACTGAGTTAGTCCAAACAAAAAGGCTGACTGATATAACTCAAAGACTGTGTTAAGATTGTATTGGGTAAACATGAATATTGTGAGACCAACATTTAATGAACCAAAATTGGTGTGTGAGAAACTAGGTCTAACTAGTGGACAAAATAATGAGGGGATGGGCTGTTCCGCCCATTACTCCCTTTTGGGGTTGTCATGAGTCTACCCTCACTTGAAACTGGGCGGTTTCAAAGTGACTCCCCTTCGGCTGCCACCACCCGGTCAATTCCGTGGGCCGGGACACCCCTGTTTCCCCCCTTGGGAACACAGATCAATTCACAGAGGAGGAACCTCCCCCCTCTTCCCTCTCTCCAGCCTGCTCTGGAGACAGAGGTGCCTGGATTCAAACGCCTTGAATCTCACACACACAGGGAAGCAGCCCACTTCCCCCTCCCCTTCCCCTGAATTTCCCCAAGGGAAGGAATTAACCAAGTCCAAAGAAAAGAAAAGAATTTATTAAAGAATAAAAAGAAAAATACAGAATCTCTATGAGCCCAAGCTGGACACTCATAGGGTATAACCTTATCAATCTCTGGAGAGAATCCCCTCTCCCCCTTTTCTCAGTAAAAGCAATATCAGCAAACAGGAATAAAGCATTTCCTTTAGCAAACACACAACTGCAAATATAGAAATCAAATCATAAGACTAATTCGCCTTTCTAATTAATACTCACTATTAATTAGTAGAAACTACTCCAGGAGAACTTGGGGACATGACTGTCCTCTGTTAAATCCAAAAACAGTTCTCACACAGACAAAGGCTTCCCTCCACAGAGATTTGAAAAAATCTTATCTCTGATTGGTCCTCTGGTCAGGTGGTCACCAGGTACTACATGTTAACCCTTTCCAGGGAAAAGAGACCTTAACCCTTAACTATCTGTTTATGACACGCCCCCCAAATTGCCAACAGTGGGAACTACTGGTGGTGATTTCCTCCTAGAACTGTAAAATAAACAGATAAACAAAACACATGCACTATTACATATACTACTAAGTATGTAAACAACAAGATATTTGACACTGAAGAACACTTTGTATGCATTTGAGCGGACATACTTGGCATCGTCCTTGCCCATCCCCTCCCAGTGGAAGGAATGTTTTTAACCTGTTTTTGCTTTGTTGACCCCAGAATGCCCACTGGGATGTCAGGGCCCAAGCTTAAGAGCTTGTCCCAGTACTTAGTTGGAACTACCAACTGTCTTTGAGGATGCTGGCCTTCCTGGTGTCCACCAGAAAGAATGTCCTTATATAAAAGTCCTTGTTTTACAACAAACTGGAATTGGGTAGAAGAGCTGAGAGGCGGTGGGTTGCTTCGTGCCGCCGCCCAAAGCTTTTTTAAGGCTGTCATCGGCTTTCTGCTCAGTCTGGAACTGTTCCCTGAGGCGGGAGACACCAGTTCCTCTGGGAGCGATGTAGGTGATGAGGTTGTTTTCATTGACTGTGGACCGCTCTCCGCTGGTGCACAAGGTGATATTTCAGGCTCTGGCTGAGCCTCTTGGGTAGAGTTGTCTGCTGCTTCTGCCAGTTTAGGCCCGTTGGCGCCCCCTGGCGGTGGAGTTGCAAGCGCTGGCGTCAGTGCTGGCGCTGGTTCTGCCGCTGGTTGCTTTTCCAGTTCCGGTCCTGGGACTGGATGTACTATGGCTGCTGTAGTTGTTGGCATGGGATCCGGTTCCACCACCTCTGTCTGGGTCTCTGGTAACACAGACAGGGTCCTGGTGGATGGCTCAGGAACAGGGATGGGAGTGCCTGCTTGTTTGGCCTGGCCGCGGGTGACCACTCCCCCCTCTTGGCCAGCTGCACATGGTTGGCCAAGTCTTCCCCCAGTAGCATGGGGATGGAATAATTGTAATAGACAGCAAAAGTCCTTTTTCCTGACCAGTCCTTGTACTGGTCTTCAGGGATGCTGTACCCATGGCAGGTCCTTTTAACCTTTTTGAAGAAGGCCTTAGTGTCCTCACCTGCCATGTAGGTGGGAAATTTATTGGGATGGGGAACAGTGCCTTCTGGTGCTGGCCACACCCCTCTGCAGTCAGTGAATTTTATGTGTGGCTTGCTGGTGTTGCTTTTTGGTGCTGGCCACACCCCTCTGCAGTCAGTGAATTTTATGTGTGGCTTGCTGGTGTTGCTTTTTGGTGCTGGCCACACCCCTTTGCAGTCAGGGAATTGGTTTCCCCAATTCCTAACCCTCTCTATTTCCGAGAGACTGAATAGAAAAGAAACAAAACCTTTTCATTTGCAAATGTGTAGTTGCTGTTTGCTGATGTGGAAGCCAGTAAATAATTAACAAGGTTTTAAAGAGATCTTAATGAATGTTAGTTAGCATGAGTTAGGTTAACTGTGACCCTGGTGACGTGAGGAAGCAAGATAATGTAAGACAGAGGGAATTGTGTGAAAGTTATTACGACCTTGCAATATGCAGTCTTGCAGTCTTGTTTTTCTAGTGAGATAGCAGAGAAGCTTATGTATAAACAAAATGTATTTGTTGCTTTTTACTGTCTGTATTATTGTTAGAAATTGTCTGTAAAAGGTATAAAGGCTTGCTGTGATTGTTTACCAGTTGAGAGACCTGTCCAGGACTGGGGTGACCCTGTGTCCTATGGCACTCTCTCCCTCCATGGTAATTACTGGAGAAATAATAAAGTATTTGGTTTTGCTGCACCCAAACGAAAAGCGAGAACTGAGTTTTCGACAATTTGGGGGCTCGTCCGGGATGGCAACGCCCACGGACCCACAGACGGCTACTACGGATCATTCCCCTTCGAACCCCATGGCGCCACATGAGAGGTATGAGACCTTTTGAAATCTCTATTGGGGTATCGGAGGAGGACTTTCCGTGAGGACGTCTGTCTCTGTTGGGCTCATGCCATCTGAACTTATTGACTGTGCAGCAGGATCAGATGCAAAGTGGTATTGGGGAGAGGCCCCAATAAGGTTAGTTTATAGCAGTACTGGGAACTGCTGAGTTGGCCAAGGTAAATGCATAGGTAAATGCATAAGGTAATGCATAGGTAAATGCATTAGAACGCACCGTGCTGAGGGGTTTTGACCGCCTCAAGAGGGGTTGTCATACCGCCTCATGGTATTGGTCCGGACCAGGTAAAGATGCATCATGGTTAAAATAAAAAAAAAGAGATAAAAAGGTTAAAAAAAAAAAAAAGGGTTAAAAAGAAAAAAGAAAAAGGAAGAAAAAGAGGCCTTGGTGTGTGTGTGTGTACACCAGTGTGAGTGGCTGTTACCGGGCTAGCCCGGTAACTAGTGGATCTTTAGGAGATCCGACCCAAAGTGGGCTGACTCGGCCAGGCATTGTCCGGCGAGGAAGCTGCCTGGGTCTAGGAGTGTGTGAACCCATCTTCCCTCCCCTTTCCTTGTGAGTTTCTCCTGTGTGAGTGGAAAATGGGTAAGGGACTGTCTAAATATTCCACCTCACCCCCTAAGGGTACCCCAGCATATTACATGTACGTACATTATGGTTCTAAAATCTGCAGGTATTTAAATGATTGGAATCTGTACATGCGTGAAAAATTCATTTAAACAATGCCCATTAGAAGGTACCTTCAATCTAGATAAGATCATATATCTCAGTGGAGCTTTAATCACAGAGAAAAGCCTCTGACACAGTGTGAGCAATTTGTCTAGGAACGGGTTAATTTGAAATTCGGCTTAGCCCTGAGATAAAGGAGAAGTTGTTTTGTCTTCAAGGTCATGAATCAGTGCGGACTATGCTAAGTGCAAAGGCTGTACAAGTTACAGAATTGGAATTATATTTGCAAAGCTTAACTTCCCAGTGAGACATGTGTGAGTATTGAAGTGGTTTAAGGCTTGGGGCATTCATGTTTTCCTGTGTGAGGTGGGAGCATTCCCAACACTCTCCATTGTTGTTTTATTATTTTTAATGAAGCTTTAAAATTTGATTGTATGCTCTGTCAGTCTGATCACCTGACATGAGGGATAAATTAGTAACAGGAATTTGTCACAGTTTGGTGTGCAATTAATAATGGGGGGGCCCTGCAGAATTTACACCATCTCTCTGTTTACCCTTGTTATTTTGTGTTTGCTTTGTTTGGTATTGTTGGTTGCATGATTAAAGGTGAGCTCTAATAGAATAAGGAAACACTATTTAGATTTGGCACTGTTTTGTTTAACCGGTTACTGATGTTTTTCTGCTCTGTTCATTTGGGCGTTAGGTGTGTGAGCGGAACTGAACTTCTCGTTCGTAATTCCTCAGGGTGGAAGCCATGTGTGCGATGAAGCTCTGAGGTTGTCCTGAGATTTTTACAGTCCCGCCCCCCCGTAGCGGACAATATAATAGAAGTAGAAAAATTTGGCTTAGACTGTAATTTTTTGCTTTTTGTGTAATTTTCTTTTCTGTTTAAGTGTCAGCAGACAAATGGGTGGGTCTCTGGGTAGACCCCCAAAGGGGTCTGGATTATGTGTTAAGTGAATGGCCATGTATTTTTGCCCAGGTGGCAAGCCTTACTAGGGAGGACTCAGGTAGTCTTGTGAGTAGAAATATTTTGGGGAAAAGACCAGTAGGGTGGGGCTAGTTGAGAAGCTCACCATCCTAGCTAAACTGGTTGTGGAACAAGCTAGTGTCCATGGACGGGACGATTCAGCGAGAAAAAAGGATCGGGCCCAGGCGACCAGGCAACAGACAGAGTGATTGGAAAACAGGTTGGAAACTTTTGAGGGTGTAGTGGAAAGAAGGAGTAAGTGAATATAAGCATGAGGATTTCAAATACTCAAGAGGATATTTGGAATGGTGATTTGAATTGGTAAAGTGGCTGTTGGAAGGGAAAAGCGAGTGATTTTTAAGAGAACAGTTTTGGTGTCTTTGAACTGTTTGTAAATAATTTCAGGCAAATAAATTTATTAGATTGTAATAATTTGGCTGTGACTAATTTTGTTAAATCAGTTGAAGACTGTATACAGTGCTATGTAATGAAAATTTTATTAGGCTCTACAGGCACTATAAGTGGTGATGTTTTCTTTCAGTGTTTAAAAGCAGGAGTTAGAAGAAATAAAAAGCAAGCCAGAAATAATCTGTGTTACTGCAAATTAACTAACTGATAAGGTAAAGGCCTCTGAAACCAAGGCTGTCTAAGAAACACATACGAGAAAATATGGGGTAATTCCTCTGTTTTGCCTAGAATCAACAAGAGTATTTGTATATTTTAAGTATTTAATTGCCCAGACGGGGTGGACCTCTGTTTGTCTTTCAGATAATCAAAGAAAACTAATGCCAGCAGCACAGCATTCAACGTACCTTGATTTACTGGCACAGTAAAAAATTATGTTGTGTGTTCTATGTTCTGTCTTGTTGTGTTTTTTTTTTCGTAGCCAGAATTGTTGTGTTTAATATTTTCATGAGATGGTCTGATTTGATATCAAGCAGAAATGTTGGATTGAGATGCAGATACTTGTTTTGTTCAATTTAGAATACAAAGTGTTTGGTTACATCAGAAAATGTGATATACTCAAGTCTAATACATTTTCTTAAGTAAGAGAAAGAAACTACATTGGCCACATCTTTTAATTGAGAATTGTTGTTAAAATTTGCATACTGACAGGGTTAATTGGAAGCGAGGACATGAAAAGTTAACCCACTCCCCATATTGTACAAGGGATCCTTCTGGCTACCTCAGACTTTTAGCCAGAGGGCTGGGGATGGTGGATAGCTATTGGACTAGAAGTTATATTAAGTGGACTTCTCAAAGTGGGTGTGCTTGTCCTGGCTTGTTCTTCCAAAGTTCTGTAATAAGGTTATTTTAGTGAAAGGGTATATGTGGCATACATTGAATGATAATACTTCTGTACTGTATAACAGTACTGTTTATGTGTTCATGGTATGAAAAAGGTGTATAATTGAAGAGTAAAAGTTTCCTTTGTAGGTTAAATGAAAAAAAAAAAAAAAAAAAGCCAAGAAGAGAATGGCTAACATGCGCTGGCCCCAGTCAAGGACACCGCTTGGCTGCCTATCAAGAGAAGGGGGGGGAATGCTTGCTGCAGTTACACGAGATTGGTGTGCACCGGCCAGCCCACTCTCCTCCTTGGGACCTTTTGTAAATATTCAGATTGATTTTATTTAAATGTCTAAATGTTGTGGTTATGAATATGTATTAGTTTTAATTGATGTATTTACCACTTGGGTTGAAGCTTTTCCCTGCAGGACAGTAGATGTCTTTGCTTACAGATTTTGTACCACGTTTTGGCATCCCTGTGACTATCAACAGTGGTCGTGGAACTCATTTTACTGGACAGATTGTAAAGGGGTTATGTGCAACTCACTGCCCTCACCACCCACAGTCTGCTGGGACAGTGGAACGCCGGAACGGGACTTACAAAAAATGAACTGGCCAAGATTTGTGCTGAGACACACTTAAAGTGGCCAGATGCCTTTTCTTTGGCACTGATGTGTATGAGAGCCATTCCCAATCGAAAGACTGGACTCAGCCCTCATGCAGTTTTGACAGGACGCCCAATGTGACTACCAACTGCATCCCCACTAACCCCAGCTCAGATGGACATTCATTTGCTGGATAACATAATGCTTAAATATTGTCAGGCACTAATGAAATGTGTTAAGTCTTTTTATACACAGGTGATGGAAGCACTACCAAAGGATCCTGTGCAACCTTGCCACTCGTTGGAACCAGGAGCCTGGGTCTACATAAAGATCCATCAGCGAAAGACTGCCTTGGCTCCATGCTGGAAAGGCCCTTTCCAAGTCCTGCTGACTACCGACACCGCTGTGCAGTGCCACAGACTGACTGCTTGGACCCAGGATTCTCACTGCAAAAACACCCCTCCACATCAGACGAATTTTCCTATTGATGCTTAGCCTATTCTTTCTTCTAGTTCTACTGTGCTTCTAGACAGCAGGGAAAAAGCTCCCTTGTCCACTGACAGACCAACTGTGCCTTTAGACTTTTCTAGAAAAAGCACAGCTATTACAGGGTGATATGTGCTGGAAACCTCTCCCCTGTAGGATGCTGAACCTTAATTGTTTTGGGAAAGAAGAAGAAGCACTCACTCCACTGACATTGCCAAAGTCCAGGAATTCCTGACTGAAAAGGACATTGAGAACTGACCCTGGTGAAGAAACAAAGAATTACATTCTGGCAGGAAGAAATTTGTGGGACCCATGCTTGGGACTGTGGTATTAATTGGATTTTGGGGTTTATTCTACGGGCTGCGCCCTGTGTTCTGGATAAATCCTTCAGTATGTATTGCCCTCCCTAATTGGATTTTAACTGACATTGCCCTTATCCAGTTTTCTACATACCCAGATTGTCGTTTCCACCCTTAGTTCTATGACCCAGAAGGAGACTGACAGAGATGGTATTGAATATCACTGAGGCTGGGAAGGCATTGCAGTGGGATCTGGACCAGACTTGGCCCACTGCCCTTACAGACACGTCAGGAGTACCATCTGATCTGTGGTCATGAAGACATACTTGGACACTTTCTGGATGGAAGTGTGGACATTCCCAGTGCTCCTTCCAAGCATATGGACCGGTTAGGGTGGGTGTGGGCTCCCACATACCGAATCCTGCTGGGTCCATGGGGAGGATGCCTGTGGGACTGTAATTGTTTACCGAGACATCTGGGGAAATTAGACCACCTGGTATCTCCAACTGATTTCTAGACAGTACCCCTAGCTTGACATCTGACATTTTGGATAAGAATAGAGAGTCAATGGACATTTTGGCCGTTAGAACCACCACAGCTCAGTGTATCTATAAACTGCAGCTAGGGGAAGTTGTCACTGTTTATGACAATATTTGTTGAGAGGGTGGAGGTCAAGGAACTACCCTGACGGGACACCCATTTTTTTCGAGCTAATGATAGCTGTGTGTGCGTTAATGCCACCACTTTACAAGATATACATATTGATTTTGCCACTGCTGCAGGCAATTATATCATTTACTGGCCTGCAGATAGAATGCAGATAGAATGTTGTAAGTAGTTCTTAGATTTTAGGTATATTTTGATTGGACTAGAATAATGCCTGATCGGTTTCAAAATTTGCTTTCATTGTTACCAAAGGTTCTAAGAATCTCTGAATTGCAAGGGCAAATTCCCATGCTTTAGAATATATATCAAGCTGGAAGGACTGCCTTTCATACAGCTTATAGAGTGTTTACTTTATGTACTAGGTATGATGTTTTGTGCTTTGTGTTCGCAATTGTACAACAGCCCCATTATATTATTCCTATGGGATTGTTATTGTTTGTAATGTTGTTAGTTAATTTAGGATTATATTATTGTTGTTGTTGTTGTAAATAACGTAAGAATAGCAATACCTTTCATGTTCATTCTAATCATGCATTGTCATTACGTCCCATGACGGTTGACATGTTTGCTGTAGAATCTGAAGTCCATGGTTTCATGCGAATTGAGAGTTGAAATTGTTTGTTGTACTAGAAGTACAAAAGGGGGGAGTGTGGAAGCCAGTAAATAATTAACAAGGTTTTAAAGAGATCTTAATGAATGTTAGTTAGCATGAGTTAGGTTAACTGTGACCCTGGTGACGTGAGGAAGCAAGATAATGTAAGACAGAGGGAATTGTGTGAAAGTTATTACGACCTTGCAATATGCAGTCTTGCAGTCTTGTTTTTCTAGTGAGATAGCAGAGAAGCTTATGTATAAACAAAATGTATTTGTTGCTTTTTACTGTCTGTATTATTGTTAGAAATTGTCTGTAAAAGGTATAAAGGCTTGCTGTGATTGTTTACCAGTTGAGAGACCTGTCCAGGACTGGGGTGACCCTGTGTCCTATGGCACTCTCTCCCTCCATGGTAATTACTGGAGAAATAATAAAGTATTTGGTTTTGCTGCACCCAAACGAAAAGCGAGAACTGAGTTTTTCTTCGACACTGATATACTGAGAAAACCAAAGAAAACTGGTTTGTCCTGTTTCTAGCACTTGCTAAGTACCTCACAGTGGGGGTCCTTTCTAACAAGCCTCCTAGAAAAACTTGCACCTCTTTCCTAGCTGTTTTTAAGCAGACAGAAAGAAAAAAAAAAAGGAGAAAAAAGAAAAGAAGAAGGAAAAAAATCCTTTTCTAACACAGCCTGTTAGAAACCTTATGCTTCAGCTAAACCCAGCTGAAAATCTGTTTTCAAAAAAAACAATCTTCCTAATAAGCCCAGCTGAGCGGCTGGTGCTACTTAGTACCTGCAGAAAAGTGTAGTAAATCCTTTCAGAGATTTGTATTCCCTGGCTCCAGAGGATTTGAAAAGACACAGGGAAAAAAAAATCTGGCTGGAGGGTTTCTGTCTCCCCCCCCCAAACCTGTTTTCCCTGTTGGATGGGAATGTACTTTGTCGAGCACTTCCCCCCACCTTAGGAATCCTGAGTGATACCTGATATCACAAAGGAAGGACACACCTCTAGGGAAGAGTTCTTCCTCAGCATAGCCAGCAGAGAAAAAAAACTCCTCCCATAAAACTGCTTCAAGAAAGAAAATCTGTTTCCCAACAAAGCCTGCTGGAAACTTAATTTCCTCCAGCCAACCTGGCTGAAACTGTAAACTCCCTCTTCTGTCAGGTTGCTTTCCTGCTATAGAAGAAGAGAATAGCTCCCTTCAGCGTAGCCTAGCTGAAAAACTCCTTGTAACAATGGGTTCGAAACTCCGCTGCCACCATGTCAGGAGTCTACCCTCACTTGAAACTGGGCGGTTTCAAAGTGAGGACCCGCATGTCTTCCCCCCACCCCAAAATCCTAGGGTAGGTCTCCCCTTCGGCTGCCACACCCGGTCAATTCCGTGGGCCGGGACACCCCTGTTTCCCCCCTTGGGAACACAGATCAATTCACAGAGGAGGAACCTCCCCCCTCTTCCCTCTCTCCAGCCTGCTCTGGAGACAGAGGTGCCTGGATTCAAACGCCTTGAATCTCACACACACAGGGAAGCAGCCCACTTCCCCTCCCCTTCCCCTGAATTTCCCCAAGGGAAGGAATTAACCAAGTCCAAAGAAAAGAAAAGAATTTATTAAAGAATAAAAAGAAAAATACAGAATCTCTATGAGCCCAAGCTGGACACTCATAGGGTATAACCTTATCAATCTCTGGAGAGAATCCCCTCTCCCCCTTTTCTCAGTAAAAGCAATATCAGCAAACAGGAATAAAGCATTTCCTTTAGCAAACACACAACTGCAAATATAGAAATCAAATCATAAGACTAATTCGCCTTTCTAATTAATACTCACTATTAATTAGTAGAAACTACTCCAGGAGAACTTGGGGACATGACTGTCCTCTGTTAAATCCAAAAACAGTTCTCACACAGACAAAGGCTTCCCTCCACAGAGATTTGAAAAAATCTTATCTCTGATTGGTCCTCTGGTCAGGTGGTCACCAGGTACTACATGTTAACCCTTTCCAGGGAAAAGAGACCTTAACCCTTAACTATCTGTTTATGACAGGGGTCCTTCAAGAAATAAACGTTGAGGCAAAACAATGGCTGTGAGAGTGACAGTGAGCTTTGCCACCATGGCACAACCCCACCATATGCTGGGACCCCAGACCTTCTTCTTGATGCTGAGCGATGTCCAAATCAGACTGGGCCAGAGAAAAGGACTCAGATGACATTGCCACCTCTACTGACTCCAACTGAATCCCAAACATCCCCTGGGATGTGAGACCGTCTCCCTCCTTTCATACCCCCTAATTTGTCCTTTTCCTTCCTCATCTTACTTTTTCTCTTTCCTATCCTTCTCCTTTCCTTCTGTCTAATAAAAGTCTGGCTTAGCCAGCCAAGACTGCATATTTTTAACACTGCTGTAAGCCAGAGAGGCGGCTAAAAGCAATGCCCTAAGCAGCCTGATGCTGGTACAAGTTTGTCAGGTCTCAGAGTGATAAGACCTTGTGCTGTTGCTGTGGTATTTTTCCAGCAGTGAGGATGAAAATAAAAGAATCACCAAAGAAAGAACCTGCATTTTCTATCTTTGTTGTTCTGTTGTTTCCCCTTTTGTGTATGTTTGTCTTGTTTTGCCTTCTAGGAAATGGAATTGGACCTTCGCAATAGCAACAACAACAGCTCTAACCCATCTCAATTCTTCTCTTCTTCCTAAAAGGACATTACTTACTATCTTTTATACCATGTAAGAAGCTATCAAACACAGGGATTTTTCCTTCTAAAAACTCTCATCAGCTAACAGAAACGGGAACAACGGATGTTAAAATGAAAACTTGCTTTAGTATTTTACATTTCAAATGTTTGAACTCTTTTTCACTCCCTTTCAGTATCATTAATGAAATGGCATGATTTAATGGTGTGTTTGACATGGAACTAAGCAGGCTGAAGTCTCTGTGTGCCAGACCCTGAACCTTGCTTAAAACTGTTTAATGTTGAACAGTGGCTGTTATGGAAACCTATTCGGCCCATATATTCCATCTAAATTAATACAACAGAACTAGGCACATAACAGTGTTTTATATAAAAATGTATAGTGCTGTGTGCTCTCTGAACATCTTATTTCCTGTTTCCCTCAGCTCACCTTGCATTCTGCATGCCCAAATATTTTGTGATTTTTTATTTGCATATATTTTGTAGAATTTTGAATCCAGATATTTGTTTAAGTGAGAGATGTTTATATATTTGTCATTAAATATGTGCCAAGCAAACTGCTTCTGTTGCCCACCAAATCTATTTAGTAAAATTCCAAGGAAGGAACTCAAATAATACTGATACACACACATTTAAACACATTAGTCATTGTATCTTGGTAGGTAAGTTTAATTGGAGTTTTTACCATGTTGAATCTTCAATGAGGAACTTAAAATGCTACTGTGAATCCTAAAAATTAAAATGCACTAAAAGATAGCCAGCAATACCTATATATAATAATCTAATGATCTATAGTTTCATAGAGTTTAAGGCCAGAAGGTAAGATTATGATAATCTACTCTGACCTCATGTATAACACAGGACAAAGAAACATAAGAGAGGTAGGTTTTCCAGCCCTCCAGGATTGTCCTGGAATCTCCAGGATTTAAAGATTAATCTTTTATTAATGATTATGCCATGTGATGAAACCCCCAGGGATACATCGAACCAAAATTGGCAATCTTAAACTTGGGCCAATGAATCAATGTTTGCTTTAGGGTTTATGGGGAATATAAGGACTTACTACTTATCTCTCCCCCCGCTGCCCCCAGGGATATGTTTTATGTATTAGAAAGGAAGAAGTACTAAAGAGAAAAATCTCTGAGGTTCGAATTCAGCAAGAGACTTAAACACATGCATAACTCGAAACATAGAATCATAGAATCATAGAATCTCAGGGTTGGAAGGGACCTCAGGAGGTCATCTAGTCCAACCCCCTGCTCAAAGCAGGACCAAACCCAACTAAATCATCCCAGCCAGGGCTTTGTCAAGCCTGACCTTAAAAACCTCTAAGGAAGGAGATTCCACCACCTCCCTAGGTAACCCATTCCAGTTCTTCACCACCCTACTAGTGAAAAAGTTTTTCCTAATGTCCAACCTAAACCTCCCTCTCTGCAACTTGAGACCATTACTCCTTGTTCTGTCATCTTCTACCACTGAGAACAGTCTAGATCCATCCTCTTTGGAACCCCCTTTCAGGTAGTTGAAAGCAACTATCAAATCCCCCTTCATTCTTCTCTTCTGCAGGCTAAACAATCTCAGTTCCCTCAGCCTCTCCTTATAAGTCATGTGCTCCAGCCCCCTAATCATTTTTGTTGCCCTCCGCTGGACTCTCTCCAATTTATCCACATCCTTCTTGTAGTGTGGGGCCCAAAACTGGACACAGTACTCCAAATGAGGCCTCACCAGTGCTGAATAGAGGGGAATGATCACATCCCTCGATCTGCTGGAAATGCCCCTACTTATACAACCCAAAATGCCATTAGCCTTCTTGACAACAAGGGCACACTGTTGACTCATATTCAGCTTTTCGTCCACTGTAACCCCTAGGTCCTTTTCTGCAGAACTGCTGGCCAGCCATTCGGTCCCTAGTCTGTAGCAGTGCATGGGATTCTTCTGTCCTAAGTGCAGGACTCTGCACTTGTCCTTGTTGAACCTCATCATATTTCTTTTGGCCCAATCCTCTAATTTGTCTAGGTCCCTCTGTATCCTATCCCTACCCTCCAGCGTATCAACCACTCCTCCCAGTTTAGTGTCATCTGCAAACTTGCTAAGGGTGCAGTCCACACCATCCTCCAGATCGTTAATGAAGATATTGAACAAAACCGGCCCCAGCACCGACCCTTTGGCATGTAAGTAGTGCCAAAAGTGAAGTCGGTTGGATTAATCACATAAAGATAAGTACATGTTTAAATACCTTGCTGACTTAGTGCCTAAAGGGGTCTAAATAAGTGATTAATCAAATATGAGAGACATCCTGAACTTTTTTTATTTGTATTAAAGAAGAAAAACAGATATGGAGTTTTTAGACATTTTAGAAGTGAGGACACCTTTGGGAAATAGCTGCTGACTGGAGTTGACTGAATAATGGAAAAATAATTTGTAATTATTCACCAAATACTCCATAAAATGTATTGAATATCCATTGAGGAATATAATTCAACCATATCTACTGTTAATAAACAAAAGGAAGGTGAATATATGGAATATTTGAACATGTACAAGTCAGCTGGTCCAAATAATATATATCCTAAACTATAAAAAAAACTGGGAAGATATTGAAAGACTAGAGGAAAACAAATGTAGTACTAATGTTCAAAAAAGGAAACAATAACGATGCTGGTAATTACCATCCTATGAATGTAATTTCTCTCCCCAGTAAAATAGTTGAAAAAATACTGAAAGAATGAAAAAAAATCATTAAATATCTTTGAGATAATGAGCAATAAGCTTTTTTAAGGAGCAACTGAAGGGGGGAAATGGGATCCAAATTGACTTTGATAGGAACAGTCACATGATTGAAAAGTGTCTGAAGGACCCTAATTAAGATGATAGTAAATGGAGAATTTATCAAGCCAAAGGAGTTGTCTAGTGAGATACTGAAGATATCAGTGTTAGATCTAGCCTTAGCCTCTTTATTAATCACCTAGAAAAGGAAATTAAACAGTGCATTAAGTGAATTTGCAGATGACACTAAATTTGAAGTGATTGTAAGCACTAATTAGGACAGAGAGATT
The DNA here is from genome assembly GCF_020497125.1 of Mauremys mutica. Lineage (NCBI taxonomy): Eukaryota > Metazoa > Chordata > Testudines > Geoemydidae > Mauremys > Mauremys mutica. Next base: position 104,724,929 of record NC_059076.1, on the reverse strand, counting down.
GAAAAGATAGGCAGAAAATAGAAATGTCTTGTGAAAAAGCAAATTTACTTAAAAAATATAATCCAAAACAGACACTTCATGATAGAACAGGAATTCATCCATGACTCTAAAATACTTGGAAATCTCACAAAGAAAGAATACATAGTGATTGCCAATAAATGCTTTACAATTGCCAGTTGGAAATAAAATGAGAGTGATAGTCACAACATTCCTTGTACCCTGTGCTATATGCCTAGACCTGGTCTTTCTTTTCTTTTCTTTTCTTTTCTTTTCTTTTCTTTTCTGATGAAAGTCTTCTATTGAAAAATGCCTATTTAGCAAAAATAAAAATGTTTTTGAGAATGTGTTTAATATCATCAAAACTTTTGGTGGGAACCAGGCAGGCATCCTGGACAGCTGGTTGGCAGTTCAATTGCCTGGCTTGTCTGCTGCATGAAGGGCTGACCAGCTCCCCAGCTGGTGGATTTCCAAATTGCTCTTTGGCTTCCTGGGTGCCTATCAGGTGGGTACACTGATTGCCCTGCTGACTTGCTAAGCAGCAGAAGAACTCCATGTTTCCCCTGCTGCTCAGCTGGCTTGCTGGCTTGCCTGCTGGCCATCTCCCCAGTGCCCAGCTGGCTACCCAGCAAGTTGGCTTGACTGCTTGCTGGCTGGCTGGTTGGTGGGTGGGCCGCCTGGATAAAAAGTAGTCTTCCTAGTAGGCTTGCAGGTGCCAAAATGGATTGTGGAATTTCCACTGAAATGATACAATGTCATAATTTCAGTCAGATGTGGAACAAAATGAAAAATTGACAACACAGATTTTCCTGCAAATACCACAGCAATATTAATAAGAATTTATTGGCAACCAATATATGTGTATCAGTCAAACATAGCAATTGTTCGGCGAGTATAACATGTGTGAATGATTTATGCATCTTTAGCATAGCTTACAGCCATACCATCTGTGGCACTGAATTATTATATCATTAAAGCAAAGCATGGCCAGTTCATGGCAATGAGATCTCATGCTGCATTAAGTATTGTTAGTCAGTAGGTAGCATGTCTTCTGTTGAACCAGTGCAGCAGCATGGTAGTCAGGTGTAGTGAGAATGTGCTGTTGGAGGTACCATCATTTCTCTGAGAAGTAAATAGAAGCCCTTACCTTTTGTGGCCATTAAGAACACATGGTACATTTTTTGAAAGATTGAGTATTCCTCTTTTAAATAACATTTTGACTATCAAAACTTCCTTTTTGGCTTCAATTCAAAGTAAACAACTTCCCCTTCAATTTTGACTGGATGCAATATTCTTCCTTGCAGTGCTTATATAAAAAGCTTTCACAGAGCTGGTAGCACAATGGGTAAATGCAGCTCTCTGTCTCTCTCTCTCAGTCTCTGTATACATGTGTGCAAATGAAAGAAAGGGGAAGCTGATAGTAATGAATATAAATCAGAAGTTAGGAACTGTAAGGAATTGATAACAGAAGCAAAGGGACACAAGGGGAAATCTATGGGTGGCAGAGTTAAGGGTAATAAGAAGGAGTTTTTAAAAGTGTATTAGGGAATAAAAGAATAATGACTAGATGGAAATAGCAGAATTAGCAGTAATGCAAAAATAAAGGCAAAAGTTTTCAAAAATGATTTGTGTTCTGTATTTGGCGGGAAAAAGAGATGATATAATCTCACCATATGTTGATAACCCCCTATTTACTCCACTAGGATTCTTAGAGGATTGTGGTGAGTGGGGGCCTCTTTGAGTCCCCACCAGACCATGATTTGTGTTGCTTCCCTTCTTTGGCACTTGCAGAGTCCTTCCTCTGCTTGTGTCATACAAGAGGTCCAAACAAACAAACAAATGAAAGATTCTTTTTCCTCCCTGGGGATAGGGAGAATCCTAGTTAAAAAGAAGTTGGTTAATTTATTAGGCAGTCCCTTGGTCACCCCTTTTGGGACTCTAGTGACCTTGGTCAGGATTAGGGTCCCTCTTTAGTCCTTCACCTTTTCATAACCCTGCTTTGTACATGGTCCATACAGTCTGAGAGTTGGCAAGGCCTGAGACTGTCTTCCTCTTTGCAGATCTATCCCTGTCACCAGCTATGTCTGAGGCACAACTGTGTCTTCCTCTTTACTGATCTATCCCTAGTTATTGCCCCATCCTGTGATAGGCTCTCCCTTTATAGCTTCCTCCCTCCAGGCAGAGCAAGCCTTGCAGGTGTGTCTAGTTAGTTCAAATTATGCACTAGAGAATGGCTAGCCCATTGCCAGTAGTCTGTGGAAAAGAGGGAGTGCTGAGGAAACACTCCTCTCTCCTCTTCCCTGATAATGTGACTTACTGCATTCCCTGAACACAAAGGGGGGGGTGGTGCTGATATCACTAGTTGTAGCACACAGTGCCCCAGAAGACAACAGGAGACATAATCTCACCTCCTGCACACTGGAAATGGGCTACAGGATTGTTTTGGGTGAGGGAACTTGCTGTACCTGTTCAATGACTATAGCAAGTGTCATTCACGAGTATGCCCTTTTTGACACTCCTGATGGCATTATGCTGATTGTTGCCCTAGATGAACATTATAGGCTAATTTCTCAGCTGGTGTAAATGGGTGCAGCTTCAGTGGATGTTTGCTCCACTAGCCAAATGCCTTCCAACACCACTGCCTAGTGGCATATCTCTTCTTCTCCCTGCAACATGGCTTAAGCTGTTGGAGTTATAAAATAACCCTCTAATACAGTCTGTCTACTATAATATGAAATCCCAGTGGTTTGTGGAGGATTGAGGAGGAGAAATATTCATATAAAAAGAAAAACGGAGGCTAAGAAATATAAGAACAAATGTATTTTAAATCCTATACTAACTGAAGGCCCATTGACTGGGATTCTGCTTGTTTTATAATAACACAGAAAAGGAAATGTGTGTCTTGTTCTAGCTTCATTTGAGTAACTGAATAGGTCTGTGCTTTGGGTTTTATGTACACCTGAAACTGGAAATGAAATGTTTTTTAGAAGCACCACATTTGGAAGCCAGCATGGATGGCACTCTGAGATATAATCCTTTCCTGTTTAATGCAACCCAAGCCAATCTACGTTCTAAAAGTCATTTGATTTTTCTCCTCAGTGTAGTATTCTCAGATAGAAAACTTCTCTCTGGGGATTCCATTCATGCTGAGATTGCACCAACTAGTGATTGTACTGCAGAATCAGTCTGTAATCAATCTTACATCCTACAGATCTCCTTTGGTATTTTCTCTTTGATCGCCACCTAATGGAAAACACAGCACGTTAAAGAATAATGAAGTTTCATCTAATTGTATCAATGCTGAAGAGCCTCCAGGCACCCTTTTGTTGCCTCTAATGAAATGGTTCATAACAGTCTATGTTTATGTGCACAGCGAAGATTAATACTATGGTTAATATGATTTCTTTTGAACAAAATTAATATACTAATTTTCAATACTTTATTTCACTCTCCATCCAATAGCTTTTCCCATGATGCCATTTTTAGAGTATTCTTAATTCTCTAGTTTCCCTCTCCATTTTAAATTTCTCATTGACAATAACTCCAGCAGGACTTTTTATTTCTCTGGGAGGAACTTCTCGTTGTTCTTTCATCAATACTGCTTAGTGAATCAGCCAGCAAAATTCATCTTCAGAGTATGTTCATTATGCAATTAACATAAAAACGCCTTCCAAAATACATTATAATTTGTAAACCTAAATGATACTAAAATTGTGTCTTTGAGTTTGCTGCTTAACATTTAATACTAGCTTAGCTACTGCATTACGGGCCTGATCCAAAACCCAATGAAGTCAATAGGAATCTTTCCAATGACATTTTGGGGTTCTAGGTCAGTCCACCTCTTTGCTTTTTTTTTAAACCTTTGTTGTCATGTACTTTTATATGTATATAGTTTCTGAAGTTAGTGAAGGGAAAATGAATTGCACAGTATTTCTCTTTGGAAATAACAGATATTCCTTGGAAAAATAAAATTAAAAAAACCCTTTTCAACTGACTATCCCCAATAACAATGCCAAATGTTATTTCTTCACTTGTTAAGAAATCCTCATGTCTGAACTGAAACAGTAGTTTAAGAAATGAATGCTTAATTAATCATGTGTAAAGCACTACATGAAATGGTTTGCTATGAGCCAGATTTTCAAAAAAGTGCACAGTCAGGGCCAGAATTTTAAGAGAGCTCAGCACATTCGGGTCAGCGTTCTTTCGACTATCTGGCCATAAGAGTCATAATGGGAGGTCCTGTGCTGAGCACTTTTCAAATTCCAGCCCTTACTTAGGTGTTTAAACTGGAGCAAAGCTTTTTTGAAACTCTGGCTCCAATTCTGGGTCCTGAGCAGGTAAATTTCTGGCTCTATCTATGCAAATTATTATTTATTGTTATTCAGAAAAGGGAGCCTTGAAATTTATATCACTAAAATTATGAATGGCTATAAACTCTTAAGTATTCACTTCACAGTCATTTATTGCTTGATCCAATTTCCATTCAAGTGAACAGGAACCTTTCCTTTGATTGGTGTTGGATGAGGCCTTGAGAAAGAAGTGGAAAGCCAAACAAATAATATAATTACTCTTATTCACTGATATTCTACTGATTTTATCCCAAATGACACCTATGCTAATAGGATCTCATGACAGTCAAACCTTCCTGAAAGATCTTTATAAACATACTTTACTTATTTACTTTACTTAATACTTTATTACCTCTCCTCACCTGAGAAAGAAAGAAAAAGAACAAACCCTAGTAATGGAAACAGATAACACGTGACAAATAATAAAAAATTCTATAAACTAATAAGATAGATACTGTATTTTGAATAACCTTTAAATTCAATTGCATTTTTAAAAGGCAATAACCACAACACAGAATGCATTTGGGGAAGTTCTTAGGTTTTCTTTGCACTTCCAAAGACACCACAAAATAGTTAAACTCTATATGAAAACATACACTACATTTGAAGGCTAGTCTAGCATGCCTTGGAAATCAAGTCTCAGCCAATATGACTTGTATTTTTCATTCAGTTGTGGATCCCTGTCATTACTGACACAGAATAGGGACCGAAAGACACTCTTTAAGAGATGTTTGTGATGGTCTGTGACTCACCCTACTAACTCCTCCTGCTGGTCATCTTGCACCTTGCACTCCCGGTGGTGAATTGCCTGCGCCTGGACCCATGTTGTTCCTAGGGCTACAGCATCCTCTTCAGGACAGAGCCCTATGGCTGTGCTGCACTCTGTGCTTCCCACTTCTAGGGGACAGTACTGCAGTCCAACGGTCCAGCCACTTCCTCAGTGACGAGTGCGGGTGCAGGGGGGACTCATATCTTATATAGACCTGCCTGGTCCTGACTGGCTGCTCCTCACAGCCCCTCTCCTATTGGCTGCTTTCTGCACAGCCTCCCTAGGGCTCCATCAATCCCTTACAGGCCAATGGAGGTGGACACACCATCACAATGTTACAGAAGGTGTTTTGTGACAGGAAGGCAGGAATAGTCACATTTCAAATAAATCGACCACTCTGAGGTTACTCTGTATGTCCTTGTTTTATTGGAGTGATTTCTTTATCCTAGTGCTCAGTTAAGACATGATCTGCATGTCTCTTGTTGCTATGATCCTGCCTTCTGGTGCTGAATTTCCTATTCAAAACTTGTCTTGTTCCTCCTCTCCTATAGTGCAGAAAGTAACTCTCTCAAATGGTAAGAAATCAGGAAGGTTTTGGGTATTTGTAGTCTGCATTACTGAGAACACAAAGGAGACAAAATTATTAAGGCAAGAAGAAATGCAAACAGTTCTACTATATGATGAATATCTGAAGCTGCTGGGGAGAAACTTTGCTTTCAAGATCCAAATTTTAAGAGACTTCAAAGTAACCTCTAGCATTTTACCTCCAATTTTTCATGTTTCAGGTTTGTGCAGAACTAGTATCTCACTAGCATACAGTTTATGCACAACCATATGGATATTAAGAAAAACTGACAACTCAGATATGAAAAATGGTGGGCACAGTTTTCAAGGTCACTAAACTCATTTTGGTGAATACTAAGGACCATATCTTTAGCTGGTATAAATCAGAGTAGCTCCATTGATTTAAAAAGCAAATGGTTTCAATGGAGCTAATCTGATTTTTACCAGCCGAAGATCTGACCATAAAATGAGTCATCTTAGATTAAGAATAATACTTCAGCTATTCCTTCCACCCAAGAACTACCCCAGGTCACTAAATTGTTTGATGTGATTCTCCCCTAGTCATTATTATTTCCTGAGAGAGCCTATTTCAATTATATATTCAGGAGAGGTGTACCTTTCTTTTTAATTACATTTGGTTTCTTCGTCAAAATTACATATAAACACATACACAAAAAAATAAGATTATATAAGGAAAGCTCCTAAACTCCTAAATCTGCATGACTCCATTAAAGTCAATTGAGATACTCATTTACACTAGTTGAGCATCTGATCCTATGATACTTGCTTTCTTGAAAAAAATATCTATCAAAGAAGAGAAAAAAGTCTGTATAACAGTATAGAAAAATGCCAAGGATAAAGAGCAGGGAGCTCACAGTAGCCACCACTAATATTTTACAATAAAGATCTGTTTGTGTTAATATTAGTATGTTATGTTTATAATGGGTTTCTCAATATGGGCACCTTTGTGTTCCATGTCACTTCTGTAAAATATGAGGCTCTAAGAACATCTCCAGAATGTCAAACTTATGTGGTGCATTCATGGAAGTCTGATAGTTGTGAGTTTCTGTTGAAACTTGGAAGCATCAGTGAAGTTAAGAGTGAGATTCTACAGTTGACACCAATAAAATACAAATGTCTCATTTCTGTTTTAATGAATAGCTCATCTACACTGATACAAAAGGCTTCAAGCCACAATAGATATGTCTATACCTGTGCTTTCTATATATACATACACACACACACACACTCATTTGTTTTTATTTTGTTTATTTTTCTGTGCCCTGGACAGTAAACAATGGCAATATGCATTGCTTTCATGTAAATCATCCCTTACCACCCCAAAAAAAAAATCTATTGTATCTTTGTTGACACTTTTGACTTTTAATATCTTTTTTCTTCCCCCTGCCATTGATTAGTGAGTGGCACTCATGTAATTCTATCAAAGAGTTTTGTGTGGGAACAATTTGTCTCTACTAGTTTAGCGTAGTTCTTGTTAGTTATGTACTCTTTTCTCTGGGTAACTTTTGTGTGACAATTTAATTCTGATACCAGTGAATAAGGGCTACTTGTAAAATAATAACATATAGAACTATGTACTGTTACTCAAGACTGCTATCTTATTGAGAGGCTCTAATTATACAATAAACCATGATAAAAATAAAACATTCTACAAATACATTGGAAGCAAAAGAAAGACCAAGGACAGGGTAGGTCTGAAAGGGGAAAAACAATAACAGAAAATGTGGAAATAGCAGAAGTGCTAAATGACTTTTTTGTTTTGGTTTTCACCAAAAAGTTTAGTAGCTACTGCATGTCTAACATAGTGAATGAGAAGGGAAATGAAGTAGGATAAGAGGTTAAAATAGGGAAGGAATAAATTTAAAAAATAGTTAGACAAATAAGATGTCTTCAAGTCATCAGGGAGTGATGAAATACATTCTAGAATACTCAAGGAGTTGACTGAGGTGATATCTGAGCCATTAGGGATTATCTCTGAAAAGTCATAGAAGACAGTAGAGAGTCCAGAGGACTGCAAAAGGGCAAATATAGTGTACATCTATAAAAAGAGAAATAAGTAGAACCAGGGGAATTCTACAACTCTTCTGTAATTTCAGTACCCAGAAAGATAATGGAGCAAATAATTAAGCAATCAGTTTGCAAACACCTAGCAGATAATAAGGTGATAAATAATAGTTATCATGGATTTGTCAAGAACAAATCATTTCAAACTCACCTATTAGCTTTCTTTGACAGGGTAACAAGCCTCGTGGAGAGGGACCAAGCAGAAGATGTGGTATATCTTGACTATCGTAAGGCTTTTGATACTGTCTCGCATGACCTTCTCATAAACAAACTAGGGAAGATGGAGCTCCTATATGATTGGTGCATAACTGGTTGGAAAACTGTTCCCTGAGAGTAGTTATCAGTGGTTCACAGTCAAGCTGGAAGGGCATATCAAGTGGTGTCCTGCAGGGATCAGTTCTGGGTTTGGTTCTGTTCAATATCTTCATCAATGATTTATATAATGGCATAGAGAGTACATTTATAAAGTTTGTGGAGGATACCAGCTGGAAGGGGTCACAAGTGCTTTGGAGAATAGGATTAAAATTCAAAATGATCTGGACAAACTGGAGAAATGGTATGAAGTACATAGGATGAAATTCAGTAAGGACAAAAGCTAATTATAGTCCATTTAGGAAGGAACAATCAGTTGGACACATACAAAATGGGGAATGAATGCCTAGGAAGACGTACTGCAGAAAGATGTCTGGGGTCATAGTGGATTACAAGCTAAATATGAGTCAACAGTGTAATACTTTTGCAAAAAGACAAACATCTTTCTGGGATGTATTAGTAGGAGTGTTGTAAGCAAGACACAAAAAGTAATTCTTCCACTCTACTCTGCACTGAGTAGACTTCAACTGGGTTCAGTTCTGGGGGACAAATAGGAGAAAGTCCAGAGAAGAGCAAAACAATTATTAAAGATCTAGAAAACCTGACCTGTGAGGGAAGACTGGAAAAAAAATGGGTTTGTTTAGTCTGGAGAAGAGAAGTCTGAGAGGGGACAGATAATTTTCAAGTACATAAAAGGTTGTTACAATTGTTCTCCTTAATATCTGAGTATAGGAAAAGGGTACGAAAGTGTAGGAAAAGAAACAATGGGCTTAAATTGCAGCAAGGGTGGTTTAGTTTGGACATTAGAAAAACCTCCTTACTATCAGAGTAGTTAAGCACTTGAATAAATTGCCTAGGGAGTTGGTGGAATCTCCATCGTTGGAGATTTTTAAGATCAGGTTAGACAAACACCTGTTAGGGAGGGCCTCTTCCTGCAGCTCCCACTGGCCAGGAATGGCGAACCACAGCCACTGGGAGCGGTGAGTGGCTGTACCTGCGGATGCTCAGATAAACAAAGTGTCTTGCAGCCTGCCAGGGCCTTACCCTGAACAAGCCGCGAACCAAGTTTGGGAACCTCTGGTCTAGATAATACATAGTCCTGCCATGAGTGCAGGGGACTGGACTAGATGACCTCAAGGTCCCTTCCAGTCCTACAATTCTATGATAAGAGCTTGAGTCATTTGTCAGTGCTATTCAGAACCTGAAATGCATTGTATAAACTTAATTATTTTAAAACATATGGGATTTAACTCTTAGCTTTTCTGGGTTTGCAGGGCTGCTCTATATTATGCTGCTTCGATATCTTCTGTACTGAAGAAAGAGCTTGTGGAATGTCATACTCCTAGAACACCCTTTCCCACTCCACTACACCCATAGGTTTAGGTGGCTGTGTGGTGATAAGGATGTAAAACTGGCTATTCTGGATTTTTTTGTATTCTTTTGTATTCCTTGGCTGTCCCTTTTTGGCAGCCTTCCAAGTGCTTTGCACTGCTGAAGCAAAGGTTGAGGAATCATCCCATTGAATCAGAGAAAAATGATTTTTGGGAGGCTAAGGGGTGGAAATGAGCCATCATAGTGAAAAGTTTCATTGATTCTTTTAAAATTAAAGTAATATTATAATTGAACTAGTGTTCTGATGTAACACATATATTCCAGTGTTTTTGCTGCTCTACTTTAGGGTGACCAGACAGCAAGTGTGAAAAATCGGGACAGGGGGTGGGGGGGTAATAGGAGCCTATATAAGAAAACGACCAAAAAATCGGGACTGTCCCTATAAAATCGGGACATCTGGTCACCCTACTCTACTTGTATCTTATGCATTCCTTCACAACTGTTTTCTTTGATTCTGGCTGTCTGAGAAATATTGCTTTTCCATAGAATCTTAGAAAATACTCATCTTAATGCAGCTGTCCAGTCAGACTCTGTACATCTGTAAAGACCAATACACAGTAAAAATTTTAAGCAAACAGATTTTCTGTGCATCTCCCTCCAGGGTGGCAGTGCATGCATATGAACAAGACCTCTCTCTCTCTCTCTCTCTCTCTCTTCCTTCTTATCAGGAAATCTTTTTTAATTGTTTGAGACACATTTGAGATGCAGTGAGTTATGTTTCACTCTGAAACAGTATCGTTAAATGGTACAAAAGATTGCACTCTGCCATGAAACCACTTCACTTTTCAGTGGTTCATGTTTCAGTGCAAATGTGATATCTCATTTACCTCTGTGTCTGATCTCTGAAAACCACCTCTTCTTCTCTGCTGGTACTGAGAAAGTCATGTCAGCCACAGAATGAGCAAGCCATCAGCAGAGTTTTGCAGCTTTGTACTCACTGTGAGAACCTGCAGAAATCAGTGCAGAAAAAAAAGCATAATTGTTTAATAGGCAAAACTGTCTCTTTTTGCAGAGAGACTTTGGATCAGATTAATCCTTCCAGGGCCATCCCTAGGGAGCTGCGGGGCCCGGGGTGGAAGCGACAAATCTGTCACTTCCGAAACCAACCCATCACTTCTGGGAACAATCACGCTGGCGAATCGCACCACCCTGGGGGGCCCCCCAAACCACGGGGCCCAAATTGGTTGCCCCGATTCACCGTACCCAAGGGACGGTTCTGCATCTCTGGTTTAAATCCTCCTAAACCCTGCTGATGCAAACCACATGAGGAAGTTGCTCCTCCCCATAGATGTAGGGGAAGTCTACACTACAAAATTAAGTCAACCTAAGTTATGTTGATGTACAGCTACCAGATTAATTAAATTGCTTTTGCATGTCCACATTATGTTCCTCGTGTTGACAGTACAATGCTTGCATTGATGCAGAGAATAGTGCACCTCAGGTAGCTGTCCCGCTGTGTAACTCACCATTATCTAGTGCAGGGTGTTTTGTGAAAGGCTTGCAATTCCTCATGGAGGCAAACAAGTTACGTAAGGGTGACTGGGAACATGCAATTATGCAGTTTTCTCCATCACATAATTTTATTGGCATTCCATGATGTTTTACATCTCTTTTAAAAAGTCTGGCAAACCCAAACATTCACTATCTCTGTGAGAAGCATCGATCCCGCACAGCTCTGCACTTATGTGATGAGTGTTGTGAGCACAATACACCCAATCCTGCCAGAGGAGCTGCAGGGAACATGAGAATTCCTTAATGGCTAGATTGCTGGTGGGACATAGAAAGAAACAATTCAAGGTTGTTGTTGTTATTCACAGAGCAACTGCAGATGCTGGAGTGCCGGTTCTGGGCCTGAGAAACAAGCACTAGCTGGTGGGATTGCATCATTATGCAGGTACGGGATGATGAGCAGTAACCTTTGGATGCACAAGGCCACATTCCTGAAAGTGCAGTGACAAAATGAGAGCTGCACTAATAGTGGAGAAGCGAGTGGCAATCACTATGCAGAAGCTGGTCATGTCAGATTGCTACTGATCAGTTGGGAATCAATTTGGATTTGGGAAATCAACCGTGGGGGCTGCTGTGATGCAAGTGTGCAGGGCCATTAATTGTCCTGCTATGAAGGCCTATGACTCTGGTCAATGTGTAGGAAACCGTGGATGGTTTTGCAGCAGTGGGGTTCCTGATCTGAGATGGGGTGATAGATGGCACCGATCACCTTGCCACATCAACAAAAGGGTTACCTTTCAATAGGCCTGCAATCATTGGTAGATCAGCGGGAACATTTTAATGACATCAATGCAGAATGGTCAGGGAAGATGACACACACTTCTTTAAGAATATAGGCCTATCCAGAAAGCTGCCAGGTGGGATTTTCTTTCCAGACCGGAGGATTACCACTGGGGATGTTGAAATGCCAATATTGATCCTTGGAGACCCAACATACCCCTTGCTCCTATGGCTCATGAAGCCATGCACCGGCCACGTCAACAGCAGCAAGGGACACTTCAGCTACAGGATCAGCAGATGCAGAATGACAGGTCAATGTGCCTTTTGCCATTTGAAAGGCTGCTAGCGCTGTCTACGCATGAGATTAGACCTCAGTGAAAAAAATATCCCCATTGTTATAGCTGTTTGCTGTGTGCTTCATAATATCTGTGAAGCAAAGGGGGAAAAGTTTCCGCTGGGGTGGAGTGGAGAGGTGGAATGGCTGTCAGCTTATTTTGAGCAGCCAGATACCAGGGCTATAAGAAGAGCTCAATGGAGAGCTATATAGCTCATGGAGGCTTTGAAAGACCATTTTAATAGTAAGCCACAGTAATGTATGTTGCTGTAGTATACTGTGCCTAGCATTGATTTTGCATCCCAGTATGAACCTTGTAGTGAGTGCTGTGTGTGTGTAGTAATATAACATCGAAAATATACCCATTGCTATTATCTATGAATGATGTCAGCCCCAGCCAATATATGTTGTGAACTAATAAAGGTTAATTAAATTTCCATAAATAGACTTTTGTTCCAAACCCATTCAACCAGCATATTTAAAACTGAATGAAACTTTATAAATACAGGGAAAAGAATCATTGAAGGGGAAACGACAGCCATTTCCATTTCACAAATACACTCACTAACTGTGTCTCTCACGAGTCATTGTATGTGTGGCTGTGATTGTCTGTACTCTCCCCCATGGTGGAGTGGTAGGTGTAGTGTAGCACCGCAGATACCAAATGGAATGTTAGGGGTGTATGTGTAGGAAAGTCCTGGAAAGCGGCTCTCTATGGCTTGCAGAGGGAGGCAAGCACAGGGGCAGAAGGAGCTCACAGGCATGAGTATATGCAGGTAGGGCAATTAAACTGAATACTGGCACTGTTTTCCACGGGGCATGGTGATTTTAGCTGATACCTCACTCTTAAGGGTAATGGAGGCTGAAAGGTAACAGCTCCTACACAAGTCTGGCCACAAACTGAGTCCCCATGCTTCAGCCTGAGTGCTGCAATTGTGTCTGCTGAAGTAAATTGTTGAATGGCATGGGAAAATGTCCTACTGGGGTGGAAAACATAAGGCAGGGCTCCCCAGAAACCTTTGGCAAAGGATTGCAAACTACCTCCAGGAAAGTTTCCTCAAGATCTGTATGACAGAAGATGGTGGAAAAAGATAATGTACTCAATGCTTTTTTTGCTTCTGTCTTCATGAACAAGGTCAGCTCCCAGACTACTACACTGGGCAGCAAAGTATGGGGAGGAGGTGACCAGCCCTCTGTGGAGAAAAAAGTTGTTCAGGACTATTTAGAAAAGCTGGACAAGCACAAGTCCATGGGGCCGGATGCACTGCATCCAAGGGTGCCAAAGGAGTTGGTGGATGTGACTGCAGAGCCACTGACCATTATCTTTGAAAATTCATGGTGATCAGGCAATCAGTCCTGGATGACTGGAAAAAGGCTAATGTAGTGCCCATCTTTAAAAAAGGGAAGAAGGTGGATCTGGGGAACTACAGGCCAGTCAGCCTCACCTCAGTCCCTAGAAAAATCATGGAGCAAGTCCTCAAGGAATCAATTTTGAGTTATCCCACTGAGTCTCTGTTATTCCAATCACATCATAATTTCTTGACTGTGCCAGGACTTCCAGTTCTCCCTGCTTGTTTCCCAGGCTTCTTGCATTTGTGCATAGGCATGTAAGATAACCTGCTGACATGGGCGGCGAGTTATATACCCATGAGATGCCCGGGCACCAGCAATCTTCAGAGCCCTGGGGCCCAGCTCCACCAATGTTTGGGGCCGGGTCTCCTCCCTGGCCCCACCTGCCACCCCCGTGCCTCTCCCAGCCCCCACTTGCTGGACCCGGAGGGAGCAGAGCTTCCCTGCTTCTTCCATGCAGCTCCATGCTGCCTCCCTGCAGAAACTGCTGCCACAGGGTCCTAGTGCCCCCCCCGGGACCGGCTCCAGACCCCAGCGCGCCAAGCGCGTGCTTGGGGCAGTGTCCCGCGGGAGGGCGGCAGGCGGCTCCGGCGGACCTCCCACAGACGTGCCTGCGGAGGGTCCGCTGGTCCTGCGGCTCTGGTGGAGCATCCGCAGGCATGCCTGCAGGAGGTCCACCGGAGCCGCGGGACCAGCGGACTTTCCGCAGGGACGTCTGCAGGAGGTCCACTGGAGCCGCAGGACCGGCGACCGCCAGAGCGCCCCCTGCGGCGTGCCGCCCTGCTTGGGGCAGCGCAAATCCTAGAGCCGCCCCTGGCCCCCCCTCCCAACTCACTACCAGGACAGACTGACTCTGAGCCTGCCCTTCCACCTCAGACCCTTCCCTTTTCCGGTGGGACCCTCCACCATCACAGCCCCCCCCCACCTGCAGTCACCGCTCCTGCCCCATGCTAGGCAAGGAGGCAGCCCCATCCCCCACCCCCAGTGAGGCTACAGTCAGGGGCAACAGCAGGGGAGGAGGCACACGCAGCATCCCACGGCACCCACCATGGGGGAGTCGAGGGAGATTCCTGGACCTGAGAAGGGCCCTAGGAGCACATGCAGTGACAGTGGTGGGGGTGAGTGTGCTGCTGGGGCGGGCAGGAAAGGGAGGGCTCCTCCCCCAGAGCTTGCTGCTGCCAGCAGGGAAAGGACTGGGAGGAGTCCTCTCTGGCCCCTCTCCTGGAGCAGCCTGCCTGCACCCCAAACTCATCCCCAGCCCTGCCCCACCCCAGAGCCCACACCCCTAGTCAGAGCTTTTACCCCCACTGCACCCTCAACCCTCTGCCCCAGCCCTGAGCCCCCTCCAACACCCCAAACCTCCCATCCCCAGTCCCAGCCAGAGCCCTCATCTCCCTGCACCTTAACCGTTTGCTCCAACCCTGAGCCCCCCTCCTGCATCATGAACCTCTCATCCCCAGCCCCACCCCAACCCTCCCACTCCCAAACTCCCTCCCAGCGCCTGCACCCCTTCCTCTACACACCCCCATCCCCAAACTCCCTCCCAGTGCCTGCACCCTGCACCCCAGTGCCTGCACCTTCCTCCCCCACCCAAACTCCCTCCCAGAGCCTTGGGCAGGTGGGGGGTGTCATAAACAGATAGTTAAGGGTTAAAGTCTGTTTTACCTGTAAAGGGTTAACATGCAGTACCTGGTGACCACCTGACCAGAGGACCAATCAGAGATAAGATTTTTTCAAATCTCTGTGGAGGGAAGCTTTTGTCTGTGTTTTCTTTGTTTGTCTCAGAACTCTTTTGAATCTAAACGAGACCAGTCATGTCTCCAAGTTCTCCTGGAGTAGTTTCTACTAATTAATAGTGAGTATTAATTAGAAAGGCGAATTAGTCTTATGATTTAATTTCTATATTTGCAATTGTGTGTTTGCTAAAGGAAATGCTTTATTCCTGTTTGCTGTTATTGCTTTTACTGAGAAAGGGGGGAGGGGGAATTCTCTCCAGAGATTGATAAGGTTATACCCTATGAGTGTCCAGCTTGGGCTCATAGAGATTCTGTATTTTCTTTTTGTTCTCTTAATAAACTCTTTTTAAGTTCAGGACTTGGTTAAGTTCCTTACCTGTGCATTCAGGGGAAGGAAGCTAGGCGCCACTCTGTGGAGACAAGGGTTGTCTCCAAGCAGAGAAAGCAGGGAAGGGAGAGGGAAGTGAAAGGAATCTTTCTCCCTCTGTGATTTGATCTGTGCTTCCCCAGGAAAGCCTCTGGAAGGAGGAGGGGGGGAACAGAGGGGTGTCTCGATTCACCGAATTAAATCAAGTGGTGGCAGCGAGAAGGAAACCTACCCTAGGGGTTAGGGTGGGGGGAGAATACTTGCGGGTCCCCATCTTTGAACTCACAAGCTCAAAGTGGGGGTGAGACCCTAGGACATGGTGGCATGCGGGTCCTCACCTTGAAACCCCCCAGTTTCAAGTGAGGGTAGACCCATGACAGGGGGTGGAGTTTTTTTGGGGTGGTGGTGTTTGGACATGTTCTGGGCACCACCAAAATTTCTACAAACCTGCCGCCCATGCCTGCTGATTGTCTTGCTTACTCAGTATGAGGCAGGAGTTCTCCACTCTTTCACTCTCCTGCTTGTGCTTCCTCCTGATATCCCACTTCGCCACTTACCTCAGGTCTTTGGTCTCCTTCCCCTGGACTTCTTAAGAATAGATGATGGAAACTGTCCTTACATCTAACCTATCTGACATCCAGGTCTAACTTCGGCTTTCTAGCTTTTTTAACACAAATTTTTCAAGGAATCTTGGAAACAATTTCAAGCACATTCAAGCTGTTTATTTTGACTGATCTCTTTCTTTCACTTCTTTCCCAACCAGATCTGGTAAGAAATGAAAAATCTGGTTCCATTTCAATGTGTGAAAATTTGGCTGGTGACACTTCAAGTTCTGCTGAGTTTTTGTGATGAACTGAAACAGAAAGCCAAGCAAAAATAAAATTGTTAAAACCCCTCTTGAAGTTCCAATTTGCAGATTGCTCTGCTATTGGTATTAGTAATAGGAAAATTAGAATTGCCTTAAAGATACATGCTGTATAGATTGCAGAGGAGCATTTTTATCTATAATGATCTTTAACAATCTTGAACAAACACAATACAACAGTATATCTGGCTTTTTGTAAGAGTGCTCAAAAACTTTGCCTAATTGAGAGCCTCATTTGCAGCTTCTTGAGAGCCACACCTAATTTGTATATGTCAGCCATTATCATGTTAATGGCTGTTCAGATGAAGGATCATTGCATGTCAGGATCTGCAGTTTCTGTGGGTCTCATCTCAATATGATGGTGGCCAAAAAGCTCTTTTTAGATTTTTGTGGTCTGTATTTGTGTTATAGGCCATATTTTAGTTATTTCAGGCTTTTACACTGGGCAAACAATTTCCAAAAAAGAATATTTTTTATCTGTCCCAGGTGTGATATCCATATAACACTGTGTTGGAGGACATATTAGAAGATAGTGATTAGTTTTATAGTATCAAGTTCAATGGATTTATACCAATTTATGCCAGCTGAGGATTTGCTCCATGATCATTTCCCCCAAATCAACAGAAAAAAGGACCTCTTTTTTTTTTTTCAATTTAGTGAGAGGTCCTTCAAAATTATGATAATGAGCTACTCTGCACTCACATCATTCACATATACTTGTGGGTGATTGGTTGCTGAATAGCGAACATGAAAAATCAGAGGCAGCTGGGTAAAGGCTGTGAATGTGAATGCCACCTGTTTCCTTCCTTACCTCAAACAGATTGTAATTGTAGCTCTTACAATTTTGAACGTGTTGTTCATAGTGTAGCTCTCTTCTTGTGGTGGGAGGGAAGGAGGGGGAGAAGAAAGAGGTGCAATGCATTTAGATCTCTCACTTTAGAATAAGTACAAAACCACTCAGTTCTGCTCATTCCTTGGCAAGAACCATTTTAAAATAACAAAGTTAAATTCTTCTTAAGGTCAGAAGTTTGGAGTTTTTTTTTTAATATAGTGTCTGGGTAAGTTTGTAAGACTATATATTCCAAGGGTTCTACTATCTAAAAACCTCTCCACCTTTTTAATCTTTCATACCTTCCATACCCCACCATGACTCTTTCTGTCCCAGTATTTCCCTGCTTTAATTAATCTATCTTTCTCCCTATCCCATTGGTTCCCACTCTGCTTCTTTGCCAGTTGTCTATCTCCTCAATCATTCATTCCTATTTCTACTGCCATTTTGCTCTTCTCCATTTCAAAACTTTTTAAGCTTCAACCTTCCAATAAAAGGCCGGGGGAAAAAAGAGAAAAAAGAGCTTGGCAAAATCCCATAGGAAGATAACATGTTAAGGAGAGATTAAAGGGAAGACAAAAGAATTCACTCAAACAGCAATAATAGAAAAGTTCAAATGACCCTCAAACTTTGAAGGAACTGTTTCTTGTAGGTATTGACTAAAACTCTTAGGGGCAAGGAACTGAGTGCTTCCTGTGAGCAGCCAAGTATACTCAAATCCCATTGAGATCTGTACCAATTATGAAACATGATATGATAGGATCAGACTCTTAATTCCCTTTTCTCACTCCTTTATTTCTTTAGGTCAACAAAACCCAAAACAAAGTGATTTAGACTTATTTTTCTTCTTCTCTTGAGAAAAGCCAACATCTACAATGTGAAATTCAATCTCTCAATCCATAATCTGAGCTGGTTCCTTTTGACATGATATTTTAAACAGTATATATTATTTAATGTTAGGCAAGTGGACACAACACAAGTACGATAAAATGTTTTGCCTTGATACGTCAACAGTTGTAGTGTTGAGCTCTGTGGGAATCAATATAGAAGGCCAACATATTTTTTTGTAAATGACATTAGTTTATTGAACTTATTGGTGCTTATTTTTATAGGTATGTACTATTATTAATTCTTGATTCTGTGCTTGTCATTGTACTAGACAAAAAATGAAGTCAGCCCTTTCCCCAAAAAAGATTGCCGTCTCATAGATGAATTGGAGAGGATGCAACACTGTGGGATGTCAGACAGAGGATTACAGTTGAGAATTGTAGTATTTTTTGTGACATTATGTAGGAATCAAGGAAGAACTGATGATACCCACATTTGTTCATGTAATAAATTTCTCAAAGTGTTGGTTCTAATTATTTAAATTATAGGCTATTAGCCTTTAAACAATTGTGTAATCATGGAAGAACAAGCTTTTAAAATGAACTTAGTATATAAGCAATCAGAAACATCCAGAAGCTATCCTGTCCAATTGCAAAAGCAGTCCCACTGGAAACAGAGTTGAATCTATATCTATTAGCCAGGATGTGCAGGGATGACGTCCCTATCCTCTGTTTGCCAGAAGATGGGCATAGGCAACAGGAGATGGATCACTTGATGATTACCTGTTCTATTCATTCCCTCTGGGGCACCTGGCATTGGCCACTATCAGAAGACAGGATACTGGGCTGGATGGACCTTTGGTCTGGCCCAGTATGGCCATTCTTATGTTCTTAACTTCCCTTTTTCTTACAATGAAAACAAAATGTATCTTCTTGGATCCATTTTTAATGCTAGTTTAGTCATTTCTGTATCTATAACCATAGAAACCATGTTAATGTTTTACCCATATTTCTTTCCAGATCCAGAAACTCTTAGCCTATATTTTAGATGGATTTATCTACCTCTGGGATCTGTTGGTCTCCTTTTGCATTAATTTCTCACCATCTAGTAGTATTCCATTGTCTTCTGTTTTAAACACATTTATTATCTCCAGGCCTGTGATGTTCCATTTGATTTACATATCTTCTGCCATCATTTTTATTCTTGGAGACCACAAAATAGCCTGGCCTACTCTTAGTGCTTTGTTTGAACTACAATATTCATGCCCAAACCCAAAATGTGGCATATGGAATATTCTGTTGGTGGTCTGGTGAGTCTTTCTAACAAGCTATTCCCTCTGATGTTCAGTCCTTGAGTCAGAGATGGTCTCAGAATATCTAACCCCAACCTTAAACATAGATTCCTAGTTTTACAGATTTTAAGGCTAGAATGAATCATTATGGCATAACGAACCATCCAGCATAACACAGGAGTGGTTGGGTGAGATTCTGTGGCCTGCATTGTGCAGGAGGTCAGACTAGATGATCATAATGGTCCCTTCTGACCTTAAGTCTATGAGTCTATGAGAACACAGGCTATAGATTTCACCCAGTGATTTCTACAGGATATTTAATAAATACTTGTTATTGATGGAATTTTTTTAAATACATTCTTCCTGTTCTGACACTGGTGAAATAACTGCACATTTTGCAAAGTGCCCATGCATCTATTAATAGAACAAATTGCAAATTCCTGTAGAGTAGAAATACAGTAATTTCAATGTTTCACATCATGTGATCAAAGTTCTATTATGCATCTCAAATGATTTTAGATGCTTGATCAATTAGAAAATTAGAAAGATAAAGGAGGAATATTTCTAAAATTCTGTATCGTGCATAACCTAGCTATAAATTACAGGTATACAAATGAATATTGGTGAGACCTAGAATAATGCAGTTGCTGCTGTTAATGGTTGTTATGCATTTATGCAGAGTAACACTCATTTCTCTCATGAGCAAGAATGCTAGGAAAATCTAATTTTAATGTGTTTTAATTAATTGCTATGGATAAATATTATTCATTGTTAAATAAAATACTGATACATATTCACTTAACTCTATATTCCTAGGAGTTTGTTCTAATCCACTAGCTTTTATAAAGGTGCTGTTAAGAAATAAATTGTTTTATTTTGTTTGATTATAATTTTCCTTTTAGATATAATTTTGTTTTGGCTTTAAACTAATAGCATAAGGGCTCCGTGATGCACTAGACATACTGAGACTACTCTCTAGAGCTTTGACTTCAGCAAACAGAGGTTATGAAGCCACTTCTTCAAGTGCTAGTTGTAAAGATCAAGAGGAAACACTTGTATTGTTTAATGAAGACACTGCTGTTTTCAAAACAACTCAAGTGTGTCATCCACAATAATACCGAGACTGTTAGGGAAGAAATGGGCTTATTTAATCAAATAAAAAAATAGCATGAAAAAGCTAATTTCATGTTCCATTACCATTTGCATTCTTTTGATAAGGAAGTGCCTGCACATAATGGGCTGTATCCTACCTTCTGCTAGATGGGTGTACTAGAGGGGAAAGAGAGTTGCAGGGAACCTCTTTCTCACCCTCTGTACCACAGCAGAATTCCAAGTCTAGCATAGTCAGGGAACAGCTATCTGCACAAGATGGCATTCCATGTCCCCAGAATGGCTTGGTCTGGTGGCTTGGAAGACATGATTGAGTTAAATGCTATATAGTAGACATTGTACACAGTGTTGTTTTTTGGACCTCAGAATGCTTTCCCAAGAAAACCTGCCCTGCAACAACAGAATGGCTCAGAAGTTCTAAAAGAGTAATTAACGCTAATCCTTTCCTCCCCTGGTAGCTAAATATAGTAATGGCAAATTTTGCCTAACGCACTTTGGGCCAGTCCTCCTACTCTTTACTCACATATACCAGAAAAAGTTGAAAATAACTCATGGATGGTGTAAAGTATGTTAGTATCAGTTATTCAAGGTTTAATGAAAGGAAACTGTATCTACGTAAGGACACACTTTCGTGTTCCATGCATATTTCATCTTCCATACATGACCCTTGTATTATGCATGTCTGAACCTAGCACAATGGATGTTAATGGTAGTCCTTTTTCAGGCAAAATGAACACAGCAGCTAAAATAAATTCTCTCTGTGTAAGTACACTATGACCCTCGGACTTTCTGAAAGGGGGAGGGGGCAGAGAACTCAGGAAACCATACAAGACTAATTTCCTGGGGTTAAACCCTGTCCCTACTGAAGTCAAAGCTACAACTCCTGTTGACTTAAATGGGGCTGAGAGTTCAGCCATGGAGTTTCCTCTAAATATTTTTCTTGGGGGACAGGAGTTTAGAGGTATGGATAGAGGCAGGGGATACAGCCTCTTAACCTTATAGTTACCTGGGGAAAGGAATCACCTATTATATGTAAGACTGCCTCTCAAAGCGGCTTTTCAGTCTCCTGTCATTCTGACTAGCAGCTTGTCTCCCTGTGACCAAATGCACCTCTGTAGTCACACCTTACACACAACTGTAATAAGCTTTGAACAAAATATGTCTTGTGAGATATCATTTAAAAACTAACAACTCACTGGTCAGTAATACCATGGTGAAATGTATGTAGCAACATTATATGTACAGTTATGAAAATAAGCTGAATTATGACTGAAATGTGTTCACCAGACAAATCTGGGGATGGAGTAAACCTGTTTCTCAAAGGACTAGCCCGATGTCATCAAACCTGATGGGCAACAATATGTCGAGTTGTCATTCTTTGACAATGGAGAGAGGTGGGAACAGATTGATCTCTATTTTAGAATACAACAGCATAGAACCTCTTTCCCCAGGAGACTCCATCCTCACAGTGGGAATGAATTTTGTCTAGGGGTAATCCTCAGGGAAATGCATTTCAAAGGGTTACTGGAGGGGCACAAACACCTGAAGGTATTCTTTCTTTCTCTCTCTCTCTCTTTCACCTAAGAAGACAAAGGAATCAGCCGTTGGACTTTGGTAGGAGTTTTGACCTGAGAATTTAGTCAGCCCTGTTGTTGGGAAAATGTGTTAAGGATTTTACCCTGAACCAAGTCTCGTTTGTTAAATTTTAGTTATTAGAAATCGTTTTATCTTTATTTCTCTTGTAACCATTTCTGACTTTAATGCCTTATACTTATACTCACTTAAAATCTAAGTCTTTGTAATTAAATAAACTTGTTTTCTTCTTAAGTCAAAACTAATGAGATGTTTTGTATAAACTGAATTGTTTGGTAGCTCCAGTTAGAGTAGCAAACTGTTGTATATTGAAAGAGGCAAAACACCTCTAATATCTGAACCATCAAGGAGAGGTCTGGACAGTGCAGTACACACATTTTGGGGGGGGAAATTTGGGAATGGACTGTTCTCGGCAGGCTGCAGCTCTACATAGACACTCAGGGTGTGACATGCATACTGTTTGGGTGGGGCCAGGTTGGGAGCTATAGCAGCAAAGCATTATGAGGATAGGTTGCAGGGCAGGTGTTGACACAACCCCTCACTAGTCTAGATTGTACCCCGGAATGTGATACTCCTTAAAAACCCTGAGTTCAGTCTGGATTTGGCCTACCTCTGATTACAACTTACTCCTTTTCCACAGGCAGTGGATGACACAGCATAGAAGAAACTAATGCTGCTTCTAGTTGAGTTAACTTTCACATGAAAGTTTGGTAGAAATACAGCCCATTTTGCAGGGGAACATGCTGCACGGGCAGGCTGGTCCCATACCCAGATATGCCCCTCCTGCCTTTCCTCAAAGCTTATTTGCCCTGGCCTGTGGTGACTGTGCAAAAGGGCTTCTTTTGTCTCTTCCCAAGGGGAAAAGGGCACTGTGATGCTACCTTACACAGGTAATACAAAGGCAATAGGGCGAGGTTCATCATTCAGCAGATAAAACCAATGTCTTCATATCTGCAACCCAGTTGCTTTTTATAGAGACATTATGTGACTTTTTATTGCCAACATTTTTATTTTTACCTCCTTATTTTAATAATGGAGGGCTTTCCCTTAAAAGAACATGGTCCCAAATATATAATCCCATATTCTGCTCTCACTTATATAGGTGTAAATATGTAGCCCCTCCATTAACTTCATGGGAATATGATTTAAATTGTATAAGATGAATAAAAGAGCATGAATACAATTTTATGGCAGATCATTTCAGTGCATATGCACAAAAGTAAAAAGAATGAAAGAAAATTAAAACAAAACAAACCAAAAAAATAGAAGCACAAAAATATTGAATCCTGCCTTTACTTAAACACTTCACATGAAATTTCTCATGCATTGTTATTCACTAACTGTAACTGTCTTTTTTCAGTGTGTGGGGTTCCATCTATATTCAGGCTTAGGTGTGTTAATATCATGGACACTGTACACTTTGGGATGTTACCAAATGAAAAATTAAATTGTGCCTGTGGAAAATGTAACATCAACATTACTCTTCTGATTATCACAGGAGGGAAGAAATTGGTTTTAAAGTTTTTTTTGTTTTGTTTTGTGGGTTTTTTTTAATGTATTAAAGTTCCCATAAAGGCATCAGCATAGCAAATACTATCTCTTCAGCAAAACAAATAAAACAGAAAAACACCACCCCATTACCTGCACCAACAGCAGACACAGCATTTTGGAAGAAGGAGGCACTGAAAATGCCATTTTTAATTAAAAAAAAATCAAACATTTCATACTCTAGGAACAATGAGTAGGATTTCTTACTAAGTGAGCTTTCAAGTTGCTCTGAGAAAAATGGCTATAACTTTGTTTTAGATGATACACTGGTTGAAATCCCCCTCTTTAATAATAGATATATTATTCACTCTCTAAAACAGCTTGGCTTTGTACATTTC
Source organism: Mauremys mutica (assembly GCF_020497125.1). Lineage (NCBI taxonomy): Eukaryota > Metazoa > Chordata > Testudines > Geoemydidae > Mauremys > Mauremys mutica. The sequence goes on along the minus strand of NC_059076.1, from coordinate 104,701,043 downwards.
ATGACTGAAATTTGCCAATTGTTTGCAAAGAAAGGAAAGAAGCTAAATGGGGTCACTTAGTAAACAGGAGACAAAGAAACATACATCTAGAAGGAAGGAGAGAATTTTAGAAGTTAAATATTTTGCAAAGTTCAGAGAATCACAAAACTAGTTAGTTTTTTAGCATTCTTTTTCCTTGCTTTATTTCCAGAATGATTCGAACTGAAAAAAGAACATCTTCTGGCTAAAGGGAAGCATGTGTTTGAGTGAGTGATTTTCTTTGTTATTCTGGAGGTTAGACTAGATTATCATAATGGTCCCTTTTGGCACAAATGTCTATGAAGGCCCACAAAATAAGGCTATACAAAGAGTGCCCTATATATGTTACTGTAGAAGTGAAGCCTGATTTTCAGATATGCATGTGCAATGGCACCCTAACTTGCACATGAAGCTACAAAAATAGTGTGTGCCAGTAGGGCATTAATATGGAAAACTGCATGCCCATACTGTTTTTATTTCCTCATTGTTTTTTCTCTCACACGCCTTCTCTTTCTTTTACTCATATTATTTCGGCTCCCACCACATTTTAAAAACATACTATTTTTATTCTGGCCATTCACTGCTCTATTTTATACTCTGACTTGTTTACAGAATTAGTTTTCTCCACCCCTTTTCTGTTCCTTCTTCCAAAGTCTCTTTTAAGTTGAATGTGAACCAAGTAATATTAAAGTTTAAGTCAAAATTTCAAACCTCTAAAATTTTAGTGGGTTCACCTATACAATATCTTAGGGCTGGTCTACACTGGAGTGGGGGGTCGATCTAAGATACGCAACTTCAGCTACACGAATAGAAGTCGAAGTATCTTAGTTCGACTTACCTGGCCAACCTCACGGCGGCGAGTCGACCGCCGCAGCTCCCCCGTCGACTCTGCTTCCTCTTCTTGCCGACATGGAGTACGGGTGTCAATTTGGGGATTGATTTATCGGGTCTAGACGAGACGCAATAAATTGATCCCTGATAGATTGATTACTACCCGCCGATCTGGCAGGTAGTGAAGACATGGCCTTACCTGGCACAGTTCTTCATTGTGTTTCAAACCAAAGTTTCAGAGATGAGAACTTGGGTACATCTACTAAGCATCCTGATAAATCTTATGCTGTCAAATGTACATCACTTAAAGGTTTATTTCTTGCCAGTTGCAATAAAACTTGGTAATTGGACAAGGAAAGTGCACGAGAAATTCTGTTGGCTTAAAATCAAGATGTTGCTGCTTCAGTTGCACACATTCACTTTGAAAGCTGGAGGTGGCTCTGTTCACAGCAGTGCCTTGTCTGAGTAATTAATTTTATGAGACATGTCCTGTAGTACATTAAGCATATCTTTGATGGCCTCTGGAGCCTTTATGATGTCCCAGAAAATGTCATGCACTGCAGTGGTACAATCAACACTGCACTGTGGTAGAAACTTCATGAACAATGATACTATAGCTGTAATCATTATAATCAAGCTGTATGGATAGTGACATTGTGGAAATATTTCTCCTCTGCCCCCCAAGGATTGTTTTAAAGTGGTGTTCTTTAAAGGATTATATGGGCATATCTGAACTGACTGGCAAGTTTACTCCTATAAAATGTTCTTAAAGTCAGCGTGGAAGCCAAAGAGGATATATAGAATGTACACCTACCAGGGAGCTGATGACTTTGTAAAAATTGTTTCTTTGGGATCTTTGTTATCCATGGCAAAAAATCAACATAAAATTTAATGTGAAGTTAACCCTCTATGAATTCTTTCTTTCTGTGTGCACTGTACCCAATGCAGTAGATTATAAAGAATGTTATTTAAGGCAGGACTTATCTTGGACAAGGGACAAAGACACAAGCCTTCCAAAATGGAGTGCTAAACAATGTCCACATGGTCTAGGAATTTTTAAATTGGAAAAACAACGCTTCTCAGCTGGGGTAAGAAATCACCTGCCATTGTAGCACAAGCTTCACTGTATTTAACTCAAATTAATTAATTTCTAAGTATCTTAACTAGAACATTTTGAGAGGGAGAACAATGAAATCTTAGCTTTTATATGCTCATTCAACCACCGTAATGTCTGTCCAAAGGAAGCTTTACAGGCCACTCAGGTGACAAGTGTGGTGGTAGCAATATAATACCATATTAAGCATAAAACAACCACTAATAGCTTCCTCCTTCAAATGAACAGAGATGAAGGCTTGGATTTATGGGAATTACTTTGAGAAATGTACTGAGTCTTATTCAGGAGCTCCAACAGGGAACAAAGGAAACCCATCAGACAAAGATTGTCTTCTTAGACCTAAAGGGGGACATCCTCCGCTGTGTAAATTGCATGGATCCGTTGACTTCTGTACCTCTAACATACCATAGGGAGAATAGAGCATCCGGTTTTCAAGAAGGAGAGTTAAACTGGTCATCTCTCTCTTTACTGAACCACACAAGGTTGCATCTGTCACCTTTTGGGAGGGGGAAGTCTGATATAGTACTGGGTGCTGTTGAATGTGAATATGATATGATTAAATATACACAAATACAGGTGTGATGCTGGCAGACCAGGTGCCAGCTCATGCCAAGGCCCCTAGCCTCATTGAACACTAACAAGTGCATAGCTGTAAATGAGTCTGATTCACTTGTGTTTTAGTATTGTTAAAATAGATATTAGAGTTATAAGCCTGTATTATTCTTATTTATAATATCTGGACTCTATGTTGTAAGGTAATATTTAAATATTTGCTCTAAAACTGGACACCCCCCTCCCCATGAGAGAAGCATTACCAAGTGTGAAATACTAGTTTACCACAAGAGGTGTTATCTCCTCCCCAACAAAAGAAAGCCTCTAGTCAAGCCATTGTGGAACATCAGTGGACAAAAGACTTTGTTGATTGTTCCCCCCACACCCATGAAGAGTAGACATGCACAAACACTCATCCTGTCTGTATCATGGTGTCACCCTCACTCTGAACTTTAGGGTACAGATGTGGGGACCTGCAAGAGATAACCCCTAAGCTTATTTACCAGCTTAGATCTAGTAGTTGCCACCACCAAATAGTTTAAACAAACATTTATGGGAGAGTCATTTGGAAACTCTGTCTTCCCCCCAAATATTTCCCCCATCTTTATTCCCCTTTCCTGGCAGGATTGAGACTGATTCACCTCCCACCAATTCCTGGTGAGCCCAGTTCCAAAAAACCCTTGGATCTTAAAACAAGGAAAAGTAAATCAGGTTCTTAAAAGAAGACTTTTAATTAAAGAAAAAGGGTGAAAGGAATACCTCTGTGAGATTAGCATGCAAGCTACTCTCACAGACAACAGATTCAAAACACAGAGGATGTCTGGGCAAAAACCTTAAAGTTACACAAAAGAAACCCAATTTGATTCTCCCTCTTATGCAAAATGAAGTCACAAAAGAAAATAAACATAATCTAATACATTCCTTCTCTAAACACTTACTACTTTTAAGAAAGGTAAGATGGCTGATTCCTGGATCCTTCACTCCGGCACAAAACTTTTCTGAACAGACAAAGACTGATTTCCCTACTCCCTCTTTGAAAACATCTTGTCCCCCCATTGCTTCCTCTGGTCAGGTGTCAGCGAGGCTATGTGAACTTCTTAACCCTTTACAGGTAAAAGAGGAATTAACCCTGGACTGTCTGTTTATGACAGTCCATTTGAGCTCTGGGGTGAGGGAATAAAAATCCCTGACAGGAAGAAATTTTTATTTCTATGCTGCTTGGACTTAGGGGGGAGGGCAAAATTTCTAAGCATTGGCAAGGGATCCTCAGCTATTTAGCTTGGTTTAACCCTAAAGAACATATAGAGCTTGCACATTACCACAGCTTGTATTAGTTTTTGAATTCTAAGACTGTAACTCATTTGTGTGTATACCTTTACCTGCTTAAACCTTGTAAATAACTCTTTTGTTTATTTTCTTAGATAATAAATCTTTAGATAATTTAATATAGGATTGGCTGCAAGTATTGTCTTTGGTGATAGATCTGAGATACAATTCACCTGGGGTAATTGATGGGTTCTTTGAGAATGGGCGTAACTGAATATTGATGTGATTTTTGGTGTAAGGGGCCATCTATCAGAAAAGCAGGTTTGCCTGGATGACAAGACAGACCAGAATACTCAAGAGGACAGTCTGTCACTCCATGTTAAGGCTGTTATTGTCTTAGGGAGTTCACACTTAATATTTGGTTGGTGAAATCAAAGTATAACACACACAACCAGTTTGGGGTTTGTAACAGTTTGCCTTGAGCTTGGCACTCACATTTGTGAGCCACTCCAGACAACATGAAAGGACATTTTAGGTTGTCAGTAACATGGAAACCCTCTTCTTAATCTAACCCACTGTGCTAAGTTTCATATGGGACATAAAAATAAAGGAATTTAGCTGTCAAACTGCACAATATGTACTGCAACAGCAGGCATATTGCCCAAGTATGTACTACAGGATCAAGTCCTTAACAGTAACAGAAAGTCCAGACTTGATTCTACATTTTCTGGCTTTGGAAGTGTCAAAGCATGCTTGATGCAGGGCACAAATGTCATGTTAGCAAGATCATACTTATAAGTATTTTTAGAATATATTTATTTAAAATTCTCAAGGAGCATCATTGGGAATTAAGGAATATACAGGAGTGTTCAAAGGATGAACTTTTTATTGCTAATACTTTCAGTAAGTTTCTTGGCTATTAAATTAAATTACTTTACATATATATATATATATATATATATATATTCTTTTTAAAAGGAATGAGTTTTGTTTTTTGAAAAAAATTGCTTTTTTAAAAGAGACCGTTCTATGTTTGCTATCTGTTGCTAGAGAATAAGTAAACAAATGCAAATTATTTTCTCTGAGTTAATATATCATAGCAATAGCTTGTTGAAGAAGTCTGACCTTTATATGACACCGTGTGTATGTCTGTGTGTATCTGTAGGAGTGCTCAGCTACGTGGCTCTCTCTTCACTTTTCTCGTGTCATTCAAGCTAATGATGCAGCAGGATGAATCACTTGTTTTTGTTTTACTTTAAAGAAAAAAAGCTCTCTGATTTTTTAAAGGACATTGTTTATATATCCATAGGGATGTACACGTTGTCTCAAGATGGATGTACGGAGCATGTCATTGTGCATTCAACTGATTAAATGTTATCTTGGGAAGCAAAGGATATATCATTTCAGTAGAGACTCTTTTCAAGAAAACAGAGTCCCTCTTAAGAACAAAAACTGTGAAACACAAACTTGCTGAATCACATTCATTCTGCAGATTTTGTGGGTTTGTCAGGGATTTGCATCCATTAATTTCCATGGAGCACTGATGCTGGCTGGTCCTTGGATAGCATGTTGCTAAGTAGTGTGCTTTTCTCCCTCTAAGTGGCGCCAACATTAGGGCAGATCTACACTGGTGCAGCTGTGCCACTGTAGTGCTTCAGTGAAGACGCTACTATGCTGATGGCAGAGCTTCTCCCATCAGTGTACTTAATCCATCTTTGTGAGAGTTAGTAGCTTTGTCAACAGGAGAAGCCCTCTCATTGACTTTGCTCTCTCTACACCAGGGGGTAGGTTGGTATAATTGCGTCGCACAGGGTGGAGGATTTTTCACACTTCTGAGCCATGTAGTTATACCAGTGTAAGTCTGTAGTGTCAAACTGGCCTTACAGTCACCAGCACCAGTGTCAACAGCAATTGCATTTATGCAGCAGCAGCAGCAGCACATGCAGTCTTCTTCCACCTTCCGATGCAGCAAGCAGCAGCAAGGTGGAGCACAATCATTAGCAAACTGCTCATATTCATATGGGGAAGGGGTTGCTTATGCAACCCTTCTTCACACTGGTGAACACTAAATCACGTGAGTACTCACATTAAAGTCAGTGAACTACCTGCTAGACTACTTACAGGAATAAGGTTTGTATAATCAGGTGCTATATGTGTTCCAGACCAGCGTGATCTTCTTCATCTATGCTTGCAGAGCAGGGGAGCTAGTAGAGACTGTTCTCTAGCAAGTAACATGTAAAAAGGAATGTTCTGCATCAATTTAGTTTGGGATTAATTAATTATTAATAAAGTGACGATATCGGCTCATCCAAGATATAAAGGGCTAGATCCTCAGCTGGTGTAAATTTGAACTGCACCTCAATGAAGCAATGGCAGTTTATACCAGCTGAGGATCTGGTCCCTTACCTGAAAACATCATAACTTTTCATGATTCACTATCGAGATCCAAGTCCTAATTTTGGGGCTGATGGCTATCTCTATAATGGATTGCATACAATACTCTGGATCCAAATATTGGGGAAGGGATCAACATCTGAATGCAATTTCACATTTCATGGTTCAGCTCCATCATTGACATAAAAATATTTTCAAATTCACTACCATTGCAAACACAAAACCATCACTCAGCCATCAGAACCTTCAAGATTTTACTCTGCTCAAGATGCTTAAAAAGTGAAGTAACTACAAAGCAAAATTCTACTGCCCATGTGCAAAAATTCCTACTATACATGTTCTTAGCTTTAATACTTATAAACCATATTAATCAAACTTGGTTTTATTTTAGATCACTATAGGATTGATTGCTATGGCCTTTACTTGACTGTGAGAGGAGTAAGGCTCCCCCCCACCTTACTTCTCTTCTCTGCCCTGGTCAGATTGCAAATCCAGGCACTGGGGGAAGAAATCGAGAGTTATTCACCCAATATTTGCCCTCAAGGTGAGTAGGTGAGAAAGGGTGAATCAGGAAGTGGGAGGAAACCTGTTTCTGCCCCTCCTATTCATTGATTAAAGCAAATTACCAGGCACACTGAGGGAAGAAAGCTGTACTACAAAAAGGGTACAAGTAATTCACTCCCCACTATAGTGCAGCATAGTAGGAGCAGGGAAAGGATTGTAACACTCTCACCCCAGTTCATTCTCTTATCTACTCCAAGAGAGGATGCCGACACCACCTTATTCAGGGCAAATTGTAAAGTTACAGTCTAACTCAATTATTTTAGGAAAAGAAGCTAAGGGCCAGATTATGAATCCTTTACTAAATACTGATTAGCACTTACATGCGTAATCTCAATATTTCAAAGAACACACTGCAGTGATATATTGTAGGAAAACTCTTGAATGTAAACACCCATTTGCTCTGTGCTAAACAGTCTTCATTAGCAGTAGACAAAAAATTCATAACAAGACCTGGAATCAAGTCAAAATTCCTTGGTGTGAGGTTTTGTAAGGAACCTGAACCTTACGATTGATAACACTTAGCCCTTATATAATATTAGGACTATGATTATGACTAGTTCAGATTGACATCCTAGACCTGGCAAAATGCACTAGTTTGAAATTTAGTTTTTTGTTGTGTTGCTGTTGATGAAACCCAGAGAAAAAATCCGTTTTTGTGAGCACACGTAAACCCTAATGACATATGTAAGCACTTGTCAAGCCACCATGGAACAATAACATTTGGATTTACGTGGCTGTATTTATCACTATGGGATATTTTTCTGCCTAGATTCTGTGTAGTTTTGTAGTAAGAAATGCAAAAAAGTCATTCAAGCTCTAAGCGGGCAGTCATTCAAAGTCTTGCAATTATGAGTGTGTGTCCATGTCATGTCTACCAACAAATTGAGAAATGGCTCTCAAGCATGCTGAGTAACTACAGTTATTTCCAGGTAGTTTTCAGGCATCAGACGGATGGCTGATAATTATGATACCTGCTGACCCAAACACTGTACTACTCTGACAATTTTTAATTATCAGTTTTAGATTGTAAAAATCTCCTTAATTGATGATTGCCTGCTTACCTACAAAGACTGAGGATAGCTAAAATAATATTCAATAAAGTTTTGTTCCAGCTGTATAGACAGCTTCAGAATGAGGTTTGATTTTTGTCAAGATGGTCATTAGGATCGTGGCTGCTATCATTTTCAGTTCTCTAGGAAAGCAATCATGACAGTTGACACTTGAGGATTTTATGTTAGTGGCCTAGAAATAAGTTGGGAGTCACGATTTTTGCAAAGCTAAACTCCAGGTGACATGAGAGACTACAGACAGCAACTATATGGTGACCTAAAGCACAAAGATTCTACACCAAAGTTGCTAGGCTTTCAAGAGGTCAGGCACAGATTCTGAAGTGCTCAGAACCCAGGATTCTTGGCACAGCTTAGACCCAGATCCTCAAAAGTATGTGGATGCCTAATTCACAAAGATTTATTTGGGAGTTAGGCACCTAAATAACTTTTGAGGATGTGGACCTAAGCTCCCACTTAAGCACCTAAATGACAGACAGATTTTTAAGAATTTGGCACCCAGGAACTTATGAACAGGTGGCCAGATGGCTAAATAGAGCAGCACCCAACATGCTGAGTTCTTCTGAAAATGTGGCTTTGGCTGTGGGTGCTGAGCACTTTTAAAAATCTAGCTTCAAGTGCTGAGGAGTTGTGACTGGTCAGTATTTCATAACACATTATTAGCAAGTTTCAGGATCAGCATTCAGTGTGGCAGTCCCCAAAGGCAGGGGATTTTTTTGTGGGTTCTGTTAGGGGACTGGAGAGGCCCCATTCATACAGCACCCTTAGAAGCTCCTGTTTCTCTGGGGTGTGGTACCTTTACCCCTCTTGTTTAATGTTTATCTTTTTTAGCATGTGTTTTACATTTTTCAGCAGCAGGGGGAGCCCTGGTGGGGCATGTCTGGACATATGTATGTCACATGTGAACATCACAAAGCACATGCATAATTTAGGATAATGTGGGGGGGTGTTAAAAGCTTTTATGTCTAGTGTGTTGTGGAGAGGTGACAGACTCTGAACAGAAAGGAAGGTTTTTTCTGCCTCACCACACTACCCAGTAGGGAGTGAGACTGTTTACTTTACTTGCTGTAAGGTAGCCTCCGATCAAATATTTGGGTTCTGTTGTAGTTGTCAATAAATGGTTAAAATCCACCTGGTCTTTCTTAAACTTAACTGAATTGCTCTAGGGGGAAGGGCAGTTCATAACGGTACTGAAACACTGCCCATATTGTTGTATCCCCATAGATTTCAATTAACAACACAAAATAGTTTATCTTAAGCATCTGCTGCCATTTTCTGCTCTATCTGTACACACAGTGGTATTCTATAAAGAGACAGACAGAACTCCACGGATGTCAGAATGAAGTATCAGAGATGGCACTAATATTGTTATCATTGCAGTTATTTAATGGAGGTGCATTTTGCCTGATGTATCAGACATATCAAGCAGCATGAGGCAATTAATTTGTTTGTTTTAAGTGTTGTAGTGTTGTATTTATTATTCCCTGTATCTTCTCATGTAAGCTTTGCCTTGAGAGGTATTCTCAGGGAACCATGCCTCATGCTGTGGCTTCCATTTGTGTTGATCGTCTTTTTCTGACATAGTTTTAGGTTTTATGGACTGCCCTTCTGGATGTCATTGTGACTTTGCCGAGCCTCTTTAGGTTTAAATCCGAAATCTGGGATTATCTCAGTCTGAGTTAAGGCTGTTGATTGATGAACATAATTTAAAATTCTCTTCTTAATTGAAGCATTTTGGCATCTGTTGGTTTGAACTTTAACTTATAATTTTAAATAAGTAATTTAAGTCTTTGATATGTTTATAGTCTGTTTAAATTTAAACTTTTAAAAAATTAAATCTCTCCATAGTAGTGCTGATATTATTGAAATGATTCTGTGGAGGAACAGAATATATAAATAAACAAACAGTATTAGTACTGCCACTAGAGTTAAATGTATGATAGCACTTACAGTAATGCTATCCCTTCTGGATTTGGGAGAGGAGTTAGATTTAGCGGTAGGATGAAATTTAATAAAGTACATTATTTGGCTGGTTTTTTTAGAATGGCTTGTTGTCTGACTTTTTTGCATTGTTTTAATCCATCAGAAACAGCATTTTACACAATTTTAGATTGGTGAATGGGGAAAATGACTTCATTTTAAAAATGAAAATTGACATACAACATAATCTAGTCAATTATTTAGATTTTTTAAGTATCTTGAAAATCCATCGAAATGGATGAGATATTTCTTCTTGAAAATTATCTATTGCCTGTGGGTCTCAGAATATTTACGTAGGGTCTATGAAATGTGTGATTGCCTCTTGGGTGGGCATGCCAACAGTAGCTTTGATCTAACTAGCATAACTAAAACTGGCACAGGCTTTAGAGCAGGCTAGTAACATAAGTACATACCAGTGCTTAATTTGTCCTGGGGCTTTCCGGAGCTAAGGCCCGGCACCTAGGCTTGGCAGTTCATAGCCCCAGACCTTCTGGGCCCCCAGCCATCAGCCACCACTCTCTGGCTGCCCAGCTTTGAAGGCAAGGCCACTGCCAGCGGCAGTACAGAAGTAAGGGTGGCAATACATCATACCATGCCACCCTTATATCTGTGCTGCTGCTGGTGGTGGCACTGCCTTCAATGCTGGGTGCCTGGCCAGTAGCTGTTGCTCTCCAGCCATCCAGCTTGAACCTCTTTCATGACAAATTAAGCACTGGTACATATCAAAGGTCCAGGGTGGGCATATATAGCCCATGCCACTATATCTAGCTGCAAAAAAAAATACCCATAGCAGCATGTCTCAGAACCTGGGTTTACTGACTTGGGCTCATGCTACAGGGCTAAAAATGGCAGTGTAAACAGTCTTTCTCATGCTGGTTCCCAAGGTGTGAAACCCTACACTGAAATTTTAGCCCCAAAGTGCAAGCCCCAGTCAGTTGACACAAGCTCTGAGACTCACTGCCATGGGGTTTTCTTTTAAGTCTTCACTGCTATTTTTAGCCATGCTAGCTAGATTAAAGTTATCCCACTGAGCTTCAATCAGAACTTTGATTGCAGTATCGACATATCCACACTTACACCACATTTATTTCCAAAGTCCCATTCAAAATTCTTCATTCTCAGGGAAAACTCCATTTACTCCTGTGGGAATTTTACCTGAACTGGGATTGCTGCAAAGGGATAAGATGAAGAAGATGGAAGTAAGAAATTTGCTTCCTTACTGGTGTGTCTGTCACCTTCTTGTTTTTTTTTTTTTAAATAGAATCTCTTCAGTTTCGGTAAAAAAACAAACAAACAAAAAAATCAAAACAGAACTATCAATATAGCTATTAGAAGGAATTGAAACATTTACCAGATGTCTAGCTGTAGAGTCCAACCAACCACCATAAAACCTGTTTTTTGTAGGAAAACTGAGTTTTCAAGTAATTTTTTTTTATTTTTCACAAAAATAATCTGCTTTCCATGAAAAATTTGATTTTTGTTTTGGAGGTTTTTTTGGTTTTGTTGAAATATTTCAATAAAAATGAAATATTTCAGCCAAAAATGGGGATTGCAGTGCCTCATAGGAGTTGTAGTTCTCTTTTATTCCCATTCTTGTCTATGGACCCAGATGTCTTGCTGGACTACATCTTCCCTTAAGCACCATCATTCCAAGATGCACAGCTTCCCCTCACCAAGAGCAGGGAGTGAAATGAATTATGGGAGATGTAGTCCAACTGGGGATCTCAAGAAAGGAGAATGGGAGCGCAAGAGCATACCACAACTCCCATTTATTGCTGAAATATTTTGTTTTTGAGGTTTTGGTGAAAAATCAAAAATTCCATGTTGGGTTTTTTTTGTGGGGGGGGCACTTCTTTGTAGGAAAATTGAAAGGTTTCAAGCATGGTTAAATAGTTGAACTATATTCTTCAATATAACTTCTATGCCTGTGTGCAACTGTGCATGTCCCTAGGAGAAAGCCTTGGGTTTAACAAGAGCCTCTTAAATAAGATATTTAAGTGTTATTACTTAGGTATAGGTTAGCTCTGTCTGATACATGTTGGCTATCTCTGAACACAGATACAAATAGATCAGATATGTACCTTTTTGTACCTTTTTCTCTAGTAACTGTTATTTGTGGATCAAGTAATTTATGCTGCATATAAATACATCCAAAAAACGTATCTAATTCAAAACATGGTAGGAATAATTTAAACAAAATAATATATTGAAGACAAACTATTTATGACCTATAATTGATTGTGATAAAGCATTTGCAATGTCTGTGGGCTATTTGAAACAAACTAAAATAGTTCAATATATTACACAGTAATTTTGTCATGTTGCCTGAACTGTAAATGTGAATATTCAAATTTATGATTATATCTAGATGCTTCTCTATATTACAAAGCATTTCTATCCAGCTCACAGTACTGGAAATCCTTACCTTTTCCTCATCTCTCATTTGTCTTTTATACTTTATGCACTATGTCTTTTTGCTTACATGAAATTCTTAACCTTTATCATTTCATTTCTTTGTTGAGGTCAAAGCCTTTTTTTTTTTCATTTTTGTCCCTTGTCAGCCAATTTTGTCATTTTTGTCCCACTTTTTCCAATTTCCTACATATTCTATCCCTTTCTGCTTCTTTCTGTGTGAAGCTCTTTCCTTGGTCTTTTATTCTTTTTTATTTCTCAGTGTTTTTTTGTTTGTTTGGGTTGGGTTTCCTAACCTACAACTCCCATTCCTCTTCTGACAGCTCACAGAAAGGCTCCTTATTTCTGACTTGGGCACAGAGAGCACTATTTTGGAATTATGTTCATTGTGGTAGTCCCAGGCAAAGTCTGATTCTGAACATCCATCTTTTACATGGCAGTCTAACACACTGCATCCTTCTGGCTGTTTTTTCCATTACATTTCTTTTTATCTCTGCTTTTCTCTCTAACTCTTTCTTTTATAGTTATCTTTTTCTCTTTCTTTGTATTCTATTTTCCTTTTAGGAATTCTCTTCTTTCCATCCCTGGCCAGTTTCTTCATGCATTTCCCTTCCATCTTTTTCAAACTGCTGATTTTGGATCTAATCCAAAGCTCATTTGAGTCAGTGGAGATACTCCCCTAGATCATTTCACTGACTTTGAATTAAGCCTGTCATCTGTTAGCCCTGATTTTATGTTTTATACTTTATTGTTATCTGGTAGGCTATTTCATTTTAACATGATTCACTTCTTCTTATATAGCCTTCTAATGACAAAATTGAAGAGTTCTACCATATTTTTAGGTAAAAAGTTAAAAGAGCTTAAGAGGAACCAATTTTGTTTAAGCCTGGTGACACACACTTGCGTTATGTGAAGTTATGCTGAACCATCTATATTTCTTAGTTAGCAGGAGCTATTTTACAGAATTAATTAACAATAATAATGTGTAATTTCATTAAGCATAAAGTGATGCCGTGCCATACTGCATGAACAACAGTAGTATTGCCAAAATTTCTAAGCATAAATCATTTGCTTTTATATTCCCTGAGCAAATTTGAATTATATTGTATTGGAAGTGTTCCCCCCCCAAGCAAATAAAATGAATTTTCATATGAAGTTTACATGTAAATAATCTATTAAAAACCCATCAAAGAATTAAAATAAACCAAATATGGTTCTTTAAACTATCTTCATGTTTAACTAGTCCAAGACTGACCTTTTCTTCTTCTCCTTATTGGTAACGCTTCCTTATTGGTAACGCTTAGCCTTTTTTATTGGGTTCATGGAGATGCAGCATTGTCTCTATTGACATAAGAAGACTATGTTCAATATGCCTAAAGTACTATGACATTTTTACTGAGATGTGATGCAAGCTTGGATATTTTCTTAATAAATGTTAACTGACCAAAAATTACATTTTTCATGGAAGATTGATGTTTCAATTCCAGGAAGGATTTATGTGTCGCTTCAGGAAGATAGTATTTAAAAAAAAACTTTATGTAGAACTTCTGTGTGGTTTAATAAAATGAAAAGCATATGGAAACAGAATCACAGAACACTTTACAATACAGTCAGATAAACAAAGTGAGATTTTCAATATTATTCCAAATGCACAAGTAGAATTTTTAAAATTGATATCAAGTTCTAATCCCAAATGAGCTTTAACAACTCAAACTCCAGCTGTGGTTTTTAATATATTTTATTTAATTTAATATAATTCAAAAAAATTTCCAGTTTTATAATTACTTTTTGAACATCCTAAAGTGTTTATGGATAATATGTACAAGAAACAATTCCCCAATCCAATAAATTTGGAAACATGGCAGCAACTGTACATAGCTGGGTTTTTAAGAGAGAAAATAAGGAATATTGTTATCTAGCTGAAACTAAAAGAGTATAAAAGAGTATACTAGGGATTACCACTTCTGTTTTTGTGCAAATCGATCTGGGATATCCAAACTTATAAATGGTGAGCTTTGATCTTGTGGTTATTAAAAAGATAACCGCTCTAGGGAACACAAGCATTAAGTAGGTTCTAGGGAGAATTTGGATGTTTTGGCTTTTTCTTGAGGTCAAGTACTGCTAGGCTTCCTGTCATAGGTTTCTTCCCCACTTGGAGCTTTTGGGTTCACAAGATGGGGACCTGCATGGACTTCTCTAAACTAAAATTCTAGTTTAGATCTGGTTCTCGCTGCCACCAGTCAGTTTTCTAAGTGTCTGACACACTGCCTGTTCCCCCAAAAACTTCCCCTGGGAACACAGATTCAATCTCCCTGAATCTCAACACAAAGGGAAGCAGCCCACTTCCCCCCTCCCTCTCTCCTAGCCACTCTGGAGAGATACACACCGATTCGACTCTGTGAATCAACCTCAGGAGGAACTCACTCTCCCGCCCCCCCTTCCCTTGAATCTCCACAAGAGAAGGAATTAACCATGAGTCTCGGGTGCGGAGTCTGAAGGACTCCCAGGAAAAATTAAAAACTGAAGTACAGGATTTGAAACTTAAATGTAAGACATCCAAATGTCTTCCTGCTCGAGCAAAGCCCTCTGCTTCTCTTTATCCTCAATTAGTTAAGGCTGAAAGTGAGGAGGAGACTGCTGAGGACATAGTGGATTTTTTTAGCAGCATTCCACAGCCGCAGCCAGTACCTCCCACTGCTCCCACTACTCAGAATATGCAGGAAGTGGTAATATCGCCACCGCAAATATCAACTGCACAAGTTGTTCATTCTCCTTCTTCGGAAAAATTCTCTTCTTCACTACTGAATGATTCCAGTAGCCCAATTAACCCTGATTCTACTGATAACAATGCCGGCTACTTTCTTAGAAGCACGACACAGACACTCCAGGCTCCTTTGAGAGACTTGCCTGGAGCTGTAGCTGTAGGGGGATTAGATCCAAAGAGAGCACACAACTCAAACAAAGAACACAGACAGAGCCTTCCCTCCACAGAGATTTGAAATTATCCTGTCCCTTGATTGGTCCTCTGGTCAGGTGTTTCTTAGGTTACTGAGCTTGTTAACCCTTTACAGGTAAAAGAGATTTTAACCCTTAACTAACTGTTTATGACACTTCCAAAGTAGATTTTCTCAGTTGTTCTAAAACTCATAGAGTTCTTAACCATAAACATAATCAGCTGGAAAAAAACCTAAAAACTAATAATCATCCATAAGAAGTACTCAGTCAGTATATATTAACTAATTTCATTTCATTCTCTTCTGCCAGCTTCCCATATAATTTATTTTCTTTTATGTGAATTCCTGGACCTTATAGCATACTATAGTAATCAGAGAATAAGTCTATTCAGTTTCAATTATCAATATATTTAGTCTATATATCTGAAGCCCTTGTCATAATGGAGCCCTCTTTGTTTTCTGGCCTAGAAAGAATTTAGGTTTATGGATGGCTGTCACGGGAAATTAAGTATCCACAGATTAAAGTCTTTGTCATATTCTTTAAAGCCCATTGAGCTCTCTTAAGAAATTGTTCAGTAGCTGGAGATATTATCAATTACAATTAAGAATATTTCTTGCCTTCTCTAAGACAGTATGGATGTCCTCTCCAGCCAGAATTGTCTAACTATTATGGCAGAGACATAACATTGCTTAAATTAAATAGTCACTTTGTGGTGCTTTGTGCAAACTCAGTTCTTGCCTACAAACTCAGAAGCACCTTCATTGCACACTTTTTAGTGGTGAAGTTGTGGTGTGATGTGGTGTGGTGTGATGGTCCTTCAGGACAGTTCTTCTGCTCTTCTCTCGAAGACACTTTTCTTGAAATATATTTTCTAGAGATTTTTTTCTGGGCCGGTGCTGGTCAGAGGCTCCTGTGCCCATACCCACAAAGGCTCGTTTACACTGCAGCTAGGCACGAGCTTCCCAGCCCAGGTAGATAAACTCATGTGTGAGGATTTGAGGTACTATGCTCAAAATAGCAGTGGGGATGTTATGGCTCTGGTGGAAACTCAGGTCATATCCAGAGGGTCAGGCTCCCCGATGCAGTGTAGACGGACCCTAAGTCCCTTTGTGTAGCTGGGTCTTAGTAGATACTGATTGAAGATGCTGGTGTAGTTCAGAGCATGCCGCCTTTCCTGTTTTGTGGCAGAGTCCCCCAAGATCAAAGGGAACTTAAGCACATGCTTAAAGAGAAGTGGTTGGTTGAATTGGGTCTATAGTAAACTCCATACTTTTATTCATTCCTTTATTTTTTGGGATGATTTAAATTATACAAATCTCACATTAAAGTTAATTGGTTACAAAATTTATAATTTATTTGGAATTTCAAAATACATAAAACCACCTTAAAATTGACAACCTTTAATTTACATATTTTACTAAAAATGGAGAAAAATATAACCTGTGCATTTTAGTTCTTTTTTTAGAGCATATACATTATACAATATCATATCAATAACTTAACAGTAGCATACATAACATCTTTACTCATGTTATGATTCTTGCAAAACCTTTTGAAATTATCTCATCACAGCCTTTGAAAATGCTCTGATGGGTATTCTCATTTCATTAAGTAGAGTAACCTTTTTTTTTTTAAGTCTAACAAATGTTATATTGAAGTTTGAATATGATAAATCTTCAAAGGCACAAAAAACACCAACCCAAGGTCAATTTTTTTCCACAGCTTTAATCTATGAAGAAGGTGTAAGAGGAAATATGTGGTTCATACTGCATCTCATTAAAAACTTAGGTGAAATATTTTGACCATAATGTTAGATAAACCAATTATTATTACTGCTAAATTTAGGAGTTGACAATATGTTTGGCTCTATTGAGGAAACAAATATAAAAATTGCTGATGTATAGCTTTAATTTGTTGAAAGACATCTTTCACTAATTAAAAAAGTGGAGGTTATTATCTCACATTGTAAATATTTTTTATAGGAAGAGTCACTTACATTAAACTTAAACATTTAAAGTGTTGTTCCACTCTGACAAGTTACCATACAAAAACTGCACCTTCTACCCTAAGAGACCTTCTGAATCATATCTGATTGAAGAAACCAGAAATAAGTATTTACTGTTTTTTAGTCTTGCTAACCTCATAGAGCTAGCAAGGTTAAAAATCAGTGAGCTGAATTCAGTTCTTATATGCACATGAATAGAACTGTTAACTAAAAGGTATGTCTACACTTAAGTTGCTACAGTGGCACAACTGCATCACTTGCAGCTGCGCCACTGTAGCCCTGGATTGTCGACACTACTTATGCCACCTGGAGGGATTTTCCCATTGTCCTAGGTAATCCACCTTCCCGAGAGGTTGTAGATAGGTCAGTGGAAGAATTCTTCCATTGATCTATCTCTCTCTACAGCAGGGGTTAGGTTAGCATAGCTATGTCCAAGGGGTGTGAATTTTTACACTCTAAGAGACTGAATGCTGAAGTAAGTTCCCAGTATAGATCAGCACAATCATAGTTCTAGTCATTTATGCCTCTGCAAAACCACTGAAGGCAATATGATTACATGAATTTTAGTGATGGCATAATTGAAGACGATAGGATTACACAGGTGTAACTGAATCTTTATTGCTGAGGATGACATCAAGAGGGAAGGAATTAATTTTGACTTTCAGAGCTTAGGATGGGTGTATAGGATTTGCTAATTAAAAATTAAAAACAACATCTTTCATGTTTGAATTGAGCATCCTGATACAGAACTTAATGGCTGCTTAATTTTGCTTCTTAGAAGTGCTATATGTTGGAAGTGGTTCACAGCTCTGTTGCCGAGGTGATTCCCCAGGAGGGATTTTGCTTCTGGACACTCAGAATGCCTCCCACATTTCCCAGGTGTGCAGCCTCTATGCTACCTGCTAGTATCTCTCTTTGGCCCCAATTCAAGAAAGCACCTAAGGACACATGAGATTAATCATTGATTAAATCTCATTGGCTTCTATGGGAGTTCAACATGTGCTTAAAGTTAAGCACAAGCTTAAATGCTTTCCTAAATAGGGACCTTAATGAGGGGTAGTTTATTATCCCCCTCCCTCCTGACTACCTACACTGTCTCTGCTGATTAATGTGCAGGAAAGCAGAGCCATAAACTGGCTTGGTCTCCATCCACCCTACCACCCATTGTGCAGCAATTCAATCTCAGAAGAGAGCATAACCTGCCCTCCCAGAGCATAGTATAATTGAAACTAATATAAATTACATTGATAAATCAATAGTTAGTTATTTGGGGGATACTCTGGTGAACATCAAACCTTGCACTACTATCTTAACGAGTTTCAATTTTTTATCATTACATTTGTTATTAGCATTATTCTAGGAGTAACAAATCAATAAGATTTGGTTTTGATAAAAAATAAAGTATGTTTGGTAATCTATTTTTCATCATATTAGCAACTATGCAATATACATGACATGCAGATTATAGTCTCTATAGAAACATCCATTACATAGCATATTGTTACTATTAACATTTCAGAATGCAACATTCATTATAATACTGCCCAAGAGCAACACAGTAATGCTTCATCTGTCAGCATTTCTATTAGAAAACTTTATCATCAGAGAGGGGTTTTAATATAGCCATAAAATTTCTGTCTTGGCTGAACTTTACTAAGGAAGGTGTCAGACAGGGTGCAAATATAAATTAACAGATTTGATTAAATATTCAAACATTTTTAAAAAACCCATAACAATAACAAAATACTTCTGGTTCGAGATTAAGCATGAGAAACTTCAGCCCCTAATAAACTCTTTCTAAGAAAATTATGAGGGTCAAACAACAGGAGTTTATGATGGAGTAGCTGTTAACCATATGCTTTGTGGTAGCTTTGACATCACTCAATTTAATACAGAAATGAGGTTTTCTGATTTCCTACCTATATAGGCAATGTCAGCCCTTTTGAGAATATAGACTGAGTTTCACTAATCCAAGTAGTGCTGCAATCTCAGTCAGTTCTTGCTTATTTGTGATTTGAACTGAATATTTCACACAACTCTCATTCTCACTCTACCTATTGATGGATTAATGATGGATTTTACTGTTCTTCATAGCTGGTCACTGGCATGGTTTCAGGGATTTTTTTTAATTGTCATAATAAAGGAAGGTGAAACATCTAAGCAGCTGACCCCGCCCCCCCCCCCCACACACACACCTTTATATGGTAAAACCCTATTTGACTTTTTTCTTTCTAATATAAAAATGGAACAAAATACTGCCATAATATTGTTTTCCACTTACCTTTTAAAATGAAAACGAAAACATAAAAGTTTGTTACAAATTGCAGTTGTATTTTGTGTCTTTTGAAAGTTACAGACAATCAGCAATTTCAATTTCATAAAAGGCAGCGTAAATAAATGAAACGTTAAATGTTCATAATGATTTTGGATTATGAGACTATAAAATGACTATAGAAAGATCTGTATGCTGCAATAGGGGTATAAGGTATTTATTTCATCATCAACAATGCATCCCATTACTCCTAAAGTTTGTGAAACTACTTGATTTGGGATCTCTGAGGGATAATTCACCTCAATTAGCATTAGCTTTAGTAGGGAGCTGTGATCTGAATACTTCTCTCTTAGTTTACTCCAATATAACAACCTAAATTCAGCAAAGAATCCTGTGGCACCTTATAGACTAACAGACGTTTTGCAGCATGAGCTTTCGTGGGTGAATACCCACTTCTTCGGATGCAAGTGGGTATTCACCCACGAAAGCTCATGCTGCAAAACGTCTGTTAGTCTATAAGGTGCCACAGGATTCTTTGCTGCTTCTACAGAACCAGACTAACACGGCTACCCCTCTGATACTTGACAACCTAAATTCAATTTATTTAGTGACCTTTGTAGATTTCAGGCTTGAATGATTTTCTTTCATTTTAGTCTTTGGCAAAGACTACCACACCTAAATGGTGATTGCCTTATTCACAACATTTCATCTAGAGTCTTGAGGCTGTTTCATGTTCCTTTTACAGACAGTTTAAATACAAGCATAAAATAAAATGCTTTATAAAGAGAGAGTATTACTGAAAATCTAAGCCTAATGCTTAGAAGAACACTTGACTAAATTGGTGTCTGTATTCTAAAGAGGAGAGAACAGGGGGGAAAAAACTTCTTAAAATCCACTAGGAACCACCACATGCAGGCTGAATGTACAGCAGAAGTGTTTAGGTGCTCTAGTGTTGGGCATTATGGAAAACTCTTACCATAGATAGGTGAGTATACACAGAAGTAAAATATATGTAGAAAAATTGGGCTGGACTAGTTTAACAAAATATGGGCCCCATACAGCAGTGTTCAAAGGCTTGTGGATACATAGAGTGTTTTAGTAACAAACTACCAGGGCCGCCCAGAGGGGGGGGCAAGTGGGGCAATTTGCCCCAGGCCCCGGGCCCCGCAGGGGCCCCCACGAGAGTTTTTCGGGGCCCCTGGAGCAGGTTCCTTCACTCGCTCCGGGGGCCCCGGAAAAATCTCGCGAGGCCCGGGCCCCCGGAGCTTCTTCGCTCCCGGTCTTCGCTGGCCGTGGGTCCTTCCGCTCCGGGACAGAAGGACCCCCCACCACCGAATTACTGCCGAAGCGGGACCCGCCACCAGAGTGCAGCCGGGTCTTCGGCGGTAATTCGGCGGCGGGGGTGTCCTTCCGTTCCGGGACCCGCCGCTGAAGTGCCCTGAAGACCCGCAGTGGGGGCTGCACTTCGGCGGCGGGTCCCGCTTCGGCGGTAATTCGGCGGCGGGGGGTCCCCGCCGTGGGTCTTTGGGGCACTTTGGCGGCAGTCCCGGAATGGAAGGACCCCCCGCCGCTGACTTACTGCCGAAGCGGGGCCCCCCTGCCGCCGAAGACCCCGGGCCCCCGGAATCCTCTGGGCGGCCCTGCAAACTACTCATAAATCAGGAAGTCTCACTATATTGCTTAACTGTGGTTCTCAAAAGTAGTGCTCCTAAAGCTGATATTTAATAATACTCTGCAACATTGCATGACACTGGTTAGCTGTCGCTATTGGAAATGAGAATAACACATGGCAGATGCAACCAGCTACTTCCACACTGTCTCACCTAATACACCAGTAAATTTGAAGAAACCAAAATGTAGATCTGGAGAAATATAAATTTGAGCAATTGTAGTAATATGTATCTCCTATTATTCCATTCTATTCAAAAGCATCAGTTTTGTATTACACTTGAAATACATATAATTGTCCAATTAGAGACAATCAAGACATTGATTTCCTCCCATTTTTGAGTGACTCAAACTAGATCTAAACACTGAGATTTGCATAAAGTAAGTTGTAAGGAGACAATAAGACTTATTGAAAGCCTACAGGTTATGTATTACTGAAGACAAGAAAGAATGCACATTCCAGTTAACTTACCTCAACTGAAAACAGTATGTTTTAGCCACTTACAAGTCCTAAAGACTTGTCATCTCTTATATCTTATTCAAAGAAGTTTCTCATTCAAATTCTATTAAATTGTTCAAGTGAAAGGAATGTATATAGAATGCAAGAAACAGCCCATGGGGGTAGGGAGTATATTCAGTAATCATTTAAAACTTTTAACTATCAAACAGTAGGCAACATACTCATTTTCTAGTACATTGTTTATTATTCCCCCAAAGTATTTCCCCTTTGTTTTTTAATTTCTTTTAAACAAAATCTTTTTTAATGTTAAAGAAGCCATATCTGGTTGCAAGTTTAATGCCAAGACTGCATTGTTTGTAGGCCATGTCCTTTCTCTCCGTCTTGGTCTGAATATTAATCTGCTTTGTTTTGTGATTGTTTTCATCTACAGTATATGTGACTCATCTTATTTATTTGAGCTTACCTTAAATATTATTGATAATACCTCCATGTGTTAGAGTTGTTAGTTTATATGTAGTTGCATCCATCTATTGGGAGTGATTGACTCTGTCTATCTGTTTATATATGACAGTAATAATACTATAGATAGAACACCTAGAGTTTGTAATTAATTGAAATTAATTTATTAGAAAAATAATTCAATAAAGAAAGAAAAAATGCAGTGGTACAAGTATGGCATTTGAGTTTCAAAAACACTGTCCACTTATTTGCTTCTAGCTAACTGTCTCACAATGTTTCTTCAAATGTTTCAGAGTGAACTTAATCAGTTTTAATTATCTTGTATTTGACATCAGAATATTATCAGAACCTAGCCAAGATTTTCCTTAAGCCCGTTTAACTTTCTCTGAAATGTCCATAGATGATATGGAGATAGTAAAGACAATCCAAAAAAAGATGTTTGATCCTACATTACTTTGACAAAATGTGTTCTGCAGACAGCTGTGTGAAACTTAGCAGTTTTGCTTCACAGATGGTCCTGTGAATAGTTTCTTAGGTTTTGATCCATGTGGGTTGGCATCTTCTCCCCCACCCTCCTTTCAAGGTTCACTTTGAGTTTTCTGGTTCAAAGAAAAGTATAAACTCAAAGTGAAAATCAGTCAAAACCACTGAGTTTCACTTTGTTTCACATCAAAACTGTGAGGTATGCATGATGTTCTCATGCAACCATAAATTATCTCATTTTCTCTCAAAATTGGACCTAAAGATTCATGAACATTAGTAAATGCTTTGGTGAATCTAGTCTCAGTTTCAAACTGGTACTGAAGCTTAAAACCACATCTGGTTTGGCCTTTGTTTCTATTTGTATGTATTGCAATAGCACCAGGCCCCAACCCAGATCGGGACACTATTTTGCTAGTCTTTCTACATTCACACAATGAGAGACAGTCACTGACCCGAGAAATTTACAGTCTGAATAAATGTATTACAATTTTCAGTTTAAAGTGAATATTCTAGAACAGTGGTTCTCAACCTATTTATCGGTGTGGGCTGCATATGTATATATGCTACCTGTATGGCCCTGAGGATGTCACATGGGCTGCAGTGGTGTGTTGATTGGGCCGCCGGTTAAGAACCACTGTTTCTAGGCTGTTTCCCTAACATATTCTTGTCCCTGAGACACTCTAGTTACTCAAGTTTCAGAGTAGCAGGCGTGTTAGTCTGTATCCACAAAAAGAACAGGAGTACTTGTGGCACCTTAGAGACTAACACATTTATTTGAGCATAAGCTGTTATGGGCTACAGCCCACTTCATCAGATGCATAGAAGGGAACATATAGTAAAAAATATACACAAACAGAGAACATGAAAAGGTGGAAGTTGCCATACCAACTCTAAGAGGCTAATTAATTAAGGCCTGGTCTACACTAGGACTTTAAATCGAATTTAGCAGCGTTAATTCGAACTAACCACTCAACCGTCCACACCAGGAAGCCATTTAATTCGAACTAGAGGGCTCTTTAGTTCGAATTTGGTACTCCACCCCGACAGGTGGAGTAACGCTAAATTCGACATGGCTAGCTCGAATTAGGCTAGGTGTGGATGCAAATCGAACTTAGTAGCTCCGGGAGCTATCCCACAGTGCACCACTCTGTTGACGCTCTGGACAGCAGTCCGAGCTTCGATGCTCTGAGCAGCCACACAGGAAACGACCCGGGAAAATTTGAATTCCTTTTCCTTTCTGGACAGTTAGAATCTCATTTCGTGGTTGGACATCGGGGCGAGCTCAGCAGCACCGGCAGCAATGCAGAGCTCTCCAGCAGAGGAGTTCATGTAATCTCTGAATAGAAAGAGGGACCCGGCATAGACTGACCGGGAACTCTTGGATCTGATCAGTGTGTGGGGCGAGGAGTCTGTGCTTTCGGAGCTGCGCTCCAACAAACGGAATGCAAAGACCTACGAGAAGGTCTCCAAAGCCATGATCCAGACAGAGGATACAGCCGTCATGCAACGCATCGCCGCGTGAAAACCAAGGACCCCAGACAAGGCTACCAAAAAATCAAAGCGGCAAACGGACGCTACGGAGCCTGCCACCACTGCCCCACCAGTGACCATGGACTCTGCTGATTGGACAGTGTCGACGGACAGTTCCTCGACGATGTTCGCGGACGGGGAAGATGAGGAAGTGTTTGTGGAGGACGAGGCAGGCGAGAGCGCTTACAACGCTGGTTTCCCCGACAGCCAGGATCTATTCATCACCGTCACGGAGATCCCCTACCAACCCTCCCCGGCCATGAACCCGGATCCTGAATCAGGGGAAGGAGCAGTCGGTAAGTGCTTTAACCATGTTAACTTTTATTCTTAATATAACAGGAATCTGAAGTGTGTGAGAAGGAGGTCTCTCTATATATGGTGATAGAACAGAAATCCTCCTGGGAGATCTCCACGAAGCTCTCCTTCCATTAATCGATAAGCATCAGCAGGAGGTTCCTGGGGAGAGCTGCCTTATTGGGTGCTCCGTGATAGCACCTTTTTCCGCGCGAGGCTTTCATGCGGTATTCAGGAAGCATTGCCTCCCCGAGCACGGCTGCATCGGTCCGTGGTTCGTGATAGATTTCACGCAGCATGCGCTCTCTATCTCCTTCAGTGCCCGTCCTCACGGTGATCTCGCTAGGAGACTCATGCATCTAAGTAGTGGAATTACTGTTATGGTGCGCCTGGTCCAAAGTATTTTTAATAAATCCACGGACAGACGGCATAGCACAGACTCAGCACGCAGCTGCATGACGAGCGTAATGGAAAGCCAAAGAATATAATGGACGCTCATGGAGGGAGGGGGGAATGAGGACGCAAGGTATCCCACAGTTCCTGCTGTCTCCGAAAAGTATTTGCATTCTTGGATGAGCTCCAAATGCTTCTAGGGTCAAACACAGTGTCTGCGGTGGGTCAGGGCATAGTTCGGCAATTTGCGCACACACCCCACCCACCACCAGAAGTGAAAGGGAAAACAATCCTCTCTTGACTCTTTTACATGTCACCCTATCTTTACTGAATGCTGCAGATAGACGCGATGGTGCAGCACTCAACACCAACATCCTTGCTCCCCCCACGCTATGGATGGCTGATGGTGCAATATGGCTGGTATACGTCCTCATCATCAGCCTATTGGCACATGGGGCAGTGCAAAAGGACTGGTAACCATGCGTACTAGCATCTGTGAGGTCGATCAAGGGCGCCTGGCCCTAATTTTTCATGGTAGATGGTGCAGTATGGCTGGTAACTGTCCTCATCATTGCAACAGGGGGCTGCGCTCCATCAGCCCCCACCCTTCCTGTGTAAAGAAAAGATTGAATTGCCCCTGGACTAGCAGAGGGATGATGGGCTCTTTCATCAACAGTAATTAATGTCCTGCCTGGACTATCATTGCAGCTGGAGGCTTCCTTCCACTCATTTCTCACAAACAAGTCACTGTGTCTTATTCCTGCATTCTTTATTACTTCATCACACAAGTGGTGGGACAATGGTATGGTAGCCCAGGAAGGCTGTGGGAAGGCCGGAATGAACAGGTGGTGTTGTTGCAGGAGCACCCCCTGTGAATAGCATACAGCTCCAAATTTATGCAGGATCGGACACAGAGCAGCTGTGCTATCTGGTTCTATGATACAGTGGTTCTCTAGTACACTTGCCCATAATCTAGGCAGGACTGATTCTATTTTTAGATACCAAAAAGGAGGGATTGACTCAGGGAGTCATTCCCAATTTTTGCTTTTGCGCCCCTGGCTGCTCGGCCAGGGGCACTTATGACAGCACCAAATGGTGCAGTGCAAAAGGACAGGTAACCATGCCCATCTTATTACCATCTTATTATCAATTTATGGTATGGTAGATGGTACAATATGGCTGGTAACCATCTCTGCTGTCATGCAAAAGCAAAAGCATGCTGCTGTGTAGCGCTGCTGGACCGCCTCTGTCAGCAGCATCTAGTACACATACGGTGACATACACAAAAGGCAAAACAGTGTCCATGGTTGCCACGCTATGGCGTATGCCAGGGCAATTCTGGGAAAACGGGCTTGAAATGATTGTCTGCCGTTGCTTTCCCGGAGGAAGGAATGACTGGCGACATTTACCCAGAATCCACCGCGAAAATTATTTGTGCCCCAGCAGGCACAGGGGTCTCAACCCAGAATTCACAGAGACAGCCTAGACTCAGTTAATTGTTCGCAAAAATGTATCTTTGCAAGGAATTCACTCCCTGTTTCCCATCTCACAGCTTCCACTGTCTCCAGACCTGCCACAGCATCCCCCTCGCAGAGGCTGGCAAAGATTAGGCGGAGAAAGAAAAAGACAAGGGACAAGATGTTCGATGAATGTATGGGCTGCTACCTAGCCGAGGCGGACCAGCAGAGCCAGTGGAGGGAGACCGTCTCTCTGTACCAGCGCTCACACAACGAACGGGAGGAGAGGTGGCGTGAGGAAGACAAGCAGGCGACTCAAACAATGTTTGGACTAATGAGGGAGCAAACGGACACGCTCAGGTGCCTTGTGGATGTTCTGCAGGACCACAGGAGGACAGAGCCCCCCTGCAGTGTATCTGCAACCGCCCTCCCCCGCCACAAAGTCCCATACCCCCCTCACCCAAAATAACCAGAAGGAGGGGCGCCAGAGGCCGTGTAAACTGTCACTGCACCCCAGCAGAGTGCTCAAGTACCCAAAAGCTCTCATACCCTACATTTGCAGAAGTCGTTCCCTTCCGGACTCACACAAGTCCCAATCCCAGTTCCATCCCCTAAGTGTCTACTTAAGTAATAAAAATACTTTGCTGTTAATTACTGTTTCCGTCATGTTTTTTCAAAGAAGACTGTGTTTGAATGGGGGGCATGGGGAAGGGGGTTGTTAATTGCATAGGACAGTCACCTTTCCCAGGGTACAGACACGGGGGCAGGATCAGCAGCGGGTCACACACACAGTGCAGTCAGTAGGCACCATGGTCGGTATGGGAGGTGGTTTCCAGGTTCTGTGTGGGCGGGGGGGATGTGACTTTGTAGCAGGGGAGGGCGGTTACAGATCTTATACAGCGGTCCTTGTCCTGGACCGCTGAGTCACGCAGCAGAGGAATCTGTATCCGTACTCCTCCGCCACAAGGTCACATATCCCCCACACACAGAATTCGAAAAAGAGGGATGGCAGGCTCCGTTGAAAGAAGCATTCCGGCACTGCGGACCGCTCTAGGAGCAGGAGCCTGTCATTCGTTGAGTTTAGAGGTGGTCTTTACATCACCGCACACCCTACCCAGCACAGTCTGCCTCCCAGTTTCAACCCTTTAACGCAAAGTCATGAATAAAGAAACCTTTCTTCAGTAACAATGGGACATGTATTTTATTTTTACACGTGTGTTGGAAGTGGGGGAAACGGGGTGAACGGGGTATGTAACCGAAGAGGAGAGTCAACAGTCAGTGGGTAAAGAAACAGGGGCAGGTTCAGCTTCTCTGTAAAGAAAATGAACAGTCACAGGTCACGCTGCTCGCTGGTATTTGAAGAGTTCCTTGTCGCTGTCCCAGGCGCCTGTATAGGGCTTCATGAGCAAGTGCATTAGCGGGCAGGCTGGGTCCCCGAGGATGACTTTAGGAATCTGCTTATCCACAACAGTTATTTCGTGGTCCGGGAAGAAACTACCTTCCTGCAGGTGTCTGAGCAGCCCACAGTTCCTGAAAACACACGCATCATGAACCTTGCCCGGCAACCCGACATTGATGTTTGCAAAACGTCCCCTATGGTCCCCCAGTGCTTGCAGCACCATTGAAAAGTAGCCCAATTTCTCATCAGCTGACTGTGGAAGAGGTGGACGATAAAGTGCGAGGAGGAGAAAACGGCGATGATCGCAGCGGACTCCATGCTTGCAGTGCTGTGGCGTCCGCGCTGTCACTGACCAGAAAAGTGCACGAACAGATTGCCCGCAGGCGCTTTCAAGAAGGGAGGGAGGGAGGTTGTGATTGACGGTTCAATGACGACACTTACCCAAAACCACCCTCGACACATTTCTCCCCCCAGCAGGCATTGGGGGCTCTACCCAGCATTCCAATGGGCAGCGGGGACTGCGGGAACTGTGGGATAGCTTCCCACAGTGCACCGCTTCCAAAGTCGACGCTGGCCCCATGAATGTGGACTCAGAAATTCGAATTAGTGTATTTAGTATGGATACACAAATTCGACTTCATAAGGTCGAATCCACAAATTCGAACTAAGTTGATTCGAAATAGTCTTGTAGTGTAGACAAGGCCTAAGATGAGCTATTATCAGCAGGAGAAAAAAAAACTTTTGTAGTGATAATCAAGATGGCCCATTTCAGACAGTTGACAAAATGGTGTGAGGATACTTAACATTGCCACCTTTAATATATGCCATCATGTGCCAGCAATGCCCTTCTGCCATGTACATTGGCCAAACCGGACAGTCTCTATGCAAAAGAATAAATGGACACAAATCTGACATCAGGAATCATAACATTCAAAAACCACTTCAATCTCTCTGGTCACTCAGTAACAGACTTAAAGGTGGCAATTTGGCAACAGAAAAGCTTTAGAAACAGACTCCAACAAGAAACTGCTGAACTTGAATTAATATGCAAACTAGATACCATTAACTTTGGGTTGAATAGAGACTGGGAGTGGCTGGATCATTACACAAATTGAATCTATTTCCCCATGTTAAGTATCCTCACACCTTTTTTGTCAACTGTTTGAAATGGGCCATCTTGATTATCACTACAAAAGGTTTTTTTTTCTCCCCTGCCGATAATAGCTTATCTTAATTAATTAGCCTCTTAGAGTTGGTATGGCAACTTCCACTTTTTCATGTTCTCTGTATATATATATAATCTTTTTACTATATGTTCCATTCTATGCATCTGATGAAGTGGGCTGTAGCCCACAAAAGCTTATGCTCAAATAAATGTGTTAGTCTCTAAGGTGCTACGAGTACTCCTGTTCTTTTTGCAGATACAGACTAACATGGCTGGACTCTGAAACCTGTTCTTTACAAGTTACTCAAAGAATCTGTTTTAGATGGCCAATATAATTAAAGCCTCTAACTGACAAGTTTCCTGAAATTTATTTTGAGAAACACTGCAACTACAATATGAAATATTTTTTCTTAATTCTAGCAGCCTTACACTGTTATTTATAAGCTGTGTCAATGTCGGCTGCAAACCAGCTTTAGCTGACATTGACATCAGTTTGCTTACAACTGAAGGTGTGAGTAGGAGCAGCAATGATTGTCTCTGTTCTTAGCAGAATCCAGTGTAGTCCAACCCCAGAGTTTTGTGTGACTCTGTTACACCACTGTGGAATGCTTTTGTCAGTCATTTTCATCAAGAAAAGTATTGCAAAGCACCAGTTAAATTATGTCATATGTGTGTCAGTCCTGCCCTTATCCTCTTTAAATTTTTCAGTTCTCTCTCCTTACTGTAGCATTTTTGCCTAATGTTTCTGGTTTTATTCTGTGTCATTTCAGCTATTGCTGCTATTCCTCTTATGATTGTAATACTAGTAAGTTTTGGAGGAATAAAACCTTTGCTTCTATTGAAGTATATGGGAATTTTGTCATTGTCTTCAATATGTCACCCTTAAAGTTTGGGTTACTGTTCTTTATTTTTGCCGCAGTTTGCTGACTTTGCTTTCACTGAGGCCTGGTCTACACTAGGACTTTAATTCGAATTTAGCAGCGTTAATTCGAATTAACCGTGCACCCGTCCACACCAGGAAGCCATTTAGTTCGACCTAGAGGGCTCTTTAGTTCGAATTCGGTACTCCACCCCGACGAGGGGAGTAGCGCTAAATTCGACATGGCTATGTCGAATTAGGCTAGGTGTGGATGCAAATCGAACTTACTAGCTCCGGGAGCTATCCCACAGTGCACCACTCTGTTGACGCTCTGGACAGCAGTCCAAGCTTGGATTCTCTGACCAGCCACACAGGAAACGACCCGGGAAAATTTGAATTCCTTTTCCTGTCTGGGCACTTTGAATCTCATGTCCTGGTTGGACATCGGGGCGAGCTCAGCAGCACCTGCAATGATGCAGAGCTCTCCAGCAGAGGAGTCCATGCAATCCCAGAATAGAAAGAGGTCCCCAGCATGGACAGACCGTGAAGTCCTGGATCTGATCGCTGTGTGGGGCGATGAGTCTGTGCTGTCGGAGCTGCGCTCCAACAAACGGAATGCAAAGACCTACGAGAAGGTCTCCAAAGCCATGGCACTCAGAGGATACAGCTGGGATACAACGCAGTGCCGCGTGAAAATCAAGGACCTGAGACAAGGCTACCAAAAAGTCAGAGCGGCAAACGGACGCTCCGGAGCACAGCCCCAGACCTGCCGCTTCTACGAGGCACTGCATGCCATTCTAGGTGGGTCTGCCACCACTGCCCCACCAGTGACCATGGACTCTGAGTATGGGATAGTGTCGAGGGGCAGTTCCTCGGCGATGTTCGCCGATGGGGAAGATGAGGAAGGGTTTGTGGAGGACGACGCAGGCGACAGCGCTTACAATACCGCTTTCCCTGACAGCCAGGATCTCTTCATCACCCTCACAGAGATCCCCTACCAACCCTCCCCGGCCGTTAACCCGGACTCAGAATCAGGGGAAGGATCAGTCGGTAAGTGCTATAAACATGGAAACATTTATTTTTTAAAAAACAGGAATAAAAAATATGTAAAAACTATATAAAACCTTTTGCTTAAAAAACTATATAAAGAGAAGGTCCACACAGATAGGGATGGAACAGAAATCCTCCTGGGACAGTTCCACGAAGCTCTCGGAGAGCAGCTCAAAAAGTCTCCGCAGGAGGTTCCTGGGGAGAGGTGCCTTATTTGGTGCTCCGTGGAAGCACTCTCTTCCGCGCCAGGCCATCCTAATGTACAGCGGAATCATTGCCTCCACCAGCATTGCATTGAGAGGCTGGCGCAGATTAGGCGGCGAAAGAAAAAGACTAGGGACGACATGTTCTCGGAACTGATGGCTTGCTCCAGAGCCGAGGCGGCCGAGCAGAGACAGTGGAAGGAGACCCTATGTCAGCAGCAGTGCTCACACAGCGAACGGAAGGACAGGTGGTGGCAGGAAGACCAGCAGGCGACTCAAACGCTGCTTGGGCTAATGAGGGAACAAACGGACACGCTCCGGCGCCTTGTAGATGTTCTGCAGGACCGCAGGCAGGAGCAGAGAGCCCCCCTGAACTGTATCTGCAACCGCCTTCCCCCGCCACAAAGTCCTGTCCCCCCCTCACCCAAAATCACAAGAAGGAGGGGCGCTAGAGGCCGTGAAAACTGTCACTCCACCCCAGCAGAGCGCTCATGTACCAAACAGCTCTCATTCCCTAAAGTGTGAGAAGTGCTTCCCTTCCTGGATCACCCAGTCCCAAATCCAAGTGTCATCCCCCCACTGTGTAGTTGAGTATTAAAAGTAGTTTGTTGTTATTCACTGTTTCCGTCACGTTTTCCTTGTCAGAAGACTTTGTGTGAAGGGGGGGGAGGGGTTTTTTAATTGCATAGGACAGCCTCCATTACCAGGGTACAGACTTGGGGGCAGGATCAACAGCAGGACACACACAGAGTGCAGTCACTAGGCACTAGGGTCATTCTGGGAGGTGAATGCTGCCCCGGGTCAGTCTGTGAGGTGTATGCTGCCCCAGGGTCCTAGCGCCTGCCATCCACAAATGGCAAGGCAGGCTGCCCTTACCATGCCCTTCCCCCGTAGCCACGAGCCTCTCCGATGCCCTGAGCCCCAGCAAGAGCCCTCATCCACGGACACATACTCACCCTTCCCACACACCCCTCACCCCTTCCTACGCCCCAACCCCCAGTCCAGAGCCTGCATTCAAACTCCGTCCCAAAGACGGCACCCCTCACCCCTTCCTGCAAACCCACCCCTTCCTGCACACCCACCTGCAACCGTCCTCCCCCCAGAGACCGCTGTAGGAGCAGGAGCCTGTCATTCCTCTAGTGTAGAAGCGGTCTGGACATCAGTGCACACCGTACCCACCACAGTCCGCGTCCATGTTTCAACCCTTGAACAGGAATTCATAATTAAAGAAAACTTTATTAATAATCAGTGTTCCATTAAAGTTATTTTAAAACGTGTGTTGGAAGGGGGGAAACCTGGAGAACGGGGTATGTAACCGCAGATCGAAGTCAACAGTCACTGAAACAGGCTCAGGTTCCGCTTCTCTGTAAATCAACTGGAGAGTCATAGGTTACCCTGCTCTCCGAGGAACCTATCTTTCAAAGCCTCCTGGATGCACAGCGCTTCCCGCTGGGATCTTCTATCGGCACGGCTGTCTGGCTGAGCGTAATCAGCAGCCAGGCGATTGGCCTCAACCTCCCATCCAGCCATAAAGGTCTCGCCCTTGCTCTCACAGAGATTGTGGAGCACACAGCAAGCAGCAATAACAACGGGGGTATTTTTTTCGCTGAGGTCCGAGCGAGTCAGTAAGCTCCGCCATCTCCCCTTGAGACGTCCGAAAGCACACTCCACCACCATTCTGCACTTGCTTAGCTGGTAGTTGAAGAGTTCCTTCTCACTGTCCAAGGCGCCTGTATAGGGCTTCATGAGCCAGGGCATTAGTGGGTAGGCTGGGTCCCCGAGGATCACTGTAGGCATCTGCACATCCCCAACCGTTATTTTGTGGTCCGGGAAGAAACTACCTGCCTGGAGGCGTTTAAACAGACCAGAATTCCTGAACACATGCGCGTCATGAACCTTGCCCGGCCACCCCACGTAGATGTTGGTAAAACGTCCCCTATGGTCCACCAGTGTTTGCAGCACCATAGAAAAGTAGCCCTTTCGGTTAATGTACTCGCTGGCCTGGTGGGCCGGTCCCAGGATAGGGATGTGAGTCCCATCTATAGCCCCACTGCAGTTTGGGAATCCCATCGCGCCGAAGCCATCTAGGACGACCTGGACGTTTCCCAGGGTCACTACCTTTGAGAACAGTTGCTCAACGATTGCGTGGGCTACTTGAATCACAGCAAGCCCTACGGTAGATTTGCCCACGCCAAAGTGGTTCGCTACTGACCGGTAGCTGTCTGGCGTTGCAAGTTTCCAGAGGGCTATGGCCACTCGCTTCTGCACACTCAGGGCTGCTCGCATCCGGGTGTCCTGGCGCTTCAGGGCAGGGGACAGCAAGTCACAAAGTTCAAGGAAAGTGCCCTTACGCATCCTGAAGTTTCGCAGCCACTGTGATTCATCCCAGACCTGCAGCACTATGCGGTCCCACCAGTCCGTGCTTGTTTCCCGGGCCCAGAATCGCTGTTCCACACCATGAACTTGACCCATTGCCACCATGATCTCCACTGCGCGGCGTACACTGCTTTGTGAGAGGTCTGCGCCACTCTGTGACTTCCTGTCCTCACCGCGCTGACGGAGCCTCCTCGCCCGATTTCTCAGCAGCTGACTGTGGAAGAGGTGGACGATAAGGTGCGAGGAGTTGACAACGGCCATAAGTGCAGCGATGATCGCAGCAGGCTCCATGCTCGCAGTGCTGTGGCATCCGAGCTGTAACCGACCAGAGAAGGGCGCGAACAGATTTCCCGCCGGCGCTTTCACGGAGAGAGGGCGGGAGTGACGGTTCAATGATGACAGTTACCCAAAACCACCCTCGATACATTTTCCCCCCCAGCATGCATTGGGGGGAAATCCCAGGATTCCAATGGGCAGCGGGGAGTGCGGGAACTGTGGGATAGCTTCCCACAGTGCACCGCTTCCAAAGTCGACACTGGCCCCGTTACTGTGGACTCACACAGTCGAACTAGTGTATTTAGTGTGGATACACAACTTCGACTTCATAAGGTCGATTCCACAAAGTTGATTCGAAATAGTCTTGTAGTGTAGACGTACCCTTAGAGTAGGAACTAGCTCCTGTGCTTATTTGTATGGCTTTCCCTTTAATATTCCTCTATTTTTTAGCACTATGTAAGCTTACATTAATAAAATAGTTACTAATAAGGGTCATTGGTATCTGAGCATAATTTCATTAGTGCTTCTATCTGGCAAACAGAAGATGTGAGCAAATTCCCCAAGCACCTTAGAACAGTGTTTTGGAGATGCAGAAAAATCATTTGGAATTAGAAAGGTTAATATTTAATTTTATTTGGATTCATGCTTACAAGGCCAAGGCCTCTCTAATCTACTTTTCCACTTACTCGAAGAGGTGGTGACTAGACCTATAGTTTTGCTGTTTTCCATTATGCAAGTAAACAGCCTCCACCACATCACCTCACACTGTCATGGTTTCACACTGTAGTATGAGTGGGAGAAGAGCTATAAAACAGATATATGCACTATTGTTACCAATAATGGAAATTCTTCTTGAGCTGAAGTGGTCCTTGATTCTGGTTATATATATATATATATATAAATAACACATGCCATTGTAAGGAATCAGATTTATATATATATATGTGTAAAAATCATGATTTCATAGATTAATAGATAAGGTCAGAAGAGACCATTGTGATCGTCTAGTCTGACCTCCTGTGTAACACAGTGTAATTTACTGTAGCTGATGATTATATACAATTAAAATAGTATCTAGTTAGAAAAGAGCCTCTGGTACTTTTTAACACTGATATTTCCCTGATGTGTACCTGTTGCTTCCTGCCTGTAATATCTGACTCTGTTGTGACGATAAAATTGATACTCATAGTCAAGACCTTATCATGGCAGCACCATTGTTTCACAAATGTTGATATTACACTCTAAACAGTGATTCAATACTACATTCAGAGAGGCCCACCAGGTGAAAAAAGGCTAAAGAATCCAGCAGTCAAAGTCAAATACACATTAGCTATCATAAACAACTCACAACCAGCTAAGAGATTTGATGAAATAAAAATCAGACACACTTCTACAGTAGTGGTGACAGGAGTTAATTTTATTCCCATCACACTAAAGCTCATGACAGATACTGTACATAGCAGACTCAATGCTATCTATGTATAAATGGCATTTTTTTTAAAAATGAAAAAAGAGAGCTTCCTCGTCAGTAAGAATGAATGTTTGTCACAGCATCTGTCATAAGAGTCCTGGATTCTGTGATTTCTCTGACTTTTTCTTTTTGTGTCTATGACTTCTGACATCCTGAGATTTTTGCTTTGGTAGGTGAATGAGCTGGTGTACAGCTGTGCACTGCAGACTTACAGGAAGCCTTAAGATAACAACTCATAGCGCTGAACAGGGTGCTAACTGGGAGAAGAGAATCAGCACCGGTGACAAGTCTTCAGGGACACAAAGGACCAGATCAGGGAACTCACTGAAAGGGTTCTGCACACTAGACCTCTACAACAAAAAGGCACAACCAGAAAACATAAAAGAGCTGGCAGCCAGTCACCCTCTATAATTTGAAAGCATGATTAGTTTAAAAAAAGATTATAGACAAATAATCCTGATCCTATGAAGCAGGCTGCATAAACGAGAAAGGGAAAGTATAGCATTCAGGAGGTCGTACTGCCAAA
Source organism: Mauremys mutica (assembly GCF_020497125.1). Classification (NCBI taxonomy): domain Eukaryota; kingdom Metazoa; phylum Chordata; order Testudines; family Geoemydidae; genus Mauremys; species Mauremys mutica. The sequence goes on along the minus strand of NC_059076.1, from coordinate 104,665,544 downwards.
ATATTTAAAATGAATATATGCAAAAGTGTGGGCCCGAAAGAGTAAGTTTGTCATTACAGCTGATGCTTTTTGCTGTGATTTCTATGATATTATTACCATTACTCCAGGACCATTCCCAACATACAGTGACAAACATATAGCCCTACATATAATTTATTCTTTGTTTTATTTGTCTGTAATGGTGGACAGACTGACCTCTGTACATGGTTTGTTTTTTGAGTTCCGGATTCAAAGTTATGTGTCAAGATGAAAGCTCTGAATATTGTACATATTTCTTGTTTATAACACAATAGTTACATGTAAATCCAGCAGAGCGCCCTAGATACTTGAGTTCAGAACCCTCTAAAGCCCAAATTTCTTCATATTGTATACATTTTAATAACTGAAATATGAAGTGTAATGTTACAGTTTTCCTGATCTGTTATCGAAAGTATGACTAATACTCTAAAAAACACTTTATTAGTAAGTTGTTTCCTCTGAAGTTTTCATTAAAAAAAGAAGAAATATGATCATAATACATTCATTTTTATATTGGAATGAGGTATAATAGCTTGGCAACTGCTAGTTTTAACTCTGCCATTAAAAAAAAAAGTTGGTCGATAAATTCATTAACCAAAACAACCAGAGTTGTTCACTAACTTTGACTTTGGCTCAACTACTATCATAAGAATATAATCACTTCTGCCTCACATTCCCTAGACATGAATCTGAGTATATAACTTGCAGTTTTATTACTCTAATGAACACATTCCTCATTTCTTCTGCTTATATGATAAAAACTGACCAGCCTTTTTACAATTCTATATAATTTCTTAGTACATTGTCTATGTGATATGACAACGAGTTGATATCCAATTTTTGTTTTAGTCATTTATTTTTCGATTGTATTTGTCTTCTTTTCATTTCAGCTGTGGTTAACCTTTATAACTTATTCAATGAGAAACTCCATTGAACTGTATCACCATACACAATTAATGGTTGAGCTGACTATAATAAATGAAAATGCCACCACTGCTTAGCAATTAGCTTATGGATCATCTCCAAAAAACTTACACCCTCTTCCATCTGCAGCATTTAACCATGCTGTGTGATTTAAATTATACTCAAAGTGAATGGCAATATTCAATTACTATGCCAGTGCATTCTGGGAAATTGTCACTATTGTGATTAATAGCCCTTATGGAAAACAATTAATTTGGTGTCCTGCTGCTAGGTCAACTATAAAAGCTAATTTCCTTGAGGAAAGAAATATGTTCATCAGCGTATACCTTTTTTGATGTTTTGATCTGAAACACCATATTTTTCACTATAAAAAGTTTGATTCTATATAAAATAAATGTACATTTGTGATGCATATAAAAACATGTCAAATTTATTATTCCTGATTCACAAAGAAAATATGGTTGACTAGTTAGTAAGTGCAGGACAAAAACATGAATTCTAATAGAACATGGATATACAAAATGGATTTAGTTCTCTTAGATTTTGACATTGTGAACAGCTATTGGCAGTGGCAGCAGCTAGGCAAAGCAGTCTGAAGTCAGAACTGATTTTTTTAACTTGTATGTAGTGAAACCAATGTGTTGTGCCCCTAAAAACAGATTAATTTAAAGAAGCAAATTAAAACGGCCTCCCCTCAGCCAGTAAGTATTTAAAGGCTTTATTCGGCAAGGTACCCTGAGAGGGAGAGGGAGGAACACGTTTGTTCTTTTCCTACTAGTCCCCAGCCTTCTTTTTCTTCCTGTCTTTGAGCTCCTTCTTTGTTCTGATTTACATTCCCGCTTGAAGAAAGAGGGTCTTGCTACCATCCCATCCCTACAGATCATGCTGAGTCATTATTCTTTGTTAAGGCATTGCAGGCAATAAAATGGTCATGTGGTTCGGTTCCATTCAGTTACCATCCTGGCAGCTTTTTTAGAGGCATCTAATTGCATAACACCATCCATGCTAGATTCTGCATGGGTCCATTCACCCCAATAAAGGAACCAAGAATACTGAATATTTGTTAAAAAATAGGTTGATTGCTGTTGTGTTCCTTTACCATAGTTACTGTAAATAGGCCTAATTTCAGAGAAGGCCAAAGAAGAAAGAACGTCCCCTGGCAGAGGACTTTAATCAGATTTGAGTGAAAAATCACTAGAAAATAATCCTTTGGAATGTAAAAGGATTCAACATTACATGTTTCCAGGCTGAATATATTGTTTTAACATTAATGAAACTTTTAACATTTCCAAGTTTTCCTAAACTAGTGAATTTGTATGAATAAAAACAACAAGAAAATGTAGTATTCTGGCAATTTAAAAATAATTAATATTATTTTTATTGGTATTTCCTTTAAATCATATTAAGTAAAAAATGTTATTGTTACACACTAGGATTCTATTGATAAAACCTAACACAACAGAGTAAACAATACAAATGCAGCATATACTGTAATTGCTAATACAATACAATGGATCTCTCAAAAGAAAAAAATAATAGAGTTAGATTATCCTGTTTATTCAGAGCCTGCTTTCTGTAATCTTGTTCACAGAAGACAAACATGATAGTATTAGGGGGGGAAAACTTCACATAATCCTGCTACTGTTTCTAATTTGGATTACAATATAGCTGGTTCAATTACTATAAAGTTTGCACTATATTATCTGTGCCAAAACAAGTTTGAATTATAAAATAGATAAAGGCCTTTTTCAAAGAGCTAGGGGGTTTTGCGAAGGGACACTCATGAAACAACTGGTAGCTGCATGGTTCCCTGTGTGTGTCCTAACTTTAAAGTACTTATATCTCTCATGAAGCTGATTTGTTGTATAATATTGCCACCAACAAAAACTTTTTTAGACCCAGTTAAAATTATTTGTGTACCAAACCCACTCACAGAAATCTGTAAAGGCAAAATAAATAAATAAATAAATAAATGACCAGGTAGGGAACTTTCTTTACCATCTGTTAAAACCCACACATCACATTCACCACTCATACATACAGACTCTGCACCTCCAGTTTAGTAACAAGCAAAACACATACCAAAATTGTCTAATTTTTTCTAAAGTACAAAATCTTAACTCTGACTTCAGCAACATCAATCTCAGGGCTACTGGTGATAAGGGTTTCCCTCTAGACCTTGGGTTTTCACACCTTCCTAGATGGCTATGTCCAAACATATCAATCTAAAGGGAAATCCTTTCTGATTGGCTGCCTTTCCGCACTCCCCTGCCTTCTAGGGAAGGGCACCATTCAGTGTATGCTGATGATGAGGCAATGCTCTCTCTCACCCTCTCCTTTCTTAAAGGGTTAGGAGTCCTGCTTCACACTGCCCCCTCCTTATCCCCCCAACCTAAGAGCGGGGAGAGGAGAAAGAAGGTAATAGAATGCACAAAAGATTAGGAGGAAAGAGACCAAAATAAATACCTTCCCCTTTCACAAAATTTGCAAAGTGTTCTCTGAGGTGGGGTATCAGGCTCATTCTTCCTGAATTCTTGTTACTTTCTTTCTCATTAACTCTCTCCTTCCTTCTGGTGAGAGAAGCCCAAGGCAAGCAATTCTGCCCCAGAAAGACCCTATTCCTAATGTAGACCTTTTTGTCATGCCCACAAATGCTGCTATAGCATTTGCAACCAGTCCCATTTTTCTATTAATATTTTCTGTTTGATCAAAAAATTGTTTTAATTGAAAACATTTACTTTGCTTTTCTTGTTCCACTCTAAATCTAGGGCTAGGATTTTGGGGAATGCTGCAGTGGTAAGGGAGTTGTTGGAGGAGGGTTATGGTAGGGTGGGAGAAATAGGAGGGAATTAACATGGAACTGGAAGGAAAGACAATCAGTTAACTTATAACAATAAAGGAAAGAGGAACTCCAGAGGATAAATGCAAGGAATAGCAAGAATAAAAATATTATAAGAATAAAAAAAAATAGACAGACTAACAATTTAGAAAGAATTCAGGAATTAGATGTATCAAGAGAGAAAACTCAGCACTTTTATAACTACACACATACTCTGCTCAACCCCATTTGGCATACTCAGAGGCTTAACACAGACATTAGCACAATCAGTCCCATATCAACATTACATCATCTGACTTGAATATTCATTTCCATGTTAGTGTTTCAGCACCTAATCTTTAAGAGGAGACCAAATTCCAACAATTCTGTTCCCTGTCTAAATCTGATTCTAGCATCAAATTTACAACACTCTAAAAATGCTTAAGGAAATCAACAGTGGAATCTAACATCAAATATTGCTTCGCCCACCCTGCAAACCCACTTTAAATATATTTCTTTCTTGAAGCCAACCCTAGACTGGTGACAAAATCATCCTGGATACAATTGCTAAGAGCAGTTGAATTGTACAGATCTGATTCTCTGACATGCCAGGGAAGGACACTTCTCCATTCAAGGAAAACAACAGATGAAAGTAATCTTCCTTTCACAACTGACTGGCTATCATTCAAGTACAGACTTCATCTTCATAAAGACTCAGTTTTGATCTTGGGAATTGGGGTGAACCAATTTTCTTTCTATTATCTATGCATCATTGCTTATTGTAGGTATTATAGAAAACTACACCATTTTCAAATGCCTGTCAGCCACATTTTTCTCTCTTTCAGAAATGGCATGTTTCAGTGAAAATTATTTGACATCAGACGTTTCTTCATTTCATGTTTTGTTTCCTGATATGAGAGCTGCTGAGTATGCTACATATTAAAGACCTCATTAATAACAATCTGTTTCTCTTGAGTGAGCTGAGATTTTCTAATAGAGTATCTAAAGTTTAGATATAACAGGAAGACTTTATAAGCTTTTATTTTTTCCATAGAGTTTTTGCTTTTTAAAAGAGAAACATCAGTTAGTGAAGTCAATAGGAGTCTTGGATGAGCAAGGAATGCAGGATTGGGTCCTAAATATTATGTGTTATTCAATGCAGTTTATTATTTTCCTATTAGGAAATGTAAATGATTTTGAAATACAGCTGAAATATTGCAACTTTTCTCCCTATATTAACAGAAAAAAAGGAATTAATAATGTAGGAGATTAATCTTCATATATAGTAATGTTAATAAGACTCAAAAATGTAACCATTATATTATTATTCATTTATGCAATATGGTTAATCAGAAACTACAAAGGATTGTTAGTTTTGAACCCTTAAGCAAAAATTATGAGGTCAGATTTTAAGGAAATAAGCCTCTGGGCTGTAATTAGTATTTTGTAGCATATACAACCTGATGTTTTTGTACTAGGCAATTTGAACATCTGTCCATATTATTTGAAAGAAGACTTTCTCCTAAAGAAGCATCTTATTTTATGTTAACTAGTGCTGCCCATTAAACAAAAATAAGGAACATAGAAGCACTCATTCCCATCACATGTGAAAGCTGAGAACAGAAAACTATGGAATTCTTTGCTTCTGATTGTATTCAAGTCATCATTTCACTAAAAGTAGCATTTAAGGGCATTTAAGCGCAAGGACTACAAATCAGGCTCAAAATAAAACAAAATTAATTTTAGAAGTAGCTCTGCTATCTAGTACATGTTTTAGGGTTCTGGTGTTAACATTATGAAAATTAAGTTAAAACAAGGAATATAACAAAAGCAAATAAACACCTACCTTATTGTACATATTTCAGCAGAATTCAATATACGCTGTAAATGGAAAGCTCTGGAAATTAAATCACTGGAAATTAATTTGTTTTGATCCAAGTGACTCCTGGAATTTAACAGTATATAAACTTCCACATTGACGCATCCTTTATAATTATTCAGTGCATAGGTCAAGGAAAAATATAATTCATTATTATTTTCCCCAAGAAGTTTGACTAATATATAACCTGGGACATAAGAATAAGAATCTTCAACTTTCAGGCTGTCAACATTGCTTGAGAAGTAATGTACAATTTGTGCTCTCATCTAGATTCTAGTCCTTCTTAATAGTGTCTCTCTTCTCAATGTGCAGATATTCTATTCTGAAAAATAAAATCTGCTTCATGAGAGATTCCCACACAGAAGTCCTATGACAATAAAATTCCATTTAAGATACTTGGGGGAGCATACACATGTCCTTTTATGGCAGCATTCTAGAGTAAAGTGAATAAAAGATCCCACTCCCACGCTTCACCTTGGTTCCTCTCTTTTTGACAGCCTGGGTATGATCCTTCCCAGGGGTATGTAGGATTGTTAGGCACCTCACTATCATATGTCCTTAGTGTGAGGAAGTCTTGTTTGTGCCCTTCAAGGGTCAGGTCTCCAGATCCACCATCCATGGGCAACACAAGCACTCCCCTAAGGACTTTATAGGCCCTGCTGTTTCTCTACAGGTTAGTGATAGGCACACTTCTACCTTTGAACCTTCCGAGCTTCTCTTTGGAGTATCCAGCCCCTGCTCAGTGTACACTCTCAATATTCACAGATTTGCTGCTTCAAAAAAAAACAAAAAAAAAACAAAAAAAAAAGTACATCAACATCTTACCAGGTCCACCTCAGATCACTGCTCTTAGCACACAGCACTTAGATATTTTTATAGTAAAATTAAATGTACGTTTATTTAACAAAGCATATAGATTCAAGTACTAGGAAATGGAAGTATTGGAAACAAATGGTTAAATATAAAACAAAATTGTAACACACATTCTAGTGCCAAGAGTTAATTAACAAGATACTCATAGAATACAGGGTTGGAAGGGACCTCAGGAGATCATCTAGTCTAATCCCCTGCTCAAAGCAGGACCAATCCCCAGACAGATTTTTGCCCCAGATCCCTAAATGACCCCCTCAAGGATTGAACACACACCCCTCAGTTTAGCAGGCCAATGCTCAAACTACTGAACTATCTTGTAGAATATTGGTCACAGAAAATCCTTGCAATGTTTTACACTCAGGCTTGGCTATGCCCGTCCATTCATGAAACAGTCACACTATCAGCATGCCTCCTAGGTGAGGGATTACATGTGTTTCTTTATCCCAAACATATATCCTTCCTGTGTCTTTAGACACAAACAGGACACCGCCTGCTGTTTCTTTCATACTGTGAATTTCCTCTCTTACAAATTTTTCAATCTCTTCTTTTGCTTGTGGCTCAGTATGCAAATAGGCTGGCACTGCAAGTCATATAATACACAACAAACAAATGACCAGCTAGAAAGGGGCTGGGGGAGTGTGATGGGGTGTTCACCCTACACCAGAGAGAAAGGGATTAATGGAGGCCTCATGGGCTGGCCATATCCTGTCCCAGAGAGGAGCAGTGGAAGTGAGACTTCGAAGCAGCCTAGAGAGGCTGCACAGGAAGCAGCCAATCAGGTCCTAGCAGACTCACATAAAAGGAAACTGTGGGGAAGAGCAGTCATTGGCTGCTCGGTGCACAGGGAGTGAGAAGTACCATGGACAGAGCAGCTGCTAGCAGGGACCAGAGGAGCAAGAGAGAGCTCCTGGCTGGCTGCTGGGACTGGCTGGCTGAAAGACCTGAGAAGAGGACGAAGAAGGTGCTGGGGCCTTGGGGAAGTTGCTGAGGGAAGAGAAGCAGCAGAGACGGAAGTTAAAGAGGTGCAGCAGGAGGCTGATATCCACAGGTTCCATGGGTTGAGATCCGGAGTATGGCAGTACCATTCCCGTGCCCCCCCCCAGTCCCCCCGACCACTTGCCACTGCGGAAGTGTCAGGAATTGGACTGAGAGACCTTGCCCCCAGCAGGGGAAAAAAACAGATGATGACATGGCTAGAGGTCTGAGTTATGAAAAGGATGCTTCGGTTCTTGGACTGAGGCGGGTCTGCAAGCAGTGATAAGGATGAGAGAGGCACGAACAGGATAGGGTGCTTTGGTTGACAGAGCTAATCCCAAAGTCAGCCAGCAGAAGACACCACTCGGATGAGTAAAACGCCATCACAGGGAGAAAACCCAAAAAGACACTATGACAGGAAGAAGTCCAGGGAGGCTGTAAGGTGATCAGTCACTCATGTGCTTGGCTCCAGCCAATCTACAAGCCAGGAACTGGTCATGTGACTCCCAGACCAGATATATAAGTTACACAGGAGGAACAGCTCAGTCTACTCAACATCACTTCACAGCTTGGAACTCACTCCTGCCTGACAGTGGCAATAAACTTCTCAACTCTTAGCCTGCTCCAACTTTGCTCTTCCTTTGGTCCTGTTCCTAGTCCTGCTCCAGCCTTGCTCCAACTCCTCCCTGGACTTCTGATTCTGGCTCTGCCCACTAGGCCTGACTGCTACAGCTCTGATCATTAGGCCTGACCATCCCCATCACAGTTTGTGACAGCGGAAGAAGCAAGGAGTCTGAGGGAGCAGACCTTGGCTGATAGTTATAGGTTTCCTGCATGGAACCCCGCATAGCATGTGGACCTGGATTCCCTACCAAGGGAAGGTGGCAGGAGATGCCTAAGAAAGGCATAAGGACAACTGAAAACCCTGAGAGAAGGGTGTAGGGTGGGGACCAGGGATGGGGCTGAAGGACAGTGACTTCTATTTGAATTTTTTATCCTGGAAGGATGAGATTACAGTATTGCCAAGTCTTGTGATTTTATCATGACCATAGGAATTTTGGGGTCTTATTTTACTTGTCATATGAAAACATGCTGAAAAGCTGTCAACTCACAAATTTTCCCTGTGTAGAGCAGGTGGCTGATCTAGGAGTTGCATGTGAAAAGAGGTGCAGGGTGATATAGGGCAGGAGGGAGGCTAACTGAGGTGCAGAGAATAGTGATGGGAGATAGAGGGATGGTAGCTCCCCCAGCCTGGAAGCAGTGGTGAGTAAGAGGACTTCCTGCAGAGAAGCCAGAAGAAGGTGGTATTGCCAACTCTTACAAATTGATCATAAGTCATGGGATTTTGGTAAGTGGGAGAAGCTCACACCCTAGGACCAGCAGCTACACTTCGCTCCTCCTGCTACCTTGGGTCTTCTCCTCTACTTGGAATATGGGGAGGTGCTGCTGCAGCAGCAGCTGGGGAAGGGGGAAACCCCAGAGGCGGCGGGAGGTAGGAGATGGGAGGAGTCAGGGAGGTGGTGCTGCCAGGTCCAGAGAAGGGGATGAAAACCAGAGAACAGTGAGCTGAGTGGGGAAGTCAAGACTATAGGAGAACTACCACATATTTCCTATTTTGGGGGTTAAGAGTCTCCATCTTAGCAGACAGAGAGAGGCATGCATTTCATATTCATTAAAGGTTGATATTTCAACCTGAAATTATGACACACACATATCTAGAGGAGTAAAATAGAGTTGAAAAGTCAAAATACAGACTGAAAACATGGTTTAATTATTTTAAAATCTCATCATTTTATGAGATTTTTATGAGGTGGATAGAAAGCTGTCTAGATTGTCTGGCTTAATGGATAGTGATCAATGGTTCAATGTCTACTTAGCAGCTGGTATCAAGCAGAGTGCCCCAGGGGTCGATCCTGGGGCCGGTTTTGTTCAACATCTTTATCAATGATCTGGATGATGGGATTAATTGCACCTTCAGCAAGTTCTCAGATGACACTAAGCTGGCGGGAGAGGTAGATATGCTGAAGGGTAGGGATAGGGTCCAGAGTGGCCTAGACAAATTGGAGGACTGGGCCAACAGAAATCTGATGAGGTTCAACAAGGACAAGTGCAGAATCCTGCACTTAGGATGGAAGAATCCCTTGCACCGCTTCAGGTTGGGGACTGGCTGGCTAAGCAGCAGTTCTGCAGAAAAGGACCTGGGGGTTACAGTGGACAAGAAGCTGGATATGAGTCAGCAGTGTGCCCTTGATGCCAAGAAGGCTAACGGCATATTGGGCTGCATTAGTAGGAACATTGCCAGCAGATCGAGGGAAGTGATTATTCCCCTCTATTCGGCACTGGTGAGTCCACATCTGGAGTATTGCATCCAGGAAGGTCTCAATTCTGCCTTCATCCAGTTTTGGGCCCCACAGGTTGCCCGCTACTGATATAGACCCATGTAGAATTACCCAAATGGAATTGGTGAAAATATGAGTCATTGACAAACGTTTCCCAGTTACACACAGATCTGATAATTACACTCTGATAATCTGTTTGCTGGTATGTGCTGTGCTTCTGTTTAAATCACACTGCAGATTGTGGTTGCTCAGTCATGTCTCTGGTATTTATATCTCACAGAGAAGTTCATACTGAAATTCTTAATCCTCTCTGAAGGAGACTCTCCTTTACATTTTGAAATTGCAAATCTCCAAATAACTTTGCAAAATGTTCATTGTACAATGTGTTGTCTTTGCTGTATTTCCTTTCCTGCACTGTCCCTACCATTTCTCTCACTACATAAAGTAGTATTTATGTTTTATACATGTAGTTAGGAATAATATTTAAAAAGACTTACAACTAATAGCAACAACAGGAGCACCGTGCTGTTGTTCTCAGTAGTGATCTGGTTCCATCATCACAATAAACTACGTAGGCTTCCATCTCCTGGTTTATCCACTCAGGAAAAATATTATTGCCTCATAAAACAGATCAGAACTTGTAGGTGCTGTTATGGTCTGTTGTGTCCATGATCCACAGATTAAAGACTCCTTAAGAAAGCACTGACATGATAGATTATAATGGCTCTGAAAGAGACACTATGGCCAACTAGGTGCTGATAATGGAAGTATCTCACAGATGTCCATTGAGATTGCATTGGAAGAACAATAGTGGTTCAAATGAAAACATATTTGATCCAAAAGTTGACAGGAATCCTGTGGCAGTGTCAAAGGGAAATGTGACAGCCCTGGTATCCCTACACAACTTTAATGCACCTACTTATACTCTGCTTACCTAGCCCTGTTATATGGCCAGATATATGACCAGATTTTCAAAAGTGCTGAGTGCAACTTCTGAACACTCATTACTTTTGACCATTTGGGTAATAGTGTTCATCACTTCCTATGCTGAACAGCTGGGCCAGGTTTATACAGGCAAAGAGCCATTGGGATTCATTCCAGGAATGTGGATAAAGTGATTCCATTATACTGTGGCTGTCATTAAAAAAAGTAATCATTTACCAACAATGTTATCCATGATACAGGTTCCCCCCTCCCCCATATTGAGGGTCTGATTATGATTGGTTCTTATGTGAAAGTGAAAAGAGTGGATACATTGCAAAATTCCTAAGTTTCCCACTTTGTGTCCCAGGGACCAGTTACATTTGCAGTCTCTGTGTTCTCCTGACAGCAGTGATTATTCCCTGCTAGAGCTGCACAAGATGACATAAAAAGAGCAGGGAGGAGGCAGAATCATGGCCTCATCTTCCAAGTGGGTGGCTGATCAGAGAAAGCACAGCCTGAATTATCTTATTGGTGGGACAGTTGTTCCACAGAGAACATGTTACTTAGCAGCGGGTTTGTTTTGTTTTAATTTAGCATATTAAAATACCTGACATTATTTAGGGCCAGATCTAAAGGACCTTGGAGTCATTGGAAAGATTCCCAGTGACATCAATGAGTTCTGGCTCAGACTTTTCATGTTTATTTAGTTGCTTAGTGGGATTTTTGTTTGTTTGTTTTTGTGTTGTCTTTGTTTGTTGGGGAGGAAAATCCTCTCATACCGCAGAAAAGTATTTCACATAATATTATAGCTGTGCATGCTGACTGCCCAGGAACAATAGGGGATGTTTGCTCGTGGCATACCTACATTTCAAATGAAATGCTTAGGGCCTAGGGCTCAGATCCCATGGGGAGTTAGGCACCTAAGTACCTTTTGGTATCTGGAACTATATTTCTAGGTACTGCATGGCCTAGTAGACAGAAAAGTGTATTAATTGCTCAGGGCAATGCTTACTCACACAGGAGAGGTCTTACTTACACAAATACTGTCAGTTAAGGAAATAGGTCTACTTGCATGAGTAGGTGCTTATCAAGCAATGAAGACTGAACAACCCATCCACAAATTAGACCAGGAGAATTCAGGTGAATACTGCTGAAGGATGCTAGTAGGAGCTGAGAAGAAGCTTCCTGTATAGTATTCTACTATTGGAAAATGTCATAACTTGTGCAGCAAAACTGCTGCATGTTCATGTTAAAAGTTACAGTATCATCTTCTCCTCTGTGGCTTATGTACACTGTAAAAAGGCACTAACCTCTTGAGCAACTTGGTGTGGTACCACAGTCCTTTTCTCACCCCTGAAGATCCCTGCAGGCTCAAAGATGATGTCAGCTGGTCTTCAGTGACTTAGCCCTTTGGCCAAGTCAAACTCCAAATGAAACCCTTCAATGGTATTAAAGAGACCATTAAACAGCCCTCATTTGGGTCTTCAGCCCCAGATATGGGCCCTTTAAAAATCACCCCTTTGTTCAGACTCCCCTAAGTATGTCTCCTTCTTGAGGTTTACACCATTTTACCTGTGGCTAGTAAGGAACCCAGGCCCATCCATTATTCTGGGTTCCAGCCCAGGGACCCTATAAACAGCAGCTACATAGAACTTGATCCATTTTGTTGCTGCTTCTTCCCTGGGCCTCCTCTTATCTGGCCACTTTTGCTTCATCCATATCTCAGAGTTCACATTCTTAAGTCCTCTCTCTCTACCTGCAAATCCAGATAAGCAAAATGAAGCCAGAAAATAAACTCTGACTACCTCTCAAGTTTCTTTGGCCAGAGTGAAGCACCCTTCCTTGCCCCTCTAGTCACAGCCAGGAACTGAATTGCTAGGCTGCAGCTCCTTTTATCTGAACCTGTTAGGCTCTTTCAACTTCCGTCTAGCATCAAAGTAGGGGTGGGCCGGGGAGTAGAAGGGGGGATTACAATTGTCATAACTTTGGCAGATTCCAACATGGGTCCATGTGTTAGATAGTGACCAATTGGCAGCCATTACACGGATCTCAAAGTGCATTGATCCTGAGCTAAGTAATGCATGGTGAGCAAGTGTCTCTCTAGGTCTTATGCAGTTTGTGGTTCTCTCCTCATCTTAGCTTTCCTACCTCCTGAGTGAAGGAGGGGAGCAGGTCAGAACTCAAAATGTATGTCTACATGGGGATAAAAGCCATGATCATGTGTTATTGGAAGATGTACCAATGTAGAGGTAAGAAGGTGCCATTTTAATATGGTAACTTTTCTGATTATGACTACATTTTAAGGAGATTAGACATAGGGAGGATTTCAAGTAGGCATAGCCTGAAATTAGGAAAAAGAAAATGTAGTTTATAAATTAGGGAAATATTTTTAACGTTAAGGTCAATTAGAAAATGAAATGATTTCCAAGGTGAGTCACTGTGTTGCCATCAGTAGAAAGTACATTATACAAGATAAACTGCTTGGGAATTTAGTACATAGAAGAGAAACCTGCACTAGTGCAGTAGATGACCCAGGCAGCACTTGTCATCCCCATCAATGCCTCCTGTCATATTATTAAAAGCTATAAAAAGAAAAGACTAATATATGCTCTTTGAAAGAGGATGCAAAAAAGTTGAAGATTGATATTATACTTACTCTTAGACACTCCAGAGTACAAGGTAATGCATATGAAACATAAAAGATAAAACATGCTTTGCCATATTGAAATACTTTAATTACAAAATGGCTTTAGAAGGTTGGGCAAATATTGAAACTCTTTAATCACTTATTTTAATTAATATAAACATACTGAAAAAATGCTGAGATTTTGATTAACATGCTTCTGAATAATGTCATTCCAATGTCTATAGGAGCCAAAAATAACTACTTAGTAGCTATAATCCATTATTATTCATATCAAGCAATATTAGTATCAGCTATGGCAGGTTTCAAAGCCCATTGAAATCAATGAGAGTCTTTCCATTTACTTTGGTGTCCTCTTGATCAGGATAATAATCCATGCTTATCAATAGCAGTGAGATATTCTGGAGAATGCATTTTTCTATAGGTGAAACCAAACCGTCTTTTTATCTTATGTGATAGTTACATTACACCCACATTATGCAGAAATCCTCTAAACACATTATTAACATATCTGAGTTTTACATTTCTTAAAGCTAAATTCTGTACTAAGTTACATAGGTGTAAAATCTCAGAAGTAAATGGATTTGAGCTAGGGCTGTAGATTAATCACAGTTAACTCATGCGATTAAAAAATAATTACAATTAAAAATTTAAATGTGATAATTGCAGTTTTAATTGTACTGTTATATAGAAAGCCAATTGAAATTTATTAAATATTTTGGATGTTCTTCTACGTTTTCAAATATATTTATTTAAATTACAATACAGAATACAAAGTATACAGTGTTCAATTTATATTATTTTTATTACAAATATTTTGCACTTTAAAACTGATAAAAGAAATAGTATTTTTTCAGTTAACCTCATACAAGTACTGTAGTGCAATCTGTATTATGAAAATGCAACTTACAAATGCAGATATTTTTTTGTTACATAACTGCACTCTGTAGAGGTGCGGACTCACTCCTGCAGCGCCTCCTGCTGGTGACTTCTGGGAATTAGCTAGGTTCCAGCTCCGGAGCGCCCTCTGCAGGCCGGTGATCCGCCTGTCCTCTGGCTCCTGTGTCCCTCCCTGGACCTGGTGCCCTTTTACCTGAGGTGCTGCCCCCTGACAGTAACCCCTTTCTCTCTGGGTTTCCCCTCCCCAGGGAACCCCCACCCACTATTCCCACCTCACCTCAGTATAAGGCTACTGCCAGTCATCGTCTAGCCCCATGGCCTGTGGCAGACTGCAGGGTTAGCCTACTCATCACTGGCAAGGAGGGTTTGGACCTGCTGCCTTGACCTACCCCTGGGCTGCCCTCTGCAACCCCTAGTACCCCTTGGCCTTCTGCTAGGCCGCTGCCTGGGGCTTTCCAGGCTAGAGCTCCGCAGCCTGTCCCCACCCCTGCTTCACTCAGCTACTCTGCTCAGGTCCCTGCAGCCAAGCCCATCTCCCTCTACAAACAGAGAGAGACTTCTGTCTGCCCCTGGCTTCTCTGCCTTTATAGGGCCCAGCTGAGTCTATTTCGGGCATGGCCCCAGCTGCAGCCACTTCCCCCAATCAGCCCAGCCTAAAAGCTGCTTTCTCCAGCCACAGCCCCCTCCCAGGGCTGTTTTTACCCCTTCAGGGCAGGAGTGGGGGTCCACCCTACTACACACTCAAAAACAAAACAATATAAAACTTTAGAGCCTACATGTCCTACAACTCCACTCAGACCTACTTCTTGTGCAGCCAATTTCTAAGAGAAACATGTTTGCTTACCTATAGGGGAGATAATGCTGCCCATTTCTTATTTACAGATGTCTGCATGGCACTTTTGTAGCAGGCATTGCAAGGTATTTATGTGCCAAATATGCTAAACATTCATATACCCCTTCATGCTTTGGCCACCATTCCAGAGGACAATGCTGATGATGCTCGTTAAAAAAAATAATTCATTAATTAAATTTGTGACTGAACTTCTTGGGGGGAAATTGTAGGTCTCCTGCTCTGTATTTTACCTGCATTCTGCTATAGCAGTCTTGGATGATGACTCAGCATGTTGTTCATTTTAAGAACACTTTCACTGCAGATTTGATAAAACACAAAGAAGATACTAATGTGAGATTTCTGAAGATAGCTACAGCACTTGATGCAAGGTTTAAGAATCTGAAGCACTATATTCTATTGTAATATTAGGAAACACTATTTCACTAGGAGGGTGGTGAAGCACTGGAATGGGTTATCTAGGGAGGTGGTAGAATCTCCTTCCTTAGTTTTGGCCCAAGCAAGGGGATATGGGGGTGTCATTTCAGTTCCCCTCCTCAGGTGCCAAAATGTTGTGGGTCAGCCCTGTGGGATGTTACTAGGTTTTTTTTCCCTTATCTGTATCCTGTTATAATGTAATAGCAAACATTTACATTGTAAATAACACTGTAACTAAATAACCTATCAAACAAGCCATCAAACAAGAAAGAAGCCTTGTGAAATGCAAATGAAGAACTTTAACAAACAAGTGCTAATTTCAAAGCAAGTGGTCACTGTGTGTGATGATCAGAGGTCAAAGAATCAAAATGCATTCTTCACTCTCCATCATAAAAGGAAAAGCCCACATGGGTAGTGACCCTGTCAGCTTGTTTTCTATTAGAAGAAGCTATGGATTCAAGGAAGGATCCTTCATCTCTGGACTATTTGGATTCTAACAGGGCAGAATAAGTGAACAAGAAGACTGAGCTCCCCAGAGTTATTCTGGATAGCCCTAAGAGACTCTTTGGAAACTGGCAGATTACTATATCTGTGCTACCATTTATAGACTGTCTCTCACCCATATATATATCTTACCTGCTTTAACCTCTCAACAGCTCTCATTTCCTTTTCTTGGCTAATAACCCTTTAGCTAGTTTCCTATAGAATTGGCTTCCAGCATTGTCTTTGGTGTAAGATCTGGAGTACCAATTGATCTGCGGTAAGTGACGGGTCTCTTGGGACAGGGAGCAACTTGATGTGGTGTGCTTTTTGGTTTAAGTGAGCACTTATCACAAAGTCCAGTTTGCCTGGGTGGAAAGATAGATTAGAGAGTCTAGGGGGACTGTCTGTGACTCCTTAGTAAGACAAGTATAGCAATCTAGGAGTTCACATTTGTCACTGGCTTGGTGAAATCTAATTATAAAACACACTCCCAGTTTGGGTGTGTGCCCTGTTTTCTGACAGTATGCCCAGTGGTAAGCACTCACAGTCATGAGCCACACCAGACAGAGTCACAATAACATTTAACCTTTTTATGATCAAACAGTAACCTGAGGTTTAAGTGTGCATAAGCCCCATCAACTTCAGTGGGATATACATATGTCTACTAAAAAGCAGAATTTAACCCAGTGTCTGTATACAGCAGACAGATACACTATGTTGTTTATGAATTGCAACATTTTAGCACATTTTACACATCTTTTGTGTAATCTTTCTCTAGTTTAAAAAAAATGTATTTTTAATTTTGTAGCCAAGGCTTTTCTAGTAATGTTGTAACAAAATACTTATTTATTTCAATGTTATAAACTAACAAAATTCAAGGCAACTATACCCTAATCCAAATTACAGCTCTTTACCAAAGATTCTTATTCAATCTCTCGTATTAGTTGTTTGGATAAAAATTATAACCATTGTGGTAATTCATTAACTGGTGAGATTTTTTTTTAAACTTGACTTACTGGAGACTTCACTTTCAATAGAGATTTGATCCCTGTTTATAGACCTCTAGTTGCACACATGTTGCTATGTCAGCAGCAGAGGGATGTCAGGGGAAATGAGCAAAAGTGAAAGGCAGAGGAAACTTGGTAAAGGGGGAAATGAAGAGTGAAAACAAATTACTGTATAAGTGATAGGCATTGACCTGATAATGCAGGTCCCTTGCTGAATTCAATCGAATGGCTCTGTGACTATGAGGTACTCTTAGTGTTATACTATAACTACTTGGAGGAAAGTGTCAGTACAAAACTGAGAACTTAACCATAAATGACAGTGGCTTTTAAAGTGAGGAAAAAATATATATTTCTGGTTTAACTTTTCATTAATATACATTTTTTGCTTGTAAATTAACATTATTTTGTCATCTGCTGAGTCTTGTTTACAATTGCTCGGAGGATCATATTATATTCTTGCTGTGGTACTAGATGCAATGTGTGAGCTTTCCATTTCAGAAGACTGGAACATATCTAATTTCACACTATACTGCCTGAGCCAAGTGCTTGCTGATGAACTAAAATATGAATTCCAAGGCCTTGGCTGCAGGGCAACTCACCCCTCCCTCCATCTTTCTTAAAGAGAGGTAGCTTTTGACTGTTATATAGGGGAGTCCATTAGGAAACTAAAGCTGACATACAATAGATGCAAAGTTCAATATGTATTATAAATCTTAAAGATCATCGTTGTAAATTAAAAACAGTTTCAGGAATAGTTAATTGACTGTATTCTGTCAAAAATAGCCTCATACGCAATTTCTGTTTTTGCTGAATTGAGGTTTTTCTACCAAGATGACTCAACTGCTTTGGTTTTTCATGGGTGTAAGGGACAAGTTTTAGGCAAAATATTAACCATTGCACAGTATACTTTTTGAAGACAAAACAATTTAATCTTCTTTGGTACATGTACCTGGGAAGTCCTGAACTAAATTGAGCATGACTCACTAGGCAAAATAGCTGTCTCATTAACATTTCAAATCTGGTTAAGCAGTGGTGATCTTCCCCAAATAACTAGACACCTGAGTGAAGCCCATCCCATAAACTCCACTGTAATCTTTTAGTTTGCTCACTACCTTGGTCTTGAATTTAGTTCCTCAGGTTCTGAATACCAATGATCAAAATACTGAAAGAAAAAAGATAACAAAAATGAAATGAGAATATAATGCTCCATTACATAAATGATTATAGAACACCACTGGTGTAGTAAAGGTATATTTAACTGTATGTAATATCTTACTTATTTAACATGTTATACCAATATAATAAAAACCAGCAGGATTTTATTAAGAGGGATAAGGCAAAGATGCCACATTTATTCTAAATACCATAATAAAACAAAAGATAACAGTAAACAATGTTACCCACTTCGGACTTGCATCCGAAGAAGTGGGTATTCACCCACGAAAGCTCATGCTGCAAAAACATCTGTTAGTCTATAAGGTGCCACAGGATTCTTTGCTGCTTCTAGTAAACAATGTTGTTTTACTACTTATTTCTATCACTACTTATTCCTTATACACACACACACACACACGTATATATATATTCATTCACACAATCATTCATTCAGGTTCTGTATAGATGTTATAGTTACCAGCCTAGACGTTGCTCATGCCAAGTTACTGGCCAGGTATCTTGGTCATGAGGATGGAGCCGAGTCTGTGTCAGATGCATCTGATGCTCCTGGAGGCTGGCAGCAGAACCATAGACTCAAAGTCCTCAGTCTTTAGAGTCCAGTTTTATAGGAATTTATTCCTATGTCAGTCCATGAGAGTTGCTTCATTCTGCTGTTGCTAAATCAGTCAGCAGGTGGCTGGCTCCATGTTATCAGATGTTTGTTTTTCCTTCTTTTGAGGTGTGGTGGGGTGGATTCCAGTTTGCCCTCCAGGAGTCATCTGGTTGATCCCACTTGACACCTTCTTTGGCCAACACTGAATTTTTCAGGCTGGTAACTCCCTAACCATTCATTCATTATTTAAACTAGGTACTCATTCACATACATTCTCTATCTTAATCACATCTATTTCACTGTCTCTTTACCTTTCAGGGTGTTACCAATTTAGAGAACAGGCACTTAGAGTCAATTGACGTTTAACAAGTTTTATACAAAGTATCTCTTTGAGCAGGCTTCACACAGACACAGCTGGTGGCTTGCAGGTTAGAGGCTAAATGCTGGGAATCACAAATTTACTTCTAACATAAACCTTCAGTTATAAGGTATCAATTAACAATAGATTATTTCTAACAATATATCATTACAAATTTACTTCTAACATAAACCTTCAGTTATAAAGTATCAATTAACAATAAATCAATAAATCATTTTTCATATAAACCATGTCTAATATAAACCTTCTTTAATATCCCTACAAACATTCATATTTTAATTAATAGTTAGGGGCCTCAATCATGGTGCCATGTTGCTGGGTGTACAAACTCAAATGAATCATAGAATCATAGAATCTCAGGGTTGGAAGGGACTTCAGGAGGTCATCTAGTCCAACCCCCTGCTCAAAGCAGGACACATAATGAAGACACATTGTGAGTCCCAAAGAGCTTATATTTTAAGGCCCTAGCCTGATCCTGCAAGTTTTTTTTCTTGTGGGTGAACCCCTGCACTCATGTATAACTAGTTGAAGGACTGGAGCCTAAAACAATGTATGAAGAGTGGATGGAGAGGGATATAGTCAAATATAATAAAATATATTCTACACCTTTGCCATAAATATGTATTAATTATTATGATAATGATTTATTATTATGCTAGTTTTACTAATAGATAGCAGGAACATATTCTTTTTGTGTGTGCAAAATTCAACCAGTTACACTTTTACATAAGAAGGAGAACTTTTATTAGTATAATTAATAAGTAATTAAAACACAATATATTAGCTTCTCATTAAATTGTAGGTATGTCTTTATGACTTGGTCTGAATGAGGGTTAGGTAGTTCAGAAATAAGTTCACATGCGTACTGACGTTTAATTATTCCTTAGAGTAATGACAAGCTCATATAATTATACCAAGGGTTTAATCAGCGAATAGGTCACAGATCTACATTTAGAGTAATCTCAAGGAAGTTCAGTAAAGTTAGTTGTAAATGTGATCAGTGAGCTGTGGCTGACTAAAATTGTTGGATTATAGTAAGTGATTTGGAAGCTGAATGGAATAAGGTTCAAGTACTTAAATATTTGCTCTTTATTTTTAAATCAAAAGTAGAACTTTCCTACATACATTAACAGTAAATCATTGGTCATTTTTAGAGTCCAGAAGATGCTATGCATATGCAAATACTCTTTATATTTTGTAGTAGATAGGATATCCCCATAATTTATGTACTTTACATTGATCCGTACTTCTATAGCAAGAGTGAGAAAATCAGACCTACTACTGCGAATACCAAATTGTTCCATTATCACATGGATAGATTGCACTGTTTTTACACTGGATTATTTAAATATGTAAGAGCCAGATTTTCAGTGTTCATTGATGCTAAGCCAAGAATACATCATTCTGATCATTAGAAAGACACAGTGGGAGGGGTAATATCTTTTATGGGACCAACTTTTGTTAGTGAGAGAGACAACTTTTTGAGCCACAGAGAGTTCTTATTCAAGTCTGGAAAAAGAACTCCCATTGTCACAGCAAAATGCAAGGTGGATGTAGCGGGCCGGTGTGGCTCCCCTCCTCCCCGGAGAGGGTTGAGCCCCAGACACAGGAAGGGGCGGGGCTACAGCGTGGTGAGCCCGCCCCTCAGAGGGTCAGACGGCGACCCGGAAGGATAAAAGCCGGGCCTTCCAGCCCAGTCAATGCCCAGCCACCGGGGAGAGCAGACCTGTCTGAGGGAGCTCCTGACGGAGGAACCGCTGGAGCCCTGGGCAGCGACCTGGACTGGCCGGAGAGCACCCTACCCCGCTACTGGGAAGACCTGCCAGAGCTTCCCCGCGCCACCTACGACGAGGAGCCAGTAGGAGCTTCCCCGCTACCGTGCTGTTACCCCGAGGAACCCCCGGAGCAGGATTGGCTGGACTTCCCCGAGGAACTACCTGATCTACCCCCCAGCCCGGGTTGTGAGGAACCCATGCAGTGGGACTTCCCGGGACCAGACGCCGTGGACCAGGTAGGACAAGAGGGGGATATTGGAAGTGGCCCAGGGGCAGCCGACCTCAGTCCGGCTGCTGACCAGACCGAGCCCATGTCAGTGTGTTGCGGTCAGGATCTCCACTGACCGTCAGCGGTGATGACCGCTGTCTAGGGCCCGGGGCCGGGACACAGTGGAGTGGGTGGGCCTGTGTCCCCCCTGCCACCCCACTCACGGGTGGCAGTTATCCCCCTCTCCTTACTGCTCAGCCTGCTGCAAGAGGCCTGAGCTCCTGTACTGTTCCCTGCTCTGCCTGCTGCAAGAGGCCTGAGCTCCTGTACTGTTCCCTGCTCAGTCTGCTGCAAGAGGCCTGAGCTCCTGTACTGTTCCCTGCTCAGCCTGCTACAAGAGGCCTGAGCTCTCCTTGTACTGCTTGCTGCCCAGCCCCTGCACCAGAGGGCCTGGGCCTTATCCAGACTGTTTGCAGCCCAGCCCCTGCACCAGAGGGCCTGGGCCTTTTCTAAACTGTTTGCAGCCCAGCCCCTGCACCAGAGGGCCTGGGCCTTATCCAGACTGTTTGCTGCCCAGCCCCTGCACCAGAGGGCCTGGGCCTTATCCAGACTGTTTGCAGCCCAGCCCCTGCACCAGAGGGCCTGGGACTTTTCTAAACAAGTTGCAGCCCAGCCCCTGCACCAGAGGGCCTGGGCCTTTCCTAGACTATTGGTACTGTTTGTAGCTCACCCTTGCAGAAAAGGCCTGAGCCCCAACTGACTCTGTCTTTGTCACCTGGCCTTAAAGGGACAGGACAGAACCCCCGTGAGACCAGCGGGCCGGTGTGGCTCCCCTCCTCCCCTCAGAGGGTTGAGCCCCGGACCCGCCTGTTACAGTGGAACAGATTGTTAGCATAAGTAGCTAGCACATATTGTAAGCGACCATTCAAGGTAGATGAATGCAAATTTAAGGATATGTCTACCGAGAATATTCTAAGTAACATGGACTGATAAAATAAGGAATGAAGAGGTCCTAGAATGTGCACAACTAACTACAAAAATAAAAATCATTTGGAAGAAGAGATGAAAATATTTGGGACATCTGTTAAGAATGCTAATAATAGGCTACCTAAACAAGCATTTCTTTGGCAACCCCAGGGCAAGAGAAGAAGAAGCCAACATAGAAACACAGTGTGCAGCACAATAATGGCAGAAATGACATTATTACATCTCAATATAAAAGACTTGTAAATTGAGCCTGGGAGAGGATCGATGCTATATGACTTCTAATTTATCCACTTCATGGGAAGGGAAGGATGATGATGATGATGATGATATCAAAAATAAGTTATGTACTACCAGTCCCCATTAAACCATGACAGCCATCTTTCTTTTACCATGACAGCCATCTTTCTTTTACACTTATCCTGTGTGCCCATACAACTTATTGGAATATTGCTAAGGTGTATGTTTTCAAATAATTAACATTTTCAAATTAATTCAAATGATATTTTCTTTGAAAATGTAGGAGTCTAATGTCCTGATTTACTTTCAAGTCTATGAAGAACAGAGTTAGTGAAAAGGAATTTCTGTTCCCATCACTTTGTTCAGAAGAAAATAAATTAATGAAATTGTGCCTTGGATGTTACAGATAATATTAGCAACCCTGACTGGCTGCTCACATGTGGAGGGACAGGAAATGGCAGAAACCAAAGCAACCAAGCTGATCTAAAGGTTTTAATATTCCATTTTCCCATTTTATTAAGAATGAAAAGTGGTGCACTTACAGTACATTCTACCGCTACAGTGCCAACTATCCCTTATTTACTGGGAAACATTACTGTCCTATTTACTAAATGCTAAACCTTTATTTACTTGAGTTGTATATTTTTCCAACACACTGTAATATTATTAGGACACCTCTATCCCAATATAACGTGACCCGATATAACACGAATTCAGATATAACACGGTAAAGCAGCGCTCCAGGGGGGCGGGGCTGCATGCTCCGGCAGATCAAAGCAAGTTCGATATAACGTGGTTTCACCTATAACGTGGTAAGATTTTTTGGCTCCCAAGGACAGCATTATATCGGGGTAGAGGTGAATTATTAATATTATTTAATATTATTTAGTTCAGTCTCCAGACTTTGAGTTGTTGGTTGTTTTGGCTATTCTGTTTCCTTAAACATCTTAGAACTCCATTATTAGCTGGTGGGGTGTTGATGGAACTGACTACACAGATAGTGCAGCACTATAGCTAGTAATTACTTAATCTTCTATTGATAAATCTTACTGTATATTATTTTCATTTGAATCATGATAATGCAGGAAAGTGATTTAGTGTACACAATCTGGATGAGGATGTGTGTACTGCCTGAACCCATTTCTTATAGCCTTCCTATGCAATTCATTCTTATGGTTAAAATAAATTTGTACACACACCTTTATGTAGCTGTAAAATTACCAACAAACATGTTAGAATTATGCAGGCAGTTAAGAACCACCCTTTGGCAATACTTTCACTTGTATCTCCACTCCATAAGAAGGAAAACCCTATAATTTTATTTGCCTAAATTACACCTGAACAGATTGGAGACCTCCTACAGATAGCCAGCTGGAACAGCTTGAAGACCTTCTGCAAGAAACAAAGTAAACCATCCAGAGTGCTGTAAAAGGAGAAATGGTGTAAGTTTGTGAGTTATTTCCTTCTATTTCTGTTTTATTTATACTGTTTCTAAAAGTAAATTACTTGTGTGGAGTGCTGTTCTTGGAGCTGCCAGGTTCTCTATAGGGAAGAAGTCTACCAAATCCCTTTTGCTTTTATAGACAGCAGTTGAACTTTAGCTCAGGGGATTAGATCTGCAAGGTTAAAAAGCTTTGCTTTCGAAGGAGAAAATCAATCTGATTTGAGAATAGGGACAGACTTGGTGGAATGAAGCAAGCCCTGTGGAAATTACCTGGACTAGCACTTATTTAGAATAAATAGATTTACTCAGACTAGCTGTGCTTTTGTAAACAGCAGTGCATCTCCCCTCTTTACGATGTAATAATCATAAGGGAGAAAAAAAACAGGTTTTGTAACTTTAAAACATCCTCATATGGTGCACTGTTCCATGAGACATCACAGATGTGGCAGGGAACTTCATTTGATAAATATCTTACAGTGAAACTGTCATTATTGGTATGCCCCATGCGCCCCTTCAATTAGGCATTAAACAACTATTGCTGGCTGATTACTAATTAATCAGAGACAATTTGTTGCTTTTTTGGTAGTAATTAAATGAACATCCTATAGATTATGGACACACTGTGACAGCCATTCTTCTTACCTCCATCCATCTACACCTAAAGCTATGACACATAATACAACAGAAGCAGTCTTCATTCTTCATTCATTGGAGGCACTTGAAATAACACATTTCCCTAAAAGCAATATTTTAAGAATTAAATTCTCATCTCTGTCAGTACTCTGAGCTAGTCAAAATCAGAATTTCCATCCTCTGAGAAACTTCAATCTTTCCTTCCCTGCCAAAATGGGATGAAAGTTGAAATATCAAATTTTTCCATGGAAGGGAAAGCTCTAAACAATTTTGACATGGAAATATTCCAAATCAAAATATTAAATGTTGGTGTGTTGAACCCAATCAAAACATTTCATTTAACTTTTTTTCATAATTAATCTGTGTCTCTCCCCCAGCAGATGTTGCAGGGCCTTGTGTCTATTCCCCTTCACAAGCCTGGCTACCTCTAAATAATATACTGTAGTGGTTCATCCACAAGGGGGATTGTGGTGCATCACATCAGATGTGGTCCTGCCTAGGAGCCCAGCCTATCGGGCATTTATCCAATATTTGTCCAGTGATCACAGTGCAGGTACAGCTGCTGATGGCCAGCACTCTGTCATAGTCATCAAGTCATGATCACTTGTACCTAAGCTACCATTAATGTTTAGTTCTGTGATCAATTCATCTTCATCTGTTAGGACAAGATCTAATAAATATTTTCCCCATGTTGGCCGCAACATTGTGAGTTAAGAAACTGTCATTAATAATAGTTAGAAATTCCAGGGATATTCTAGTACTGGCAGATGAGACCTTAGGAATATGTCACTCAAACTGAAGTTCCCCATGATCACACAGTTTTATTTCCCATATATATTATAGATAAATTCATAAAGGTCCAGTCATTCTGTTCCCTAGTATGATTTGACGGTCTGTAGTAGACACCAACTGATACCCATCTTGTCCTTTATCTGTTAGGTCATTGATCCATAAGCATTCAAGATGATTGTCTTCCAAGTTATTGGTGAGTCAGAAATGGGTAATGCCATTTTTGACAAAGTGCCACTCATCTGTCCCATTTTTCCCACTCAATCTTTCCTAAATAGGGTATAGCCATTGATTTTAACATTCCAATCATGCCAAACATCCCACCTGATTTCAATAATACCAATTAGATTGAATGTATTGTTCATCAATGAGCAATTCCAGTTCCTTTTATTTTCTACCAGGTTCCCAACACTGGTGTATAGGCATTTTAGGAATTTCTTCTCTTCATGTCCTTTAGTTCTTTGATTAATTATGGTATCAACACCTTAATTTTCTGATGAGTGCTTATATCTTCCCTCTTCTTACCTTCTCCTTTTGCTATTTAGTTTAACTCTCTCCTGATTGCTCTAGCCGGCCTGTCACTGAGAAAATTGGTCCCACTTCTACTGATGTTGAAGCCATCCAAAATATCACCTATTCTCCCCCTAATAATGTAGACCAGTGTTCCACAAAACCAAAACCATCTACTCTACAGCACTTAGCCAGCAGTTCATTTCCAGAATCGTCTGCCTTCTGTCTTCCTTTATTCATGGGACAGGAAGGATCTCAGAAGATCGTTTGGACTTTCTTCTTTTTCAGCATGCTTCTGAGTTCAGTGAAGTCATCTGCTATCTGTGAGATATCCTGCAACAGTGTCATTAGTGTTGATATGAACTGTCACCAATGGTCCCTTGTCCATTGACTTCTGAAACCTGTCCAGTCTAAGCCCCGGTCTACACTATGAGTTTAGGTCGAATTTAGCAGTATTACATCGATTTAACCCTGCACCCGTCCACACAACGAAGCCATTTTTGTCGACTTAAAGGGCTCTTAAAATTGATTTTGATACTCCTCCCCGACGAGAGGATTAGCACTGAAATCGACCTTGCTGGGTCAAATTTGGGGTAGCGTGGACACAATTTGACGGTATTGGTCACTTGGAGCTATCACAGACTGCTCCTATGTGACCGTTCTGGACAGCACTGTCAACTCTGATGCACTGGCCAGGTAGACAGGAAAAGCCCAGTGAACTTTTGAATTTCATTTCCTGTTTGCCCAGTATGACAAGCTGATCAGCACAGGTGACCATGCAATCCCAGAATCACAAAAGAGCTCCAGCATGGACCGAATGGGAGGTACTGGATCTGATTGCTCTTTGGGGAGATGAATCCATTTCAAAAGATGAAATGCCCAAATATTTGAAAAAATCTCCAAGGGCATGAAGGACTGAGGCTATAACAGGGATCCGCAGCAGCGCTGTGTGAAACTTAAGGAGCTCAGGCAAGCCTACCAAAGAACCAGAGAGGCAAATGGCTGCTCCAAGTCAGAGCCCCAGACATGCCACTTCTATGATGAGCTGCATGCCATTCTATGGGGTGCCCCTACAACTACCCCACTCCTGTGGGTGGATTCCATCAGTGGATTCTCATGCAACAGGGATGCGGATTTTGGGGACAAGGAAGATGATGAGGAGGAGGATGTTGAAGATAGCACACAGCATGCAAGTGGAGAAAACATTTTCCCCAAGAGCCAGGAACTGTTTATCACCCTGGAGCCAGTACCCTCCCAACCTACCCAAGGCGGGCTCACAGACCTTGAAGGCAGAGAAGGGACCTCTGGTGAGTGTACCTTTGTAAATATTGTAAATGGTTTAAAAGCAAGCGTGTTTAATGATTAATTTGCCCTGAAGACTTGGGATGCATTCATGGCCAGTACAGCTATTGGAAAAGTCTGTTAACATGTATGGGGATGGAGCATAAATCCTCCAGGGACATCTCAATGAATCTCTTCTGGATGTATTCCCAAGGCCTTTGAAAAAGGTTTCTGGGGAGGGCAGCCTTATTCTGTCCTCCATGATAGGACACTTTAGCATGCCAGGCCAGTAGCACGTAATCTGGAATCACTGCATAACAAAGCATGGCAATGTATGGTCCTGGTGTTTGCTAGCATTCAAGCAACATCTGTCCTTTATCTCTCTGTGTTATCCTCAGGAGAGTGATATCATTCATGGTCACCTGGTTGAAATAGGGGAATTTTATTAAGGGGACATTCAGAGGTGGCCATTCCTGCTGGGCTGTTTGCCTGTAGTTGAACAGAAATCATCCCTGCTGTACGCCACGCGGTGGGGGAAGGGGTGAAACGATCATCCCAGAGAATGGGGGGGGGGTTTAGTTGGGTTTGTGCTGAATGTTAACCCGAAAATCGCAACCCCTCCTTTTAAATGGCCAACCCATTTTAAATGGCCAACCCAACGGGTGCTTGGTATGGGAAATGAGGGCACTGATCTTTGAAACTGTGTAATGTTAACAGCTTGGTTCACGTGAAAGAGTCTACCCATTTATTCTCTAAAATGTGTCTTTTTTAATACTAATAACCCTTTTTTTCCTCCCATAGCTGCAAATGTTTCAATGCTCCCCATATCATCTGCATCCCAGAGGCTAGCGAAGATTAGAAGGCAGAAAAAATGTACTTGTGATTAAATGTTCTCTGAGCTCATGCAGTCCTCCCACACTGAAAGACCCCAGTGGAATTCATGGAGGCAGACATTGTCAGAGTGCAGGAAAGCACTAAATGAACGCGAGGACATGTGGCATCAGCGTCATGATGATCGGCGGTGTCAACGTGATGAGAGGAGGCAGGATGCAATGCTGAGGCTACTAGAAGATAAAACTGATATTCTCCAGTGTATTGTTGAGGTGCAGGAAAGGCAGCAGGAGCACAGACCACCACTGCAGCCCCTGTGTAATGAACCGCCCTCCTCCCCAATTTCCATAGCCTCCTCACCCAGACGCCCAAGAATGTGCTGGGCCTCCGGGCACCCAACAACTCCACCTCAAAGGACTGCCCAAGCAACAAAAGGCTGGCATTCAATAAGTTTTGAAGTGCAGTATGGCCTTGTCCTTCCCTCCTCCCCACCTCTACCACCCCACCCGGTGTTTCCTCACCCTCCCTCCCCCCGGGCTACCTTGGCAGTTATCCCCCCATTTGTGTGATGAAGTAATAAAGAATGCATGAATTTGAAATAACAATGACTTTATTGCCTCTGCAAGCGGAGATCAAAGGAGGGAGGGGAGGGCGGTTGGCTTACAGGGAAGTAGAGTGAACCGAGGGGGAGGATTTTAATCAAGGAGAAACAAACAGAACTTTCACACCGTAGCCTGGCCAGTTATGAAACTGGTTTTCAAAGCTTCTCCCATGCACAGTACACCCTGCTGTGCTCTTTTAACCGCCCTGCTGTTGGCTGCGCGTAATCAGTAGCCAGGTGATTTGCATTGACTTCCCACCCCACCATAAATGTCTCCCCATTACTCTCACAGATATTGTGGAGCACACAGCAAGCAGTAATAATGATGGGAACATTAGTTTAGCTGAGGTCTAACTGAGTCAGTAAACTGTGCCAATGTGCTTTTAAACGTCCAAAGGCACATTCTACCACCATTCTGCACTTGCTCAGTCTATAGTTGAACAGCTCCTGACTACTGTCCAAAGTGCCTGTGTATGGCTTCATGAGCCATGGCATTAAGGGGTAGGCTGGGTTCCCAAGGATAACATCCCCAACGGTTATTTTCTGGTCTGGAAAGTAAGAGCTTTTCTGCAGCCGTTCACACAGACCAGAGTTCCTAAAGATGCGAGTGTCATGTACCTTTCCCGGCCATCCCACGTTGATGTTGATGAAACATCCCTTGTGATCCACCAGTGCTTGCAGCACCACTGAAAAGTACCCCTTTTGGTTTATGTACTGGCTGCCTTGGTGCTCGGGTCCCAAGATAGGGATATGCGTTCCATCTATTGCCCCACCACAGTTAGGGAATCCCATTGCAGCAAAGCCATCCACTATGACCTGCACATTTCCCAGAGTCACTACCCTTGATAGCAGCAGCTCAGTGATCGTGTTGACTACTTGAATCACAGCAGCCCCCACAGTAGATTTACACACTCCAGATTGATTCCTGACTGACTGGTAGCTGTCTGGTGTTGCAAGCTTCCAGAGGGCTATCGCCACTTGCTTGTGAACTGTGATGGCTGCTCTAATCTTGGTATTCTTGCGCTTCAGGGCAGGGGAAAACAAGTCACAAAATTCCATGAAAGTGCCCTTACGCATGCGACAGTTTCGCAGCCACGGGGAATCATCCCAGACTTGCAACACTATGCAGTCCCACCAGTCTGTGTTTGTTTCCCGGGCGTTCCATGGCATGAACCAGCCCCATTACCACCATGATGTCCAAATTGCCAGGGCCTGTGCTTTGAGAGAAGTCTGTGTCCATGTCCTCATCACTCTCGTCACCGTGCTGCCATCGCCTCCTCGCCTGTTTTTGTAGGTTCTGGTGCTACATACACTGCAGGATAATGCGCGTGGTGTTTACAGTGCTCATAACTGCTGCGGCAATCTGAGCGGGCTCCATGCTTGTCGTGCTATGGTGTCTGCGCGGAAAAAAGGTATGAAATGATTCTCAGCCATTGCTCTCACTGAGGGAAGGGGGGGGGTCTGACGACATGTACCCAGAACCACCCGCAACAATGTTTTTGCCCCATCAGGCATTGGGAGCTCAACCCAGAATTCCAATGGGCAGCAGAGACTGCGGGAACTGTGGGATAGCTACCACAGTGCAACGCTCCGAAAGTCAACACTAGCCTCAGTACTGTGGACACATTCCACCTACTTAATGCGCTTAGTGGGGACATACACAATTGACTGTATCAAATAAATTTCTAAAAAATCGACTTCTATTAAATCGACTTAATTTTGTAGCCTAGACATACCCTTAGAGTGATGTCTCATGTCTTGGCAGCACTTCATCCTGCCAAGGAGGAAGGCAGCACTTCATCCTGTTTTCTGCCTGGCCCTTGCAGAATGTTCTTTTGATTCTTCTGAGTATTGAATCTCCAAGAATGATCATCTGTATTTCTTGGACAAGTCCATGTTGAGGACTTGGTATTGACTTGAAACTTCTGGTTCCCCCGGGATCAAAGGTAGGGCAGCAAGAAGCATAAGAGCGCTGCTGCCTTTGACAGCTTTATGTCAACAAAGATTTCTCCTGCCTTAGGCAAATTATTACTAAGTATTGAAAAAAAAATATTGTGCCTACCGTACAGTTCCCCTAGGTTTTATGAAGAATATTAAATATAGGATTTTGGAAATATTTTTACAGCTTAAAATGGAGCTGCTTCTGTCACAGCATCATATACTGAAAAAAGTTAATCTTGTTACAAACTAATTTTAAAATCTCTTTTTCGAGTTTCTTTCTTTTAGAATAGATAGTGGAACAGCCTACCTTAACTACATAAGATCCACCTTAACTATATAAGAGCTACATATTATTAACTATCTGCAATACATATGCTTAAAAGTACATTTTTATGGTACTGACAATCAAACAACTAGCTCATAAGAAGCTATATCAAGTATCTTTATCTGATGCCCTGTTTTCATCACATTTCCCTATTGACTGGACACTCCAATTCTTACCTAAGACACTTAATGTTCTTAAAGCTAAATTTTCCCTAAGGTCTGGAGAGTTAAGTTTGCAGTGGGTCTGTTGGACTAGGCAGTATGGAAGCAGGGTGAGCTGAGCTGCTGGAGGATGAACAAAGCTTTTTTAAAACAATTATTCAATGTCAACCCTAGTAAATAATCATCAACCATATATTTTTGTTCTCAGTTTTTATTATTAAAAACTCACTTTGCCTTATCTAGTAGTGTAATACTATAATACTAAATCTGTATTAAAACTAAGGCATAGCAATCACAGCAATCTTCATTGGCTTTTTTTATTTTGAACAAGAATACATTATTGCTATAACAGACAAGTTATAGCATGAACCCTTTTAGTCATCTTTTTTTTCCTAATAATTGTCCACTCATAGTCAAAAAAAAGTCTGATGGCTAACAGCTGACCCAAGATATGGAACATACCAACATGACACACATATCCCCTGCCACGTATTTTTGCAACAAATTTGCATTTGTCTTTATTGAGTGTTAGTTTATTACTTTTAATCTATTTCTATAATTAATCAAGAGGTTATTGGATTTTATGTCATTATAGCATTGCTTTTTGTCCGCTACATCTAGCAGCTCAATAATGACTCAGAATCTTAGACTTGTAAATTTCCACTCAATACTATCTGCTTTTTAGACTCTTGATTCTTAAGATTTATTCTCTGTGTTTGATTTATTTTTAACCAAACAGTTCCATGGTCCAATAGTTTCAGTATTCTACGGTTTTATCATTCACATATGAGAGCATCATGTTGAACTAGATGAGAGAACTTAACTCTGAAATACGGTGTTGTAGGGACTAAGGATAGTATAGCACAGATCTTTGATTTAGGACACCTGTGTTCCCTATTCTGAGAGACTTCCTATGTGACCAATTACATGACAAGTTACATGGCTTGCTCATGCCCCACTAAACTCAATGGGAATTTTGTCATTGACTTCAGTAACAGCATGATCAGATTCATATACTAAATGTTCTCTATCTGCAAATGGGTAAAATGTTACTACTTTACATAGGTGTTGTGAGGCTGATGATATTCATGTGTGAGACATACTTTTAAGATTCTCAGATGGATGGCTCTATAAAAATCAAATGGATAATAAACTATTAGTATATAAATTACTCTTAGTCCTCTGCATTTCTTTTACACAGTAAGATGATTTCCTTTCAAAGGAAAGGCATTAAGTTAGTTTGGCATGTTTCATTTTTATACACCAATGTTACTGACTCCTTTATCTGTTATTATTGTTTGATTCTCAGTCCCCATCCCTGCAGATTGACTGAAGTAGGTGAACACCTGCAATCATAGAATATCAGGGTTGGAAGGGACCTCAGGAGGTCATCTAATCCAACCTACTGCTCAAAGTAGGACTAATGCCCAGACAGATTTTTGTCCCAGATCCCTAAGTGGCCCCCTCAAGGATTGAGCTCACAACAGTTGGTTTAGCAGGCCAATGTGCAAACCATTGAACTATCCTTCCCCCCATGTAGAGCCCCCTTAATTTCAGTGAGGCATTATGCAGAATAAGGGTCCCTTATAGGGTACTTTCTGCAACTCCCATTGTCCAGAAACGCCAAACTGCAGCCACTGGAAGCTGCAGGGGGCCGTGCCTGTGGAAGGTCAATGTAAAAAAATGTCTTGTGGCCTGCCAGCAGATTATCCTGATGGACCGCATGCCAAAGGTTGCCAACCACTGGTATAGAGTGTGGCAGAATGTGTCTCTGTTTTTTTACTGTGGCCTTTGGGCACCACTGTCCTATAAATATTGAAAAACGGTGATAATAATAATTAAGTTCTAAGAGATTGACAGTTTTATTATATTTCTTACATCTTTCCAAATATCGAAGTTAACTTACTGGTCTGTTATTTCCTGACACTTTTCCCTCCCTGAAAAGTAAGTGTAATTTTCAGTCTCTTCAGGCCTCACCTGTCCTCCACGTTCTTAGAAATAATTGCCAATTTTTATTTAAAATCCTTTTTCTATCAATAGTTGACCTTGAAGGATCTGCCATTGCCATATTATTTCAGCTCTACTGTTGGCTGATTTAGCTGCATAGCCTTTGAATATTTTATTCAGTCAAGCACTGACAAGTAGCAAAGCTTTGTTCCTAGAGGAAGGATGAAGTGGAGTTTTATGGACCCACATGAGAACTCAATTTTATTTATAGGAAGCAGCTTATGTAGAGTTCTGGAATGAGAGTCAGGAGAGCAGACTTCTGTTCCCCTATCTGCCACTGAACTGCTGTTACTGAAACTAGTTGTTTCACTTTCTCCATCTATAAAATGAGGATAAAGTGCATTGCAATCAATAGATATAAAATGTTACATGAGAGTTAAGTGTATTTATTTTCTTTTTAAATGTTTGATAAGATAAATTGCATATGGACCAATAGTGACAGTTCATTTATTTTCATTAACTTCCATGTCTGTTTCTGTAAAGGAACTCTACTGGTACCTGTGGCAGTACTGGTAGTTTTGCAAAAGTAGGAAACAATTTAGAAGAAGGAATTTTAGAAGACCCACCACTCACAACTTGGAAATGTTTCTTCTTGGCTTTTTGGCAAATTTGCAAGTTTAAAATTGCATTTTTGTATCTATACATTTCATATAGTAGTAAATCTAGTATTCATGTTATGCCAATGCTACCACTTTTAACCTCCTGCTTGACACCACCCTTGACACCACCCTAGTCATACAAATCCTAGTTCCACGCTGTCACTTATTCATGAAACATTTTCCCTCAACTTCTCCATATAGCAGCTACCATACTGGCTCTTTAAATCCTTCCTCAAGACTCACTTCTGCCACTATTCCTAGGATAAATCTGCCAATAGATGTGTTAACTAAGGGCTTGTTAAGGAACGATAAGGTAACATGTATATTTATAAATAAAAATTGTATATACAATTTCCTCCTCCTTCCCACCCTTTGAGTGTCACTTGTCTTAGGACCCCAAGTCTGCAGATACTTCAGTACATGTGCAACTTGATTCAGGAAAATAATCAAGTGACATCATTGGAACTAATCATGTGGGTAAAGATATTATTGTTTCCAACTCTTGTGATTTTGATCATAGATCTCATGATGTTTGGTGTTTTTTTTCTTAAGGCCTCATTTGTTAGAATCAACATTGCAGGATTGCAGGAAAAACTCAGTTTTAATTTAAAAAACATGGAAGAAGAGAGAAGAAAGATCCCTAGTTAGTTTCTAGCCCTCATGATTGAGGAGAATGGCTTGAAAACATGACCTAAGTGCATCCTAACAGCTCAGAAACCAGAAGACAAATAAAAATAATCCCAAATGTATTATTTTTAATATCTCATAACTTTTTTAACTATTAGAATTTGTAATACTAAATTATGTATGTGTTAATATTGGGTCCTTAGAACATAATCCTGACAGTTGTTCTATGTAGGCAGAACTCTGCACCCATGCAGAGTCCCATTATAGTCAATGGAGCACAGCAATTTGCAGGTTTGGGGCTACAGACTGTACATTTTTTTGTGCAATGACTGTGCTTACCTCTGTGATTGTAAAATGCCTACACAATGGAGATCTGAATACTAACTATAATATAATTCTTCAATTGCTTATGCACCAATTCTAGGAGCCTGGATAACAAACAAGAACTGGGATTGCTCATTTATAAGCATAAATTCGATCTAGTTGGTATTACTGTAACTTGTTCAGGTGATTCCCATGATTGAAATGTTAAAATCAGGAAGGATCGAGTGGGCCTAAGTGGAGAAGAGTGACACTCTATGTCAAAAACAGCACTATCTGTTTCCAAGTCACTGATAACTCAAAAGAAAATGATGTTGAATGCTTATGGATTAATGTCCCAACAGATCGAGCACACAATTTGGTATTAGTTGATGTCTGCTACAGACCACAAAATCACACTAAGGAACCACATGACAGGTGCAAAAGGAGCCAATCTATAATATATATGAGGAAAAAAAATGCTTCATGGTTATGAGGGACTTCAATTTGAGTGACTTATAGTAGTGGTCTCTTGCTCCCAGTACTAAAATATCCTTGGAATTTCTAAATATTATAGATGATGATTTCCTAACTCAAAAAGTGTTGCGTCCAACAAAGGGAAATTCTATATTAGACCTTGCATTGATGGATAAAGAGGAACTGATCACAGAACTAAAAAATAATAACTTAAATACAAGTGATCATGACTTTACCACATTTATAATGTACACAAAGAATAAAGTTTACCATTTATAATGGGAAAGAAATATTTAATAATTGGCTTTTCAATCTAGCAAAGAAAGGTATAACACAATCCGATGGCTGAATTTGGACTAAAAATCAGGCATACATTTTTAGTGATCATAATTAACCAATTGACCAATTTACCATGGACCATGGTAGATTCTCCATCACTGACAATTTTTAAATCAAGATTGGATGTTTTCTCTAAAAGTTCTATGGCCTCTGTTGTACAGGAGGTCAGACTAGAGATGATCACAATGGCCTCTACTGGCCTTGGAGTCTATGAATTTATAATTGTGCAAGAAAGAGTGATTCGGTAAGTAGGGCTCTAGCCTGGGACTCATATGATGTGAGTGCAAGTCCCTGCTATACCACAGACTTCCCTTGTGACCTTGGGCAAGTCACTTTGTTCTCCATTTGTAAAATGGGGATAATAGCACTTCTCTACCTCACCGGCTAGTGTGAGAATAACTGCATTAAGAATCATCAGATACTTGGATAGTACAGTAATGGGAGCCAGTTCCGTGCCTCAGACATAAGAATTAAAAATAATATTTACTAGAATATTTGTAGGAAGTCAATATGAAAGGGGCTGAAACAATTTGTTTAAAAATTCAAGTGGATGTTTACTGAAATTACATTTTTCTGTGGTATTCACCGTATGCTAATCTATCTATCCCACCTTTTAAAGGCTAAAGCCTGTGAATAAGCTTCTCACCAAACTGTGAAGTAGCAGCTGTTGGGGTTATGTGGTAGATGGCTGATACATATTACACTGTCACACCTCACAGTTTTTACATACTCCAGATAAGCTATTTAATAAAGATTATAATGATTGGAAAATGTTATCAAATGTGATTGGAAAATCTTTTTCATTCTGCTACCAAAAATTACTGCTAAAAATTAAACCCTTGCATGAATTTAATAAACCTGCCAAGTTTCTCTTTAGGAAGAATTCGGACCATTTCCACTTGAAGGAATTCAGTATTTTCTGAACATTTCCCAGTAGCAGTGTATAGTGGCTATTTTATTCTATCAAGAATAACATCCTTAGGCCCTAGTCCTGTAAGTCAATGGGAGCACATTCACATGAAACAACTTGCAGGATCAGTATAAATCTTTATTTTTTGTTACAGGTTTAATCTTGTAGTGTGATATGCTTTTTGGGGAAAGGAGTGAGAAAGAATGTGTGATTACTTCAAAAATCTGAAGTCTGACCTCCAGCAGGCCCATGATCAGAAATCTTTGATCGGCTGAATCGTATGAGAATGTTTGCTAAGTTGTGTTTGCTTCCTTCCTTCTGCATTATTATATAAGCTGGTGATGGAAAGAATGCCCCAGGGAAGAAAAACAGTTGGTAAAGACAAAGGGAGTAGGAAAAAGAAGCTTATATAGACCTTGTGGATTTGATATCTAGTGTTTGGAATTGGAAAAGACTTTTTAAAAAAAAAATCTTTGGTTAGATCTCTTGTAAATTACTAATAATGCTAGAAAACTGTAAAGATATAGCTAAATATTTCAACTAGGAGTATTATAAATCTCTGGTGTACTTTATTATTAATCCCATTAAATCACTGCAACATTCCAGATAGCTAATCCAATCTTCCCCAGAATACAGAGGGTTTTTGTTTGTTTGTTTGTTCTTTCCTGCTTGCTTTCTTGTATTATATCTCTATTTAACAAGTAAATAGAAGAACTGTAACGTGATAGCAACTGAGCCAAGGTGGGGAAGAAAGAAGTCTCATATGTCTCCTCTCTTCTTTTTTTTCTCAGTTTGTAGAGTTATGTGCCCTTTATTTAAAGAAGAAAAATTAATTGTTTGCTCTCTCTCTCTCACTGCTATTCACAATTAGCTCTTCATAATTGGTTTTAATTAGGCTGCATCCAGGGCTGCACTGCAATAATTTAAGGGGGAGCAATAACCAATCAACAGCAGATGAGACATTCTTCTGTAGAAAAGCCCAGAAGTTCTGCAGAATGTTAAGGAAGAACTCTGAGAATGGTGAATACAAGTCTCTAGTAAAATCCTCCAGATGTAGAAGTCAGGAATACAGGTATGGTCTGAAATTGGGGAAACATTACTGTGCCATATTTTTTTTTCTGTTTACCCATTTTATTTAACTTACGGTATTCTGAGTTATCCTTTTCCTAGCTAGGCCCAGTTACTCAGCTGGTGATACACTGTTAAGAAACAACCTAGTGTTTTTAGTGATGTTTTGATGTTGGATTTAATCATTGCAGTCACCAGGTGACTTTTTTTCTTTAAACTAATAACCTAACTTGAAATGACCCTGTCAGAGTAAAAAAGTATTTCTGTTGTCTGAGAATATATAATCAGATCAAATGCCACCCAGACATTGTGTGTATGTGTGTGTGTGTTTTCTTAGTACAAGATAAAGTACTATCTGTTTACCCTAAACCTGGCAAAAATGATTGTGCAGACAAAGTATGCAGAGGGTTGTTTGAGCTGGATTTTCTGACCTTTCAAAATGGAATTCAAATATAGAGAAGATAGGTTACATTTTCAGTAATGTTGGCCTATTTTTAATTTTGTTGTACTTCTAAACAATATTGCACTTCTTAGTTTGCTTCCAAAAATCACCAGACACAAGGACTTAGTTTAACAGACTTTGTTGACTAGCAATTGTGCTAGTTATCTTTTTTCTTCAATTCTGAATTGAAATGAGTAGCCAGGGTTTATTTTGGTAGTGGTGTATAAAAAATACACTAAACTAAGGATAGGAAGTATCTAGTAGTAATTAAGGACATCTGATCTTTCTAGCACATTATGAACGACAACTTAGAGATGGGTTAAAGTGTGAATACGGAAACAACCTGTATGCATATTAGTATCCTCAAATGAAAGTTGGGAATGGAGTTTATAAGGGGTCTGTGCTGGTGATTTTAAATGTAAAGGCATTACAAGTTAATAAAGCCACAAAGGCTTGGGGGAACTAAATGTTTATTAGAGGCAAAAGACATATAGGGCCAAATTGTGTAAGCACCAAAATCTTTACCTCTAAGGTAAACCTTTGTTAATAGATAGAAAATTATCTATCTTTTCAATTTCTAACTTTTTTTTCTCATTATTATTTATATCATGGAGTCTTAATCTGAGGCTTGTGATTCCAGCATGGTTGCAAATTTATGTCAGGTAGTTGTGACCATACTGAATTTCCCATGTTGGTATTTGAGAGGAGGGTCTTGTCTAGGTCGCTGCTAAATGGGACTGGATCCCTGTATCGGAAATGTGGGCTTTATATGAAAAAAGTTAAAAAGTATTGAGTGCTCTTACTGTACTTTATAGTAAGATAAAATAAAAGGTTCCTTCTCTGAAGAACTGAAACAGTCCAGTGAGTGAAAACAACAACAAAGAAATGGGTAGACAGAAAAGAAAATGGATGTTAGTCACAAGCTCAGTCCTGTGGATGTCTTGATGGCTGTATACATATATTGATGATTCATTTTT
This sequence comes from Mauremys mutica, assembly GCF_020497125.1. NCBI lineage: Eukaryota > Metazoa > Chordata > Testudines > Geoemydidae > Mauremys > Mauremys mutica. The sequence continues at coordinate 104,626,877 of NC_059076.1, read as the reverse complement.
AATAGTAACTTTAAAATGTTTAGAATTAATTAGTAATGATTGAGATAAGAGCTAATGAATAGGATAATGGGAAAACACAGCTTATGGAAGGAATAAAATGAGCAAATTTACAATGTATTGCAGAGTTTTATATATGTTTTGGCAGCACATTTTCGACAGTCCTTGAATTAAGGTTTTTGGAAGATAAAGTGGCTATCTTCTGGAAACATCCCTAAAGATTTGGCTCATTTAACTTCTATACTGGATGGTATTTACTATCTTTGGGATGTTCTTGACAGATATTTTGTGGTAGATTTTATGTGTGTATTTGGTTTATATATTTATTCAAAGATAAGTGGTGACTGTATTACTTTATGTAGAGATAGAGAGTGATATTGCTGCTTGCATGTTGATTTAAAATATAACATTTATTAAATATATAAAACCATAAAAGAATCTGCCTTAGAAAAAAATATATCTGTCACTCCGCTTTCACTGTACTTTAAACATCTTTCACACTTCATTTATAGTGTGGTGTCAACGGTAAATTATTTTTTTCTCCCAGATTCATTTTGGAGGGTGCAAAGCAATTTATAATTTTACATGATTTAGTATTTAGCAATAAGAGATGTAATATTTGTATCTCTAATTGAATGGAATCTACCAGCATTTAGAAGGCATCTACCACCATAGTATCAAAACTACATAAATATTCCAAACTCTAAATATTGTTATTCAGTGCCCATTTATTTTCTTTGCAATAAACTAATATTCTGAGAATGACAAGTGAAGGTAGTTTTTTTCTCTCTTTACTTTGCAGTCTGATAGTGCCACACAATTATTTCTGTACATATAGAAGTAAGAGAAACTTTACACTGCTTACCTTTATGCTGTCTAAATTACAGGGCAGCAATAGAAAACAATTTTGACATTTTTGTGAAGGGGATGCTTTAGTGGTTCACCCTGTTAGTGTCAATAGGCTTACAGACCACCATTTCCATTCGTTCCCTCAATTTTAAAGCCTCTAGGTGTTATCATAATGTTGTGTTGCATTATAGGTAGGGATGGCTGGAAAACAACAATTCCATTTCATGAAAAATGTCTTGGGTTTGAAATATGTTTTTGTTTCACATTGGAACAACAACAACGAAAAAGACTTTTTTAAAAAGAGATTTAGAGCAGGCACTTGAACCTGGTCTCCTACCTCCTTGGCTAGTTCCTTATCCACCAGCCTATTCCAGCATTGCAGTAGTGTCTCTCTCAATTCCTGCCAAGATCCAATGGAAATTTTGTCAAAATTGGCATGTTTTCACAAAACTCCAGTCCTGACAGAATTTTTTTTTTTTTAATTTTCAACCAGTTCTAGTCATAACCAGCCTGTCCTAGGGTCTCACCCCCACTTTGAGCTTTTGGGTTCAAAGATGGGGACCCGCATGTATCCTTCCCCCCACCCTAACCCTTAGGGTAGGTTTCCTTTTCGCTGCCACCATGTCCTTGTTATATCCTTGGGGCAGCCGGTGTAGGAAGCAATCACTTGAGGCCAGAGAGCAGGCAGCTAACCAAAACCTCCATTTTATTTACATATATACAGAGAGCTTCTCAGCCGGTTGAAACCGGTTGAGCTAACCCATAATAATCTAACTCAGTTGCCATAGCAACAAAACCATGACAACCAAATACACAACATATTCCTCCCCCCCTAATAAGAATGTCGCCCTAAATAAAAACACACACTAGACTAGAGAAGGAGGGTAGACTGCCTCCATTCCCGGCTAAACCCTGGGGATTATTTTGCCCCAATAACCGTGGGTTCGCGCTAGGTAAAGATCCAGCCGATGAGGAGGCCTTCTGTCTCTAGGTGGATTACGGCGAACTTACTGGTGTTATTGCACCCGAAAGCACTAGGGGCTCCAAGGGTCCGCAGCACGAACAGGTGAGGAGGTGGTATCAGCTCGTGCTGGGCAAAGGGGTATCTCAGCCGCCGGCAACAGTAATGGAGGAGAACAGTCAGAAACAGGTGACTCGTGATTCGATCCCTCACCAGAAGAGGTGAAGTCAGACCCCCTCAACTGCAGATGGATCCTGAGGACTGGCATGACCTGGCAACAGCTGATCTACATGTCGCCGCCAGGTAAGATTCTCTGCAGTCCGGACTGTGTAGGAAACAGGTCCTGTTTGAGTGATGACTGTGGCCGGAACCCATTTAGCTCTGGAAGTATAATTCCGAGCCAAAACTGGCTGTCCCGGGCTAAAGGTTCGGTCTTTTGCTCTGGGTGCCCGTCTGATGACTTGATATTGCTGCTGATGTTGCACAATTTGTCGGGGTTCAGAAGGTTTCAGCAGATCAAAGCAAGTGCGCAGCTGTCGTCCCATCATTAGAAAGGCCGGAGATGCGTGGGTCGTAGCATGAGGTGTGTTTCTGTAGGAAAGTAAAAAGGTATCCAGACGCTTTTGAATGGAGTGTTGTCCCCCTTGCTGATTTCAAAGCGTTTTTCATTGTCTGCACAAATCTTTCAGCTAATCCGTTGGTGGACGGATGATATGGTGCTGACGTGATGTGGTGTATCCCATTTGCTTTCATAAAATTTTGAAACTCCTGAGAAACGAACTACGGTCCGTTGTCGCTCACAAGTTGTTCTGGCAGACCAAAACGACTAAAGAGTCCTCGTAGTTTTTGGATAGTACTCTCTGCAGAAGTGGACTGCATTATAGAGACTTCTGGCCATTTAGAATGGGCATCTATTGCCACCAAGAACATGCTTCCTTCAAGGGGGCCAGCAAAGTCAACGTGAATACGTTTGCCACGGGTTTTTCAGGCCAGTCCCATGGGTGTAAGGGTGCCCACTGGGGTGCATTCCTCACACCCTGACATGACATACAAGCGTTTGCCTTTCTCTTCAATAGCGCTGTCCAGTCCAGGCCACCAAAAATAGCTTCGTGCAATTTCCTTCATGCGCACTATTTCCACAGTGTGACCGGAATGTAGCTGTTCTAACATCTGTGATCTCTGTGGTGGTGGAATAATTGACACGTCTCCCCACAACAACAAACAACCAGGATTGGACCGATAACTCCGTCCGCTTGGACATGTAGGGAACAAGGTCGGATGAGAACGGAGAGGTTTGTCGAGATGTTCCATGCATCACCAGGTCCATAACGTGGGACAAATACTGGGGTCAACGCGAGTTGCCTTCTTTATCTGAGTAGCAGTGATGGGTGTATTCTCTACCTGTTCAAAGTAGAAGATTTTCTTTTGGGCACTATCTTGGTGTTTGACCGGCAAAGGCAACCTTTGAGAGGCCATTCTGCATTGCCGTGTAGAGTGGATTTTCCGATATTTTGATTTCATATGTGTGTGCTGAAAGTAACAATGCCCAACGTTGCATACGACTAGCAGCTAATGGTGGGAATGCCTGTGTAAGGTCCAAAAATGATGTCATAGGTCGATGTTCAGAGAGAAGAGTAAATTTAAAACCAAACAGGTACTGATGAAACTTCCGAATTCCAAAAAAACAATTCCTAATGCCTCACGTTCGATTTGGGCATAGTTAGTTTCTGCTTTTGCTTAGAGTGCGTGAAGCAAAAGCAATAGGTCTCTCTTCTCCTTGAAGGCATAATATGTGACACGACTGCTCCCACTCCATAAGGGGAGCATCGCAGGCCAATTGCAGTGGTAAGGATGGATCAAAGTGCGTTAGAACTTCAGAATTTAGCAATGCATCCTTAACCTATTTTTGTTGTTAAACGCAACATCACAGGCTTCAGTCCACTTCCAGGCCTTGTTCTGCCCAAGGAGCTCATGAAGTGGCTTTAGCAGTGTGGCTAACTGTGAGATGAAACTTTCCATAATAGTTCAGGAGTCCTAGAAACGAGCGCAGCTGGCTTACATTTCGAGGTGGGGGAGCCTCCACAATAGCTTTAACTTTTGCAGGGGCCTTATGAAGACCTGCAGAATCAATGATATGTCCAAATATTCAACAGAGGGCTTGAAGAATTCACACTTGTCTTTGCGAACTCGTAGGCCATACTCTTCCAGTCTTTGTAGGGGTAGCCTCTAAATTCCTTTAAGTGATCCTCTTCATTTCTTCCAGTGACCAGGATATCATCCAGATAGCACTGAACTCCTGACAAGCCACACAAGATCTGGACCAAAGCTCTCTGGAACAGGGCGGGAGCAGATGTTATTCCGAAGGGTAGACGACAGTATCGATAAAGCCCCTTATGAGTCACAATAGTCAACAGCTCTTGGGACTTTTCATCGACGTGCATCTGTAAAATATGCTTGACTCAGATCAATCTTACTGAACTTTTGTCCCCCAGCCAGGCCTGCGAAGAGGTCATCGATGCGGGGAAGCGGGAATTGCTCTGCACACAACACTGGGTTGACAGTGACCTTAAAATCACCGCAAATCCGGAGAGAGCCATCTTTCTTCACGATTGGAACGATAGGAGTGGCCCATGAGCTATGGGTAACTGGTATTAGGACTCCATTGGTGACCAGGCGCTCCAGGTCTGCTTTCAACTTTTGGCCTGATGGCATATGGCACAGTTTCGGGCTTTCAGATATTTTGGTGGACTGCCAGGTTTAATGTTCAATGTCACAGTGATTCCCTTCATACTTCCCAAATCATCTCCAAAAACAGCAGCATGTTTCCTCCTTAGTATACGGGTTAGACTGGTTTCTTCTTTAGTCATTCCGGTGCACTTCTGCCCAGTTCAGTTGAATCTTTCCCAAGCCAAGACCTACCCATTAAGGCTGGGTAGTTACCTCTCACACCACAAACAGTGGCAATTTAGCCACCTGTCCATTGAGCTCCACCTTAACATCAATAGTGCCCAGCATAGGCACAGCTTCTCCCGTATACGTCTTCAGAACAGTTTTTGTTGCCTTAAGCGGAAGATGCTGTAGCTTTTCTTTATACACAGTCTCGGAGATCAGTGAGACGGCTGCACCGGTGTCCAGTTCCATGCGTATACGTTTGCCATCCAATAAAACGGGGTTACCCAGTATCATGTGAGCCCATTGCCAAAGACAAAACATGCAGTGCCACTTCCTCTTGCGATGAGGTGTCACCTTGATCATCCTGTGTCCCTGCTCTAGGGTATGCAGGGTTCCTCTTTTTGTCGGCCAGACCACAGGCCTCTTTTTTTCTTTTGTTTACAGGCACACTCAATGTGTCCCTTTTTGCCACAGTGTCAACACACCAGGGTCCTTACACCAGCATTCTGATGCCTGGTGACCCGTCTTACCACAGCGGTAACATTCTTGACTCTGCACAGTTTTGTGGGTCGGTTCTTGTGACACTTTTTGCACCCTAGGGGGTGCACTGATGTATTGTGCCTCCCTTGTAGCCAGTTCCATGGAGACAGCAATATCAACAGCCTTCTGTAAGGGTAAGCTGAGCCTCCTGTCAGTAGGCGCTTCCGTATAGCTTCACTGTACAGGCCACACACTAACCTGTCACGCAGGGCATCATGTAACATCTCTTTAAATTCACAGTGTTGTTCTGCTAGCTTTTTTAAAATGGCTACAAATTTGTACAACTGTTTCATCTTCCTTTTGGTCTCTTTTGTGGAACCTATATCTTTCAGCAATTACCAGTGGTTTTGGGGAGAAATGAGACCCCAGGATTTCCACAATGTCACTGTAAGATTTAGTCTCAGGCTTAACAGGGTGGTAGTAAGCTTGCGTAGCAGAGAGTAGGTTTTAGCCCCTACAGCAGTTTAAAGAATATTGGCACCTTCTTCGCTTCTGTAATGTCATTTGCAATACCAAAAAGCTCAAAAACGCTCAGTATACACATGCCACTGCTCTGTATTCTCATCAAAAGGCTCCAGGGGCCTGGTCAGAGTAGCCATGATTTTTAGTTTCACTTTCACAGTCAGTGTAAACAAGCAGCTTTTTTGTTTGTTTGTTCTTTACCTTAACTTTTACTTCCTTCTGTTACTGGAGCAGCACCGGAGTCTCACCCTCGTCGCCAGTGTTATATCCTTGGGGCAGCCGGTGTAGGAAGCAATCACTTGAGGCCAGAGAGCAGGCAGCTAACCAAAACCTCCATTTTATTTACATATATACAGAGAGCTTCTCAGCCGGTTGAAACCGGTTGAGCTAACCCATAATAATCTAACTCAGTTGCCATAGCAACAAAACCATGACAACCAAATACACAACAGTCCTAGGGTCTCACCCCCACTTTGAGCTTTTGGGTTCAAAGATGGGGACCCGCATGTATTCTCCCCCCACCCTAACCCTTAGGGTAGGTTTCCTTCTCGCTGCCCACCATGTCCTAGGGTGTCACCCCCACTTTGAGCTTGTGGGTTCAAAGATGGGGACCCGACTTGGTTTCCCTCTAAACTAAAATCCTAGTTTAGATCTAGTAAGCTGCCACCACTCAATCAGGAAATGTGGATTGAGACACAGTCCTTCCCCAAAATCCTAGGGGATTCCAAGAGCCCCAAATCCATGGAGTTCTTACACCCAGGAGAAACAAACCATTCCCCCTGCTTCCTCCCCCCTCCCTTTTCCTAGGAGAGATACCGGGATCTAACTACAGAGGGATACCTCCCCCTTCTCTTTCCCTGAGAATCCACCCAAGGAAAGACCAAACAAGTCCTTAATAGAAAAGAATTTATTAAAGAATAAAAAGAAAGTAACTTGTCTCTGTAATTCAAGATAGAACAATACAGGGTCTAAGCTTATCAATCTCTGGAGAGAATTCCCCCTCCCCCTTTTCTCAGTAAAAGCAATATCAGCAAACAGGAATAAAGCATTTCCTTTAGCAAACACACAATTGCAAATATAGAAATCAAATCAAAATACTAATTCGAATTTCTAATTAATAATCAATATTAATTAGTATAAACTACTCCACCAGAACTTGGAGACATGACTGTCCTCTCTTAGATCCAAAAAGAGTTCTCGAGACAAACAAAGAAAACACAGACAAAAGCTTCCCTCCACAGAGATTTGAAATTATCTCGTCTCTGATTGGTCCTCTGGTCAGGTGGTCACCAGGTACTACATGTTAACCCTTTACAGGTAAAAAGGGACCTTAACCCTGATCTGTTTATTTATGACACAGCCCCATGCCATTTTACAGGTGTTATTATCTCTTAGTGTCCTCTTGATGTGGACATTCTCACAGAGTATGTTAATACAGCAAAGAAAAACCTGCCACTGACCTATGCTACCAGACTTGGGCTTGTGGGGCACGGACTACAGTGTAGGGTAGAAGGATCCCAAAGCCCGAGCCTGGAAGTCTACACAGCAACCAAATACCACTCTAGCCTGAGCCCCAGGACCCAGCTATGGGTTTTTGTTTGTTGTGTAGACATACCCTTACTGACTGTGTGTCTGGGTGAATGTGAGACCATATGTTTCTCTTGTATGTCTGCACATCTGAGAAAGATAAGTAAGGCTTGGTCTTGTTTCCCAGGTCCATTGTCATGGGAGTGGGCTTCTGTGCTCCTAATCTGTCTCAGTGGATCCAATTTTAGGCTTTTATGGCTTACTTGATTTTTGGGATTTATAGATTGTTATCATGCTTAGGCAATGCCTGGAGTGTGCATAGGGTCACTTAGGTGAGCACAAGTGTCTTTATAGGAAGCTTATAGTGATTGCTTATTGGGTTCAGCCCATTCAATTAACATATATGGAGCTCAAAGTCCCTGCTTATACTTTTATGGTCTGATACTCATTCATGTTTATGCCTTTCCCTGCAAATCTATACTTCATCTGCTAAAATGTACACTCTAATAAAATGCTTGAAAATATGTATACTTGAAAAGTAGTATAAAGGGAAACTTCTACTTTTTAAATAGATACAACTTCCTTCTAAATTACTCAGAATAGAAAACCTCTAACTCAGAGGTAAATCAGAAAATATGCAAATTGCCTCTTTAAAATCCTCTCTCTTGTAAAGTAGATTGTTAGTGTCAGGATGACCTTGTACCTTGAAAGAAATTATACAGAAAGAAGGTGTTAAGTTTCAGATAATTTCAATTCCAGGCATCTCAGGGTGCACCAGGATGGGTTGGCTTTACATAAAAGTACTGTAGATATTCACTTATTAATTTTATGCACTGTTCATAGTAAAAAAAGAAAAAAGACAGAAAAAGAGATTATAACTGATATTCAGTGTTGTAAGATGTCCTTATTTTGAAAAAAAAAAAAAGATTTAAAACTGGCAGCTTAATTTATGGAAATATCCAGAACAATTGCATGCTTATGAAGTATAGTTATACAGTTTGTGCAATACAATTCTTAAAAATTTCATTCACAGAGCCAGTGCTGTCAGCCATCATAACTCTAGCAAGCATCTTTTTCATTTGATTTTCAAAAAATAACGTTGTTTTTTTTCTGACATTGCATGTTTTTTATGTTTGTTGTTGTTTCCCCTAAAAGGTTACAATACTTCCAACTGGTCCTCCTCCAAATGTCATGAAGATGTTGTCCTCAAGGGTCAGCATGACACAGCAGCTATTAATGTATAATGGTCCAGATTTTTAAAAGGGCCACTCTTGCATTTGTTTTTTTTTCCTACAAAGTTATCAATGAGTATATCAATGAGTACAATATAAAAATATATTCCATTTATGACATATCTCAAAGCTCATGTACAATGATGCATGTATTAAGTTTATATAGATTTTTTTCCTTCTAATTTTAATAGGGGAATGGAAAAGGAACTCTCCCTTCAAACCTCCCCATCAACTGAATGCTTAAGCAAAGAGATGGGACACACACTGAGATCTGTGTGTCAACTGACTTGGACCGTCTCAGGTAAACAGGGAAAGTAAATTCCAGAGAAGAGGGATCTCCATTAAAAATGCCATCCACAAATCCTATATGTTTAATTCTAGGTCCTGTTAGCTGTGAATTCTTTTATAGATTCATAGATTCTAAGGCTTGAAGGGATCATTGTGATCATCTAGTATAACTTCCTGTTTAACACAGGCCATAGAACTTCCTCAAAATAATTCCTAGGGCAGATCTTTTAGAAAAATATCAAATCTTGATTTAAAAATAGTCAGTGATGGAGGACACTACCACGATCCTTGGTAAATGGTTCCTATTGTTCATTACCCTCACTGTCAAAAATTTATACTTTATTTCCATTCAGAATTTTTCTACCTTCAACTTCCGGCCATTGGGTGGTGGTATTATTTTCTATGCTAGATTGAAGAGTCCATTATTAAATATTTGTTCCCTATTTAAACTATAATCAAACCACCCTTAACCTTTTCTTTAAGTTAAATAGATAGACCTCTTTAAGTCTATTATTATAAAACACGTTTTCTAATCCTTTAATTGTACTTGTGGCTCTTCTCTGAACTCTCTCCAATTTATCAGCATCCTTCTCAAACTGTGGACTCAAAAACTGGACACAGTATTCCAGCAAGGTTGCAGCAGTGTCCAATATATAGTTAAAATAACCTCTACTCCTTCTCAAGAATCTTCTGTTTATGCATCCCAGGATCATATTAGCTCTCCTGGCCACATCATATTGAGAACTCGTATTCAACTGATGACCCGCCATGACCTCCAAATCTTTTTCAGAGTCACCGCTTCCCCATCCTGTAAGTAAGACCAACATTCTTTGTTCCTAAATTAACATGTTTACATTTATCCATATTAAAACACATAGTGTTTGCTTCGATCCAGTGTACCAAGCAATCCAGATCTTTCTCAATCAGTGACCTACCCTCTTCATTATTTACTGCTTTCCCAATTTTTGTCATCTGCCAACTTTACCAGAGATGATTTTGTTTTCTTCTAGGTCATTGGTAAAAATGCCTAATAGTGTAGGGCCAAGAACCAATCCCTGTGGGACCCCACTGTAATCACCATTGCCTGATGATGATTCCCTATTTACAAACCTATCAGTTAGCCAGTTTTTAATCCATTGACTATATGCCTTGTTAATCTAACATCTTTCTAGTTTTTTAATCAAAATATCATGCTGTCCTAAGTCAAACACCTTACAGAATTCTAAGTATATTACATCAAAACTTTGTCTACAAAACTTGTAATCTCATCAAAGAAAGATTTCAACACAGGCCATAGAACTGATAGTTTGATAGCTTTTATTTTCTATAAACCCATGTTGATTGTGACTCCTTTAAAATCAGAACTTTAGGACTGACTTTCAGGGCTGCCCAGAGGATTCCGGGGTCTTTGGCGGCGGGGGCCCCCGCTTCGGTGGTAAGTCGGGGGCAGGGGGACCTTCCGTTCCGGGATCCGCCGCCAAAGTGCCCCAAAGACCCACGGCGGGGACCCCCCCTCCACTGAATTACCGCCAAAGCGGGACCCGCCGCCGAAGTGCAGCCCTCACCGCGGGTCTTCGGGGCACTTCGGCGGCAGGTCCCGGAACGGAAAGACCCCCCCCGATGCCGAATTACAGCCGAAGACCCGGCTGCACTCCGGCGGCGGGTCCTGCTTCGGCGGTAATTCGGCGGCAGGGGGGTCCTTCTATCCCGGAGAGGAAGGACCCCCCGGCTATCAAAGACCGGGAGCGAAGAAGCTCCGGGGGCCCAAGCCCCGCAAGAGTTTTTCGGGGCCCCCGGAGCGAGTGAAGGACCCTGCTCCAGGGGCCCCAAAAAACTCTCGTGGGGGCCCCTGCGGGGCCCGGGGCCTGGGGCAAATTGCCCCACTTGCCCCCCCCGGGCGGCCCTGCTGACTTTAAAAGCCCCCAAATAGGACAGACTATTAAAAACAAAACTTCCAAGGACTAATTTATAATGATTTACTAACTTGTTCACTGCAAATGCCTTTTCAATCTCCAATTTTGTTATGGATTGCAAATCTCTGGATTAACCAATCCATAGTATTTTACAGATGTGTGAATGTTTTTAATGCTGATGTGCTCAGCTTAATGGTGCACATAATTCACGCTTCATATGAACTCTAAAACATCTATATTGGAAATACAAGAACATATAAACCAAGAATGGAAAAACACTTCAGTGTTCAGTAATTACGTTTGTATTTTAAACTTTAAAAATTGTGATTAAAATAAATTCTTCAAGTGTTATGGTTACTGACACTTTGAGTAGCTGCTGGAATCAGGTATATGAGTCTACTATGAATATCAGACTCAAGCAACACACATATACTTACCAAATAACATCCCCTAACTCCTTCCCGAATAGCAGGATCTTGGAGACAAGTTAATAAAGGCACCTACTAATAGGTCTATCTCTATTTAACAAGATAGAGATAATAATACAACTTTTTATCTGTGACCCTTCCCTCCCTTATCACCTCTGATGTGGAACCACATAGAATAACTTTTTTTGGTCCATTTTGCAGACGGTTTCTCTAAGTCTATTGGCACTTAAAATCTTTAACACATTTTTCAAGCACAAAAATCAATGAGTGATTGTACTGTATGAAACTTTGTCTTATTGTTAGGTCAGAGTAGCAGCCGTGTTAGTCTGTATCTGCAAAAAGAACAAGAGTACTTGTGACACCTTAGAGACTAACAAATTTATTTGAGCATAAGCTTTCATGGGCTATGCTCAAATAAATGTGTTAGTCTCTAAGGTGCCACAAGTACTCTTGTTCTTTTTGTCTTATTGTTGTATTACCTATGTGTGAGTATGAAATGACAGCACTGCAGCACTGGATCTTCTTTCCCTTTCCTACATCAGTGCTTCTGAGACTAATGGGGAACTATGCTAGAGAAGACAAGAAAGATTGAAGTGCAGTAGGGAATCACTGAAAGAAAACTTGGGGGATGGGAGTAAACAATACAAAATAGATGAAGAGAGGCATTAGAAAGAGATGAATGGAGACAAATAGAAAATGGGGTAAAAATCAAAGAAAGTAGACTGGAAAATATGTGCTAAAGAGGACAGAAAAAGAGCCACCATATTATATAGCAGAGGAAAAAGAAAATGGAGTGAAAAGAGAAAAGTGAAAAATAACAAAAACAAAGGAGACAGAATAGGGTTTTTTATTTATTTAATTGGCAAATTAACATCACAATGTTGCAAAAATATAGAAAACAATATTTCATTACATATTGGTTGCTCCATGTGGTCTTTAACTCACATTATTCATGTAGTCATGGATAAGTATTCTACATTATGGATAGGATTTTCGAAATGGGTGGGGAGGAGGGCTAAAGTTAGGACCTGAAATCCATATTGAAGCACTTAAATAAGTAATCTCCTTCTCAAAAGTGCTGAGCTCTCAATAGCTCCCATTCACTGATAGCAGAATAAACATCAGCAACCCTATTTAAGGCTTAGATAACATATTATATTTTATTATTTAGGAAAAAGGATTGCAAATAATTCAATTCATGTAGTTGATTATAAAATAAATGATGGTATTATACACACAAAACGAGGTAGCACTAAGGTTGTACATGAAACCTAAACTGTCATTTCTCGACTTTTAAACACCATGCAAATATAATGTTCTGTTAATGTTGGTTATTTAAACCAAATATTATAAAATTATTTGGAATTGGTATAGTATTTTAAGTAGGGAGAATGCAATGTATTTTATATAATACATTTATGTTTCAACTGTAGGTGTGGAGACGGGCTTCTTAGAAGTAATATCTTGTGATTTCATTTTGGTGCCCTCTAAAGCTTATACTAAATCTGTAGGAATGGCTTCAAACACCAGGTACTAATGTTTTTCAGAAATTTTATGTAGAAAAATGATGTTTCTCTTTTTTATTGAATATTCTTATTCTCTGTGGATTTTCAAATATCTGTTAAGGCATCTGCTAAAGGACTGTCAGGGCATAAGCAGTTGTCCAGGTAACAGAGAACTTACCAAGAAACATTCTGAGCATTATGAATGGTGAGTGGCAGTGGAACTGTTGATGTTTATTGGCTTATTCTCCTGAGATTTTTTTTTTTTTGCACCAGTCTTTAGACAAACAAGTTTAGAAAGGTTTGTTAGTGAAGATCTCATTACCCTCATCAGCATAAAGAAAAGCAAATGCTATCATCTTTGTGCTGTGCTGTTCCTTAGCCTGAGGTATCAAGGTTTGTTTATCTGCCAGATCGTAGTGTGGGTATAGGCTTCTTCACTGCTGGATGACTGTATCCTGCAATGAGTAAGATATGCTCATATTTACAGAAGTTGCCGATGGTACCTAGTATTCCAGCAGCTGTAGGTACAGGTGGGTAGAAAGCCTGAAACAGTCACTGTAAATATCTGATATTCCACTATACATGCAGTGGTGTGCTGGGGTTGGGGTTGGGGTTGGGGCTGCGTGTGCACGGGGGGAATAGAGGGGAGAAACAAAAACAAAAATACATCCCTTCTTAGGAAAGATTTCAAGTTTCTGTAGCTATTATTGATATGCAGTACATGCCATATGGTGTTTGTCAAGTATTGCTCGCAGAGCTGGATAAATGCTTTAGGATTTAAAAGTAATCATCCTGAATGTTTTTTTCCAGACTTAAATCATATTTTTATGAGATCCAGATAAGGTTTCCTAATAGTTTTTTCCCATTATTTTTCATTTTTGCAGCTTTGGCACCAGTGCTAGGCAAACCTTGCTGGGTCTGGTTTGTGTGGATTATGCAAACTGAACCTTAGTTTTTTCAGGGAGCTGATAGCAAGCAAGCTCTTCTTTGAGCTCTCCTGGATACAACAGGATTACTCACATTCTTCTCCCCAGGGACACAGACCATCTATAGTCTCCAGACCTAAATTGTTGTGTATTTGGTTGTCATGGTTTTTGGTTCCTATGGTAACTGAGTTAGATTATTAGGGGATAGCTCAGCCAGCCAATGATGGGACAACAGCTGCGCACTTGCTTTGATCTGCTGAAACCTTCTGAACCCAGACAAACTGTGCAACATCAGCAGCAATATCAAGTCATCAGACGGGCACCCAGAGCAAAAGACCGAACCTTTAGCCCGGGACAGCCAGTTTTGGCTCGGAATTATACTTCCAGAGCTAAATGGGTCCCGGCCACAGTCATCACTCAAACAGGACCTGCTTCCTACACAGTCCGGACTGCAGAGAATCTTACCTGGCGGCGACATGTAGATCAGCTGTTGTCAGGTCATGTGTCCTCAGGACACATCTGCAATTGAGGGGTCTGACTTCACCTCTTCTGGTGAGACACCGAATCACGAATCACCTATTCCTGACTGTCCTCCTCCATTATTGCCGGCGGCTGAGATGCCCCTTTGCCCAGCACGAGCTGATACCACCTCCTCACCCGTTCGTGCTGCGGACCCTGAGCCTATGGTACTTTCGGGTGCAACAACACCAGAAGTTCGCCGTAATCCACCTAGAGACAGAAGGCCTCCTCATCGGCTGGATCTTTAGCTAGGGCGAACCCATGGTTATGGGGCAAAATAATCCCCAGGGTTTAGCCGGGAATGGAGGCAGTCTACCCTCCTTCTTTAGTCTAGTGTGTGTTTTATTTAGGGGATGTTCTTATTAGGGGGGGAGGAATATGTTGTGTATTTGGTTGTCATGGTTTTTGGTTCCTATGGTAACTGAGTTAGATTATTAGGGGATAGCTCAGCCAGCTTCAGCCGGCTGGGTGAGCTCTCTGAGTCTGTAAATAAAATGGTGGTTTTGTTAGCTGTCTGCTGTCTGGCCTCAAGTGATTTCTTCCTAAACCGACTGCCCCCAAGGATATAACATACATATTCTTAGATTTCTTTAAGCAGCCCACCCTTTGTTCTTCTAGCTACCAGAAACAGGTGCAGCTCCTTTGGTTCTTCAGGCTTCGATAGTATGCGGAATCAAAGAGAGTGGTGGATAAAAGGCTTTTTTCTTTCTCCCCGGCAATTTTCAGGGTAATTCCATCTACCCCCCCTCAAGGGTTGCCCAATGGACTTGTGGGCAGGATGGACACTGGCCACACCAGCAAGATAGTGACCCTTTGAATGTAGAGTTCTCAGGAGCAATAGGCTTGAAGGGATTTGTAGAAACATTCAACAGGACCAAGAACCTTTTTTTGACTTCAAGTTCATAGTCTGACAGAAGTACTGGTAAGAGATGGAAAAGAACTGCAAAATCATTTGTTCCAAATCCCTGCAATTTTCCAATTTTCAAATATCCCCCCAAAATGGGCTCCCACACTTTCTTTGGATGACCATTTAGCAGGGTAGTACATATCATTGTAGGGACATTTTTCCTGGTAATCAGCCTAAGTTTTCCTTGTCTAGATTTCATTCTGTTGCTTCTGGTTACTCTTTTTATTATCACCATAAGAATTTCCTCTCTATCCTTCGTATTTTCACACTTCAAATATTGATAAACTATTTCAGAGAGTTTTAGACATAGCTTGACTAACCAACGGCTACATAAGTACTGTCTTTCCTTTTAAGTCAATCTCTCCTTTTTAAATCAATCCCTCCAGTCCAATGAAAAATGTTGTTGATCTTCTCTGAACTCCTTCCTTTTTCTCTATATTTACTGTTACTCAGAATGGAATAGAGTATTCTGGGTGAGATCACATAGACAGCGATTGTTGCATCCCAATTCCGTGGCATGATGCCTCTGCATATGCAGTCCACATATGTTTCTTTTTTTTTCTATCCTTTCATACCACGTTACAAACACATGTGAAGTTTGCTGTCAGCTATAATTAGTCGATGATTTTTCTCCTTCCTATGGAAAGTTCTTACTCTGGATTATTTTTCTGTGTCTGCATTAGCTCTCACTTTTTCAGGTTGAATCTTATTTTCTTTCTTGACCTTGTTTCTTATTTCTCCAAGACTATGTCTATGTCTACATTACAGTTTGTGTCTGCATAATTCATGTCGCTCAGGGATGTGAATAAATCACCCCCCTGGGAGCTTTTCCTGCCGACAAAGCTACCACCTCTCATGGAAGTGGTTTTATTATGCTGACAGGAGAGCTGTCTGCATAGAGCTTCTTTACGAGAGGCACTGCAGTGGTGTAGCTGCATCACTGCAGCTGTGCTGCTGTAGGGTTTCTGGTGTAGACATGCTCTAAGTGCCTTTGAATTATTTATTTGATCTATCTGTTACTTACTCTCAAATTGAGAATTGGGGTATCTCTAAATTTCTTTAACATGATTTAAACAATACATATACCATTTGATGGCTCTCTGCACAGGGTTGGATTTTGTTGTCTTTAAACTCATCCTGTCTTATGATGAATTCTAATAGCTCCTGGACCTTGTTTCTAAGCTACCCTATTATTCTCATATTCAAAAGCAGTTCTTTCCTATCAGTAGGAAATCAATTCAGCATGGCTCCTGTTCTTGTTGGCTTCTCTGCTTTCTTGCCTTAAAACCCTGATACGTAAAAGAATAAATGGACACAAATCAGACGTCAAGAATTATAACATTCAAAAACCAGTTGGAGAACACTTCAACCTCCCTGGCCACTCGATTACAGACCTAAAAGTCACAATATTACAACAAAAAAAATTCAAAAACGACTCCAAGGAGAGACTGCTGAATTGGAATTAATTCGCAAATTGGACACCATTAAAGTAGGTTTGAATAAAGACTGGGAGTGGATGGGCCATTACACAAAGTAAAACTATTTCTCCATGCTTATCTCCCCCCGCCCCCTCACACACAGTTCCTTATATCTCCTTGTCAAGTGCTGGAAATGGGCCATTTTCATTACCACTACAAACAGTTATTTTTCTCTCCTGCTGACAACAGTTCACCTTAACTGATCACTCTCCTTATAATGCGTATGGTAACTCTCATTGTTTCATGTTCCCTCTGTGTGTGTGTGTGTGTGTGTGTGTGTGTGTGTGTGTGTATATATATATAGATAGATATAATATAGATATAGATATAGATATAGATAGATAGATATCTTCCGTCTATATTTTCCACTACATGCATCCGATGAAGTGAGCTGTAGCCCACGAAAGCTTATGCTACAATAAATTTGTTAGGCTCTAAGGTGCCACAAGTACTCCTATTCTTTTTGCTGATACAACAAAGTACTTAAGGGCACTTAGTTCATTGCTGAATCAAGTACAAAGTTATCTTCTAAATAACTGAAGACCCTCCTTGGCTATGAATATTTGGGTCTCCTTGTTACCCCAAAAGTACAGAGAAATTTCCCCTGGGTACATCTTCATGCATCTTGAAATACTTTTTAAATTCATCCAGGATTTTTTCCCCTCACTCTCCTCCTTTATTGGTGGTCTATAGCAGATGCATTTTTCCATCACATTTTTATCAAACAGTAAACACTTTTGATGGATAGCGGCAGTTTAAAATGTCTCAACTTTCAGTATGTCATACACAGATACAATCCATCTATTTTTAACATTCCAGTTAGGAGAATAATTGCATCAAACTGCTATTGTATCTACCAGATCATAATCTCCATCATTTGATAGCATTTCTAGTTCACTTTCTTGTTTCCCAGACTCATTTTATTTTTCATTGTTTTGGAACAACTCTGCTTTTCTGCACATTGCTGCCAAATATTTATCCAGATGCAAGGATCAGAATGACTGAGTGTATTCTCCCCAATCTACATGACATGTTATAATTTCAGCCATAAAGAATGATTAAAGTTCAGTTTCAAGTCTTGAGACTCAATCACCCATGGTTTTTCCTTAGTCCTGTAACCAGGACCTAGCAGACACTTCTGGATCGCTGATCTCAGAGAAGAAACAATATTTTTGTGCCTTGCCAGTGACAAATATCAGAACCTTCACTGTTAGAGCAGAGGGCAAAAGGTAAAGACTATTTAGATTCTTTTTAAATACTTTTAGTGAAGGTATTGAGGAACTTCTGAAGATCTGTTTCAAACTTTGAAATACTAACTAGAGTTAAATTTGTCAAGTCTTCTCATTACTATATATATTTGATTTATAGCAGTTTTCTGATTAGCACTCATTTTTACTATGAAAATATCTCTACAGAAGAGTAAGTGTGTGTGTGTGGATGTGGTTTGTTTTGTTGGTTTGGGGGTTGTTTTGACTTCTGGGTGGATTCATAAAAGGGATAACCAAACCTGTATTTATTTATTTATTTATTAATATTAGGCAATGTCTACAATATGGGCCTTACAGTGTCACAGCTGTACAGCTGCAGCTGCACCACTGTAAGGTCTCCTGTGTAGCTGCTCTTTGCCGGTGGGAGAACTTTCCCGCAGGCATAGTTAACCCACCCACAATGAGTGGCAGTAGCTATGTCAATGGGAGAGCATCTCCCACTGACATAACCCTGTTCACGCCGGCACTTTTGTGAGTGAAATTTATATTGGTCAGGAGTGTGTTTTTTCACAACCCTGATCGACAAAAGTTTTGTAGAGAAAAGTACTAGTGTAACAAAGCCTTAGATACTTGTTAGAGACAGGGTGACATAATAGTATCTGTACAGTTCTTAGCCAGTGAAAAGCAATAATCACAACTATATCTACTATAAGATAGACAAGGTGGTGAGGTAATATTTTTTTATTGAACCAACTTCTGTTAGTCAAAGAGACAAGCTTTTGAGCGCCACAGAGCTCTTCTTGAGATCTAGGCAAGGTAATCAGAGTGTCACAGCTAAGTACACTGTGGAACAGATTGTTGAGCATAAGAAGTTAGCACATTGTAAATAACCATTCGAAGTGAAGTGGGCAATTAACACCTCAGATGTTATAGGACAAAGGAGATTTAGTGGGTTACAGATTGTTGTAAGAAGACACAAAACCAATGTCTCTAGTGAATCCTTGATTTTTTATATTTTTTTTTGGTGTCTAGCAGAGTTGTGAATTTAAGCTCCCAGGGTCATCCTTTGAAGATGTGCAGATTTCCTTCTAGGATGGAGACTGAGAGGACAGATTATGGAGTGATTATGTTGTGAAATGTGTTCACCTGTGGGTAATGGAGTGTTTTTTGCTTTTTATCATTTGTTCTGCATGGGTTCATTCAAGAGCATAATGACTGTCCAGTTTCACCTACATAGTTGTTGTTAGGGCATTTGATGCACTGGATGAGGTACTCCGTATTGTGATAGGCATACGTAAGACCCATGGATCTTGAAAGGTGTATTCTGGGGTGATATTCATCATCACAGTAATGGAGATGTGACTGCAGGTTTTTCTTCTATTTTTATTGCAGGATCTAGTGTCTGGTCTGTTCCTGGTCTGAAGGGAACTTGCTTTTGATGATTAGCTTGACAAGGTTTGTGGGAGGGGTGAGTATTTGAATACCAGAAGAGGAAGTTCAGGAAAGATTTCTTTCAGAATCTTTATTACAAGATTTCATATGTATTATAAAAGATGATCATTAAAAATCGTATAGCCCTTTTTGCAGAAGCAGATGTGTACTCCTCAATGTCGTAATCATACTGTGGTTGGCATCATTAAACTCTGCCTACTTAAATTCACCCTGCAGGGTCATTTAAATGCAGTATTTTATTTTACTCCATTTTCTGTCCTAAAGTATTTTTGTGTGCTTTTGTTTGCTTTTGTCTCACACTACAGGTGGCTGCATTTCAGTGTCAAATGATGTGATCCTTTATATGTAGTCTATGTATAATGGTAAGATTGTACTGTTTACTAATAAATGCAGTAATTACTGTTTGTTCACAATGAAAAGGGCCATATATAGCTACCATATTCTTCTATGAACAACATACCTGACACTGTATATTCCATCTTCCAAAAATAGATTTTCAATGTGTAGATTTAACAATGTGTAGGTATCAGTTTAAAATTCAGAAGTAGCTGAATAAAGATGTTTCTTATTTACTAAAGCATGGAAAACTCTGTATCTGTCTATTATACTGAGTATTCAAGTCCTTGTTTCTAGCCATGTCTGTATGCCAAGTCTAAGCGACATCCATTTGCTCACATAAAAATGCTTTCTTAGTCAACACGTGCTATGGCATCCTTCGAGTATGTTTTGTTCACCCATGAATTTAGTCTGCTTCAGCAGTTGTCCTTGCTGACATGGACCTGGGCCAGGGTGCATCAGGGCTAACCAAATTTGTCCAATTTAGTGGAAGCAATTTGATTTAACTAGCAGTTGTTACCTTTCTGTCCTACCTCCTGACTGGCAGATTTAGAGCCTTATAAAATCCATACAGGCTGAAAGCCAGGGTATCACTGTCCTAAACTGCATTGATTCACCCTATGGAAAGCAAACATATTATCCAGGGATGAAAGTAATTTACAGGGCTTACCGGTACTGCCTGAGGGGGGTGTGGCCTCATCCAGAAGAGGCATGGCCTCTCAAGATTTAAAGGCCCTGGGGACCCAGCTGTGGCTGGGAGACCCAGAACCTTTAAGTCAACCAGGGGCTCCCAGCTGCAGAGGTGGCTGGGACCCCCCCGGGGCTCTGTGGCAAATTAAAGGGCCCGGGGCTCTGGCCGCCAGGGGGAACCCCGAGCTTTGCGGGGCTGGGGCAGGGATTTAAAGGGCCGAGAGCTCCTGCCACTGAGGGAAGCCCGGAGCCCTTTAAATCCTGGCCCCAGCCCGGCCGCCAGAGCTGTGGCTGGGATTTAAAGGGCTCTGGGCTGCCTGCAGCCGCAGAGAGCTCTGAGCCCTTTAAATCCCAGCGGCAGCAGGGATTCAACAAGCTCTGGGCTGCCCGCAGCGGTGGGGAGCTCTGAACCCTTTAAATCTCAGCCCCGGCTGGAATTCAAAGGGCTCTGGGCTGCCCACAGCCACGGGCAGCCCAGAGCCCTTTCAATCCCCGCCGTGGAAGTCGATGCGGTCCGGCACGGCATACTGGCTCTTGCCGGTACGCCGGACCGGCTTACTTTCACCTCTGATATTATCATTTCACAGTCAAAACGTTCAGCAGTGGAATAACAAAGCAAATAGGTTAAATAGAATGATCTTCACTAATCTATACACTAAGGGCTAATCTATACTAGAAGTGCTACATGGTACTGCTATAGTGTAGTTTTCACTATATTTTGGTGTACATAAAGGCTGTTAGATATCTGGACTGACTGTGCTATCAAACCATCTCCACGAGCGATGGTAGCTATGTCGGCAAGTGAAGCTCTCCCCCCGACATAGCACTGTCAACACCAGTACTTAGGTCAGTGTAATTGACGTTGCTCAAGGAGGTGGCTTATTCACCGACCAACATACATTTTACTGACTTAAGTGGTAGTGTGTACAGGCCCTTAATCTATGTCTACACTGCAATTAAACACCTGCAGCTTGGGCTGCGAGTCTGTAAAATTTTGGCATAGATGTTCGGGTTTGGACTGGAGAGAGAAGAGTCCCAGAATCCAGACACCAGCCCAAGCCCAGACATCTACACTGTAATTTTGCAGCCTGAGCCCCACAAGTCTGAATCGGCTGACATGGGACAGTTGTGGGTATTTAACGTACTGTAAGGTAAGCATCTTTTTTCTTTATTATTATCTTTAATTTCAAATTTATCAACAGCCTGTATATTTACCATTTGAATCCCTATCCATCCAGAAGGCAGTTTGTGAACCTACAAACTCATATGCATGCAAACACAGAAAATACACACTCTAAATCCAACATACATTTGTCTGCAGCACAATGCAGTCACAATTTTACAGCATCATCTAAAAATAGTTAGCTGGTAAGCATCTGGTAGTATTTAACCCCAGTTTAAACTCACCTTGTTAATGCTGCTCCTACCAACAATTGTGGTAGAAGCATTGGCCAAAGACCTAAATCCAGTGACTCAAAATAGTAACTACCTCTGGTGGTTAAAGATAGGACTTATAACTAAACTGGCCAAAATTTTTCAGACGAATATTTCATTTGGCAAAAAAAATGCAGTTTCAGGTGACTGGAAACTAGTAATGAATTGACATAGATTCAGCTAACAGTTCCGGGGGGAAAATAATTTTTTTGGCCTTACCTTCTATTTACAAAATGGGCAGATGCAGAAATGCCGATCTTATACATTTTAGGCCAATGGTTAAGGTTAAAAGATTCTCCTGTTGAAGCTGTTTCACTGTGAGGAAACAATTAGTCATTAGAGCAGGGACATGAACCTGGGTCCCCTACCACCCAAGTTAGTGCCCTAACTGTTTGGCTATAATCACCTCTCTTGCTTTCTTCCATGAGACTACCCTATAGTCCACTGCCTCAGTCACTCTGCAATGTGGGAGAACCAAGTGTAAATCCCTACTCCACAATGGGCAGAGGTGGGAAAGAACTGAGATCTCCTAACCACTGGGCTAAAAGTTATAAGGGGCACCACCTCCTCCAGCTGACTTATGAGTCTAGGGCCCTAATTTCCTTTGTTTATATGTGAATAAGTACTTGGTAACTAAGTTTTGCAGGGAATTTCTGGATTGTTTGACAAGAATCAAACTCTATTTATAACTGTCAGGGTACTGAATAATTAGTTATTTACCCAGCTCTACTTATAACTAACTAATACTATCATTGACTGCTGAAGCTTTGATTATACTTTGGTGCACATAAAGGTTGCTGGATATCTGGATTGACTGGGCTATTTTGAAGCTTATTGGACTTCAGTCAGCGGTAAATGAGAAGGTGTGGTATCTCTCAAAGCCTCCCTGAATAGCTTGATCATTACACATAGCTGATAAACCAGACTGCCTAAAACCAAACAAATAAAAATAGAAGTAACTGGAAATTGTTAAATTAGGCATCAGTGTCTGCCTATCTATGCCGAGGAAGATATAGAGCTGACTTCTCTGTTTATTACAGTCAGAGAGTGCTCCTCCTCATAAACTAAACTTCTCTTAAAGAGAGTCTACTCTAGTGAACAGTATGAAATCGTAAAATTGGGTCAGTTTGATTTAATTTGTATTAGGTTCCAAGATTATCCAGGAGGTTTACGATAAATCACAGATCAGCTAGATGTGATGTTATCTATCCTTATAGTAAATGAACCAGTTGGAATGGATTAAAGGATACACTAATGAAAATGACTGCAGATTAATTTGGAAGAGCTTGGACAGAGTCTTATAGGTAAGCAAGCTTACTTCAAAAAAATTGCTTATCTTGTGAGCCTAGAAAGAGTTTAATTAAATCTCTGTCTCTGTCTGAAATTCAAAAGAAAACCAGCACGTAAACTGTTGTACCGGGCAGACTCCATGCTCTTCCTCGCTTTCTATTTCTTGGAGTTATGCTTAAGGGAAAGAATCTCAAGTTTTGAGGAGAATTGACTATAAACTTATGTATTCTCTTCTCCCCTCTCCCTTCCCTCGCAAATATTCATCTCAATATTCAGTTTACATATACACCGATATTTGAAAATGAAAATATGAACAATCATAGGCAACATACAATCAGGAGCTTCACTTTGACAACTGTTTAATTTTTAAAATGCCTTTATTTTCCTTTCTAAAATACAGAGATCGTGAGTTATGGAAGACTCTCATCTGCAAACTAGACAATTTATATATATATTTAGTGTAAAACAAAAATGAAGGTTTCCCAGAATTATTGGTGAAACAAGTAAGAAGTTTCTGAGCATACTGCCTGGAAAGACCTTTGGAATAGTAAAGGCAGATTTAAACATAGGAACTACCAGACAGGATCAAACTGTAGTATCCTGTCACTAATCTGGAGGGAGAGGTAGATATGCTGGAGGGCAGGAATAGGGTCCAGAGTGACCTAGACAAATTAGAGGATTGGGCCAAAAAAAATCTGATGAGATTCAACTAGGACAAATACAGAGTCCTGCACTTAGGATGGAAGAATCTCATGCACTGCTACAGGCTGGGGACTGACTGGCTAAGCAGCAGTTCTGCAGAAAAGGACGTGAGGATTACAGTGTATGAGAAGCTGGATATGAGTCAGCAGTGTGCCCTTGTTGCCAAGAAGGCTAACAGCATATTGGGATGCATTAGTAAGAGCATTGCCAGTAGATCAAAGGAAGTGATTATTTCCCTCTGTTCGGCACTGGTGAGGCCACATCTGGAGTACTGCGTCCAGTTTTGGCCCCCCCACTACAGAAAGGATATGGACAAATTGGAGAGAGTCCAGTGGAGGGCAACAAAAATGATCTGGGGTCTGGGGCACATGACTTACGAGGAGAGGCTGAGGGAACTGGGCTTATTTAGTCTGCAGAAGAGAAGAGTGAGAGTGGATTTGATAGCAGCCTTCAACTACTGAAGGGGGGTTCCAAAGAAGATTGAGCTCGGCTGTTCTCAGTGGTGACAGATAACAGAACAAGTAGCAATGGTCTCAAGTTGCAGTTTGGGGGGGGGTCTTGGTTGGATATTAGGAAAAACTATTTCACTAGGAAGGTAATGAATCACTGGAATTAGTTACCTAGGGAGGTGGTGGAATCTCCATCCTTAGAGGTTTTTAAGGTCAGGCTTGACAAAACCCTGGCTGGGATGATTTAGTTGGTGTTGGTCCTGCCTTGACCAGGGGATTGGACTAAATGACCTCCTGAGGTCCCTTCCACCCCTAATTGTGACATTGCAGTCCATATAATTTTATAAAAATATGCTAATGAGTGAATATAATGTAACTGGAATATGCTTCATACAAAAGGTATCATTACACATCTTATAATCTACTGAGTGTGATCATCCGATTTCTATAAAGGTACCACTCTTATATCCAAAACTACAAATATGAAATCTAACTCTGAGGGCCTATTTTAATTATGCAAAGTGTGGGCCATTAATGGTGGTTTGGAACCTTGATGACTCCCATTAACCAGAACAATTGTCTGCAAATGGGTGTGGTTTACCTGTAAGTATTTCTGTATACCTGTGTGCTGGCAAGTGGGCAATGAAGTCTTGCAGTGACATGTGATCATGTCACCTGAACTGGAATCCATCTTTAACCTGGTGTCTTTCCATTGAGAAGGAGGGGGTGAAAACCCAGAGAGGGACCGAGAACATAAGAACATAAGAACGGCTGTACCAGGCCAGACCATAGGTCCATCTAGCCCAGTATCTGTCTACCGACAGTGGCCAATGCCAGGTGCCCCAGAGGGAGTGAACCTAACAGGCAATGATCAAGTGATCTCTCTCCTGCTATCCATCTCCATCCTCTGACGAACAGAGGCTAGGGACACCATTCTTAGCCATTTATAGACTTAGCCACCATGACTTTATCCAGTTCCCTTTTAAACATTGTTATAGTCCTAGCCTTCACAACCTCCTCAGGTAAGGAGTTCCACAAGTTGACTGTGCGCTGCGTGAAGAAGAACTTTCTTTTATTTGTTTTAAACCTGCTGCCTATTAATTTCATTTGGTGACCCCTAGTTCTTGTATTATGGGAATAAGTAAATAACTTTTCCTTATCCACTTTCTCAACATCACTCATGATTTTATATACCTCTATCATATTCCCCCCTTAGTCTTCTCTTTTCCAAGCTGAAGAGTCGTAGCCTCTTTAATCTTTCCTCATATGGGACCCTCTCAAACCCCTAATCATTTTAGTTGCCCTTTTCTGAACCTTTTCTAGTGCTAGAATATCTTTTTTGAGGTGAGGAGACCACATCCGTATACAGTATTCGAGATGTGGGCGTACCATGGATTTATATAAGGGCAATACTATATTCTCAGTCTTATTCTCTATCCCCTTTTTAATGATTCCTAACATTCTGTTTGCTTTTTGACCGCCTCTGCACACTGCGTGGACATCTTCAGAGAACTATCCACGATGACTCCAAGATCTTTTTCCTGACTCATTGTAGCTAAAATTAGCCCCCATCATAGGGATTCCCGCCTTATCCAAAAGATATATAAAGGGGTGGAACAGGACAAAGTGAGGAGAGGAGCCATCATGAAGAATCCTCTAGCTACCACCTGAGCTGGAACAAGAGCTGTACCAGGGGAAAGAATGGTGCCCAGGCCTGGAAGGGGTCCAGTCTGAGGAAAAAACTTACTGAAGCATCTCTGAGGGTGAGATTATCTGTATTCAGTTTGATTAGACATAGAGTTGCACATTTTATTTTATTTTGCTTGGTGACTTACTTTGTTCTGTCTGTTACTACTTGGAACCACTTAAATCCTACTTTATGTATTTAATTAAATCACTTTTTACTTATTAACTCAGAGTATGTATTAATACCTGGGGGAGCAAACAACTGTGCAACTCTCTCTATCAGTGTTATAGAGGATG
Source organism: Mauremys mutica (assembly GCF_020497125.1). Classification (NCBI taxonomy): domain Eukaryota; kingdom Metazoa; phylum Chordata; order Testudines; family Geoemydidae; genus Mauremys; species Mauremys mutica. Next base: position 104,600,909 of record NC_059076.1, on the reverse strand, counting down.
AACAATTTATGAGTTTACTCTGTATAAGCTTTATACAGGGTAAAATGGATTTATTTGGGTTTAGACTCCATTGGAAGTTGGGCATCTGAGTTTTAAAGACAGGAACACTTCTGTTAGCTGCTTTCAGGTAAACCTGCAGCTTTGGGGCAAGTAATTCTTGGAACAGACGGAAGTGTGTGGCTCAGCAAGACAGGGTGCTGGGGTCCCGAGCTGGCAGGGAAAGCAGGGGTAGAAGTAGTCTTGGCACATCGGGTGGCAGCTCTCCGGGGGTTTCTGTGATCCACACTAATCTTCTATGATTCTATGATAACAGAGACTAAATCAGGTGGTGCTGGCCAATGTCTACACTTATGTTGGTGTGTAGAGGGTAGCATGGGTATAAATAGCAATGTAGATGGAGAAAAGCTGCATAGGCGAGTAGAATACAGACACGCCAGAACCCTAGGTTAAATATTCTGCATAACCAAGGAGTGTGTGTCTCCACCTGCCCCCCAACCTTTCACTTCTGCATGTAGCTACATGCCACAGTGTGGACACAGCCTGCCTTTCACTGTACCATGTAGCTATACTTACCCTACATGCCTCTGCAAGTGTAGACAAGGCCTTAGAGGAAGATATAAGAACCCTACAGCAAGTAGATGTGCGATAATTGCCCTGCATGGAGGTCTCATCCTAATCCCTAACATTTAGAGATTGATTTAAACCCTAAACATGTGATATATATGAGATTTATATCCCAATCTCGGTACATATTAAATCACAATCATGACTTGAACCACAATAGTATACAAAGAGCATTATCATGCCCACATGCACTGGATCAAATATGAAAGTTAATCCTTGGGAGTTTCCTGATAATACCAAGCTTTGGAACTTGATTCTTTCATATTTTTGTAGAGTCATACAATATTATTTTAGTAGATGCTCTCTTTATGGCAAAAACTATAGCTGCCATGCAGTGACATTATTATTCTTTCCCCCCTCCTTTTTAAAGAAGAAGAAATTTGCACATTAAATTAAGGTCTAATCCTATATTTCAACAGAATTACAAACCGAGTAAAATTCACTCTGCAGAAAGGGATAGCATGAAGCCTTATTCACCACTCAAGTCCCACATCAACCTTATGTTGAGGTCCTTCTTCATAGGCATACATTTCAGTCCTAATAAATGATTATTCATTACTGTCACTTTCTCTAATCTTGAGTTTGCCAACCTGCTTTTGTGTTATCCAGGAGGGGGCGTTCAAAAGTAATGAAAAGTGTTTCCTAGCTTTGTGGCTAAGGAAAGCAGAGGCACTGCAGCACTCCAAGCCCCTGCCAGTACCCAGCATTTTCTATTTCTTAAGTAAATCATTTTTTCATGCTTCACAGTAGGACAATAATGCTATTCCATTGATAGTCCATATGTACCCCGGGAAGAGGATTCAATGTTTGCTGCAAGTCATACAAAATGAAACTCTTTTCTCTCATAGTGGCGGAAGCTAAAAACACACAAAGGATTCCACTATGGGGAAAAACTTAGTAACATGTTGCCAACTGATAATCAGAAAAGAGGATGTATAAACCTCTGAATTCTGTCATTTAAAGTAGCTCCATAATAGCTCTGGCAAAAAAGGCAAACCATGCCAAGCTCCACACATGTTGTTTTAAAATTTCTTGGCTTCAAGTATGTAGAATTTCCATAAATAAAAAGGGCCAAATTTTGTCCAGATAACATGTCCTATATGACTTCACTTATACTAGTGGGATTGCAACATGAAGGGCATAAAGTAGAACTTGTGCTAAAGTGTTCCCTATGAGCATTTTTATATAGTGAAATGGTGCACTGAAGTTGGGACCAGATATATATATTTTTTTTTTTCAGTAGCTGGACATTCCTCAATTTCTCACTCTAACCTAGACATTTGTACAGCACTAAACCAAGACTGAGGTAACAACCAGGTAAGATGGGAATGTGGGTTATAGGGCCATAATGCATTTCCTTGTTAATGTCCAATGCTATGATCCTACAGTGTGTTCCATATGCATGTTGGGGTTCACCCACAGAGAGCTCATTGCAGGATCGAGGCCTGAATCTTTTTAAAGAACATAATGATATATCTGAAAATATTGTTAGAATTGGAATCCAAGGTATACTGCACTTGTTCCTAGTCATTACAACAGCAGCAGTTAAAACTTGTGACATACTAATGATGTCACATTTTGGTGACTTTTGAAACTCTAGTACTGAATGCAAGAACAAAAGCTTAGGTTGGCCAGAACTGGGATTAGAGGGGATGGAAATGTTTTAAACTTACTCGTTTTAGCAACTTTCCACTATATCTTGACTGTGTTTTTAATAAATTGATTGGAAATTCATGTGCTTCAAATAAGATCAGGATCAGAAAATGGTATTTATTCTAATTTTAAAGCAAAAGATAATTTCCTTCCCCTGGAAGCTCTTCAAGGCAGGGACTGACTCTCATTCCATGTTTGTATAATGCCTGGGTCAATTTGGTCCCAGTATTAGTTTGGGTCCCTAGGTGCTACTGTAATACAAATAAATGACTTTGTATATGATATTGCATATCCTTTTTTGTGCCAGTGAGCAAGAGTGCTAAGCGGGTAGCAATATTTTATACTTGGAAATGTAATTCTTCCTTTTTCCTTAAGGAATTCATCACACTCTGAGCTTTAGATATATTCCCTCCTATAATCCCCACAGGACCTGAAAAATATTTCATTCTAAAAGACAAAAAGGAAATCAGGAAGAGTAGTGAGGAATCTGTTGCAGGAAACAAATTTGGCGTGTGGGGGTGGAGGGAAGGGACGGGGGACAGGAGGGAGAATCATCTCTTTTATAAGTGTTATGCCTTCCCAACCAGGGCATACTAAGATGTCTCATATGATGGTTATTGTATGAAATCTGAGTCAAGGCTTTGGAAATTTAATTTATAGAGATAGTTAAAATGTTGGGTTACTTCGTCCCTAGGAATGCAATAAAAGCTTTGGCTCGCTGGAAGGGGAATTATGACCTAGTTCATTTATTTGGGGATCTGTCATATGGAAAAGAAGCAATTCTAACTCTGGCACTCATCTATTGTCCATTGAAGTCAGTGGAAGCCTTTCCAATTATTTCAATAGGTTTTGACTCAGGCCTTAACTGGAAAATTCACAGTTTTAAAGTTGGAGAAGGTTATTAATTCCTCACAAATGTATAATACTAGGGAATGCTATTTCAGTGTCATGGATAAGTAAAAGCTATTATAAAATGCAATTCTATTGTCCATTCCCTTTGATGACTGACTGGGCCTTCTCTTAACATTTAGGCCAAATGTTCAATTGTTAGAACATAAAGTAGAGGGGATTGACACATCTAGATGAGTTTATCTTGATAAGTAAAATCAGTGGTTAGACGACCACCATTATCTTGAATATTATTTTCAGACCTTGTATACAGATCCTAAAGCTATGTTAAAATGACATGGTCACCTATTCATTTTCTTTGACTGCTGAAAGAAAAGATCACTCCACCCAACTAAGAATTTCTCCAATTGATGTAAAACAAAGGAAAAGGGGAACTTAGCAACTGAATGAAATGGAGAATTTGCAATATTCTTTGGATATTTATAACTTTTTGGCTTGGCGTGATTTTATTAAACCTGTTTGATCTTTATAAATTAACTTAAGCATAAGGTTTTCCACTCAGGTGTCCATTTTTAATCATATTATTTTAATCATGGAGATGAGTCAGTCTGATTTGACTAATTAAGCTTTTCCCCCACCCCTTTTTCATTAAAGGAGACTATCACTTCCATCATGAATGGTGGAATTAGCCTGAAAATAAATATTTCATTCAATAAATAACACCATACATTTTTACAAGTGGTAGCAGAATGATCTGCAATAGCAGCATGTTATGATGCCCAAAAATATTACAAAAACTCTGTTGAAAACCTGTAAAGAATTAAATAATTTGGATAAGCATCCAGATGTCTGAGGGCTTACATCAACCAAACCTTCTGGTGTTTGCCATTATTAGTGTCAATTCATTCTTGGAAGCTTAATTACTGTATAGTTTTATGTATAGGTTGGCTGTGTTAATGCTGATATGTTTTTGAAAGACCAAGTTATGGTAAATTGATATCCAGAATAATGGGTACTAAGGAAGAGAACAAATATGAAAAAGGAAGAAACCTGATATGGAGCGTTCATTGTTAAGCAGTAAAATGTACTCACTATCTAGATGTGTTGTACTAAGTAGTCCCTTGTTGCTTTATAAATAATCAGACCTTGTGTTTGCCAAGGGGAATTTTGCTGAAAGAGATTTCAGATTGAAGTTTTTCGGCATTGTGAATTTTCTTTTATAGTTGTCTGTTTTAGTGGCTGGAAGGCATGAACCAATATAACTTTTTTAAAAAGTCATGGGGTGAAAGTTGACTTCAGTGCAGATGCCTCCTCTGCATCAATACATGAAAATGTTCCTCTGTTACTGTTTGAGGATAAGAACATAAGAAAGGCCGTACCGGGTCAGACTAAAGGTCCATCTAGCCCAGTATCTGTCTACCGACAGTGGCCAATGCCAGGTGCCCCAGAGGGAGTGAACCTAACAGGCAATGATCAAGTGATCTCTCTCCTGCCATCCATCTTCATCCTCTGACGAACAGAGGCTAGGGACACCATTCTTACCCATCCTGGCTAATAGCCATTTATGGACTTAGCCACCATGAATTTATCCAGTCCCCTTTTAAACATTGTTATAGTCCTAGCCTTCACAACCTCCTCAGGTAAGGAGTTCCACAAGTTGACTGTGCGCTGCGTGAAGAAGAACTTTCTTTTATTTGTTTTAAACCTGCTGCCTATTAATTTCATTTGGTGACCCCTAGTTCTTGTATTATGGGAATAAGTAAATAACTTTTCCTTATCCACTTTCTCAACATCACTCATGATTTTATATACCTCTATCATGTCCTCCCTTAGTCTTCTCTTTTCCAAGCTGAAGAGTCCTAGCCTCTTTAATCTTTCCTCGTATGGGACCCTCTCTAAACCCCTAATCATTTTAGTTGCCCTTTTCTGAACCTTTTCTAGTGCTAGAATATCTTTTTTGAGGTGAGGAGACCACATCTGTACACAGTATTCGAGATGTGGGCGTACCATGGATTTATATAAGGGCAATAATATATTCTCAGTCTTATTCTCTATCCCCTTTTTAATGATTCCTAACATCCTGTTTGCTTTTTTGACCGCCTCTGCACACTGCATGGACATCTTCAGAGAACTATCCACGATGACGCCAAGATCTTTTTCCTGACTCGTTGTAGCTAAATTAGCCCCCATCATGTTGTATGTATAGTTGGGGTTATTTTTTCCAATGTGCATTACTTTACATTTATCCACATTAAATTTCATTTGCCATTTTGTTGCCCAATCACTTAGTTTTGTGAGATCTTTTTGAAGTTCTTCACAATCTGCTTTGGTCTTAACTAGCTTGAGTAGTTTAGTATCATCTGCAAACTTTGCCACCTCATTGTTTACCCCTTTCTCCAGATCATTTATGAATAAATTGAATAGGATTGGTCCGAGGACTGACCCTTGGGGGACACCACTAGTTACCCCTCTCCATTCTGAGAATTTACCATTAATTCCTACCCTTTGTTCCCTGTCCTTTAACCAGTTCTCAGTCCATGAAAGGACCTTCCCTTTTATCCCATGACAGCTTAATTTACGTAAGAGCCTTTGGTGAGGGACCTTCTCAAAGGCTTTCTGGAAATCTAAGTACACTATGTCCACCGGATCCCCCTTGTCCACATGTTTGTTGACCCCTTCAAAGAACTCTAATAGATTAGTAAGACACGATTTCCCTTTACAGAAACCATGTTGACTATTGCTCAAGAGTTTATGTTTTTCTATGTGTCTGACAATTTTATTCTTTACTATTGTTTCAACTAATTTGCCTGGTACCGACATTAGACTTACCGGTCTGTAATTGCCGGGATCACCCCTAGAGCCCTTTTTAAATATGGGCGTTACATTAGCTAACTTCCAGTCATTGGGTACCGAAGCCAATTTAAAGGACAGGTTACAAACCTTAGTTAATAGTTCCGCAACTTCACATTTGAGTTCTTTCAGAACTCTTGGGTGAATGCCATCTGGTCCCGGTGAGTTGTTAATGTTGAGTTTATCAATTAATTCCAAAACCTCCTCTAGTGACACTTCAATCTGTGACAGTTCCTCAGATTTGTCACCTACAAAAGCCAGCTCAGGTTTGGGAATCTCCCTAACATCCTCAGCCGTGAAGACTGAAGCAAAGAATCCATTTAGTTTCTCCGCAATGACTTTATCGTCTTTAAGCGCTCCTTTTGTATTTTGATCATCAAGGGGCCCCACTGGTTGTTTAGCAGGCTTCCTGCTTCTGATGTACTTAAAAAACATTTTGTTATTACCTTTGGAGTTTTTGGCTAGCTGTTCTTCAAACTCCTCTTTGGCTTTTCTTATTACACTCTTGCACTTAAGTTGGCAGTGTTTGTGCTCCTTTCTATTTGCCTCACTAGGATTTGACTTCCACTTTTTAAAAAACTACCCGTGTTAAGTTTCCTTCCCCACTCTGAACTTTAGGGTACAGATGTGGGGACCTGCATGGACACTTCTAAGCTTAATTACCAGCTTAGATCTGGTTTCACTGCCACCACTCACAAGCACTACTTTTCTTCCCTAGGTAGTCTTGAGAGACTTCACCAATTTTTTGGTGAACACAGATCCAAACCCCTTGGATCTTAAAACAAGGAGAAATTAACCATCTCCCCTCCTTTCTCCCACCAACTCCTGGTGGATCCAGATCCAACCCCCTTGGATCTAAAAACAAGGAAAAAATCAATCAGGTATTTAAAAAGAAGGCTTTTAATTAAAGAAAAGAAAGGTAAAAGAAAACCCTCTGGGAGAGATTAGCATACCAGCTACTCTCACAGACAACAGATTCAAAACACAGAGGATGTTCCCCTGGGCAAAAATCTTAATACACACAAGAATACCCAAATTTGATAATTCCCTTAATGGTACCAAGACAAGTTACAAAGAAATAAACATAAACCTATTTATCCCTTTCTAAAACTTACTACTCTGATAAGAGGCTGGTTCCTTGACCTTTTTCACTCCGGCTGAAACTGAAACTCTCAACTAAGGAAAACTTCCCTCCTTCCTTTTGAAACATCTTGTTCCCCCATTGGTTCCTCTGGTCAGGTGTCAGCCAGGCTAGGTGAACTTCTTAACCCTTTACAGGTAAAAGAGGCATTAACCCTTAACTATCTGTTTATGACAACCTGTTCCAAAGATAATATCCAACTTGAGAATAATGTTGTCAGCTAGTGCAGATTTGTAGTAAATGACTCCAATGTGGACAAAACAAAGTCATTCTATAGTAGGTTCAAAAGAAGATTGTACCATACTTCTATATAGGAATCCAGGGCATAATGACAAGAGAGCCAAACAGAATTGCAAGACATTTTATATTCTTATAAATATGACCCATTAGTTACATACTTTTTCTTTTCCCTACAAAATAATTACCAATAAAGAAATTAAATCACAACACACCTCATAGATTTCTGTTAGGTCTTGTGCTTCTCTGTGAGTTTGCATTTTAGAGAAAAAAGCTGATTTTTTTCCATCCTGTTCTATTTCTTTGCTGTACACAATCAGATCTCTAATTAGTAATGCAATTTCAATATTTCTGCTCTAGCTTCTACAAACAAATCCTCTCATTTTTAAAAATGACCCTCCAAGGTGTGTTTGTGGGGTTATTTTTTTGGTTGTGTGTGTGATTTCTATTTTTAAGATGAAAGGAAATGGTTTAAAATGACAGCCTTTGCTCTATGCTACTCAGGAAATGTATCCTCTGCAAATTTTGCCCTGATGCTGCACGTGGAAACTTGTTGGTATGCCCATAAATATCATTCATTGTAAGCACTGGCGTTGTCTTTCAAAGGAATTTGCTTTCCTAAACTTCATGGGAGTTTATGCCAGAACTAACATTTATGCTCTTACCTCTATGCAAATTCATAAGTAGCGAATAGCACAATGAAGTATGTACATATAGCTTTGACAAGCTAAAGCACTTTTTACATTCTCTGTTTAATCTGAAACACTCTAGACTTATTTAGATTAATCAGTTATAGAATATCAGGGTTGTAAGGGACCTCAGGAGTTCATCTAGTCCAACCCCCTGCTCAAAGCAAGACCAATCCTCAGATTTTTTGTCCTAGTTTCCCCCTTAAGGATTGAGTTCATAACCCTAGGTTTAGCAGGCTAATGCTCAAACCACTGAACTATCTCTCCCCCCTAGTTGCTATTGTTTTAAATGCTTACTAGGTAAGTTTATAGTACTGTAGCAGTCCTGATGAAATATGGTGCATGAGCTCTATTATTTCTCTTGTTAGAATTTTATAAAAAACTACTCTATTGGCTTCAAGAAAAGACTGGTATATCTTATATCCAAGAGAGATTAACTCTGGGAACTATGAATACTGCATAACTGCTGTCCATTAAAATAATAATGTCTATTTTGCTGGAACGGGGGATCTTTGTCTATTGGTTTTACAAAATTTACTGGGTTTGTGTGCTTGAATCTGCAGCAATTTGGCAGAAATATTTCACTCAGAGTGAAAATGGTGTGTGAATGTGGAGGAGGTGATGGTGTAAGAGGCCATGTAGGTTATAGGAATGTATTCAGTGCTTCGAACTGCTGCATTTTATTTCAGTCATGGCTACTGACAGGTGAATGATACTTTTCTCTTATATAGCACCCACAGGAATTATTTATACAACACCTTTTTGAAGTACATTTGCCTCCCATCCTGGATTTCCATCCCAGAGTTTCAGCTGTTTATTTAAAATTTAACAAGCAAAACAATCCAGGATAGTTAATGAACAATACTTCATTGTTGTAACTCTCATCCACCTTCCATTTGTCTATTATCTATTTATATTTAACTTGTACTGCCAATTTCATTTGTCTGTAACTGGTGTAATACTACTTATAATGGATATATACATGTGTCCCCATTTTATGGATGTGGAAAACAAGGCTCCCAGAAGTGAAGCCCAGAATTTCAAATTCGGGGGACACAGTTTAGGCACCTAAATCCACATTTAGGCAGCTAAATAAGTGGCCTGATTTTCAGAGGCTCTGAGTACCTGCAGGGCCCATTGACATCAGTGGAAGTGCAACTATGGAAGGCAAGGCTAAACCACTTGTGATTGACCCCTTTACACACATTTTATCACTCTATTTGTTGTTGTTTATTAGTATTAAGGTGTCGCCCAAATGCTTCAATCAGAGCCAATGCCTCATTATGCTAAAAATTGTATATACATATAATAGAGAACACTGCACCAAATGTTTGCATTAATCCTAACATACTTTCATACCTGATATTCAAGGAGGCAAAATGTCATGAATCTATATGAAAATATGAAGTTCAAAGTGGAATGAACTTGTCCAATAATGTTTGAAATGTAGGAATATATTGTATCACAAGAGTTGCCTAATACCTCCAGTTATTGAAAACTTTCTGCAATACCACATACTGTTCTGATGGCCTGTGTAGTGATAGATAGCTCTCCGAATATATAATAGTTTATTAATCTAATTTAAGCATTTTAAGCTGCTTAAATAAATTATTTGATGTAAGTAGTATAGTATATATTCACTAACTCCAAACATATCACTTGCGACTGATCTGCCGTCAGTTATGCTTCTGGAGATGGCGCAAGCAAAATCCATGAGATCATGTAGTTAATAGCTAAAGATGAGTGTTCTTTCTGTCCAAGTGAAAAATAATTTTGAAGTTCAGCTTTACATTTATCTTTTTTTGCTACTTATCTGTATTAAAATGTATGGATCCTGGTTCTTGTAAGAGTTTTCAGACACATTAACATAATTTTTGTGTGCTTTCTTAATTACAATCCTGTCTGGCGGTAGGAAAAAAAAATCATTGTGCTGTATTGACTAGTAAATAAAAAAAGCTGCCTTCAACTCTGTTTAAAAAAAATTACTAATAAAAGTATTCCTTCCCCTTTAAGGCCAGAGAGTGAGTATTTTAAGGAGATTTATTTTGTTTTCTGAGTAGGTCCTCAGGTGAAAGGATCTGTCTCACTCTCATTTTCTCAGTTCTGAAAAGAATTGAGGATTTTCACCAATTCTGCCATTCCACACAATCTTCTATCAAGTCAGACAGTCTTCTCCTAAAATCAATTAACCTGTTATAAGACCTGTCTCATGACACCTGCACCTACTGCTTGCATAATGGGTGAGTAGTTTTCTACATAAGCCAATGGCATCTGAAAGACCAACCAACGAAGCAGTAAATCAGTTTTGAACTAGAGACCAACCACCTCTGTCATTTATTGGCTATATTATTCAGGAAAGACAAATATAGGGCCTAGTTTTTCTACTGTGGTATTTAATATTGAAGATTCAGATCTATTCCCATTGGGCTTACAGATAGAAGGGCCAAAGTCTGCGCAAAGCTAAAAGCCTGCCTTTTCAACTGAGGGACAGGAACCATTGAATCCACTCCACAAGTGAATACTGGGGAAAACAAACAAAAAAACAAGACAGAGAAAATGTAAGGTTAAAAATGAGGGATCAGAGAGCAACGCCTAGCAGAGAACCCTTAATAATGTCCACTGCTCCTCAAAAGTGCCCAAAGAGTCAGTGGACGCTTCCCAGAGGAACGCTGCCTAGAGGCATGATCAGATGAGGGACTAGAAATAGGTCCCATAGTCACAAGCACCACCATCTAGTTTCCTCCTTCTGGTATGATGGCTGGCCATCTTGGCAAGTGCCAGGAGGAGGTTGATGAGGATGTCTTGTGAATTCAAAGGGCCACAGCTAGGGTGTCCAAGGATAAGTAAATGTGGAAAACGTGCAGCCAGAACTTCAATAAGAGGCTCTGGAGGAGCTGGAAGAAGGTCTGCAGCCTGGCACATTCTATGTAAGTGGGGGCCAGGGTCACCCTCTTGCCTCAGCAGCGACAGTTATCAGGCCAGGTATATGCCTGTGCTCATGGCTTAATGGAGGAGCTGCCAGCTAATATCCCCAACAGCCTTTGGAACCAGAGTGGTGTACAAACTGGCCAACTGGGGCTCTCCTACCTCTATAGGTGGCAACAGGTCCCACCTCTTGGTGTCAGGGCAGGACACGAGGTTGAGGATATGGATAGTATGAAGCACAAGGGTGTACATATGCTTCTTGGGTGTGGTTTGGAGATAGACCAGCTGGATGGCATTGAGTCTAATCAAGTTGTGTACTGGGGGCAGCCAGGGAGGCTCACAGGGTCAGGGCCCCTTGATGAGCTCTAGATGAGATGGGGTGGGAAGGGAATGCCCTCTCATAGGACCCACTCTTGGTAAGTGAGAGAAGCTGGGGAGCAAGGTGGCCAGTCAGGACCATCCTCTGACACACCTGCACATGAAAGTGGGGTTGTGTAGGAGGGGTTCTGCGGGGACATCATCTCCTTTGGCACTCACTACGGACCTGGTTGCTGGAACTTTCTTCTGGGTTCTGAGGAGGTCCTGGTGAAAGACTGACAGCTGCAAGAAGTCTCAGGGGAGACCTCTTGGGTGAAGACAGAAGAGCTGTCAGTCCTATCGGAGCCCTGAGAAGTGGTGGAGGGAGGTGTGTATCAGCATGCTCCATGCTGGAATACGTGCGATATAAAGGAGTCTCTGCAGAGCCTGAAGGTGGAAGGTATGGACCTGGCTGCAGATACAGACCAAGCTCTGTTCACCCTTCCCTGTGACACAAAGGGGAGACCCAGTGCAACCCTGGAAAGAGAAACTCCAGGATTCTTTTCTGGAGGCTGGCAAAGGGTGGGCTCATGGTGTTAAACTAGTGCCAGAGCATAGACAGCAACATCGCTCAACAGGAAAGGAACTGGAGCAACCACCACCTCCACAACAAATCAGATACCCTGCCCTCCTCAGGTTTGATAAGCCATAATTTCTGTTTATTTAAACCATTTATAGGGAGGCAGTTGGATGGCATAAATGTTTATATTACACTGGTCCCAGAAAAGATATCTAAAAGTGATGTAAAGCCAAATTTCCTTTTCCCTGAGTGGTGCTCAGAGAATCTTGTATTCAGAATCATAGAATCATAGACTTTAAGGTCAGAAGGGACCATTATGATCATCTAGTCTGACCTCCTGCACAACACAGGCTACAGAATCTCACCCACCCACTCCTGTATCAAACCTGTGTCTGAGCCATTGAAGTCCTCAAATCATGGTTTAAAGACTTCAAGGTGCAGAGAATCTTTCAACAAGTGACCCGTGCCCCACACTGCAGAGGAAGGAGAAAAACCCCCAGGGACTCTGACAATCACCCCTGGAGGAAAATTCCTTCCTGAAATATGGTGATCAGCTAAGCCCTGAGCATGTGGGCAAGACTCACCAGCCAGACACCTAGGAAAGAATTCTCTGTAGTAACTCAGATCCCACCCATCTAACATTCCATCACAAGCATATTTACTGCTAATAGTCAAAGACCAATCTCATTATACCATCCCCTCCATAAGCTTATCAAGCTTAATCTTGAAGCCAGATATGTCTTTTGCCCCCACTTACTCCCCTTGGAATCCTGTTCCAGAACTTCACTCTTGATTTAACCATACTGTGAAACCATCTTTTAATAGCAAACCCTCAAAACATAGCTCCCACCTGTATCCTGCCTTCCTGTAGGGGGAAAAAAGTGATGGAGGAAATCTCAATGATGATCCCTTTGTGGAGTTCAGCTGACCAGGTCCTCTGAGGTGCAATGTTCCATGAAGAGATACTACAGTGCTGGGATATACTATCTTTTTGGTACAAATTCCACAGGGCTAGAGAAGCAATGAGGTATGTCCCATTGTGTCCCAGCCTATTCTCCACCAACTTCACTATATTGTTCCTTCTCCCTACCATGGATTGATAGAGGTCCCTCCATTGCAGTGCTAAGGGGACAAAACAATGTAATGAAAATGGTTTGGGATTTGGGAGATCTGCTCACAAATGTGAACTTCTTTTTGCAAATTGGGAATAGGGGAAATGAGCTGGGACTCAGTTATTAATTAGTCCTTGGTAAACTCTTCCTGCCTTCATGTAAGTAAAGTTTTGCTTGAGTAAAAATGGAGGAGGAAAAAACCTCTCAGTATTAAGTCTTTTACAAAGTCATTTATTTTCCTACTGAAAAGCTTAGCTTTAAGCATGGGAACACAGTAATGTGAAGAGCAGTTTGCATATTACAATACTTTGAAATAAGAAGATGGAAGATCAAAATGAACAATACACGGTTTCACTGTATCTAAGCTCACAAAAAGTAGGTTCCAGTGTATTCCCCTGCAGTCTTCTCCCTAGCTTGTGCGTGCTGAGGCATTAAGTATCTCTGAAATGTTTTTATCCTCTTCCTTTTGCGTGCAGGCTCTGTTTGTTTAGCTTCTCTGCAAATTCAGGCTCCTGTATGGTACTTCAGGTAAACAGAACAGAAAGTCATATTGTCCTCCAGCATCTCTACCCTAGCAGAACTAATTGTAAAGGTGAAGAAATGCTGCAAACACTAGGAGTGTATCACTAAAATATTCTGTTTCCTTTTAGCTACTGGCACTTACAGTATTCTTACACTGAGAACATAGAATATCAGGGTTGGAAGGGACCTCATCTAGTCCAACCCGCTGCTCAAAGCAGGACCAATCCCCAGACAGATTTTTTACCCCAGTTCCCCAAATGGCCCCCTCAAGGATTGAATTTACAACCCTGGGTTTTGCAGACCAATGCTCAAACCACTGAGCTCTCTCTCCCCCATTCTTTTTTCTTATACTGTTGTAGGTCCAGATTTACACCGGTATCAGTGACAGCAGAATTAGGCCCGTGATTCATTCTCCTGTTCTGCTTTTGGATATGAGTTTGCCAAAATTAAAACAGAAATTCCCTGTGGAACATGGGTGACCTTGTTAGTAGACTGCTCATTTGGATTGTTTAAATAGAAACTAGAATTAAGGTTTCAAGTTGCTTTCTTCTGCTGAAGACAGAAAAAACAATCTGAAAGTTATATAGTTTTTACCTGTAAGCAGTATCTTGAAACAAATTAATTCAAGATGTCATGAGTGAAAAGGTTACATGCTGGTATGCTATCATGATGATTCTCAGAACCAGGAACAAGGGAGCCTTTTGACAGCCTATTGCCCAACCAGTTCTAAAAAGGCTTTTGACAGTAGAAGTTTTAGAGGCTTTAGTACAGTTTTGTGGCTTAGTCCAAGAGAATGTATACTGTGGGAAACACATTAAACAGGTTAGAACATGTAAAGGGAAATTTACACATATTTTAGGACATTGAGGGAAGGGAAGATTTTTCTTTGCTTAAATCACTGTGTTGCTTTCTGTGTTTGTTTTCAGTATTCGTATATTGCAAAGAATAAAAGAATTAGAAAGGACTTCATCAAGACATCTTAATTTGAAAAGCTAGGGATAAAATATGAACAGATAACTAGGTAAATGGGCATGTGCAATATTTCTGTAACCTAAGTATGTAGTGGGGGATGTTAATTTGTTCATTCAAAGGTCACCAATCATACAGTGCCATGTACATATATTCAGAGACATGGCCCCTGCCTTGAGGAGATTACAATTTAATTTCAGACAAGACATTGTAAGTGGTTGTAAAAACAAAACAACAACAACAACAAAAGGTACCAAGCCTGCAAAACCTGACTCATCGGCAGTTTATACACATAAATTGCTCCCTTATTGTACAAATATGACTAGCCCCATCAAATTCAGTTAAACTACTCATGCAGCTTACATAACTCATGTATGTAAGTATTTGCAGGATTGAAGCCAAAAGCAGAAAATGAAGACGGGTGTACAAGGATAACAGGAGTAGGAAGAATGTGTGACTATATAGGTTATCTAGCCGTGATCCAACAAAATAATTAAGCATGTTCATAGCTTTAAGAATATGAACAATTCAACTAACTTCAATATTTGTGTGCTTAAAGATATGCAGCTGTTTAAGTATTTGCTGGATTGGAACCTATATACCCAACTTGCTGGTTCTGACTCATATATTCCTTTCTCTATATATTTAATGAAATGCAGGCTATAAACAAACAGATATCAACAATACCCAATGCCCATACACCTTAAAATTATAAATTTGACCCTGAAGTTATGTTTGCAAAACACTCTGCAAACCTTTGCATTTAGATGTTTTTAACCAATACTCTAAACCAACAAAATCTCTTTACAGCAGAACTTAATATATTTAGTAAGAATATGCTACTAATAGATTCCCTGCCAAATTGCACTTCTGCCTGTTATATGATACACTTGAATTACCCTTTAAAAATAAGTGTACCATGCTGTTGTCAAGGAATCCACTGTCATTTTTAAGCTTAGAGTGCTAACAGGAAAGCAGAAGAGACAGATATGTTGGAATTGATTGTCCTTGATTTGGAGTGTCCATCCTGTGAGACTTCAAAGGTAAATTAATTCCTGGTTTTTATTCTACCCTTGCAGCATGTTTCCAAGTCACATTCTGAAATGTCATTAGTGATATATGTGTCCATCTACAGTCAAGTTGTTTGCCATAGGATATTGTTTGCTCTTGTTCAATTGTCTTTTTGTTTCTTTTATTCAGCTTTATCTGTAGGTTATACAGCACACAATTCATTTAAAAGTACACAAAGTATCTCAAGTCCTTCAACTTCTATTCTTCTTTCTCTTTCAACTAAAAATCGCAACACCAACTACTTTCCCTACAAATACAAGCCATCCATCCCATCTCCAGAGAAGAGTTTCCTAGATGCCAGCTCTGTTGTGTTAGCACATTTCTATGGACATTGTTTGGAGGATTCTGCAGTTTGGGTGTCAGAATATGCAGGGTTATTTGCAGTTGTGTCAGCAAAATGCAGATTCTTTAAATCCCTCTGTCTGTTATTATGCTTTTGGCTTCTAGGTGTCAAAATCAAAAATTTGATCCTTAGATTTTATGTAGTACAATAATTTTTCACAGCCTTTCAACTAATAAATTTCACTATCTCTGCAAATCATACATTAATGGTTATTTGAACAGTGATGGGCTGTTGAAGAAATAAGCTTCCTAATTTATAATTTCAGTGTGAGTTACTTATTTCAGTTTTAAGAAATCTGATCCAATGCCAACCCAAGATGAAGATTAAAGGCTGACTGTTAAAATGGTGAAAAAAAGTCCCAATATGACGATTCTGCATAGCCTATAAGCAAAAGCATAGGACAAACTTTTGTGTGTATGCATAAATCACAACTTTGACCAATCTATCAAGTCACTTTTTTTCCTTTGTATCAGGGAAGACATTAAGTGAAGGCCAGGCCAGAATCTCCAAAGCAGCTGTCATGTTTCAAATAATAAAAAATCCAGTTTAAACATGGGATGCATATTGTCGTGTGGATGATATGCTGTAGTAATGGATCAATGGCTTGAATTAATTCATTTCCACTTTTACTGCCAACCTGATACTTCAAACTCCACAAATTAATTCTGTAACACCTTGAGTTGTCCATGAATACCTCACTGCCTAAAGAATCTGCTGTTTCATGCAGAATACTTTACTCTTTCTCATTTATATTTCCATAGTATCAAAAGTATTCCTTAAATTGAATCTGACATCTGTTATAAAATGTATGTAACCTATATAATCTTCCCTTCTTTGGTAAGGTGTATATAATAATTATGTAATGAGCTTCAAACAGACCATTGAAGAGGCTAATATCAACTAATATTAATGTCATTGAAAGCTACTCTGTTATTCAGAATTGTTCCTACATCCATTTTACACTTGGAAACAAAAAAAAAGCAGGGAGATATGGAAGAAAAAGGCATTAGGTGAACTAGAAGTGGCTGAACTCAGGAAAATTGGGTTCTACTGCTTACCACAACACTTTGTTAACTTCCAAAGCTGAACTTCCATGTGTGATTAACAATCTCCAGCTACAAGGGCTCCAGATACAGAGCTGGCTACTTCTCCACTATTACATTTTTATTTGTTTTATTTTTGTTTTGTTTTATCTAGAACCAAAGTTTTATCTAGAACCAAAGTTTCTAACAGTGGACATGGATAAATGTGGCTTAGTTTTTAATTTTTCTTAGGGAAGAATACTGTATGTTCTCTAGTGCTCAGAATAAGCCAGATTCTCCCCTACACTTAATATTCTCTGGGTGCAGCAGGGAGCTATTTAAAGTATGTCTACACTGCAGCTGGAAATGTGCCTTCCAGCCATGTTGAACAGAAATATGCTAACTCCTCTAATGCTAGCATCCTAAAAATAGCAGTGTGGATATTGCAGCATGGGTGGTGATTTGGGTTAACTGCCTGAGTACAAGCCTGCCAAACATCCCCCATCTCCTAGCCCGCATGTCTGTAATCAGGTGGATAGCCTATGCAGCAACGGTCACACTGCTATTTTTAGCATACTAGCTTGAGAAGATCTAGAACAAGTCTGTCTAACCTGGTTGGGAGGACCACTCTCAGCTGCAGTGTAGACACCCCTTGTCACGGAGTGTGGGGGAGTCCGGCCCTGCACCCCTCTTCCTGAACTCACAGTGACTCTCAGCCAGCCAGTAAAACAGAAGGTTTATTGAACAACAGGAACACAGGATACAGCCCAGCTTGTGCTCAGAGCCAGGACCCCTCAATCTGGCCTTTCTGGGGGGTTCAGGGTGCTTGGATCCCAGCCTAGGATCCCCTGGAAACCCACCTCCCAGCTCCCAACCGAAGACTGACTCCACTCCCCCCTTCTCTTTGTCTCACTCCTGGGCAGAGGTGTCACCTCCCCTCCCCCAGGCCTAGCTCATGTTACAGGCTGAATACCTGCATCTCACCTAAAATCGTCCCTGCTCTCCCATCCCCCACACAGACAGCCCCTGCTCCACCACACCTCTCCCCCCTCCGAGACTGAACTGAGCGGGGTCACTGCCCAGTGACCCGGGGAAGTTCGGGGCCCCCTCTCCGGGACAGCGCATCCGCTATCAGGTTGGCACTTCCCTTCACATGGACCACGTCCATGTCATAGTCCTGCAGGAGCAGGCTCCACCTCAGGAGCTTGGCGTTGGCTCCTTTCATCTGGTGCAGCCAGGTCAGGGGAGAGTGGTCGGTGTACACGGTGAAGTGGCGCCCAAAGAGATAGGGCTCCAGTTTCTTCAGGGCCCACACCATGGCCAGGCATTCCTTCTCGATGGCCGCGTAGTTCTGCTCCCGGGGTAGCAACTTCTTGCTCAGGTACACGATGGGGTGTCTCTCCCCCTTTTCATCCTCCTGCATCAACACTGCCCCCAGGCCCGTGTCTGAGGCGTCGGTAAACACCATAAAGGGCTTGTCAAAGTTTGGGTTTGCCAGAACTGGGCCTTTGAGCAGAGCCTCCTTCAGCGCCTGGAGAGCCTGCTGGCACTGCTCAGTCCAGACCACCTTGTCTGGCTTCCCCTTCTTGCACAGCTCAGTGATGGGGGCGGCTATGGCACTAAAGTGGGGCACGAACCTCCGATAGTACCCCGCCATCCCAATAAAGGCCTGGACCTGCTTTTTGGTCTGGGGAGCGGGCCAGTCTCTGATCACCTCCACCTTGGCCGGTTCCGGCTTTAGGCAGCCGCTCCCCACCCGATGGCCCAGGTAAGATACTTCAGCCATCCCCACCTTGCACTTCTCAGCCTTTACGGTTAACCCCGCCTCCCGGAGTCGGTCCAGCACTTGTCTAACCTGGAACATGTGGTCCTCCCAGGTCTGGCTGAAGACGCAGATGTCATCAATATACGCCACAGCAAAACTCTCCATCCCCCTCAGCAGCTGATCCACCAGGTGCTGGAAGGTGGCCGGCGCTCCCTTGAGGCCAAAGGGCAGGGTCAGAAACTCATAGAGCCCCAGGGGGGTGATGAAGGCCGATTTCAGCCTGGCATCTGCGTCCAGCGGCACTTGCCAGTAGCCCTTTGTAAGATCCATGGTGGTGAGGTACCGAGCGCCTCCCAGCTTGTCTAGGAGCTCGTCAGGCCTTGGCATGGGGTAGGCATCAGATACGGTGATGGCATTGAGCTTTCGATAGTCCACGCAGAACCGGATCGACCCGTCCTTCTTGGGGACCAGCACCACTGGGGAGGCCCAGGGGCTGGCGGACGGCTGGATCACCCCTAAAGCCAGCATGTCCCTGACCTCCCTTTCCAGGTCCTGGGCAGTCTTCCCGGTAACCCGAAAAGGGGAGCATCGTATCGGGGTGTGTGACCCAGTCTCCACCCGGTGGACAGTCAAATTAGTGCGCCCAGGCTGGTTGGAAAACAACTGTCGGTACAGATGCAGCACCCCCCTGATCTCAGCATGCTGTGCCGGGGTCAGCTGATCAGAGGGGGGAATCGCATCCAGGGGGGAACCAGCCTTTGTCCCTGGGAATAGATCCACTAGAGGGTCATCCCCCGGCTCCTCCCAGTGCCCACACACGGCCAACACCATATTCCCCCTGTCATAGTATGGCTTCATCATATTCACATGGTACACCCGGCGGTGGTGCGTCCGGTTTGACAGCTCCACCACATAGTTTACCTCATTTAGTTGCTTGACAACCTTGAAGGGCCCTTCCCAGGCAGCCTGGAGTTTGTTTTTCCTCACGGGGATGAGAACCATCACTTGGTCCCCGGTGGCGAAGGCGCGGGCCCGCGCCGTGCGGTCATACCAGACCTTCTGCTTCCTCTGGGCTCGGGCCAGATTCTCCCTGGCCAGGCCCATGAGCTCGGTAAGTCTTTCCCGGAAGGTCAGGACATACTCCACCACCAACTCTCCATCGGGAGCGGCCTTCCCCTCCCATTCGTCTCTCATCAGGTCCAGGGGCCCCCTTACCCGCCTTCCATACAACAGTTCGAAAGGCGAGAACCCAGTAGATTCCTGGGGTACCTCCCTGTATGCAAACAGCAGGTGAGGTAAGTACTTGTCCCAGTCCTGTGGGTGCTGGTGCATGAATGTTTTTAGCATCATCTTTAGCGTCCCGTTGAACCTCTCCACCAGCCCGTTGGTCTGGGGGTGGTATGCTGCGGCCCAGCTGGGTTGGACCCCACATTTCTCCCACAGGGACTGGAGCAGCTTCGACATGAAGTTGGACCCCTGGTCCGTTAAGACTTCCTGGGGGAACCCCACCCGGCTGAAAATGGTCAGCAGCGCATCCGCCACGGTGTCTGCTTCGGTAGAGGCCAAGGCCACCGCCTCGGGGTATCGAGTGGCGAAATCTACCACCACCAGGATGTATTTTTTCCCTGA
This sequence comes from Mauremys mutica, assembly GCF_020497125.1. NCBI lineage: Eukaryota > Metazoa > Chordata > Testudines > Geoemydidae > Mauremys > Mauremys mutica. Next base: position 104,580,631 of record NC_059076.1, on the reverse strand, counting down.
CCGGGTCGCCTTGCTGAAAGGCCCCACCATGTCCATGGCCACCTTCTGGAAAGGCTCTTCTATGATGGGTAAAGGCCTCAGAGCTGCTTTCCCCTTGTCCCGGGCCTTCCCCACCCGCTGGCAGGGGTCACAGGATTGGCAGTACTGCCGGACATGGGTAAAGACCCCAGGCCAGTAAAAGTTCTGTAGCAGCCTCTGCCTGGTGCGCCGGATTCCCTGGTGCCCTGCGAGGGGGATGTCATGGGCCAGGTACAGGAGCTTGTGGCGAAACTTCTGGGGAACCACCAGCTGCCTCCTAATCCCCCATGACTCCACTTCCCCGGGGGGAGCCCATTCTCGGTACAGGAACCCCTTCTCCCACAGGAACCTCTCCTTGCAACCTCTCCTCATGGTCTGCGCTGCATTGAGGTCAGCCCGGTCCCTGGGCTTCTGCAAGGAGGGATCTTTCTGCACCTCGGCCTGGAACTCAGCAGCTGGGACAGGGATGGGGGTCTGCTCTCTCTCACGGATGGGTCTGAGGCCGCAGCCTCTCCGGACCGGGTCTCTGGCCGTTCCCTCCCCACCAGGCACTCGGGCAAAGTACTTTCCCCGTGGTCGGGGTGCAGAGCCCTGCGCCGACTCTGACTACGGGTCACAATCAGGGTACCCCGGGCATTGCCTGGCCAGGCCTCGAGATCCCCCCCCATTAGCACCTCTGTGGGCAAATGGGGGTGTACCCCTACATCCTTGGGGCCCTCCTTGACCCCCCACTTCAGGAGCACCCTCGCCACAGGCACCTTGAATGGGGTCCCGCTCACGCCCATCAGGGTCAGGTAGGTATCAGGCACCATCCGATTTGGGGCCACCACCTCGGGCCGGGCCAGTGTCACCTCTGCGCCTGTGTCCCAGTACCCAGTGACCTTCCACCCATCCACCTCCAGGGGAACCAGGCACTGTTCCCGGAGGGGCAGCCCCGTGGCCACCCTGTAGCAGAACCTTGTGTCCGGAGCATCCAGCCCCCCAGAGGCGCTGGCCTGGGGCCCTCCTCCCTCCTTCCCAGGTGGGACGCTGCCAGCCCCCCTCTCTTGGGAATGTTGCCTCTCCTCCGATTGGGTCCTTACCCAGTCAACCCTCTGCGGGTGGGGTCTGCTTGGTCTGTCTCTGAACTTGGGGCATTGGGCCCGTATGTGGCCTTGCTGGCCACAGTGGAAGCAGCCCATGTCTCGTGGGTCCCCTCGAGTGGGTCGGGTGGACCTGACGCTGGACGTTCCCCTTTTGTGGGGGTTCTCCATAGGGCCCCGCTGGGAGGTCCCATGGTGACTCTCTCTCTGCGTTGAGGCAGGCCTGTTCCCTCGAGACTCCTCCCTGCCATCCCCTGCCCGACTGTCCATGTATTGGTCGGCCAGCTGGCCTGCATGCTGCGGGTTCTCCGGCTTCTGGTCCATCAACCACCGCTTCAGGTCGGCTGGGCACTGCTCATACAGGTGCTCCAGTACGAATAGGTCAAGCAGGTCCTCTCTAGTTTGGGCCCCAGCCGTCCACTTGCGGGCGTACCCCTGCGCCCGGTTGACCAGTTGCAGGTATGTGACCTCCCGGGTCTTATGTTGACTCCGGAACCTCTTCCGGTACATCTCCGGGGTCAGCCCAAACTCACGGAGCAGGGCCTCTTTGAACAGGTTGTAGTCCCCTGCCTCCGCCCCTCTCATTCGGCTGTACACCTCCACGGTGGTGGAGTCCAGTAAGGGGGTGAGGCACTGGATCCTGTCTGCAGGGGCAACCTTGTGCAGCTTGCAGGCATTCTCGAAGGCCGTCAGGAAGGTGTCTATGTCCTCCCCCTCCTTACGCCGGGCCAGGAAGTTCTTATCGAAGCTCTTTGTAGGCTTGGGCCCCCCCTCACTCACCACAGCTGGGGCCTCCCTGCTTTTCAGCTGGGCCAGGTCCATCTCGTGTTTACGTTGCTGCTCCTTCTCCCTTGCCTCGTATTCGCGTTGCTTCTCCCTTTCCTCGAATTCACGCTGCTTCTGCCGGTCCTCCATCTCCATCAGTTTGATCTCTCTCTCGAAGTCCAGCCGCCTGAGTTCCACGGAGGCCGAGCGTCGCCGGGACGATTCCCAGCTGGCCGGGGGGGTCACGGTGCCCTCCGTAGCTGGGCTCCTCCTCCCCCTCCCCCTACGCCTAGGGGTGGGAGGTCTCGAGGAGCCCTCAGCGGCCGGCTGACCACTCCCAGCGGGGACAGACACTGGTGCCTGCGCTGCATCTGCCCGGCTGCTTCCCTCAGAGACAGGGACCGGTTCATCCCTGCGATCTCTCTCCTCCAGCCGGGCAATCAGCTGGGCCTTGGTGAGCTTCCCACAGTGCAGCCCCCTCTGCTTGCACAGCTCCACCAGCTCGCACTTGCGCTTCTGGGAATACATCTTCCTGCTGGTTGCTCGCAGGCCGGGGTGCTCGCCGCTCCCCACGGGTTCCAGGGGGACCCCTAGTGTGCCAGTCCTTGAGGTCACCACCTCTTTGCCAGGGTCGAGCTGCAGACTCCTCCGCCCCTGGGATCGCTCGCTGTGATCCCCTGGGGGACACGGTTACTGCAAAGTCCTGCTCTCTGGCCACACTCGCCCAGGGGTGAATCGCCCCTTCGTTTTACTGCTCCCCAGTCACTTACTGCAGGAAGCGCCGTCCACGGGGTGCCGCCGATCCCACCGCTGCCACCAGTTGTCACGGAGTGTGGGGGAGTCCGGCCCTGCACCCCTCTTCCTGAACTCACAGTGACTCTCAGCCAGCCAGTAAAACAGAAGGTTTATTGAACAACAGGAACACAGGATACAGCCCAGCTTGTGCTCAGAGCCAGGACCCCTCAATCTGGCCTTTCTGGGGGGTTCAGGGTGCTTGGATCCCAGCCTAGGATCCCCTGGAAACCCACCTCCCAGCTCCCAACCGAAGACTGACTCCACTCCCCGCTTCTCTTTGTCTCACTCCTGGGCAGAGGTGTCACCTCCCCTCCCCCAGGCCTAGCTCATGTTACAGGCTGAATACCTGCATCTCACCTAAAATCGTCCCTGCTCTCCCATCCCCCACACAGACAGCCCCTGCTCCACCACACCCCTAGGTTTCCCTCTTCCTGAGGCTGGTTCATTGCACCCGTCGCAGCATATTTTAGAGTATCCACAGGACTGCTCTTATCTACACCTGCTGATTATGGCTGCAGAGTGGCTATTTACCAACTAGAGAGTGCCAGAACACAGTGCACTCTGTGCTTTCCCTTTTCCCACCATGCTGTCTTCTAGGAGAGTTGCAGGGTTTGGCCAAGAAGCCAGCTAGGAGTTTAACTTCACTGGATGAATCCCTATCTGGAGAATGGCACCAGTTTTCTGCCTCCCTTACACTATTAGAGAAGCATAAAGTGACTAATTTTCCCCAAGTGTTGTAATCTTTGCTTTGGAGCTTATTCCTGCAAATACAGTGGTCTCACTGTGCACTTATGTAAAGTTAAACTTGTATGAAAGTGTTAGGATTGGACCCTGTGGTCTCCCTATGTACCTTCCTCTATGCAAAGTAGTCACTGCCTGAGGTCCTAGTCCTTTGTGTATTTCATATTAATTTCAAATAGTTCCTCATTTCCAGCACAGTTGCCACACAAAGCTTTAAATCAAATATTGCAACGAGTCTGTGTCAGGAGTGATATAAACCCTTCTATAGATTAAATAAATAAATAAATAAAAAGGGAATCCCCATGATAATGCTCAGAATATGGATTGACTATCAATGAAATACTCACACAGCAGTGGACATGTAAATTTAGGCATTTTGTTTTTTTCACAAATAACACAAAGACGGTAGGGACCAGCTCATGCTTTAAATATTCCCCAAATCCCTACAACTCTAGCCAAGGAAGATACTTTTTAAAAAATCATGAGCCAGCTGGTGTATATCAGTGTAGCTCCACTGAAGTTATAGGGCTATGACAATTTACAGTAGCTGAGGATGCAGAGATCAATACTTACATTCACAGGGTCAAAGAAATTGAAAGATCTATTCGCTATCTAGTCCCATCCCTTGCCATTAGTTTGAATGTGCAAAGTGAGGCTGCTACAGTTTGCATTTGCACAGAGATTATTAGAATGTGTAATTTTTTTAAGTCAACTTCACAAATGTTAAATAAAGTAGCTACGTCTGTCTCTGCACCTCTCGCTCTCATTTTTTCCCACTAAAACTTTCCTGACCTCCGGGGACAGGTTTTCAGAAGAGCTCAGGAGCAGATTTTCAAATACTCAGCACCCATGATTAGTGACAGATTTTCAAAAGTGATCAGCACTCTGCAGCTCGCATTGTGACTCCGATGGCCAGTGAGCTAACCACTTATTTTGGTGTCTGAATGGGCAGCAAATGCTTTTGGAACTCTAGCTCTAATGTTAAAGTTTACATATGTGCACACATATATTTCTTGGAAAACATTAACATCTTCATTTTAGTATTAGTTTTTGTCCATAGGCAGAAAGTTAAAATATTCTTTGGGAGGTGCTGAGCAACCAGGCTCCCATCTCTGTGGCTTTCAAGATGTGTTATGTGGCAGGTGTTGAGCTATCATGCTAAAAATAGCAGTGTAGCTGGGGTTAGTATGTGTGGTGGGTTGGCCTTGCTATTTGAGTACAAAATTGTTCAGATCTCCAATCTGGTAAACCTGGGTTTCTGGGACCTGTGCCTGCAGGTCTATTCTTTTCAAGCTTCTGTCCACACTGCATTGCTATACAAGCATCTGATCCATGCTGATCCATCCCTACTGCACTATGCAGATCCAAGGCTGGCCAAGTACATCCCAACTGCACTATGCAGACCCAAGGCAGGTTGTTGGTTCTGGGGGCATATTCCAGGGTTATTGGTGCCTTTGCTAGCTGTAGCCATTCTAGGGATTGGTTCTTTGTGTATTGTGGGAGAACTTGTCTGTTATTCTTGCTGCACTTGACTGAAAGTCCTTTAGCATGCCAACATATCCAGCTGAGTCATTTTTTAGTCTGCATGCTCCCTTTAAACAGATTAAGCAACATGGATCCAGCACTGGTGGAAGGACTTTTCCTGCTCGCATTTTCACACCTATTCCAGGAATCAGGCTGAGCATCTCTGAGACTCTGGCAGACATTTTGGTGGTGGTATTTGTCCTGGTGAAGACACATCTCAGAGTGTTTTACAGACATGGCAGCCATGACCTAGGTGATGCTGCTTATGCCTGCAGCAATAACTGCAGATTCCCAATATGTCAACTGGTATTTTGGAGCAGGTCCCTGAGCACAGACTGGTGGGATCACATGATTATGTGGCCCTGCAATGACCAACAGTGGCTCTAGAATTTTTGTATGCAGGAGCAGACATTCCTGGAGCTGTGTGATCAGCTTCCCCATGACCCGCCAGCATCTGGAAAAACATGCTGGTCCAGAAGCAAGTTGTTATAGGCATCCGGAAGATGGCTACCCTAGATTGTTATTACTACAGGTTCCTGGTGAACCAGTTTGGTTTGGACAAGTCAACTGTGGAGGGTTGTGGTGGTGGAGGTTTTTGAGGCAATCAAGACTGATTTACCCAAAGGTGGTGGGTAAATGTTCCTGAAATTATTGTTGGCTTTGAGACAATAGGTTTCACAGACTGTGTTGGGGTTATTGAATGGGACTTATGTGTCCATCATTTGCTCTCTGCAAGGAGTACATGTTTACATAAACTGTAAAGGGTACTACTCCATTATTATGCATGCTCCAGTTGATCACAGACACAGGTTCACGAACACCAAGAAATGTTGTACTGGAAAGTTCCCTGGTGACAAGGATTTCCAGAGATCAGGACTTTACCTTCACGGGTAAATTGGAATATTATTTCCACCAAATGTCTTTGTCGCCACAGTTATTCTAGGGAAGTTCACTTACCTTACCCCCTTTTGCCATGGCTAAGCCCCTTTATTTTAGTTTTTGCTGTCTTTTATCAAAAAATTCCCAGGTTTTACACAAATTATTTGTTCTTTAACTGATTTTTTGCCCAAATTTTGCACCACTCACGTATATGAAAACACTGATTATGTTAAGAAAATCCAGTACATTACATTAGATAGATGTTTATGTTAATAATAAATTAGTCTAACTGTAAATGCAAGGCTGTCAAAGAACGGCAATGTAGTGGAAAATACACATGAATGAACTTGCATATGTGTACATACCGTTAATGTGCAGTTCTTGTAATAAGAAGCACAAAATTGCCTTTACTTTTTCTTTATCTGTTGCTTTTCTCTGTCCTCCAATAATAACCATGATATTTACCCAGATAACTGTAAAGTTAAGTTTTGCACTGATTTTCACCCATTTTTAATTTTTAGTGTAAACTGTGATAAACTCAGGACAGACAGCTGCAAGGGAGAGGTAGGCATCAGTCCCAGAGGGTTAAAAGGCCCTCCTCCTTATCAACTGGGAGGCGACTACAGGTCAATCAGGTTCAGCTGAGAAAGGGTTACCAAGGTAGCAAATTAGAATCAGCTGAGATGGAGCTACCTGAGCTTAATTAGGATCAGCTGATTCCAACTTGGGGCTGCCTGAGACCTTTTTAAACCCTTCCCTGGGAGGAAGGAAGGGGGGAGAGCGGAGAGAGAAGGAGCCCTGCTGCCAGGAGTCTTGTAGCAGCAAGACAGCGAGCCTCACCACGGGGAGAGGCAGTACTCTCTCCCACAAGGGAGTAAAAATACTCTAAACAGGACTGGTGGAGAGACGGGGAGCAGACTTCCCCTGTGTCCCAAGGGGGACCGCATTACCCAAGCCGGTCTCACCAGGGCTAAAAGCAGCAGAGGCTGGGGAGACTGAGAAGGTGCCTTGCCACAAAACACTGATAAATTCTTGGGAAACTGTAAACAAAATGTAAAAAAAAATAAAAATTGAAACACCGTGGCATATGAAACTGTATCCTGATCTCAGAGGACCTGGCTAAAAAAGTTTCAGCTACATGCTCAGTAGCAGTGGGATGGTGATGGAATGTGCATTTGGCAAATTGAAATCCAGATGCTGCTGCCTTCAGAATTGTTTGGATGCCAATGTTGTCCATGCCAGCAGCATTATTGTGGCCTGCTGTGCACTGCACGATGTGTGCAAGGAAAAAGTAGGCCACTGTGCTAGGAGTAGACGCAAGACACTGCTGGATTGCTGGACCCATATGCACAACCAGAAAGTAAATGTATATTTACTGGGACATGATCTACATGTACAACAGAAATCAGCTATTTCTGTTTGTGTACCCACATAAAGGGATTGTATGTTGCTGTGGATAAGGGGTTTTGTACTTGTGCCACACTCACCTTCATATTTCTGGGGCTGGCGCAACATGGAAAGTTACTTTTTTAAATTAAATGTTTAATTAATTTTATAAACACTGCTCATGTACCTTAAAACACAGTTTGTAGATCAATGTGATGTAGCTACATTTTAATAAATTTAATAAAACCCACCTATGTAACCTTATGTGCAAATTGAACACATTAGCTTAAATTAGTGCTGTCAAGGGATTTAAAAAAAATAATCACAATTAATTGTGTGATTAAAAAATTACTTATGATTAATCATGCAATTAATTGCACTGTTAAAGAATACCACTTATTAACATATTTTGGATGTTTTCTACATTTTAAAATATATTGATTTCAATTATACCACAGAATACAAAGTGTATAGTTCTCACTTTATATTATTTTTATTGCAAATATCTGCACAGTAAAAAAACAAAAGAAATAGTATTTTTCAATTTAACTAATACAAATAATATAATACACCCTCTTAATCATGAAAGTTGAACCTACAAATGTAGAATTATGTATCAAAAATACCTGTACTCAAAAATAAAACAATGTAAAACTTTAGAGTCCACAAGTCCACTCATTCCTATTTCTTGTTCAGCCAATCGCTCAGTTAAACAAGTTTATTTACATTTGCAGGAGATAAAGTTGCCTGCTTCTTGTTTACAATGTCATCTGACCGTGACAACAGGTGTTTGCATGGCACTGTTGTAGCTGGTGTTGCAAAATATTTACATGCCACATGTGTTAAAGATTCATATGTCCCTTCATGGTTCAACTACCCTTCCAGAGGACATGCATCCATGCCGATGATGGGTTCTGCTTGATAATGATCCAAAGCAGTGCAGACTGACACATATTCATTTTCATCATCTGAGTCAGATGCCACCAGCAGAAGGTTGATTTTCTTTTCTGATGCTTCAGTGCTGTAGTTTCCCAATTGAAGTGTTGCTGTTTTAAGACTTCTGAAAGCATGCTCCACACCCTGTCCCTCTCCGATTTTGGAAAGCACTTCAGATTCTTAAATCTTGGGACGAGTGTTGTAGCTATCTTTAGAAATCTTACATTAGTGCCTTCTTTGTGTTTTGTCAAATCTGAAGTGAAAGTGTTCTTAAAATGAACAATGTGTGCTGGGTCATCATCCGAGATTGCTATAAATTGAAATATGTGCAGAATGCTGGTAAAATAGAGCAGGAGACATACAATTCTCCCCCAAGGAGTTCAGTCACAAATTTAATTAACAAATTTTTTTACCGAGTGTCATTAGCATGGGAGCACGTCCTCTGAAATGGTGGCCGAAGCATGAAGGGGCATATTAATGTTTAATATATCTGGCATGTAAATACTTTGCAATGTTGCTACAAATGTGCCATGGAAACACCTGTTCTCACTTTCAGGTGACCTTGTAAATAAGAAGCAGGCAACATTATGTCCCGTAAATGTAAACAAACGTGTTTGTTTTAGTGATTGGCTGAACAAGAAGTAGGACTGAGCGGACATTTACATTGTTTTGTTTTTTGAGTGCAGTTATGTAACAAAAAAATCTACATTTATAAGTTGCACTTTCATGATAAAGAGATTTCATTTCTGTATGAGGTGAATTGAAATATACTATTTCTTTTGTTTATCATTTTTACAGTGCAAATATTTTTAATACAAATAATTATATAAAGTGAGCTCTGTACACTTTGCATTCTGTGTTGTAATTGTAATCAATATATTTGAAAATGTAGAAAAACATCCAAAAATATTTTATAAATTTCAATTGGTATTCTATTGTTAAACAGTGCGATTAAAGTGCAATTAATCATGATTATATTTTTTACATTGCGATTAACGTTTTTGAGTTAATTGTGTGAGTTAACTGTGATTAATCAACAGCCCTAGTTTAAACATGAATGTAAATGACAAATAAGTGTGTGTGTGTGTGGGGGAAGATGGAACTACTAAGTGGACCAGCTGCTATCAAGACATAAAAAGCAGTAAAAACTGGTACAAAAACAGTCAATAAAAACCAGTGCATATTAAGAAATCAACCAATTAAAATGCAAAACAGTCAAAGCACAGAAAAAGCTTTGTTATTCGGCATGTTGGGTGAATGGGGAGTGCTGGTTAGTCAAAAAATCCCATTAACTAAGAATTATACTAACCAATGGAGGGAAAGAATTTGGGTGTGAGACAGGGCTGTGGGTTGTGGTGCAGGAATGTTTCAGGGTGCCGGATCTGGGTGGCGCTCACCTCGGGCAGCTCCCCAAAAGTGGCGACATATCCCTGCTGCTCCTAGGCAGAGGCGCAGCCAGGTGGCTCTGCACGCTGCCTCCGCCCGCTGGTGCCACCCCTCCTGCTCCCATTGGCTGTCATTCCCAGGAGCCTGCACTCCTCCTAGGTGCAGCAGAGAAGCATTTTGCCACTTCCAAGGAGCCACACAGAGCCAGGTAGGGAGCCTGCTGTCCCCGCGACAACCAGACTTTTAATGGCCTGGTCAGCGGTACTGAATGGAGCCACCAGGGTCCCTTTTCAACCAGGTGTTCCAGTTGAAAACTGGACACTTGGAAACTCTATTGAACATTTGTATTGGGAAATAACAGAAATGCCAGTTTCTAGAATTTTCCCGTTGGTAAAGTGCTGGATAACACAGCTTTTACTGTACATACATTGCTACCACAACAGTTTCACTCTTTGTATGTCCCCTGTCCCCATAAATCATTCTGCCAGTATTTCCATGGACATTTGTACTTAAGCAGATACTTAAGAATTTTTGAAGTACTCAACATACCTGTACTTTTTAAATATTCTGCACTTAGCACTTATATTAAGTTTATTTAAAATGTACTTAAAGCATAAATAACTTTTTTTTAAACTGCAAGTGCTTTAAAATAAAAGAAAATCACGTCTTTCCCAACTGTTCCAGATTCTGGCTGGCCCCCAAAACCCAGTGTCCTGGTGTGGGAGCTTCAGGCCCTGAGTTCCAGCTACTAAGGATTTTTTTCTGTTGGCTCTGCTGTTGGTGGTGGTCCTGCAGCCTTCAATTGTGATTGTTCACTGCATCTGACAGTGGGGATACTAGCTGCCTGACCCAGCCCAGCCCAATGGAGGGGTGAGTTAATGGGGGATGGTTGGCACATCAGGCAGACAAGTATCTCTCAGTGTCCTACATTAAGAGAACACGTCCAATAGATGCATCCCTTGTGGGCTGAAGAAGGAAAGGCCTACCAGCCACTGGGCATACTCCATTGCTGAAGGGACTGCTGGGAAATTGAAGCCTAAGCAATTGCTTAGTCAGCTTCTGCCTAGCACCATCGCTGCTTGCCTGTATCATTGATTGCACTTCCTGTTTCATGTCCTGTTGAGTTTACAGACCCAGATATCATCTTAATTTAAGTGGAGCTTGGTGATTCCAACAAAATCACTAACTTTATGGCACACATGTACATTAATTACAGGTCAACAATCTGCATGAGCCCCAAGGTTTTATAATTGATATAATTGTTCTCTCTCCTTCTATTCTTTTGTATTTAATTTTACATTCAGTTTCTTATGACCGCCTAAGGTGTTAAACAACATTATTTATGTTTCAGTGCACCTTGAAGCTATGTGCTTATATTATTTAGGTAGTTGTCCATATATTGACCAGACAATTGCAAAAAATATGGGAGCTGAAAGTGCTTGTACTTGTACTTATGTATTTATAAGTACTATTTCCATAGCATACTTGTACTTAAAATATTACTTTGATGGTGTATTTGGCACTTATAGTTAAGTCCATATTATCAGTACCTAACAGCAAAACTGCCTTCTGATTCATTTTATATGCATGGGCCAGGGCTGAAGAAGAATGGAGGAATGTACAGGGTATATTTTGACTTTTCCATGTAGCATTCATTGCTTGGAATATGGACCAGAACTTTCCAAAATCTGCGTAGGCTGCAAGATGTTTGAGCATGGAGGGGACTCAGCATGTGGAGCTGGAGCTGGTGCTGGAGTCTGCATTTTGGTGGCCTTAAGCTCCTCCTGTAGCACTCTGTCTTTCTCCTCCACCATGTTGTCAGCACAGTTCCTGAAGCATGATCATCTCCCCTTGTATTGGGCAGCCCTCCCCCAAGCAGAGGTGGAAGGGCCTGCCAATGAAAATGAGAATGTGCATTGCCTTACCATGAATAAAAAATGCATTCCTACCATCAGCAGCTGCATCACTTCAAGACCAAAAGATGTGGGGGTTGGTTTATTTGTACCATTCAGTTTTATGTTATTCACACAAAACCACTTTCCAGCTCAGAAGGTCCTGCAAGTTAAGCTTCAAGCTGACACATCATGGTAAGATGCTTGCAGAAAAATCAATTAAAAACATTTATTAATCCCCACATTTTCCCCTGTGAGGTGGAGTGTTCCTGTGAAGGATGAAGTTACTAGCAATGGATTTACAATGCTACAAATGGAGGATTGCTTTTTACCACAATTTTTTACCCATTCCTGTCTGGTGATGCATGCAAATTTCTTACAGTGTAGGAACTCCTGAGTGTTGATTAAATTCCGGGGCAAGTAGTTGGTCTTGAGGCACTTGACTCGCTCTCTGTGTTGATGGTCAGGCTGGTGGATCCTCAATGCCTCCAGCCACTTTGATATCTCTAGGTACAAATGTTCGTTTCTGATGTAAAATGTCTTGCTTGCTTCACACCAGAGACTTACCAGAATTCAGCTGTGTTCCTCTGGCCTGCTAGCGGTGCACTGATGTAGTGCTGACCATAGCTAACGAACAATATGGTTAACTATGTTTTCTTGAGCAGTCTTTGTGGAGAAGAAGAGTTAAATGCCATGCCTTTGTATTTCAACCAGGAGATTGATTCCTGTTCCTGGGAATTGAGTGGGAACTTTGAGGATAGGAAGGCAGGGACTGTGCAATTGTTGGTGGACACTCTGGACTCAAGCCTGGTGACTTGGACTTCAGCTGCAGCCATACTGCAAATTGAGCGGGCTTGGACCCGTGCCACAGAAGCACTTGGTCTCAGACCCAAATTCCTGGGTGATTCAACAGGCCTGTGTCCCGAGATGTTGTGCTTAAACCTGAGTCTGATCCCAGGTTTACTCTGCCATATAGGTATACCCCCTGGATAAGTACTCCAGCAACTAGTCCAAGCTGCTGCTCATGTTGCCCCTGGCTACACTGCTATTTTTAGTGTGCTAACTTGAGCAGAGCTAGCATGTGTCTGTCTACCCACACTGGGAAGTATGTGCTCAGTGTAGACACGCCCCCAGAGTTCTTCTTCTAAATTAGGATTGAGGCAAAATGGAGCAATAAAATCCTGCAGTACCTCTGGCAATGCTATCTGTTATGTGACGTATCTGTTGCTAGATGTTTTATAGATAAAAATGATTCTATTAGTCAATTTATGGGGACTGCACATATTTTTAAATCAAACAGAGGAGGAGACAGAATTAAGATTCCATAAAAAGGACACTTTTGGATTTTTTTTATTTGAAAACTGAACTGTCACATCTTAGATTGAATGAAGATTATAATCTGAATTTATTTCTGAGGAAAAGAAAATTATAGATGGTGATATAGAATGAGACTGATGGCAATGGTGCTATAAAGGAGGGACTGATTCTCTTCCCACTGCCAACAATGTCACTGTTGTGACTCCTTGTGTAAGTGAGAGGAGATGGGTTACACTTGCATAAGTGAGAGAAGAATCAGGCTCCCATATATTTATTAATCAGAGATAGTGAAAGCAATGCACATTGTGTATGCTGGTGGGAATATTTTCTTAGAGCAATTTTGCCTTCATCTTTCAAGTGAACGGTTCATTAAACCAAGTTGTTTTCAACTATCTTCAGGGCTTTGGGGACATTCTTCATTTGTTCACCTTGGTCTCACCAACAGTGTTATTGCCTGAATGTTACATGGAGATAAAAGTTGAATAGATATTTTGTCTACCCTCACCCTTTGATTAAGTTTGTTATGCACTTATGACACCTCAGTTAGTACTTTCCTCTTTAAGAATATCATCTGATTATTCATTCTTGATGATAATTGATCAGGAATTGCATTTTAATGATGTTTATTATGTATTTTATTCAAGTTTGGGGCTTTGCTTGATCTTTTTAAAGTACCATGGCTTCTAATTGACTTCTTAATTGGTAATGGCTCTGTTACTCATAATTTAATTAATTACTTAAGAGATAAATTATTCACCTCAATTCATATTAATGAATGGATGGTCTTGGTGTCTCCCCTCCTTTTTTCATGACCCAAAGCTTTTTTATATTTGAGAATTTTTCTCAGATAGATAGATTATAATCTTTTGTACCTGATGATTTATAGCTGTGTCACCCATAAATTGTTTGCTAATATCTTTGCTTATGAAATATTTTGTCTATAAATACTTTTGATAGTGTGTGCATTAGATGCTCAGGCACACTCCATTCCTTCTTCATTCCTCCGGCATCTCAAAGGGGATGGAAAGCTCACTTAAATAGCCACCTCTCACATCGGTGTGATGTGGAATTGCCTTACATGGCTCTATGCTATCCTCTCCTTGTTTCCTCACAATGAAGGGGTTTATATACATGCAGATGCGCACACCCCACCTCAAGCTATAATTTGGCTTTTCTAAAGTATTCTTTGTGTTCTGTGACACATTTCATCTCTACTTCCCAGAAAGGGAAAGTATTGGAGAAAACAACACAGTCAGTGCATCCTCTGAAATGTAAAATGCCATTCTAAAGTCTGCTTGACTACATGCTCTCTACCGGTTCTATACTATGCTTGTGTAATTGGGGCAAGACGCTGGATGCTGGATTTCTTTTCTGCCTACTTTCCCACTGGCCAAGTTGCATTTTCCTTGCTGGTGCACTGTTTATGCTCACCTGCTGCACATATGTACACATTACTGCATCTGAATGATGGGAGCTTTTCAGTAGCCACTCATTTGCATAACTTGTTACTTTCTAGGGAGGTTGGCCCATCTGTATCCCTAAGCAGAAGGGTGCCATGTGTATATTAACTTCATGATAACATAGTTTTCTTGATTTATTTGATTTATTTCTTAAATTTTGATTTTCTAAAAAACGGTGAAGGTTTTCCTCAGACAACACATTCTCCAAGAGAAGAGAAGGAGGTTTTACCATAGTACCTAGGAGTTCTAGCCATAGAACTGTGCATGTGCATGTGATTTTACACCCATATACTGTTCTATGTTGACTGTTTATAGCCATTCACCTCCTGGAGAATCTAACATATTCTGTTAATAAAGATCATTAACCTTGCACTTTAAGGATTTCCTGCTCTCCAATTAGACCAGCTGCAAAGATGTTAGCAGCTCAGAGCTCAGGGACCGGTTCCATACAACAATTCAGGCAGTGGTAAAGTGGTGTCCGATGCACATAGTAGAGCTGTAACTCCCTGACATGCAGTGTATAGTATGGAGTTCATTCTAATGGACATATGTTGGGCATGTATAGTTTATTTTATGGGTGTGAAGAGTATGTAAGTGGCCTGTGAACAGCCACCTCTGTTGAAAAGGAAACAACAAGCTTATTGTTTTTCTTTCACTTGAAAAATAGAGTGTTTTTCACACCAAAGAAGATTTTGAATTTATCTTTATTTTTTAAAGAAATTATAAGAACAAAAATATCCTAAGAGGCAGGTAAGCTATTTGTATCCATGCTTGTAGTCTTTGAACTTTCAGACTTTATAGTCTTGTGAATTTGGTATATGTCTTTGATATATTTTTGTCTTTAAAGAAGATTCTTTTTTATTAATGGTTTCATGAAAGAATCCCCAGTGAGCAAAAAAGTCTGAGAGTAAATTCCAGGTGGAATAATGGACTTGTCTACTGAAACAATATTAATTTCATTTATCCTTCTTTGGAATGAATGAGGCTATTCCACATAATAAAACATAAAAAGGCAGATCCTTAGCTAGTGAAAACTGGCATCTCCTTTAACTTCAACACATCCTTCTCTCTGTCTTTTTCCCCAGGAACTGGTAAGGGCACAGTTAACTATAAAAAAAAATAGGTTTTGGTTTTATTTAATTTTCAACCACAAAAGATGCAAATTTATGTACCAATCAGGTTTTAATGTTTAGCAATTCCAAGTCTAACATACAAAGGTATCAGAGGGGTTGCTGTGTTAGTCTGGATCTGTAAAAGCAGCTAAGAGTCCTGTGGCACCTTGACGAAGTGGGTATTCACCCACGAAAGCTCATGCTCCAAAAAGTCTGTTAGTCTATAAGGTGCCACAGGACTCTTCACTGCTTATACAAAGGTACAATCACTTTTTTTTTATAATATGCATCAGACACCTATATTCTAGAGGCAGGTAACCTTTTAATTCATGTAATATATCAAAATAATAACATTTTAATCTCTTATACTCATTTGGGTATGTGTAGGTATTCTTGTTTTACTAAATATTTTTGACCATGTAGTATCTCAGATTAGTGTTTGGATGGATTCCCACCAGTGTTTGTAGTTGATGTAACTTTTCAAGGTGATAGCACAAGAAATATAAGCTGGCAATATAACTTGTGGGCATAGTTCCTTTTTACACTGCTTTTTATTTAATGCATCACTTAGTATTTATCACTGCTTGGGTTAGACAACTTTACTTAGAAATTGCTGAAGATATAGGTTTGAGTATCATAGAATCCTAGAATCACAGAATATCAGGGTTGGAAGGGACCTCAGGAGGTCATTTAGTCCAATTCCCTGCTCAAAGCAGGACCAACCCCCAACTAAATCATCCCAACCAGGGCTTTGTCAAGCCTGACCTTACTACTACTGCTCTCTTTTGGTTAGTTATGTGAATCATGCATAGAAACAATATCACATGACTCTCCATTTGTAATTAATTTATTTATCTTAAATTTCTTCTTCCTTCCCCTTTTTGATTTTACCCTACATGCTGTCACAATTTCAGGGTAACTGCACCTATATTTCCCCTTCTGTGATCTCTGGAGGACACCTCACTTAAAGGTTTCAGGCTCCCAGCCATCACTTCTCCTAGGCAGAGACTTTCTGATGTTCTTTTTTTTTGTTTGTTTGTTTGTTTGTTTATGATTGCACAGTCCTCTGTTTTACACTGCAATATCACCAGCAAGCCAGACTATGTTTTGCTTTCTCTGCTAGATCAGTTACAAGTTGCCACACAGCTTCTTCAACGCAAGCACATTTATTTTTAAGGTAAAAGTATTACAGAGAAAATGTATTAAAACAATAAAAACACATGCTAGCAAACATACCAGAGGCACCCCCAGCTCCAACACTGGGCTCTGGTAGGAGTCAGTCCTTTAAGCCCACAACTGGGTTTACCCTGTGGTTACAAGTTCATATCAGTCTTGTAGATCAGCAGAGACCTTAGTTTCGTGTGATAACCCCCCCCCCGCCAAAATTCTCCAATAAAAAACAGACGTCCGTCCATGTTTTTTTCTGCAATTGAAATGAAACACTGAACTTAGTTTCCTTAGCCATAATATAAAGTGGAACCCCATTTATTTGATTTAATTTGGACCATGGCCAGATCAAAGAAGCAAAAATTCAGATAATCCAGAGAATGGGCTCAGGCTGTCAGCCCGGGGCTGAAGGTCTTTGCCCAGTCTCCGAATTATCTGAATTTTTATTTATCTGATCTGGTCCCAATTAGATCAGATAAGTGGAATTAATATACGTTTTTATTTTTTCACAACATGTAGAAAGTAAAGGTTCTCTGTAAAAATACAAATTCTACATTTTTTTACATTTTTCCATGGCAAACAGATTTCTAGGATCCCTGGAGATCAGGAACCAGAAGGAAGGTCCCAAGTCAGTTTAAGCTCAGGCTATTTATCCAATCATCATTTTTGTGTGTTGGTCTGTGGAGAATCCAGTTTGAACCAGAATATGTGAGCCTCCCCAGGAGCTGGTACCTCTCCAAAGGTGTTATAACTTGAGTGATTTGCTTTAATAATCTTCTATTTTTTTCATTTCCTGGAAGAAGTAAATCTCCCCTTGTGGAGTGAAAAATCCCTGTCCCACAAAGATAAATAAGTCATTCATACACGCAATACAATCTGATCTCCCAAATATATTCCAGGAAGTTGGTCTCTCTGTCACACAGCCATTCTGTCATTTAAAACAGTTTGATATTTATGTCATTCAACTCATATTTACTGGAAGATACAAAATGAATTTAAAAAATAAAGTCTTAGGTATTCTACATATTCAGGACAATGGAAACAAAATCTTAACTATTCTCATGAAATAGTCAAATAGGTAGGTGTTTTATTAACTTTTTTATTATTATTGAAGGCCCTTATGTCCTTGCTAAAAATATATATTATTATAACTTAGTTTCTTTAATATTGGTTTCAGTTTCCTGTATCTGAAATAGTCTAATTCTTTTTTAGATAATTGACATTCTACAAAGTTAAGTATAGCTTTAGGGCTGGTGGAAAAATTCTGATTTGCTTTTGAATTCTGTTCTTGAGTATTTAATAGTGTTGGTTCTCAATTTTCTATTTCTAGGAATTATTTTCATTGTTGTACTTGCAGGCTGTCATCCTGAAAGAAAGTAAGTTTTCCTGAATTGTAGACAAATTTTGAGCTGTTTCTCCAAATGCAAGATTCTTTCCCCTATTGCTATTGTGCAGACATTTGAATATTGTAAAGTAGGGCTCATCAGAGTTTTTTGTTTTGTTTTGTTTTTTTTAAATATAGGAATTTGTTCAGTGCTCAAGTCCTAAAAAGAAATATAAAGTGCCAGAATACAAGCGTATAAAGCAGGTTTTTTGAAAAGGGGCTCTGATGAAAATTCCAGTATTTTTAGCATGAGTAATCATTGGTTTACTTTAAAACTTTCAGAAGTACTAGAACATCATTCCAATCCTCAAAAACAAACAAACAAAAACAAACAAACAAACAAAAACCCACATTGGAACAATGTTCTGGAGCATTCTAGAACATCTTTAGCCATTGCAAGGTTCTTGGTAATATTACCTGGAGTCTGACCACCTAGATAATCCCTTGAACAGAAGAGGTTCTTATTTCTTTCCTTTTCAGACTTAGGCCATGGCTAACTAGTGATCAGAGCTGTGCCACTGTAAGACCGCTCATGTAGGCACTCAGTGGTGATAGGAGAAGCTCTCCTGCCAACCTAGCACTGTGCACACTACCACTTATGCTGACAAAATTTATGTCACTCAGGGAGCTGTTTTTTTCACATCCCTGAGTGACATTTGTTTTGCTGACATAAGTGGTAGTGTAGACATGGCCTTGGAGAATAAAACATTTTTCAAACAAGGTTGGTGCAACTGAGATGCTCTGCTAATAACATACATTATGCATCTGTCCTGTTGGTGATTGACTGAGAATAGGTAGTACAGTAGTAAATCTGAAACCAAGCTGTATTCTTCTGTCTGCAGGAATGTAATCTTTGTCCTGATGTATTTGTTAAATTATCCTCAGACAATAAAAAAGGCATTTTAGCAAAATGAATTAAAAAAATAAAAAATTTTGGAGAACAAACTCAGACCAAGATCTTTTTCATACTTTATAAGTATAGGAAAATGACTAAATTAGGGCTAGATGATGCTTTTAGCATGAAGCCCATGGTAAGACATGACACTGAGGTGAAATCAATGGGAGATAAGCACCTATCCTTTTGTAATCCCACTAGGTATTAGGCACCAGGACATAGGCTGTCAGGCTTACTGGGCTGCACAGGTATCAGGCCTACTGGAGAAAAGGAAAGGAGGGTCAGAATTGCAATCAGTGGCCAAAGTCAACAGTCAAGCCAGAGTCAGAGACAGGAATTGGAGCCATTGGTCAGAACCGGATTACTTGGAGTCAGGAAAGCCAGGAACAAGGCTGGTAGTGGTTTTAGGAGGAGATCAGCTAATTGGGCAGTTTGGCCCATCAGGCAGCTCACTTGGGGTCCATCTGCTCTCATTAGACTGCCTGGGGCTTAAGGTAGCAGGTAAGCCAGCTAGCTGCAGGACCCTTACTCCAGACATTAGTTGACTGTCTGAGTCTTGACACATACATCCCTTTGAACATCTGGTCCTAGATCACTTTGGAATATTTTACCCTATATCTCTCTGTGTACAGCATACTTCCCACTCACAGACAGCTGCCTAGCTATGCTGACATAATGAGGAGGAGGAACAGAGCCATAGTTTCACCAGCTCAGTGTCCCTTACAGCTTCTTTTCTGCCAAGATGCTACTGGAAACAGGTGGGAGAAGTATCTTAGGTACTGTTTTTTCTCTCCCATAAGCACTAGGGCTGTAATTCTGTCTGGCCCTTACATAAACCATGCAAGCAGAGGGAAGCCCTTATTCCTTTCAGCCCTATGTAAAAAGAGAGCACAGGGCAGCCCAGTGCATAAAAACACCCATGAGAATCAGAAATAAATATGCCTGCTGAGCAAGCTTGAGTTTTTCTTCCCCCACCCCTTTAATTAAAAAATTACCAGGTTACTAAACCTAATCTGTCAATAGAAACTTTTAAAGCTTGTCTACACAGTGCATTAGACCACATCAGAGAGGTGTAAATTCTAGTACATGTGTCATGCACTAATGGACCCTGCTGGCATGCATTAAAATTCCTTAGTCCTCATTAATTTAAGAGGGGGGCAGAGTAGCTTTGAGGATAATAATGTTTTTGATGCATGTCCAAACTATCCATATCCCAAGAGTTCAACAAACTGAAATTGAAACCATAGAGAACTGGGAAACATTTATATAG
This sequence comes from Mauremys mutica, assembly GCF_020497125.1. NCBI lineage: Eukaryota > Metazoa > Chordata > Testudines > Geoemydidae > Mauremys > Mauremys mutica. The sequence goes on along the minus strand of NC_059076.1, from coordinate 104,560,622 downwards.
TTTTTTATGAATATTGGAAGCTCAAAGAGGGACCCACCAGGAAATGAAACAATGGCAAATATAGTTGTTTGAAATCCATTTCTTTAAATGCTGGGCACCTTTTGGTAAACAAATCATACTTTATGTTGAAGGAGCTGCTTCTCTGTCATTGCAAACTGTTACTATCCATAGGGTCCTGAAAGGAACTCTTGGAGGTGCAAAACCTGTTGGGCTTGCTAGGTATCTCAGTTGCAAGCAGAGGTTATAACTGAGAGACCCAGTCTCATAGATTCATAGACTTTAAGGCCAGAAGGAACCATCATGATAATCTAATCTGACCTCCTGCACATTGTAGGCCACAGGACCCCACCCATCCCCTCTTGTAATAGACTGTACTATTGGGTTATCCGGGAGAGGGGGCGGGCGGAAGCCCGCCCCATGCTAACGGATCTCCCCCCCCAGCCTAAGGGGAGGATCCACAGGGCCACGGAAACCCACTAAATGCGGGGGACAACTAATAAAAGAACAGGGACAGGAGTGAGGTCAAAGGGTCATAAGGAGGGAGCCTGATGGGGACACCGAGCAGAGAACCCCGGACAGCGCCCACTGCTCCTCGAAGGCGTCAAGGGAGCCAGCGGACGCCGCCCAGAGGAACTCCGCCCGGAGACGTGAGCGGACGAGGGACCGGAAACAAGCCCCACAGTCGCAGGAGTCTCCGTCGGCCAACCTCCTCTCCCTGGTCGCGTGGATGGCCTTTTTAGCCAGGGCGAGGAGGAGGTTGACCAGGAGGTCCCGCGACTTTGTGGGGCCACGGATAGGGAGTGCATGGAGAAGGAGGTGAGGGGAAAAGTGCAGCCAGAAACGTAACAGAATGTCGGTGAGGACCCGGTATAGGGGCTGCAACCTGGCGCACTCTAGGTAAACATGCGCCAGGGTCTCCCTCACGCCGCAGAAGGGGCAGGTGTCCGGGACAGGGGTGAACCGCGCCAAGTACACGCCCGTGCTCACGGCCCCGTGAAGGAGCCGCCAGCTGATATCCCCGGCGGGCCTCGGGACCAGGGTGGAGTAGAGGCTGGCCCACCGGGGCTCCTCACCCTCCACAGGTGGCAAGAGGTCCCGCCACTTGGTGTCGGGGCGGGACACGAGGGTGAGGAAGTGAACGGTATGGAGCACGAGCGCGTAGAGTTGTTTCCTTGGCGCGGTTTGGAAACGGACCGGCTGCAGATCGTGCAGCCGGCTGGCGGAGAAGGGGCGGGGGGGCCGGTCGGGTCCACGGGGCAGGGGCCCGATGAAGAGGTCCGGAGGGCTCGGGGTGGGGGGTGGGCGGGGCGTGCCCTCGCGCAGGACCCGGTCGAGGTAAACCCGAGCAGCGGGCGGCAAAGCGGCCTTCACCTCCTGTAGTACGCGCCGGGGAGTACAAGGTCTGGAGAGCCCCATCCGCCGAGCGAGCGTCAGGGGATCCAGCCAGTCTCCCCGGTCGTAGTCCAGGAGGTCTCCGACCCTGGTGGCTTCTGCCAGGACCAACCTCTGGCGCACCGCGGGGGACTCCGCCACCTGCACACGGAGCTGAGGGTTGTGTAGCAGGGGCTCCGCGAGGAGGTCTGCCCCCTCGGTGGCCGCCACGGACCTGGTCGCAGAGAACAGCTTCCAGGTCCGGAGGAGGTCCTGGTAGAAGACCGGCAGCCCGGAGAGGTCTCGCGGAAGGCCCCTCGGGTCGAGATAAAGGAGCTGCCGGTCGTATCGGAGCCCTCGGAAGCGGCGCAGGAAGGCGTGCGCCAGGGCTCTCCATGCCGGACTACCCGCACCATAAAGGAGCCTCTGCAGTGCCTGGAGGCGGAAGACGTGGACCTGAGTGCGGAGGCACTTCAGGCCCTGCCCTCCCTCCGCCAGGGGCAGGTGGAGCACCCCTGCAGGGACCCAGTGCAGTCCTGGCCAAAAGAACTCCAGCACCACCCGCCGGAGGTCGGTCAGGAACACCGGGGCCGGGACCAGGGTGTTGAGCCGGTACCAGAGCATGGACAGGACCAGTTGATTGAGCACCAGTGCCCTCCCTCGGAGGGAAAGGCACCGGAGGAGTCCTGTCCATTTCCGGAGCCGCTCCGCCACCCTGCCCTGCAAACCGTGCCAGTTCTCCGGCGGAGAGGGATGCGTGGCAGAAAGGTAAACGCCGAGATAGAGCAGCGGACCCGCGCTCCACCGGATGGCCTGAAGCGCGGGTGGGAGGGAGCTCGCCTGCCACCCGTCCCCTACCACCAAGCCAGAGCTCTTGACCCAGTTGACCCGGGCGGAGGAGGCCGCCGAGTACACGGCCTGGCAGGCCTCCACCCGCGCCAAGTCGCCCGGGTCCTGGACCACGAGGAGCACATCGTCGGCGTACGCCGACAGGACCAGCCGCAGCTCCGGCTCCCGAAGCACCAACCCCGTCAACCTCCTGCGGAGGAGACAGAGGAAGGGCTCGATCGCCAGGGCGTACAGCTGGCCCGAGAGGGGGCACCCCTGCCGCACTCCCCGCCCGAAGCTGACCGGCTCGGTCAGGGTCCAGTTGAGCCTGACCAGACACTCTGCGGAGGCGTACAGCACCTGGAGAAAACCCACAAACTGGGACCCGAAGCCTAACGCCTGCAGAGTGCCCAGGAGATACCCGTGGTCCACCCTGTCGAACGCCTTCTCCTGATCCAGGGACAGGAGGGCGAACGACAGACCATCCCTGCACCCAAGCTCCAAGAGATCCCGGACCAGATACAGGTTATCGAAGATGGTACGGCCCGGGACGGTGTAGGTCTGGTCTGGGTGGATCACGTCCTCCAGCACGGACCCTAGCCGAATCGAAATGGCCTTCGCGACAATTTTATAGTCCGTACTGAGGAGCGAGATGGGACGCCAATTCCGTAAATCGCGGAGGTCCCCCCTCTTCGGCAATAAAGCGAGCACGGCTCGCCTGCACGAGAGAGGGAGGACCCCGCTCCGCAAGGACTCGGCCCAGACGGTGACTAGGTCCGGGCCGAGGACGTCCCAGAACACGCGGTAGAACTCCACGGTCAGCCCGTCCATGCCCGGGGATTTATTGGTGGGCATGCGACGGAGGGCTTCCGAGAACTCGGCCAGAGTGAGAGGCAGCTCTAGCCGGTCCCGGTCGCCCGCGCTGACCGTCGGGAGTCCGTCCCAGAGCACTTTGCAAGCGGCAGGATCGGTCGGATCCGGGGAGAAAAGGCGCGCGTAGAAGGTCCGGGCCCTCTCGCACATCTCCGCCGGATCCGTGAGGGGGGAGCCGTCCTCCGCCAGGAGGCAGGTGACGTGCTTCTTGGCCCCCCTCCGTTTCTCCAGGGCGTAGAAGAAGCGGGAGCCGCGATCCATCTCCCGAAGGAGGCGGATGCGGGATCGAACAAAGGCGCCCCGGGCCCGATGGTCTTCGAGGACCCGGAGCTCCTCCCGCTTCTCCCGGCACGCTCCGCAAAGGGATGGATCCTCGGGGCTGGCGGCCAAACGCCTCTCCAGCTCTAAGACCTCCCGCTCCAACTGCCCTATCGCCGCATCCCTCCGTCGGCTGGCGCCCCGGGTGTAGTCACGGCAGAAGAGCCGGGCGCGCACCTTCCCCACGTCCCACCACCGCCGCGCCGAGGGAAAGGCGCGCCGCTGCCCTCGCCAGGCCAGCCAGAACTCCCGGAAGGACGCCACGAAGCCCCCATCCTCCAGCAAGCTGTTGTTGAAGTGCCAATAGGCCGGCCCCGGCCTCTCCGCGCAGAGAGAGGCCGTCACAGTGACAAGGTGGTGGTCCGAAAAAGGGGCCGGCCGGATGCTGGAGGACTGGGCCCGTGAGAGATGGAACCGGGACAGATAGATGCGGTCCAACCGGGAGTGGCACGACCGATGGGCTTCCACCCAGACATAGGTGTACGTGGAGGCGTCGTCGTCCGGGTGGTGGTCGCGCCAGACGTCCACCAGGGAGTGATGGGCGACGATCTCCCTGAGGACGTCCGCGGCGGCCGGGCTCTGCTCGGTTCCCGACCGGTCCCGCTCCTCGAGGACGGTGTTAAAGTCCCCGCCCAGGACCAGGCACTCGCGAGGATCCAGGGAGCCGAGGAAGGCGGACGCCTGCCGATAGAACTGCAGCCGCTCCGGGGCGAATGCCGGGGCATAGATGTTGATGAGGTTGACCACAAGCCCCGCCATGCGGACCCGGAGGTGCAGCAGGCGGCCCGGCACAGCCTCGGCGACCCCCAGCACCTCTGGCCGTAGGTCGGGGGAGAACAGGGTAGCCACTCCAGCCTGATGGGTGGTGAGATGGCTGAAGTAGACCCCGTCCCCCCACTCCAGCCGCCAGTTAGCTTCGGCGGCCGGATCCGTGTGGGTCTCCTGCAGGAAAACCACGGAGTACCCCCCCTCCCGAAGGAAGGAGAGCACCTGGCTCCTGCGGAAACCCACTCTACAGCTCCGGGTGTTTAGTGTGGCAAAGGTGATGACTGCCATGAGGAGGGCTGGGGGGGATCCACGTCAGCAGGGGCGCTCACGGCCCCCATTGGGCCGCGCAGCAGACTGTGGCCCACCCCGAAGGCGAGCAGGGAGTCACGGAAGCCGCGCGCCCGGTGGTAAGCCGCGACATTCCGCTTCCCGGTCCCCTTGCCCTCCCCTATGAGGACCCGCGTGGCCAGGAGGAGCTGGTGGAAATCCCCCCAGCGCTGGAGAGCAAGCACGACCTTGTTGCGGGAGCCCCGGACGTCCTCCAGGAACTCCTGCAACTCCTCTCTCAGCACATGGGGGGGTGGGGCCTCTGGCGCAGCCCCGTGGCCGACTGGGACGGGCAAGCAAGGGGCGGACCCCGGCTCAGTGGGGGGCGGCGGAGGGAAGATTGCAGCCCCTAGTGGGTCGGGACTGTGAAATTCAAAGGCCGCTCCCTGGGAGTCATCCTCTGGGAAAGGGAAGGAGACAGCCCCAGGGGCGGCAATAATATCATGGGAGGTGGAGGGGGCAGGGCTGGGGTCAGGAGCAGGGGTGGGGGGAGGGAGAGAGACGGGACCCTGGGCCTCAGGAGCTGAGCCATCAGTAAGAGGCTCCTCGCGGCCAGGTAGGGGAGTTGGAGGGGAAGGGAGGGGGTCCCCAACGACACCGGGCTCAGGCTCAACGGCAGGCAGAGCAGCCTCGGCACGGGGAGATGTGGAACCCTCAGGGGGGCCCCCACCCGGGAAGGAACTCGATTGCTCCGCACCACCGAGGGACACCCCCGGTAGCCCATCTCCCTGCCACGAGGCACCAGCCGTCGCCTCAACAGGCTCGGCGGCCAGCAGCGGGGTGCCATCCGCAGCCGGGCAGGTCGAGGAGTCCAGGGGACCCACGGAGGCGGGAGCGGACGTAGCAGGAGGGATGGTGGAGCAGGGGGAAGGGGGAGCTGGGGTGAGGTCGGCCAGGTCGAGGCCCGTTGGCAGAGGGTCGTCGTCCCCCGGGGTGACCGGGGTCAGACCCAGGGCCTCGATCTCTGCGAAGATGGAGGGGAGCTCACCTTCCACCACCCCGGGGTCCTCCCCGCTCGCGCCCAAGGCGACGCTCACCTCGGGTGTTGCAGGGGGTACAGGCGGCAAGGGACCAGGAGGGGCCGCAGCGGAGGCCTCCGCAGGGGGGGACTGCGGAGGAGGGATGGTGGTACCCTCCGGCGCTGCCACGTCTGCCCTAGCCGTCATCGGCGGATGGGTTGTCCCCGTGGGCATGGCGGAAGGCTCGGTGCCTGCGGCCCCCCGTCTGGTCTTACAGGGGGCTTCCGCCTCAGGTGGCACGGGCGGAGCCCGAGCCTTCCGCTTACCCCGCTTACCCTCCACCCGGGTCCAGCCCTCCATGGCATCGCCTGCGGGCTGGTCAACAGGGATCGGGTCGGGGGGTAGGGAAGACAGTTTGGGGGCTGGGAGAGGCACTGGTGGAACAACAGGAGGGAGGGAGGAGTCCCCCTGGGGAGAGCCCCCTCCCATGCCCGGCAGTACCCCTGCCGCACCCTCCTCCACAGGCCCCGCCAGAGTGCAGGCAGCGGAGGCGGGGCTCTCCCGCTCATCTGGGCGCTCCGGAGAATGCACCCCTGAGGCCCGAGCGGGAGCAGTGACGGACCGAGGGGGAGGAGGGGCGGCTCTGGGTACCGGGCGGTCAGGGGCACCGGCGATGGCGGGGCCGGCACCCTGCCGGGGCTCGGGGGTCCCGAGAACTCCTCCGAGCCGGGCCAAGGGGCAATCCCTCCGGACGTGCCCCGTCGCCCGGCAGAGGAAGCACCGGGCCTCCCCCGTCGAATAGTGCACCCGGTAATGGGCCCCCTGGTAGGGGACCAGGAAAGACCCCTCAAGCGCCTCTCCGCCACGCGCCGCCGGCGGCAGTTGAATCTGCACCTGCCGGCGGAACGAGAGAGAACGTGACGGAGGGCGGGGTCTTTGCAGCCCAAGGGGAGAGGGCTCACAATGGAAATGGGCTTCCCCAGGGTCGAGAGGGCGGGTAACAGGGCGGCATTGGGCAGGAAGGGAGGGACGGAGGTCAGGACGACACGGACCCCCAGGTCCTCCAGCGGCTCCAGGGGGACGAACACGCCCCCCACCGCCAGGCCCTTCTCCACCGCCTCCTGTGCGGCGGCCTCCGAGGCAAGGAAGAAGACCACCTTGCCGTACATTTTGGAGGCCGCCACGATGGCCGTGGGCCCCACCACCCTCGCCAACGCCCGCACGTAGGTCTCCACGTGGGGCGAGGCGGGCACCAGGAGGCAACGGACGCCGTGCTTCCGGGTCAAGGTGGGGAAGGGGCCCCGGCCGCTGTAGATGGTAGCGGAGGCGGCGGTCGGGGGAGATGACGTAGCGGCGGGCGGGGGGGCCGCCGCCACCTGGGCGTACGCTCTGGGTGCCGAGGAAGGGACACCCGCAGAGCTGGTGGAGGGAACAGCGGGGAGGGACGCCGCGGCCGGTGGCGGGGCCGCGGCAGCGGGGGCAGGCTCCGCCATGGAGGGCTTCGTCTTCCTAGCGGGGCCCTTTCCCTTCTGTTTGCCCTGGCCCTTTCCGCCGGCTGGGGGGGCTCCCCCAGAGGCGGAAGGGGCCAGGGACGTGGCAGCAGCAGAGGGCACCCCGTCGGTCGCCGCTGCCGGCGCCTCAGCGGGAGCGGTGGCAGGTGGTCCGGCAGCGGCGGGTGAGGTCGAGACCGGGAGGCGTTTGGGGGGAGCAGGCGAGGGAGGGGGGACAGATGTCGTCCCGGGAATCCCACCCGCCGCGCCTCCCGCCATGCTGAATGGGGAGGGAGGGCAAACACCAGAGAAAGGGGGTGGGGGTAAGGGACAGGTCACCTACTCCTCCCTGCTAGGCTGTGGGCAGGGAGGATGGTGCCAACAATAGAGAGGGGGGGGCAGATACGGGGACTATCGAGGACTTCGGGGGGGGGGGTTAGTCACCGACAGAGGATTGAAATCCGGCTCCTCTAGCTGCACTAGGGGAGGGGAGGGGAAACAAGAGCAATGGGGGGTGCAGTGCAAGAGGGGCAACTTAAACAGGGGAGAGGCACAAGCGCACTGATGGAGCTATGGGTGCACGAAGGGAGGGGCTAATCAGGGCAAGGGGCCGCGGAGGGAGGGGAGCAACCAGGCTGGGAGTGGGGCGGAGGGACCAAGGGGCTGGCGTCAGGGCCGGGGCAGGACAAACAAAGCTGCAAAGGGAGAGGGGCGGGGCAGGCAAACAAACTGAAGCTGGGTGCCGGGGGAGGGGGGGCCACAAGGGGCGAACGGGGCAGGCAACAAGGGGCAAAGCTAGGGGGCCTGTTGCAGAGGGAAAGGGGTCAGTCCAGGGGAAGGGGGGGGTGCGTGCACCCACAAGCACTTGTGCAAAGTCAATGGCTGGCTGGCTGCCGCTGGAGGCCCAAACGGTGGCAATAGGGCGTGGCAGGCCAGGCGAGCAGCTGAGTCCCAGAGGCAGGAACTGAGGCAGATGGTAAGGGACTGCAGGGGTGGTGGAGGGGGCAACCCTGGTGGTGGGGGTTGGGGGGGGGACACAGATGGACCAGGGGGCAGGCTCCACGCCACACCCCCGTGTCCCCACAAACACAGTCTAAACCCCCACCACTAGAGCACAGTCAAAAAGTTACTCAGTTTTTAAGGCCCCCTCCACAGTGGTCTTCAGATTCCTGTGCACTTCCCAGCAGCCGGTGGTCTTCTCAGTCCTCCTCCAGGCTCCAGCAGCTCCCCGGGACAAACACAGCTCCAGCAGCAGCAGCAGCCTCCCCTCCTCCAGCAGCCCTGGTGGCCAGGCAGGAAGGACCCCCCAGGTGGTAGCTGTAGTGGTGGTGGTGGGGTCCTGGCTTCTCCCTCCAGAGGTGGGGGAGTGGGGGCTGGCCAGCAAGGCCCCCCCCACCCCTCACTCACCCACTCAGCAGCAGTTGTAGCAGGAGCAGCAGTCCTGGGAAGAAGCACTCCAGCCAGCAGCAGCAGCCCAGGAAAGGAAGAAGGAGCTCCAGCCAGCAAGGCAGCCAGAGAAGGGGGAGCCCTCCAGCCAGCAGGGCAGCCCAAGCAGGCAGAGCGCTCCCTGTACTATTGGGTTACCGGGAGAGGGGGCGGGCGGAAGCCCGCCCCATGCTAACGGATCTCCCCCCCAGCCTAAGGGGAGGATCCACAGGGCCACGGAAACCCACTAAATGCGGGGGACAACTAATAAAAGAACAGGGACAGGAGTGAGGTCAAAGGGTCATAAGGAGGGAGCCTGATGGGGACACCGAGCAGAGAACCCCGGACAGCGCCCACTGCTCCTCGAAGGCGTCAAGGGAGCCAGCGGACGCCGCCCAGAGGAACTCCGCCCGGAGACGTGAGCGGACGAGGGACCGGAAACAAGCCCCACAGTCGCAGGAGTCTCCGTCGGCCAACCTCCTCTCCCTGGTCGCGTGGATGGCCTTTTTAGCCAGGGCGAGGAGGAGGTTGACCAAGAGGTCCCGCGACTTTGTGGGGCCACGGATAGGGAGTGCAAGGATAAGGAGGTGAGGGGAAAAGTGCAGCCAGAAACGTAACAGAATGTCGGTGAGGAGCCGGTATAGGGGCTGCAACCTGGCGCACTCTAGGTAAACATGCGCCAGGGTCTCCCTCACGCCGCAGAAGGGGCAGGTGTCCGGGACAGGGGTGAACCGCGCCAAGTACACGCCCGTGCTCACGGCCCCGTGAAGGAGCCGCCAGCTGATATCCCCGGCGGGCCTCGGGACCAGGGTGGAGTAGAGGCTGGCCCACCGGGGCTCCTCACCCTCCACAGGTGGCAAGAGGTCCCGCCACTTGGTGTCGGGGCGGGACACGAGGGTGAGGAAGTGAACGGTATGGAGCACGAGCGCGTAGAGTTGTTTCCTTGGCGCGGTTTGGAAACGGACCGGCTGCAGATCGTGCAGCCGGCTAGCGGAGAAGGGGCGGGGGGGCCGGTCGGGTCCACGGGGCAGGGGCCCGATGAAGAGGTCCGGAGGGCTCGGGGTGGGGGGTGGGCGGGGCGTGCCCTCGCGCAGGACCCGGTCGAGGTAAACCCGAGCAGCGGGCGGCAAAGCGGCCTTCACCTCCTGTAGTACGCGCCGGGGAGTACAAGGTCTGGAGAGCCCCATCCGCCGAGCGAGCGTCAGGGGATCCAGCCAGTCTCCCCGGTCGTAGTCCAGGAGGTCTCCGACCCTGGTGGCTTCTGCCAGGACCAACCTCTGGCGCACCGCGGGGGACTCCGCCACCTGCACACGAAGCTGTGGGTTGTGTAGCAGGGGCTCCGCGAGGAGGTCTGCCCCCTCGGTGGCCGCCACAGACCTGGTCGCAGAGAACAGCTTCCAGGTCCGGAGGAGGTCCTGGTAGAAGACCGGCAGCCCGGAGAGGTCTCGCGGAAGGCCCCTCGGGTTGAGATAAAGGAGCTGCCGGTCGTATCGGAGCCCTCGGAAGCGGCGCAGGAAGGCGTGCGCCAGGGCTCTCCATGCCGGACTACCCGCACCATAAAGGAGCCTCTGCAGTGCCTGGAGGCGGAAGACGTGGACCTGAGTGCGGAGGCACTTCAGGCCCTGCCCTCCCTCCTCCAGGGGCAGGTGGAGTACCCCTGCAGGGACCCAGTGCAGTCCTGGCCAAAAGAACTCCAGCACCACCCGCCGGAGGTCGGTCAGGAACACCGGGGCCGGGACCAGGGTGTTGAGCCGGTACCAGAGCATGGACAGGACCAGTTGATTGAGCACCAGTGCCCTCCCTCGGAGGGAAAGGCACCGGAGGAGTCCTGTCCATTTCCGGAGCCGCTCCGCCACCCTGCCCTGCAAACTGTGCCAGTTCTCCGGCGGAGAGGGATGCGTGGCAGAAAGGTAAACGCCGAGATAGAGCAGCGGACCCGCGCTCCACCGGATGGCCTGAAGCGCGGGTGGGAGGGAGCTCGCCTGCCACCCGTCCCCTACCACCAAGCCAGAGCTCTTGACCCAGTTGACCCGGGCGGAGGAGGCCGCCGAGTACACGGCCTGGCAGGCCTCCACCCGCGCCAAGTCGCCCGGGTCCTGGACCACGAGGAGCACATCGTCGGCGTACGCCGACAGGACCAGCCGCAGCTCCGGCTCCCGAAGCACCAACCCCGTCAACCTCCTGCGGAGGAGACAGAGGAAGGGCTCGATCGCCAGGGCGTACAGCTGGCCCGAGAGGGGGCACCCCTGCCGCACTCCCCGCCCGAAGCTGACCGGCTCGGTCAGGGTCCAGTTGAGCCTGACCAGACACTCTGCGGAGGCGTACAGCACCTGGAGAAAACCCACAAACTGGGACCCGAAGCCTAACGCCTGCAGAGTGCCCAGGAGATACCCGTGGTCCACCCTGTCGAACGCCTTCTCCTGATCCAGGGACAGGAGGGCGAACGACAGACCATCCCTGCACCCAAGCTCCAAGAGATCCCGGACCAGATACAGGTTATCGAAGATGGTACGGCCCGGGACGGTGTAGGTCTGGTCTGGGTGGATCACGTCCTCCAGCACGGACCCTAGCCGAATCGAAATGGCCTTCGCGACAATTTTATAGTCCGTACTGAGGAGCGAGATGGGACGCCAATTCCGTAAATCGCGGAGGTCCCCCCTCTTCGGCAATAAAGCGAGCACGGCTCGCCTGCACGAGAGAGGGAGGACCCCGCTCCGCAAGGACTCGGCCCAGACGGTGACTAGGTCCGGGCCGAGGACGTCCCAGAACACGCGGTTAGAACTCCACGGTCAGCCCGTCCATGCCCGGGGATTTATTGGTGGGCATGCGACGGAGGGCTTCCGAGAACTCGGCCAGAGTGAGAGGCAGCTCTAGCCGGTCCCGGTCGCCCGCGCTGACCGTCGGGAGTCCGTCCCAGAGCACTTTGCAAGCGGCAGGATCGGTCGGATCCGGGGAGAAAAGGCGCGCGTAGAAGGTCCGGGCCCTCTCGCACATCTCCGCCGGATCCGTGAGGGGGGAGCCGTCCTCCGCCAGGAGGCAGGTGACGTGCTTCTTGGCCCCCCTCCGTTTCTCCAGGGCGTAGAAGAAGCGGGAGCCGCGATCCATCTCCCGAAGGAGGCGGATGCGGGATCGAACAAAGGCGCCCCGGGCCCGATGGTCTTCGAGGACCCGGAGCTCCTCCCGCTTCTCCCGGCACGCTCCGCAAAGGGATGGATCCTCGGGGCTGGCGGCCAGACGCCTCTCCAGCTCTAAGACCTCCCGCTCCAACTGCCCTATCGCCGCATCCCTCCGTCGGCTGGCGCCCCGGGTGTAGTCACGGCAGAAGAGCCGGGCGCGCACCTTCCCCACGTCCCACCACCGCCGCGCCGAGGGAAAGGCGCGCCGCTGCCCTCGCCAGGCCAGCCAGAACTCCCGGAAGGACGCCACGAAGCCCCCATCCTCCAGCAAGCTGTTGTTGAAGTGCCAATAGGCCGGCCCCGGCCTCTCCGCGCAGAGAGAGGCCGTCACAGTGACGAGGTGGTGGTCCGAAAAAGGGGCCGGCCGGATGCTGGAGGACTGGGCCCGTGAGAGATGGAACCGGGACAGATAGATGCGGTCCAACCGGGAGTGGCACGACCGATGGGCTACCACCCGGACATAGGTGTACGTGGAGGCGTCGTCCGGGTGGTGGTCGCGCCAGACGTCCACCAGGGAGTGATGGGCGACGATCTCCCTGAGGACGTCCGCGGCGGCCGGGCTCTGCTCGGTTCCCGACCGGTCCCGCTCCTCGAGGACGGTGTTAAAGTCCCCGCCCAGGACCAGGCACTCGCGAGGATCCAGGGAGCCGAGGAAGGCGGACGCCTGCCGATAGAACTGCAGCCGCTCCGGGGCAAATGCCGGGGCATAGATGTTGATGAGGTTGACCACAAGCCCCGCCATGCGGACCCGGAGGTGCAGCAGGCGGCCCGGCACAGCCTCGGCGACCCCCAGCACCTCTGGCCGTAGGTCGGGGGAGAACAGGGTAGCCACTCCAGCCTGATGGGTGGTGAGATGGCTGAAGTAGACCCCGTCCCCCCACTCCAGCCGCCAGTTAGCTTCGGCGGCCGGATCCGTGTGGGTCTCCTGCAGGAAAACCACGGAGTACCCCCCTTCCCGAAGGAAGGAGAGCACCTGGCTCCTGCGGAAACCCACCCTACAGCTCCGGGTGTTTAGTGTGGCAAAGGTGATGACTGCCATGAGGAGGGCTGGGGGGGATCTACGTCAGCAGGGGCGCTCACGGCTCCCGTTGGGCCGCGCAGCAAACTGTGGCCCACCCCGAAGGCGAGCAGGGAGTCACGGAAGCCGCGCGCCCGGTGGTAAGCCGCGACATTCCGCTTCCCGGTCCCCTTGCCCTCCCCTATGAGGGCCCGCGTGGCCAGGAGGAGCTGGTGGAAGTCCCCCCAGCGCTGGAGAGCAAGCACGACCTTGTTGCGGGAGCCCCGGACGTCCTCCAGGAACTCCTGCAACTCCTCTCTCAGCACATGGGGGGGTGGGGCCTCTGGCGCAGCCCCGTGGCCGACTGGGACGGGCAAGCAAGGGGCGGACCCCGGCTCAGTGGGGGGCGGCGGAGGGAAGATTGCAGCCCCTAGTGGGTCGGGACTGTGAAATTCAAAGGCCGCTCCCTGGGAGTCATCCTCTGGGAAAGGGAAGGAGACAGCCCCAGGGGCGGCAATAATATCATGGGAGGTGGAGGGGGCAGGGCTGGGGTCAGGAGCAGGGGTGGGGGGAGGGAGAGAGACAGGACCCTGGGCCTCAGGAGCTGAGCCATCAGTAAGAGGCTCCTCGCGGCCAGGTAGGGGAGTTGGAGGGGAAGGGAGGGGGTCCCCAACGACACCGGGCTCAGGCTCAATGGCAGGCAGAGCAGCCTCGGCACGGGGAGATGTGGAAGCCTCAGGGGGGCCCCCACCCGGGAAGGAACCCGATTGCTCCGCACCACCGAGGGACACCCCCGGTAGCCCATCTCCCTGCCACGAGGCACCGGCCGTCATCTCAACAGGCTCGGCGGCCAGCAGCGGGGTGCCATCCGCAGCCGGGCAGGTCGAGGAGTCCAGGGGACCCTCGGAGGCGGGAGCAGACGCAGCTGGAGGGTTGGTGGAGCACGGGGAAGGGGAAGCTGGGGTGAGGTCGGCTAGATCAAGGCCCGTCGGCAGAGGGTCGTCCTCCCCCGGGGTGACCGGGGTCAGACCCAGGGCCTCGATCTCCTCGAAGATGGAGGGGAGCTCGCCTCCCACCACCCCGGGGTCCTCCCCACTCGCGCCCGAGGCGACGCTCACCTCGGGTGTTGCAGGGGGTACAGGCAGCAAGGGACCAGGAGGGGCCGCAGCGGAGGCCTCCGCAGGGGGGGACTGCGCGGGAGGGATGGTGGTACCCTCCGGTGCTGCCACGTCTTCCCTAGCCGTCATCGGCAGATGGGTCAACCCCCGGGGCACGGCAGAAGGCTCGGTGTCGGCGGCCCCCTTTCTGGTCTTACGGGGGGCTTCCGCCTCAGGTGGCACGGGCGGAGCCCGAGCCTTCCGCTTGCCCCGCTTACCCTGTACCCGGGTCCAGCCCTCCATGGCATCGCCTGCGGGCTGGTCAACAGGGATTGGGTCAGGGGGCAGAGAAGACAGTTTTGGGGCTTGGAGAGGCACAGGTGGGACAACAGGAGGGAGGGAGGAGTCCCCCTGGGGAGAGCCCCCTCCCATGCCCGGCAGTACCCCTGCCGCACCCTCCTCCACAGGCCCCGCCAGAGTGCAGGCAGCGGAGGCGGGGCTCTCCCGCTCATCTGGGCGCTCCGGAGAACGCACCCCTGAGGCCCGAGCGGGAGCAGTGACGGACCGAGGGGGAGGAGGGGCTGCTCTGGGTACCGGGCGGTCAGGGGCACCGGCGATGGCGGGGCCGGCACCCTGCCGGGGCTCGGGGGTCCCGAGAACTCCTCCGAGCCGGGCCAAGGGGCAGTCCCTCCGGACGTGCCCCGTCGCCCGGCAGAGGAAGCACCGGGCCTCCCCCGTCGAATAGTGCACCCGGTAATGGGCCCCCTGGTAGGGGACCAGGAAAGACCCCTCAAGCGCCTCTCCGCCACGCGCCGCCGGCGGCAGTTGAATCTGCACCTGCCGGCGGAACGAGAGAACGTGACGGAGGGCGGGGTCTTTGCAGCCCAAGGGGAGAGGGCTCACAATGGAAATGGGCTTCCCCAGGGTCGAGAGGGCGGGTAACAGGGCGGCATTGGGCAGGAAGGGAGGGACAGAGGTCAGGACGACACGGACCCCCAGGTCCTCCAGCGGCTCGAGGGGGACAAACACGCCCCCCACCGCCAGGCCCTTCTCCACCGCCTCCTGTGCGGCGGCCTCCGAGGCAAGGAAGAAGACCACCTTGCCGTACATTTTGGAGGCCGCCACGATGGCCGTGGGCCCCACCACCCTCGCCAACGCCCGCACGTAGGTCTCCACGTGGGGCGAGGCGGGCACCAGGAGGCAACGGACGCCGTGCTTTCGGGTCAAGGTGGGGAAGGGGCCCCGGCCGCTGTAGATGGTAGCGGAGGCGGCGGTCGGGGGAGATGACGTAGTGGCGAGCGGGGGGGCCGCCGCCACCTGGGCGTACGCTCTGGGGGCCGAGGGAGGGACACCCGCAGAGCTGGTGGAGGGAACAGCGGGGAGGGACGCCGCGGCCGGTGGCGGGGCCGCGGCAGCGGGGGCAGGCTCCGCCATGGAGGGCTTCGTCTTCCTAGCAGGGCCCTTTCCCTTCTTTTTGCCCTGGCCCTTTCCGCCGGCTGGGGGGGCTCCCCCAGAGGCGGAAGGGGCGAGGGACGTGGCAGCAGCAGAGGGCACCCCGTCGGTCGCCGCTGCCGGCGCCTCAGCGGGAGCGGTGGCAGGTGGTCCGGCAGCGGCGGGAGAGGTCGAGACCGGGAGGCGTTCGGGGGGAGCAGGCGAGGGAGGGGGGACAGACGTCGTCCCGGGAATCCCACCCGCCGTGCCTCCCGCCATGCTGAATGGGGAGGGAGGGCAAACACAGGAGAAAGGGGGGTGGGGGTAAGGGACAGGTCACCTACTCCTCCCTGCTAGGCTGTGGGCAGGGAGGATGGTGCCAACAATAGAGAGGGGGGGGGCAGATACGGGGACTATCAAGGACTTCGGGGGGGGGGTAGTCACCGACAGAAGATCGAAAACCGGCTCCTCTAGCTGCACTAGGGGAGGGGAGGGGAAACAAGAGCAATGGGGGTGCAGTGCAAGAGGGGCAACTTAAACAAGGGAGAGGCACAAGCGCACTGATGGGGCTACGGGCGCACAAGGGGAGGGGCTAATCAGAGCGAGGGGCCGCGGAGGGAGGGGAGCAACCAGGCCGGGAGTGGGGCAGAGGGACGAAGGGGCTGGCTTCAGGGCCGGGGCAGGACAAACAAAGCTGCAAAGGGAGACGGGCAGGGCAGGCAAACAAACTGAAGCCGGGCGGGGCGGGGGAGGGGGGGCCACAAGGGGCAAACGGGGCAGGCAACAAGGGGCAAAGCTAGGGGGCCTGTTGCAGAGGGGAGTCCGGGGAAGGGGGGGGTGTGTGCACCCACAAGCGCTTGTGCAAAGTCAATGGCTGGCTGGCTGCTGCTGGAGGCCCAAACGGTGGCAATAGGGCGCGGCAGGCCAGGCAAGCAGCTGAGTCCCAGAGGCAGGAACTGAGGCAGATGGTAAGGGGCCAGCAGGGGTGGTGGAGGGGGCAGCGGTGGTGGTGGGGGTTGGGGGGGGACACAGATGGACCAGGGGGCAGGCTCAACGCCTCACCCCCTGTGTCCCCACAAACACAGTCTAAACCCCCACCACTAGAGCACAGTCAAAGAGTTACTCAGTTTTTAAGGCCCCCTCCACAGTGGTCTTCAGATTCCTGTGCACTTCCCAGCAGCCGGTGGTCTTCTCAATCCTCCTCCAGGCTCCAGCAGCTCCCCAGGACAAACACAGCTCCAGCAGCAGCAGCCTCTCCTCCTCCAGCAGCCCTGGTGGCCAGGCAGGAAGGACCCCCCACAGGTGGTAGCTGTAGTGGTGGTGGTGGGGTCCTGGCTTCTCCCTCCAGAGGTGGGGGAGTGGGGGCTGGCCAGCAAGGCCCCCCCCACCCCTCACTCACCCACTCAGCAGCAGTTGTAGCAGGAGCAGCAGTCCCGGGAAGAAGCACTCCAGCCAGCAGCAGCAGCCCAGGAAAGGAAGAAGGAGCTCCAGCCAGCAAGGCAGCCAGAGAAGGGGGAGCCCTCCAGCCAGCAGGGCAGCCCAGGGACACAGAGCGCTCCCTGTATCAGGGCGGACCCTGCTCCGTCCCTGAGGGCTTTGGGAGGCGGCCTGGCAGGGCTTGAGAGCTGTGGCTGGAGGCTGGGCTGATGGGGAAAGTGGCTGCAGCTGGGGCCACGCCCCAAACTGAAGCCCTGGGGATCATAAGAGGCAGGAAAGCCAGACCCCAGGCAGAGTCTCTCTCTGCTCCAGAGAGAGATGGGCCTAGCTGCTTAGGGAGCGGAGAAGGCACCTAGGGTGAACCAGAGCTGGGGGATAGGCTGAGGAGCCAGGGAAGCTCTAGCCAGGACAGCCCCAGGCTGCGGCCTAGCGAAGGGCCATAGGTACTGTGGGTTGCAAAGGGCAGCCCAGGGGTAGGAAGAAGCAGCAGGTCCAAACCCCCTTTGCCTGTGATGAGTGGGCTGATACTGCAGTCTGCCCCAGGGTGTGGGGCTAGACCATGACTGTCAGTAGCCACTACTGAGGCAAGGCGGGGATAGTAGCGCGGGGTTCCCCTGGGAGGGGGAGACCCAATTATAGATAGCGGGCACCGGGTCCAGGGAGGGACGCCGGGGCCAGAGAACAGGCGGGTCACCGGCCTGCCGGGGGCGCTCCAGGGCTGGACCGAGGGACACTCCGGGACCGACCAGCAGGAGGCGCGGCAGGGGTGAGTACGGCCCGTTTACATAGACCCATAAGCTCTGACTTAGTTACTGAAGTCAAAGAGTGATTGGACTATCGTATCACATCCAAACAATGTCCAAAATCATTTTATAATCAGTTATTTTAAAATAGGTTTTAAAAAGTGGGGTCATAAAGTCAGTACAACACAGCTATCAAATCAACTGCGTGCTAAATTGAAGTCAGGCGTTCACCATTTTTGTGTGTTTTGATAATCTGTCCCCACTATTATTCTAATTACAGAGCTTTCCTCATGTGTTTAGATATGAGCACATTTTGTGTGTATGAGAAAGGGAGCTCTGACGTAAATGACAATCCCTATAGTCACCTGAGAATAGTCACCTGAGAATGTATCTTCTCTCTTTTTAGTAAGGCAGCACTGAGGTTCAAATCACAGTGACAATGACCATCTGCATTCTATTTCAAGTTTCTGGATTCACAGTTAAGCAGAAAATTAATTATTGTTATTTGAACAGAGAAAGGTTCAGATTTTTAACTGATTTTAATGTATCCAATAGACCCTTTATTGTATTTTTAACATTTTATTCTATTAGATTAATAACATGACAAAGATTTTTTTTTAAAGTTATGAGCCATAAAGTATGTCAATAAATGCACCACACATTTGAAATCCGTATGCAAATACTTTTAAAAACTCTACATTCAGAATTAGATCTGTTTTCCCCTAAGTAATATCTATAATCCGTTTAGAAATACTTAATAGAAAACTGTGTCCTCCGCATAAGACTCTATAAAAAGAAATATTAGACAGTCTTATTTTTTCAAATTTTATCAACTGTTCTCTGTGTGCTATCTGTTACTAAATATGAGATTGTCTACTGCAGCCTGCCAATGATTTACACTGAGGGATTGTATAAAGAGTTTAACATTCTATTCTGAGGTATCTACTTTCTCTTACCACAAACCATAATGTATTTCTCACAATTAATCTGTCACTTCCTGAGTCAGTATAATATGCTTCACCAATTAGGATTCTAAACTGTAAGACAAGCCAGTATCAGCAAATGTTTTAAAATATTCCATTTTTGAAAATTCATATACAGCAAGACTGAAACTCACTTTAAAGCCAGTATGTCAGAGATTGGGTTTTGTGATGTGGTTTACTAAATTAACTTTGCCACAGTCCACCTAACTGTAAGGGTTCCCAATCCAATGATAAAAGGCCAGTTCCTGCATTCAGAAAAAACTCCCCATTGACTTCAATGTAGTGTTTTATCTGAGTTATGACTACAGCATCAGGCCCCAAAAGTGTACATTGAAGACTTTAGGCACACCATTATCATGGTGTTTCTCTGATGCTATGATGACAATGGTATAATGGGCACACCATTGAAGACTGGCCATTTACTACACCAGAGTACTTACCTTCTTTGCAATATTTGCAGTATTTTTCATACTTGTAATGGGAGGAATAATACATATAGTTATTTAACTACTATGGGTATTAGAGATCCAGTTTTTAATGAACTCTATTGTAGATAGAGGGAAATTAAAATGAGAGAACTGACTTAGCTAATTCTCTCAATTTATATTTCTCTAATCTGATTTTACAGAATATCTAGGAATTCCATAGGCCTGATTCCCCATTGCATTACTCCAGTTTTACAGCTGTGTAACTCCATTGACTTTAACAGCTATACCAGTGTGAAACTGGTGTAAAGCAGTGGTAAACTGGAGCTATTGACTTCAATGGAGTTATATCAGTGTAACGCTGAACTAAAGCAGAAGCGAATCAGGTCCCATACAGAGAACAGCCAATCCTAATGGAGTTCTTTGAAAAATATAAAACAAAAATAACACCCAAAAAGTAGAATTAATTATTCATTTGAACTTTGTAGCTTCAAAAGATCCTTAAGTGGATGGTAGCCTTGTCAAAGTTTAAATTTGGTTTGGATGGAATAAAAGTGCCTAAGCCTATCATGTTGAAAATCCAAACAGAAATTCAAGCAACTTCTCACCATTGTGGGTTGAGATAGATTAGATGCAAGCATATATATATATTTTTAGGAATTCTACATCTCTAAATTTTGTAAGACACACTTTAAACCATTTTAGACAAATATTTATTGATGCTAACACTAGGAAAGGAATACAGTGTTTAGGAGAATACAGTGCTGTTAGCTGGGTAGTAGAATATTGTGGGGTTAATTGGGAAACCTGAATATGACAGTTGATTTGAAAATGGGTCCCTGAACAGTTGAGGATGAATGTATTGCAGATTCTTCTTTGTTTTCTCATTGCATGAAGATGTGTTCACTTGAAAATGTAGAAGTGATATGGTTATATTTTAAAACATACAGAAATAAATACCATGAATTATGGAGATCAGGGAAAAAAAACCATGGTATGGTAAATTTGTTGTAGTTTATAGATAAATCATCTGTTGCAGTATATTCATAAATTACCCATTATATGAGATGCTGTTCCTATTGAATCAGATATGTTGCCATTGAGTCAGTTATATTTCTCACTGAAACATATATTCTGACTACTAGAACAGATATTACGTGTATCACCCTCTGAAACCTGCAAATAAGATAGATCTCATATTGCAACAGATATTGTATATCAATTGCCAAACCAAAATCATTTCTTATTAAATTAGAAATGTCTCTTGTTGGAACAGGTGCTTCACATTTTTTTAAGTAGACATATTGGCTACTCTAAATATGCAGGCTATGCAATGGGATGCACTGCTTATTGAAAAAAAGATTTCTCTTTGAAATAAATATAATGCCTTTTTTAACAACAACAATAGCAAAAGGATGCATTGCATTTCTGTCCAAATATATTGTCTGTCTAAAAGAAAAAAATCACCTATTGAAACAGAAATGAGCTTGTAAATTTACTCTCTCACCTTCTAAGGAAATATGTCACATAGTTGCAGAGAAATAAACAGACATTCATTTAATTAAATGTAGTTCTGTATCCTCAGACATAGCTGAAGGTCCAAAAATATAGTCATGTACTTTCGGGTAAATCAAGCCCACATGACCATCATTTTCAAAACCCAAGGCCATATTTCCATCAATAATACCAACTTGCTAGTCATCCTTCAGCATTACTTTTAGAAATGACCCCCAAGATTTGCAACCTGATTTTACCCTGTTACACCAGAGTAAATCAGGAATAATTCTGTTGAGTAAGTCAAAGCTTATAAATCACTAGAATGTAAAATCAGGATAACTGAAGGTGGAATCAGGTCCTTGGATATCAAGATTAGTTTGAAAGTGCTCCCATCTTTCCTCTGGATGCTCTAGACAGTTTTCCAGATACAATTAGCTCAGTTTTACACATATGTTAAGTTTAATATTTCTGAAATGAATTTATTATCTTTTACTGCTGACCTTTTCCATGTCTATTCTATTCCTAAACAAACCCACCAGTTAAGCAACGTCCCCCAACTCTTATTGCAAAGGATTGAAGAACAAGAGCTACTGTGCAGTAGGGGAGCTTTTCTCCTACAAATTCCACATTAGAATTAACCATGTCCTCCAGCAATCTTCCACCCCTCATCTGCCTCATTGTCTTTTTTATCTCCTGATCCCCTCTATGTTTCTACACTTTCTCTATTCCCAATATCCCAATGTGCAATATTGCCCCCTTTCTGTGGATTTACAAAGCTATCTGGAGCCATTCTAGTGATTTATAAGCTCATTATGGAGTTGTTAGCTATGCACAGGGCATCACTCCTTACAAGTTTGGTCTTCCATCATTGAACATAATGGGAGTTTATCCACTGATTTAAAGCATGCTGGAAAGAGCCATAGGAACATACTTTAAAAGCTTAGTATTTAGAGAATGCAATATTCAAGCAGTCAAAACTCAGTCAATTAAGAATCAAGTCAAATCTATCCCTCTGTCCTTGGGCAAAAAATATTTTCATGCCAAATTGCCTCTTTCACACCTTAACCATTTGAGTAGTTGGGCTGCATAAAACAAGAAGAAAGTATTTTGCTGCTTTAAGTTCAAAACAAAAAAATCTCAAATTTTCATACCTCAAGAGAAAGAAAAAACACCCCCCCAAAACAAAGCCCAACTCAACTTTTGAAAGAGACTAGGCATGTACAATTTCAACCTTAAAAGAGAATATTTCATATATCTGTGACTATATGAAAACTGGGATTTGTCATGGAAATTTTCTACCATCCAACTATACGAGTAACAAGAAAACAGGCAATTTTTTAATATAAATATCTTCACCACAGTCTTGTAGAGCAAGAATGCCACATCTAATCTCTTGCACAAATCAATGATGAAGGAAGAATACATATCTGTCTATGCAGTAGATCTAATATTTACTAGACAGGGAATTGCTGCTAGCGTTGGCCCAATGTCTGACGTCAATGTACTTGATGGTCCACTAGTAACACATTGCACTGAACTAAATTTTGGTATGGAATGGATTATGTATAAAGCGGAATTTATGTCCTGGTCGTCACACAAATTATGGATTCTGTAGTTGCTAGGGTTTTTTTTTATAAACTACCCATGGTTTTTTACCTTTGGAGAGTTTTCCAACTGGGTGGGTGAATATGAAGGTCAACAAATGAAACAAATTCACCTAGAACCTTGCAAGTTAAACCATAGAGAAAATGAAAATTCAGAGGTAACATAAAGGGCAACTTCTAGTAAGTTATGGTGATGGGATTTTCTCTGACCCAACATAAAAGCAAACAAAAAGTGTTTTTGGTTTTTTTAATAACTGCAAAGAAATGTGTTGAGTTAGAGGTTGCTGTCCTAGGGCAACAACTGTGTTCATATCTGACTCTGCTATCTTGACACTGTTGTAGTAGTTGCCGTTTGCACTAAAATGGGAAAATACGGGTTATTCAAAGAAATAGTAAGTTGTTATAACTTCCATACTACTTGAGGAAGGAAGATCCTCTGATTAAGGCACAAACAGAACTGGGAGATCTGGATTTCTGCCTAATTATTTTGAAATATTTGTTTATATTTCAAAGGACGGTATATGCAAACAGGACTACAGTAAAAAACACAGGAAAATATGGAACTCCAACTATATGGGTGACTGCTATGCACAACTTTTCATACAGATTCAAAGTACAGAGGTAAGCTTTTACCAAGACTAATACATGTCTAGGAAACATATTTGGGTCAGCAACATTTTGTTACAATTATAGTACAGAATTGTTGAGAGTTATTACTAGCTGATGGTTTTGATGCAGAACAGTTATGCATCAATGATATTTACATATCTTGCAAAAGACAGAAGTGCATGTAACTATTTTTCTATGCAGATGCCAGAAGGAAAATCAGCACTACAAGGGCTCTGATAAAAGCAACCGAATGAAAATGCAGCCCTTCAAAATATCTTTTTATGAGGAGATATGATATATTCTGTATGCCTTCATCATTTAACAAATATCACTATTTTGATCATTCTAATTCCAAAACCGTATATATTAATTATTATTATTATTATACCGTCAAAAGTGTACTAGGGTTTTTTTTTAATAAAAAAGGTTACAAAAACTGCAAGATTCCTTTCTATTTACTGCTAAGTAATTTTACATGAGTCAGACATGCCATTTTTCTTCTTTGCTTTGTTAATAACACATTTAGCCTATTGAAAACAAAGCATGGGTTTTGGATTTTACTTCTAATAGTTGTGACTGAAAATTGCTGTAGCTCAGGTCTTCTTTCTTCTCTTCCATGTTATACTTCTGCATATTATTGCCTCTCATTGCACATATCAGGGTGGAAAAAAACAGGCAGCAAAAACTGTGTAGCAGTAACACTGCACATCTACTTATGCTGGAAATAAAAGAATGGGAGTTTTTTACATTAGTGATGATAAAATCAATGGAAAAGTCTGAGGAGAAAAAAATAGACAAAAAGTTAACCAGTCTCAACTTAAAATGGTTTTGGTTTGAGGTTTTTGAACCTGTGCTCATTCAGTCCAGATGGCTTCTCTGAGTAAGCCCAATTATATATCATTTAACATACATTTTCAAAAGTTATTAGTGATTCCGTTGCCTCAGTGATGGCTGCCATTTTGGACAGCGCTAGGAAATGTACTGGAGATCTTGAGAGCTAAATAATTGTCTCTCTGCAGCTTGCACAAAGAAGCCAGGTTGAGAGCTGTAATCAACCTATATTCTTCACGGACTAGGCATGAAGAAGGGCATGTAACACTTGCTGACCAGTGGGCTAAAACAACATATTCAGAGTGGGTGCTCAACATTTTCTGAAAATTAGTTTCATGTAAAGTGCTTGTAGATGGATACACAAAAATGGAGGCACCCCAAAATTACCAGTCACTCTTGAAAATGTAGGCCATCATTGTATATTTAAATACTATATTACTATAAGAAAAATATTTTAAAACACACATGCTTACACACATTCATGCAGAGAAGCAGTGGAGACTACACTTCTAGAGAGAAATAGATCATATAAAATTATTCTTTTTTAAATTTCCACTTCCATTTACACTTTTAGAACTACATTATAAAATGTATGCATTTCCTTTGTACCTATAGCTAGCTATGTCTTTATTTCAAAATGTTCAAAATGCAGATGTGCTGTATTACTTTATCTTTAAATAATTGCATTATTTCCCTAGTGAATTCTTATCTTTCTATAATTTTAAGTAGCAGCCCCTGTATTCCTCCTACTCTTTATATGTTTTTTTCAAATGTATTACCTGACTTCTAGCTGCTCTAGCCTTCCTTCACTCCCAGAATCATAATTGGGGCTTAAGTGTACTATGACATTTCAGTTGTTCTTTTTCTCCTATTTAACCAGCGAAATGACTATTTACATTATAAAAGATAAACATACTGTAAAACTATATCTTTAAAATATTTGTTGTTTCAGCTGTAGCTTTTTATCCTATTCTTCCCATAAATAATAATAGTGAAATAAAGTGAAAACATAAATTCAATTAAGAGAAGAGGATTATTTAAAAGAATGTAGGCTTAAGTGATGAATTTCAAACCCTCTGCCAACTTTATGAAAACAGTTGGATTTCAGTGGTAATAGGAAAAGTTTTATTTTATAGCTATAAAGTCAGCAGACAATTCAGATATTTTTGTATGCACTCACCAAGTGTATCATGTCCTCCTCTATTGACTGGTTCATATGTTGAATAAGATACTACTACTTCCAGCTAACAGAGTTATTCCTTCATCTCAACTGTTAGAGGTCTATGCTTTTAGTGCTGAAAATCCCATATTCATGGCTTGAGGTGGGGGCTATTATATAACATTATATAACTGTGACAAAATCAGGCTGGATGGCTGCAAGAGAGTCTTGGAAGGCTGATATGTTAGTCCTAGAATGTTAAAGGCTCTTTCCCAACAAGCTGAGAAGGGGTTATCTCAGGTCAATTAGGGACACCTGACCCTGAGCAGATCAATAGTTGCTATAGGCCTCAGGGATTGAGGGTGAAGGAACCAGGATCTTGTTTATCCTCCTGGTTGAGGCTGAGAGCTAAGGCAGAAAAATTCATATCCTGGAGATGAATACACACCATGGGGCACTGTTCCAGGAAGGACTGCTGGGAAGATAAGAGGCTTACATTACCAAGAAGGGAAAGAACATCTTTACCCATGGGCTCACATAGTGAGGAAATCTTTGAGGCCTTGTCTACACTACAAGACTATTTCGAATCTACTTAAGTCTAATTTGTGGATTCGACCTTATGAAGTCGAATTTGTGTATCCACAGTAAATACACTAATTCGAATTTCTGAGTCCACAGTAACGGGGCTGGCGTCGACTTTGGAAGCGGTGCACTGTGGGAAGCTATCCCACAGTTCCCGCAGTCCCCGCTGCCCATTGGAATGCTGGGTAGAGCTCCCAATGCCTCCTGGGGGAAAAATGTGTCGAGGGTGCTTTTGGGTAACTGTTGTCATTGAACCGTCAATCACGCCCTCCCTCCCTGAAAGCTCCGGTGGGAAATCTGTTCGCGTCCTTCTCTTGTCAGTTACAGCGCGTACGCCACAGCACTGCGAGCATGGAGCCCGCTGCTATCATCGCTGCACTTATGGCCGTTGTCAACTCCTCGCACCTTATCGTCCACCTCTTCCACAGTCAGCTGCTGAGAAATCGGGCGAGGAGGCTCCGGCAGCGCGGTGAGGACAGGAATTCACAGAGTGGCGCAGACCTCTCACAAAGCAGGGTACGCCGCGCCGTGGAGATCATGGTGGCAATGGGTCAAGTTCATGGTGTGGAACGGCGATTCTGGGCCCGGGAAACAAGCACGGACTGGTGGGACCGCATAGTGCTGCAGGTCTGGGATGAATCACAGTGGCTGCGAAACTTCAGGATGCGTAAGGGCACTTTCCTTGAACTCTGTAACTTGCTGTCCCCTGCCCTGAAGCGCCAGGACACCCGGATGCGAGCAGCCCTGAGTGTGCAGAAGCGAGTGGCCATAGCCCTCTGGAAACTTGCAACGCCAGACAGCTACCGGTCAGTAGCGAACCACTTTGCCGTGGGCAAATCTACCGTGGGGGTTGCTGTGATTGAAGTAGCCCACGCAATCGTTGAGCAACTTCTCTCAAAGGTAGTGACTCTCGGAAACGTCCAGGACATCATAGATGGCTTCGCCGCGATGGGATTCCCAAACTGCGGTGGAGCTACAGATGGGACTCACATCCCTATCCTGGCACCAGCCCACCAGGCCAGCGAGTACATTAACCGAAAGGGCTACTTTTCAATGGTGCTGCAAGCACTGGTAGACCATAGGGGACGTTTTACCAACATCTTCGTTGGGTGGGCGGGCAAGGTTCATGACGCGCGTGTGTTCAGGAACTCTGGTCTGTTTAAACGCCTCCAGGCAGGTACTTTCTTCCCGGACCACAAAATAACGGTTGGGGATGTGCAGATGCCTACAGTGATCCTCGGGGACCCAGCCTACCCGCTAATGCCCTGGCTCATGAAGCCCTATACAGGCACCTTGGACAGAGAGAAGGAACTCTTCAACTACCAGCTGAGCAAGTGCAGAATGGTGGTGGAGTGTGCTTTCGGACGTCTCAAGGGGAGATGGCGGAGCTTACTGACTCGCTCGGACATCAGCGAAAAGAATATCCCCGTAGTTATTGCTGCTTGCTGTGTGCTCCACAATGTCTGTGAGAGCAAGGGCGAGACCTTTTTGTCCGGATGGGAGGTTGAGGCAAATCGCCTGGCTGCAGTTTACACTCAGCCAGACACCCGTGCCGAGAGAATATCCCAGCGGGAAGCACTGTGTATCCGGGAGGCTTTGAAAGCAAGTTTTTTTTCGGAGAGCAGGGTAACCTATGACTCTCCACTTGCTTTCAAGAGAAACTGACCCTGGGCCTGTGTCTGTATGTGTCGATTTCGATCTGCGGTTACATACCCCGTTCTCCAAGTTTCCCCCACTTCCAAAGCACGTTTTAAAGCAAATTACTTGTAACACTCATTATTAATAAATCTTTGTTTTACTTTGCATTTCTGTTCCGGTGTTGAAACATGGACGCATACTGTGCTGGGCACGGTGTGCACTGATGTACAGACCGCTTGTTCCATAGAGGAATGACATCCTCCTGCTCCTACATAGGTCTCTGGGGTGGGGGATGGTTGCAAGTGGTTGTGCAGGAAGGGGAGGGTTTGCAGGAAGGGGTGGGTTTGCAGGAAGGGGCGAGTGGTGCCTTCTTTGGATAGGGGTTTGGATGACGGCAGTGGGCTGCAAGTTTGGGCATAGGAAGGGGTGAGGGGTGTGGGGGAAGGGTGAATATCTGTCCGTGGATGAGGGCTCTTGTTGGGGCTCAGGGCAGCGGAGAGGCTCGTTGCTACGGTGGAAGTGCATGGTAAGGGCAGCGTGCCTTAACATTAAGGGGGTGGCAGGCGCTAGGACCCTGGACAAGCATACACATCACAGAATGACCCGGGGCAGCATACACCACACAGAGTGACTCTGGTGCCTACTGACTGCAGTGTGTGTGTGCCCTGCAGTTGATCATGCCCCCAAGTCTGTACGCTGGTAACGTAGGCTATACCGTGCAATTATAAATCCCCTTCCCCCCCATACACAAAAAAATCCTCTGACACAAAAGACGTGACCGAAACAGTGAATAACAGCAAACAGCTTTTAATAATCTAATACACAGTGGGGGGATGAAACTTGGATTTGGGACTGGGTGAGCCTGTAAGGGAAGCACTTCTACAAATTTATAGCGTGAGAGGTGTGTGGTACATTAGCGCTATGCAATGGTGCAGTGACAGTTCTCACGGCCCCTACCGCCCCTCCATCTTGTACTTTTGGGTGAGGGGGGGGCAGGACTTCTTGGCGGGGGAGGGCGGTTGCAGATACACTGCAGGGGGGCTCTGTCCTCCTGCCTGCGGTCCTGCAGAACATCAACAAGGCGCCGGAGCGTGTCCGTTTGCTCCCTCATTAGCCCAAGCAGCGTTTGAGTCGCCTGCTGGTCTTCCTGCCGCCACCTATCCTCCCGTTCGATGTGTGTGCGATGCTGTTGACATAGGGTCTCCCTCCACTGTCTCTGCTCTGCCGCCTCGGCTCTGGAGCAGGCCATCAGTTCCGCGAACATCTCGTCCCTAGTCTTTTTCTTTCGCCGCCTAATCTGCGCCAGCCTCTGCGAGGGGGATGCCGGGGCAGTCCGGGAAAGAGCCGAAGCTGTGTGATGGGAAAAGTAAGTGATTTCCTTGAACAGATACATGTTTGCGAACAGTGAACACAGTCTAGTCAGTTTCTCTGAACAAGACCATACAGGGCAACAAGTCTCACGAGATCTCAGGACAAGTTCGAGATTTCGGAATACGCTCTCATTGGCTGCAGCATTGCACAGGAGAGCGGACAAGTGGGGAGAGACAGCTGAATCCGTCTAGCAGACAGTCCTGGTAAGCCTTACAGTACATTCTGCTTATCAGTTAATGGATAGCTGTGCCCTCCCGCTAAAGGCAATCTGGAAATCATATACTCTGACCCTTTTTCAGCCACTCCCGCCAGTGCACGGGAAAGATCAATGTATTCTTTTCCTATGTGGCCTACAACACGTGGCTGTTAAGCGAGGGTCTTTTTTATGCAAAGTAAAAGTCAACCATTCACAACAGTAACAATACACTAATTGCCCTAATTAGATGCAGCATTTCATGAACGAGATCACCCTGAGGCGGGTCCCTCGGAGTCACAAAGAGCGGATGCTAAGGGAAGCCCTGCAGAGACCAGGACCATATGCGGCCATGCTTGCGGAGGCGATGATTCCCATGTACATAAGGATGTCCTGGTGCGGAAGAGTGTGCTTCCACGGAGCACCCAACAAGGCACCTCTCCCCAGGAACCTCCTGCGGAGGCTTTTGAGGACCTCTATGAGACCTTGTTGAATTGTCCCTGGAGGATTATTGTTCAATCCCTATATGTGTGGACCTACTTTTCAAATAGTTTTTCATTGAAAATTTTATATATAGTATTTCTATTTTTTTATACCTGTTTTATAAAAAATAAATGTTTACATGTTTATAGCACTTACCGCCTGATCCTTCCCCTGATTCAGAGTCCGGGTTAACGGCCGGGGAGGGTTGGTAGGGGATCTCTGTGAGGGTGATGAAGAGATCCTGGCTGTCAGGGAAAGCGGTACTGTGTTCGCTGTCGCCTGCGCCGTCCTCCACAGACCCTTCCTCATCTTCCCCATCGGCGAACATCGAGGAGGAACTGTCCAGGTTCACTATGCCATCCACTGAGTCCATGGTCACTGGTGGGGCAGTGGTGGCAGACCCACCTAGAATGGCATGCAGTGCCTCGTAGAAGCGGCATGTCTGGGGCTGGGCTCCGGAGCGTCCGTTTGCCGCTCTGACTTTTTGGTAGCCTTGTCTCAGGTCCTTGACTTTCACGCGACACTGCATTGCATCCCGGCTGTATCCTTTCTCTATCATTGCTTTGGAGACCTTCTCGAAGGTCTTTGCATTCCGCTTGTTGGAGCACAGCTCCAAGAGCACAGACTCCTCGCCCCACACACCGATCAGATCCAGGACTTCCCGGTCTGTCCATGCTGGGGACCTCTTTCTATTCTTGGATTGGCCGGACTCCTCTGCTGGAGAGCTCTGCATCGTTGCAGGTGCTGCGGAGCTCGCCCCGATGTCCAGCCAGGACGTCAGATTCAAAGTGCCCAGACAGGAAAAGGAATTCAAATTTTCCTGGGTCATTTCCTGTGTGGCTGGTCAGAGAATCCAAGCTCCGACTGCTGTCCAGAGCGTCAACAGAGTGGTGCACTGTGGGATAGCTCCCGGAGCTACTAAGTTCGATTAGCATCCACACCTAGCCTAATTCGAGCTAGCCATGTCGAATTTAGCGTTACTCCACCTGTCGGGGTGGAGTACCGAATTCGAACTAAAGAGACCTCTAGTTCGAATTAAATGGCTTCCTGGTGTGGACAGTTGAGCGGTTAGTTCGAATTAACGCTGCTAAATTCGATTTAAAGTCCTAGTGTAGACCAGGCCTAAATGAGATTAAAAGGGGGCTGGTGACAAAAGTCTCTGGGTAGGCATAATAAAAGCTTTAACACAAGGCAAAATGTTGGAGGGGGAAATTGAAAAATAGGGCAACAAGAGGGCAAGCAATGGGGGGATATGCTCAATATCTTAGCTGTCTATACACATATGTAAGGAGTACGGGGAATAAACAGGAAGAAGTAAAAGTATTCATACATAAGCTAAATTATAACTTAATTGGCATGAGAGACTTGATGGGACAAATTTCATGACTGAAACATTGTTTGTTCTGAAAGGACAGGAAGGGATAAAAGGGAAGGGTTTTGCACTATATATCAGGAATATATACATTTGTTTTGTGGTCCCAGAAGGAGATGAGGTAGACAAGTTGAAACTCCTTGGGTAAAGATAAAAGGAGAAAAAATAGGTACAATGTCATAGTAAGAGTCTACTATACACTTCCAAATCAGGAAGAGGAGGTGGAGGAGGTATTTCTAGAACAAAAAAACAGAAATATCCAAAACATAAGACCTGGTAATAACGGAGACTTTAATTATGAGATACCTGTTGGAAAATTCATGAAATGTCTGGGAGATAACTTTTTATTTCAGAAGATAGAGGAAGTAACCAGGGGGACAGCCATTTTAGATTTGATTCTGACTAACAGGGAGGAATTGATTGCAAAACTGAAGGTTGGAGGCAATTTGGGTGAAAGTGGTCATGATTCTAAGGACATGATGGAGTTAGAGCTGCAGAATATGGACAATGAACTTAAAAAAGCAGACTTTAACAAACTCAGAGAAGTAGTACATAATCTGGGAAGAAAATCTAAGGGAAAAGGGAGTTCAGGGGAGCTGGCCATTTCTCAGAGAGACAATATTAAAGTCACAACAGAAAATTATTCCAATGTGAAGGAAAGATAGGGTAATATTGGCCTTCTAGTATTCTTCCTATCAGGAGCTCTTTAATGACTTGGAAATCAAAAGAAATCCCACATAAAGTGGAAACATGGACAAATAGCTAAGGGGGGATACAAAAGAATAGCACAAGCATGTAGGGACAAAATCAGAAAGGCTAGGGCTCAAAACGATTTTACACCTTGCAAGGGACATAAAAGGTAATAAGAAAAGATTATATAAATACATTAGGAGCAAGAAAACAGACAAAGCAAAGTGTAGGGCCTCTCCTCAGAGGGAAGGAGAGCTTATTTTGGACAACATCAACAAGGCTGAGGTGTTTAATGCCTATTTTCCTTAAATCTTCACTAAAAAGGTAAATTGTGACCAGATACTTAACACAGTTAATATGAACAACAAGGGGGAAGGAACCCAAGCCAAAATAGGGAAACAATGGGTTAAAGACTCTTCAAATAAGTTAGATATATTCAAAATGGCAGGGCCTGATTAAATGCACCCTATTGTACTTAAGGAACTAGCCTGAAGCTATCTTGAACCATTAGCAATCATCTTCGAGAACTAATGAAGGATGGCTGAGGTACCAGAGGACTAGAGAAGGGCACATATATGACCTATCCTTAAGAAGTGGACTTTTGGGGGAGGTAGATATGATATATCTTGATTTTAGTAAGGCTTTTGACATAGTCCCACATGACATTCTGATGAGCAAGCTAGCGAAATGTAGTTTAGATTAAATTATTATAAGGTGGGTGCAAAACTAATTAAAAAGTAATTATCAAATGTTTGCTGTCAAACTGAGGGAACCTATTTCATGGATTCCCACAGGAGTCAGTCCTGGGTCCAGTACTAGTCAATATTTTTGTTAATGACTTGGATAATGACGAGGAGAGTATGCTTATAAAATTTGCATTAGTTACCAATTTGGGAGAGGTTGTAAGCAGTTTGGAGGACAGGACTAGAATTCTAAAAAGATCTTGATCTTGTTCTGAAATCAACAAGATTAAATTCAGTAAAGACAGGTGCAAAGTACTTCACTTATGAAGGAAAAATGAAATGAACGATTACAAAATGGAAGATAACTGCTTAGGCAGTTGTACTGCAGAGAAGGATCTGAGGGGTTGAAGTTAATGCTGCAATTCTGTCACAGAGATCATGGATTCCATGACTTGCCATGGACTTTGTGATTTCTGCAGCTGCTGTGGCCTTGGGGACATGAATTTTTGTTTATTGCCTGTGACCTGTCCATGATTTTTACTAAAAATACCCATGACTAAATCTTAGCCTTAGTTGTAGTGGATCACAAATTGAATATGACTCAACAATGTGATGCAGTTGTGAAAAAGGCCAACAATCTGTGGTATATTAACAGGCATGTTATATGTAAGACAAAGGAGGTAAATATCCTGCTCTATTTGTCACTAGTGAGTCCTCAGCTGGAGTACTGTGTCCAGTTATGGATGCCACAATTTAGGAAAGATGTGGACAAATTGGAGAGAGTCCAGAGAGAGGACCAAAAGTGATAAAGTGTTTAGAAAACCTGGCATATGAGGAAAGGTTTAAAAAAATGGTTATATTTAGTTCTGATTTAAGAGAAAACTGAGAGAAGCCTTATAACAGTCTTCAAATATGTTAAGGTTTGTTATAAAAAATCAATGGTGATAGATTGTTCTTCGTGTCCACTGAAGTCAGGACAAGAAGTAATCAATTTAGTGTGCAGCAAGGGAGATTTAGGTTAGATATTAGAAAGTTTTTCCTAACAATAAAGGAATTAATTCATGGAATAGGTTACCAAGGGAGGTGAAATCCCCATGACTGGAGGTTTGTAAGAACGGGTCAGAGAAAAACCTGTCAGGGAAGGTCTAGGTATACTTGGTCCTTCTTTAGAGCAGGGGGCTGGACTAGATGACCTCTCGAGCTCTGTTCTAGCCCTACATTTCTATTATTCCATTATTTCAATTTTCCTTTCCATTTTACCCCTTCTGCCCTGCACCTTTCTTTTCTTTTCAATGGAAATGTGATATGGGTATTGCTTTTAGGAATACATGTAGCTACTTTGAACATTTATCAACATTTATCTCCCATCAACCCCTATTAATGGGGGAAAAATTCCCTGCAAGAATCCAGAGAACCACTAATATATCGGTATCTATCATTTTGGCCAACCACTTTTCAAACCTGAGTCTAGTACCCAAGTCTAGTCTAGTCCTTCCACAGTGGCACTGCTGCGCCCAATTTCTGCATATGCCTGAAAAATCAGGTGAGTTTGGTCTGAGTTATAGGTGAATTTCACATTTTTTCTTTTATACAGCTCCACTAAATTGAGAAGTGTGAAGGGTGGGAGGAGGGGACAGAAGATCATGTCCTGCTATGAGCCATATCTTGGCTATTGGAGGAAATTGAGCTCACACGTGGAGCTGTGTGTCTGTGATCTGACAAAGCCTGTTTGAATGCTGAAGCATATGTAACACCCCAATGTCTGAATGAAACCTTTGTATCCCTTCAGATGCAGCCATGAAGAGACCTATCCTATAGCAAGGCAGAAAGAGACCTGTGAAAAACAGGAGGGAAAGGATATTAATCACTGCATGAAATAATTCAATCAGGAAATGGATTTGAAACCTTATTGCAGTTAAAGCCCTGTAGTGCCTAAAGCCTGTAGGAGCTCTGAATCTTACTTCCTTTAAACCTGAGCAGCTGTCACTCTGCTGGCAGCTTCTTTGAAGTTGCCTGCAGCTGATAGAGAACTGGGCTTTTTCAGCATAGAAGCTTTTCTAACTCTCCCCCCCCCCCCACACACACACCCTTTCCAATCAGAAATTAGTTTTTAAGGTCTTCACAAGTTGGCACTGGTTTTTAATAAAAGGGATGGGGGAAAATAGAGAGAGTGGTTTGTTAGAAAAGTCATTCCGAGAAAAGGGCCCATTCTCTCCTTAGCACATCTGCTTCCAAAGTAGCAGAGTGACAGGAACATCAGGATTCAGCAAAAGTAAAATGAGAGCTCCTCCAGGTGTTAAGATTTGTAAAGCCTGGAATCCAGCAGGATTCTAGATACGTTACATTTATGCTTTGCAGGCCAATATGTTCTGTTATTGATAGTAAAGATTTGATTTTTTAAATAAGTGTAAGCATATTAATTAAGCAACTTTTGGTAATTTCATTTGTGGCATAACAATCTTGCTGCCAGTGGATTACATCGAATTTCACCCTATGTGATTGTTTTCCTATTGGCTTAAGTGCCTGTATTCAGCCTTATTGCAAATAGTTTGTGCCCTGCTCTGCTGAATAAATAGTCCGTGAGCACAGTGATAAATTGGTACTGTATGTGTAACTAGAGAATATAAGGTTTATTCCTGAAGCCAGTGAAGGACTCCTGCTGACCTCAGTAGACATTGGATTCAGGCTCCATACTGCTGGCCTGAGATGATACTGAACTGTTATTTCACTTTCTGACTCCTTGTGAACCACCTGTTTACTTCAATTAGAAACTAAGCTTTGGAAAGGAAATCCAAGTGGGCATCTCAGATGCTTATGAAAATAAATTGTATCAATGGTAGAAAGTTGTTTTAAGACTATATCACTGATATGTCACATGCAGTATTTACTCAATGTCAATAAGATTTTCTTGTGCCTCTTAGGATTCAGTTAAGTATAAAATGTCCCTATTGAGTGTAAGTAGGTGCTTACCTAATGTGGAAATTCTGTCACAAATGGCAATTTAAAAGAGATTATCTAGGACCGCAACGAAACAGGCTTGTAGTTCCCATATAACACAGGACCAGTTAACTTTAAGTGCCAGGTTTACTGTATTGGAGTACCTTAATGCAGTCTGCTCTCTGCTGGGTTCATTCTTCATGGTGACTCTACTTAGCTGATCACCAAGGCTGAAAATTAGTCATATAGGATTTTTTTTTTCTTTGACCACCGCTCTTTGCTTCTCTTGGCACTATATTTGCAACTTTACTCTAACCTCTATGAAGTTTCCTCAGCAAACCTAAATCTTCTGGGACAACAGCATGCTTTTTCCTTTCAAAAGCACTTATTAGCTCTGTGATTTTCTTATAAGCTAAGGAAAGCCTTGAAGTTCTACATGCTTTTGTGCTTTCATTTTGCAGTCCTCTGGTAATATATTAGTCCAGTGAAAATAATGAATGGAGTAAGATATCACACATTCAGTAGAGCTATGCCGATTTACATCTGCTGGGGATCTGCTCACTAAGTCTTTTCTGTAGCAACAATAGTTCTTCAAGCAGTCCAGAGCCTCTCAAGTTGTCTCTGTCTTCACTTCTATTTCCTTTTCACAAAACGTACTTTCCTTTCTCAAAAATCTGATGATCTTTTCAACTCACCAAACCTTTTATTCCAACCCTGAGGTTTCTTCTGCTAGTCATCTTCTATTTTTAAACCTGTCTGCTCAAAACTCTGTGATCAGATGTCTGATATATGCTGGACTGATATTAAACCATGGACACTGGCTATTGCATATTTTTCTTTCAACTCTGCTAAGGCTTTTTAAGCAAGTCAGCAGCCCGTTTAACATAAATCCAAGTTATGATTCCAAACAATGTTGGCATATGTATTTCTTTCAGTCTACAATGGATCTCTCCTTGATATCAAACGTGGCTTTATGCATGGATTACGGACAATAACTGACCCTTGGTTAGAACAAAATAACTTCTAAAACTTATGAAAAAAAATCTCTTTTCTTATAAGCCACAATGGTTTAAAAAAATACTTTACAAACAGAAATCTGCAGAAAGTAAGATCCAATAAAAGGAGGTCATTTAGTCATGTAAGTGAGTGTATTAGCGCATCAATGCAGGGAGCTCTGACTGAAGTCAGTTCTAGGGGTGCTAATAAGGAAGTGTCATAGTTGAAAACCTTTAGTGGGTCTAGAATGTGTATAACTAGGAGATTGTAAGAGTGTGTTATTAATAACCATAATACCTGCACCGCTCCTCATAGTTCTCAGGGATAAGTGGCTTACATTATCTATCTGTTGAAATATCACCTGGTCAAGGGCAGATCACTTTAAGCTATTTATTCTCTTTATGTTCATTTGTGTAACAATCCACTAGAATAATGGGAAATGAAAAAAATCATTTATTTATAGAGAATAACAACAAAGAGAACAGAAAAGTAACTGATATATAATGTATCCAAGAACATGCTGTACGGAACATGGACATTTCCTACAGGAAAATTAGGAAAATAAACACACATTTCAAAGTATACCACTCTAAGAGCCAGATTCTGCCACTCTTACTCATGTTGAAGAAAACTTTATTCTCTGAATAACTACATTGAAATCACTGGGAACAGTGGCTGAGCAAGGTACATGAGTAACAAAGGCACAGTCTAGCCTTAAATAATTACGTAGGCCAAAGTCTACTTTTAAAATGGTTTAAATTGATCTCAAAGTTATTCTAATTTGAACTGGTTTCAAGTACCCTGATTTGTTCCTGCTACATTAACCTTCTTCCCAGACATTCCATAAAGGTCTCTCTGGTTAAATATCCACTCTTTAAGCCTCCCCAGTGTGGGTGGTGTGTGAACCTCCCGTTCACAGAGGCTCGTCCTGGGCCCAGCCCTTTCTGCCAGAGGCCCTGCCCTTCTCGCCTTCCCCCACCAGATCCAGAGCCCCAGCCAGCCCAAGTCCCGCCAACCCCGCCTCAGACCCAGGCCGGTCAGGTGGCCCCAGTCCCGGAGCACTGGGCAGCCCAAGTGCCAGGCGACCTCAGCCCTGGAGTGCCAGCTGGCCCCAGTGCCAGGCAGCACTAGCCCAGGAGTGCTGGGTGGCCCGAGCAGCCCCAGAGCACAAGGCGGCCTGATCTCTTGGAGGCCTCAGCCCTGGAGCACAGGGTGGTACCAGCTGGACAGTCCTAGACCCTACTGGCTGGCTCGAGCACTGGCCCCAGGTGCCCTGAGTCCTGGGTGGCCATCCAGCTGTCCCTAGTCCCAGACCCAGCAGTTTCAGGGGATAGACTGAGCAAGGGCTGCAAGAGGAGGAGCCTGGGCTGAGGCCACCATGGAGGAAGAGCGGGATGCAGGAGGAGGCCTTGGGGAGGAGCTTGGGCAGAGCCATGCCCGTCTGTTTCTGGAACTTAGCCTCCCCTGGCCTGCGATATCCACTCCCCATGTTCTCCAGGATACATGAACTGCTAAATTTTGAAAGTACTTTATGATCTGGGTCCAGGATATCTAAAAGGTCATCTCAAGCTCTGACACAAAGACCATACTCAACAACTATGCTCCTCTGGCACAATGGCATAGTAACTGTAAGAGTGTATCTATGCAGGAGACAAATCTTTCTTTGAGGGCAGTCTGAGACTGGGAAATGAACTCCTCCACATGCTATGGACCATCATCAACCTCACCACTTCTTGCTCCAAGTGCAAGGCAGGCTTCTTTCACCTTGCCTTCTCTAATATAAACCCATAACAACAGGCATATTTATATTAAAAAGACACACTATGAAAACAAGAGACACCATTGCACACACTTTTCCTTCCAGGGACAAGATGAGAGAACAAAAACATGACAGAGGTGTAGTCATGTCACTGAATGCTGTACTGCAAGGTGCTTAGATACTACAGTGATGAGCGCAGTGTAAAAACTATATAGAATAAGATACAACTAATCTTTTTGTATACTAATTCCAAGCAGACGAGCCCAAATATAGTTCTGCACCAATTGTCCCCCAAACAACTGGTTTCACTTTTCACTTTTAACCCCTAAAACTCTACTTTGATGTTACCTTGACAACACCTTGATCTCCTAGGACTACAGCTCTTAATTTTATCATAGACAACATTTCATTGAATAGTGTTATTTAATTGCTCGGAAACATGAATATGAAATGTATTTTCAAGGAATTGTTTCAGCAAGTAATACAATTGTACGATTGTCTCATGCAGCACTGATCAATTAATACAATTTGGACTAGAAGACAGTGCTTGCTTTTGAGAAAGAAAATGAACAGATAAAGGAAACACAGTTAATGAAATATTCTAGTCTACTTTTATTTAGGAGTAAACTCTGCAGATGTTGAAGAGAAGTATCATTTTACAGCCAAAAAAAAATAATAATACAGTGTATTACAGTATAATACAAATCATTTTGTCATTATTGAAATGAAATGAGAAAGGCAAAACATTTTGTTTAGATAAGGTAAAAATGTTTTGTTTCAACTTTGTCATTTCAACTTTAATATTACATGTAATATTAATTATATTTAATATAGAGCATTATAATGCTTAAACAGTATCAAAACAAAGCATATTTTATTCAACATTATCAAAATGAAACATTTTATTTTTCCCCCAGAATATTCATTCCTCAGGAAATTTAGATTTGTAGTGCTTGCATTTTGATTTGGAACATTTTTTTTCCGACATATCAGAAATTCCAGCTAAATTGTTTTCCAGCAGTTCTATGAAAAATGTGTCCTGCCTAAATAGTTATTGGGAAAAAAACCTCGGTCTAATCTGCAGCCCCGTACAGAATCATCTCACCTATGTAAAGTCCATGTTAAAATTCTAATGATCTATTGGCCAGATTCAAAGTGCAGTGAAGTAAAAGGAAAGACACTCATTTACTTTAGTGAGTTTTGGATCAGGCAATTTATTTTTAATTTCTTCCCCAACATTTTCAATGACTCCTTTTTGATTTTTTTCTACTCAATCATGAGTTTTCATGTTTATAGTAGAACTTATATCTAAGGTTGGGAACCACTGATTCAAATTCTGTTCCCATTTATACTCATGCAACTTCACTTCCTTCTTTATCCTATACCAAAAAGACCTTCAATCTCCAACTCTCAATTCATTCTGGAAGTGTTAACTACATTTTCCCAGGGCAGCCTAGCTATCTTAGTGGATAACAAAGACAGTATTTGATTTATCTGGGCTGAAGTCCATTGAGGCCTTGAAAGAACTTAGACTAGGGCCAAGAATTGGGACCAGGATAAGTGATGATGCCAATGAGACCTTGACATTTTGTGCTACTCTGACAAACTGAGGGCACATGCTTTTGATGGAAGAGAAATCCTGTGCACTGGTGAGCTTCTGCAGTGTGTTCCATCTTCCCATTAGCACCGCTCCCCTCTTGTCTGGGCCAGTTGCTGGTCATTCCAATACACGTAAAACCATAATGGTCTCAGTATGCCAGGGGATGATGATTTTATTAATTAAATATTTATTAATATTTGATAAAAAATGTATCAGATGCTCACTGACCATGCTCAGGAGGATTATTTTAAACATGTAATTTTAAACATATTCTTTTAAAACCAAACAGAGAGGCTGTTTTTCTATGAAGATGTCTGTTCCAGGTTTCAAATGTCAGAACAAATATGGAAAATGGCATCTTAAAAGCATACAAAGTTATCAGCCTGTGATTTGTTATGGAAAGTGTTTAGCAATCTGAATTTAAGTGGGCACTATCAAGTGTCTGTTGAGATATACCCTGTATCAATTATAATGCATGATTACATAGAGTTACCAGCATTTTAAGGCTGGCTGCTGATGCTGGTTGTTATTGTCTTGGGATTAGGTCTGTCGTCTGTGGGTTGTTGAATATATGATTTTTTTAGTTATTTCTTATCACAAATCTAACATATTTAAATACATGAATCTGCCTTCTTTGCGGCACTGGAAATTGTTAATTTCTCATTTAGCACAGGTTTCTCCAAGTGCTAATAAATTTTACTTTATAACTTCAAAGAGCAATAACACAGTAAAATGAGCTGTTAATCTGATTCATGCTTAGTCCAGCAAAAAGTGTCAGTAAGTGACTTTGAATGTTTTGGAAATACTTGCAGAAAGGATTTTAGTCAGTTTCCCTCCCTTCCCCCATTTCCTCGCTGTTGTTTTGTGTCATAATGCATCATTACATACTGATGTTTGTACAAGTAAGTAAAAAGGGGATTGCATAGTGCATGTTGGCCTCTTTTCTTTGTATTAAATGTGTCAGCTTTGATTTGTTACAATTTTAGAACATGTTTTGGGCATTGCCAGCTTTGGCAGTTGCTTCTTTAAATATAGATACATTAGAATGACCTTTGCTTGATATGTGGTTTATGGACTCAGATTTTTTATTTTATTTTATTATTGCCACAAAGATGCCTACAAATGATTTTATACTGTAGCCTTGATCTTCATGAAATACAATTTCTTTAAGATAATATAAGGTACAGTGCAAAATATGGAATACAGATTTTTAATGAGTCTGCTTTGATCTGTGCTCATTTATATAATTCCCTAAGGCCAGTTTCTTCTGTGACAATGACAAGAAACTGCCCAACATTGGACAGGCTGAGTGGTAGCTGATGCACATTTATTAAATTAAAAAATCTGAAATATCAAAGAAGTGTGTGTGTGTGCTCATGTGCACACACAGAGGCATATACCACCACACATACTTCGTCCCCATTAGCAAAAATACAGACATGCTTGACTTTACTCACATTGATCATTCTACAGGGCATATTGTTAGCTGGGTTAAGTTTAGAGCTGGTCAGCATTTTGTTGTTGTTGTAACTATATTCTATCAACAAATGCAGTTTCATCAAAATGTTTTGTAGGACAGTGTAAATTTCAATGGAATTTTTAACAGGGAAAAAGTACCCAAGTGGCATTCTCAAACTTGGCAAGACATCATCTGGGCAGATTTAAGCATCTTAAATTTTGGGCCAGTCAGGTCACACTTTACTTATTCAACATACGTGAAGGTGGACTTAGAAACAGTTCCTCATTGGCTAATTAACATGTAATGCTGATACAAAACAGGTGGCAACTGGGAAAGGAAGTGATCACATAGACAAACTTTAATTTGATAGACAGATGGCAGATGCAGATGTCTCACATACTCCAAGTTGTAGATAAACCTGTTTGGGAGACTACCTTCTGTGTGGATGGATTGCCAGGCCAGAATGCCATGGGGTAGGTCAGAACCTTATTCTCTTCCTAATCCAAGTCTATGAAGGTTTATCAAGGGTTAAAAGGAAATTGTAGCGGTTTCTTCCTTCATGAAGATGTTTTTCTCTCTTGCCACCTCAGGATCATCTCCAGTGTCTGGTGGAGTTCCCAGCTACTAAACACTGGTGGCTTTTCATGGGGACCTCTTGTTGTAACAGACATGTTGTAAATGTCATCCTCCTGGTGGCTATCACTTCCATCCTTCCACCACTGTTGACCTTTTTTCCTGCCTCTGTTTTTGATTGCATTGCTACTGTATTTGTTGGGGAAAGGAAGGCGAGGGTGGCAAGGGAGGATAGGACACTTCGGTGGGTTGATTAGGTTTTTGGGAGATGGAAAGGTACTGGGGAAATTTGGAGAGGAAGTGGGTTGTGTTTGAGGATGTGTGAGGCTGTGATATTTAATCTCTCTAGCACATGCTAGTATTTTGTTTAATAAACATGACTTCATAGCCCTCTCATGCCCCTTGGTTGCTTCTTAATGACATCCCACAACACACTATACCAACTATATCTTCAAGTTCCTAACAGTACTGGCTTGTGTCCCAGTTCTCCTCCGCTTTGTCTAGAGATTCCAGGTGACACCTTGGCCTCATTGAAGTCAATGGGAAAACTCCTATACATTTCAATAAAGCCAGGATTTTACTCCTTCCAGGCAGCAGCCTGGTCAGATGTTTTGCAATAGCATTGAAGTGAGGACCCTCTGCTTGTTTATGTACTCTAGACCCTTCCAATGGCTGCCCAAAGTGTCCACTGGTCCTATATTTCTCCCATATCCCCCAATATTTCTTGTACGAGAATGGGTTCATGGTGTGGCATCAGACAGAGTAGCATGTCAGCCTGTCCATTGGTAAATTTTGCTTTCTTATGCTTAGATATCTTATCTTTCCTGGCCACAGTGTCATCACAATCACTGTCAGCAGATCGCGATCCTGACTACAGCTGGCATACATACAAGTGATACAGGTAGGAGGAGAAGTGGCAAACTGCTTTTCATGCAACCATTCAGGACTGAAACTTTTGAAAATCATCCCAGACAACCAAGCACATACTGACATACATGATCTGTAATAGCATGTATACTCACGTATTCAGCATGCTCATCCAATGTGTCCTGAGCTATTGACTCCTCTGTGTGCATCCCTGAAATAAATCTGGACACAATGGACAGACAGAGCTCATTCAGATTTTCCAGCTCACCAAAAGAGTGTTGTTTTTTTAAAAAAACTGTGGATGTCCCACTTCCCTACCAAATATTCAGATCAGAAGTTTTTAAATAAAGCAGTTGCGTAACTTGTTTTTAAAAAGTCTGTGAGAAAGCAGTGCATATTCTTGTGTGTCCAATACATATAGGCAGGAACTCATGAAGGCTACTTTGAAAATGGAAAATGGTGGTGAAATCCTGGCTCCACTGTAGTGCGTGGCTTTAAAAATGTAATCAGCCCAAATATATCTAATGTTGAATTCATTTTTGGTAATATAAAAAGTAATATAAAAGTTCAATATTTTCTGATTTGATACAATATAACTGTGAAGAAGAAAAAATAACAATTTGTATCCCACTCCTGTTACAATTATTTTTGTTAGCATTTATGCTATAACAGCATAATTGTTAAAGTAAATTATGTCTCAAAGTCCTTCACTTTTCAGTAAAGTTTTTCCTTCTACATAAAAACTGAGAAGAAATAACATACTTTAATGAAGTCTGGCTTAAATGACTGCCTTTGGCAAAAAGCAATTTAAGTACAAAGAATAAAATGAAACCTTAATATGTGTCACTAATCAAGAATGTACAAATGGATCCTGTTTTTGACAAGAGCTGGTACAAACAGTTTGTTGCCTTAGGAAGATAGCACTCTAACCTAAATTAATACAGCTAACTCCAGTGTCATCAGCATGACTGCTTTATATCATAAGCATTTTCCTTCTGAGCACTACAAGCTCAGGTCACCAAAGGGTTATGCTGCAGCTCTTTGCATTTATTTTTCTTCCGACTACACTAAAAACAAAATGTGGAGCACATTATTTTCAAGTGTGCTTGCACATGTGATGTTCATTACCACCTTCGCCTTCTCAGTACACCGTAGGCGATGATCTCATTTTCTTGAGACCACAAAACAAGTAGTTATGTTTGGTGAAAGAAGCCCAGTGTGGGGAACAATTGACAATTTTTCACTTCTGCAAGTGCGAAGACAAATTTAAAATAATGGGGTTTTATTTGATAACACAACTGCTCACCTGTCTAGCATGGTAGTGTGCTGGGATGAAGATAGCTTCACGTGACTACATTGTGATTTAGGTGCAAGTGCATGGAATCAGAAAACAGATTAGCTGGCTAGTTCATTTTTCACTTGCAAACAATGTTTAACAAGTTAATTTTATTCAGAAATTTTAAAAAGCCATTATTAATTATACCTTATTCCATACGGAACGTAAATTCTCAATGATGCAAAGTAAGAGTTCATTTTTTCTTTTTTTCATAAATATGAAAAAACCCAACACTATGTTTACTTGAAAATGAATCATGAATCAATTCATACTTTACATATAAAATGAACCACATATTTTTTTCTAACTTTGGCTTCCCAGTGTAATTAAGGAAATGTGTGGGTAATGTTAGAAGATGGACTCTTTGAACATGGATCTACCACCGACACTCAATAAGGATCAGAACTTATGAATAAATGTGAGTCCTCAACACTCACTGATTCCGAT
Organism: Mauremys mutica; assembly: GCF_020497125.1. Taxonomy (NCBI): domain Eukaryota; kingdom Metazoa; phylum Chordata; order Testudines; family Geoemydidae; genus Mauremys; species Mauremys mutica. The sequence goes on along the minus strand of NC_059076.1, from coordinate 104,517,288 downwards.
GGGACTTCCAGGCACTCAGCCCTTCATCAAATCCAGTCCTGCATATCTATATCTCAATCTGCCTGCCTTCAGCAATTCCCAATGGAAGGGTGAAGAACATCCACTAAACTGTTAAGATACAAACCAACACAAACATTTGCTTTGGTTCTGAAACCAAATAATTTTGAAGCTTCAAAATAATTTGGCTAACAACATTTCCCCATTCACTCTCAACAGAGAAAGGAGAAGAAATGGATGAGAAAAGTTAGGGCTGGATTCTGAAAGAGCCATAAATAGGGTGTAAATTATGTTAAATTACTTGGTCATGCATCACTATGTGCGAAATATCAAAGGTTACACATCAGTGATGATTGATGGAATGCCTGCTAATAGCTGAGCAAGTAGAACCACTCAAACTGTGAAGTGTCCTATTTCCCCAGTATCAGATGGTAATTTCTATTTTATCTATGGATGAAATCAGTTGCCTACTTTAGTTTCAAAATATTAGCTGTATTATTACTTTTTTTATTAGCACCAGAAGGTTTCACAGGACAGGCCACAACATGGAATAAAGGAAAGCAAAGCACTCCCTTAACCCCCCTGTACTGACTATCTGCATCTCAGATAGCAGTATAGGCAGTCTCAACAAAATTGCTATTCCCCTTCCTATACAGGTAGGTGAGAAGAGGAAGGATGGGTCAGAGTGTGTGCATATTCTTTCCTCCTAACACCCTTTCCTAATTCATAGGCCAGTGCAGTTGCACTGTCCACCAGAGGGGACATATGCTGCACAAAGTACAGGGCTGGTCCAAGTTACATCCCTCTCCACAATCTGCTTCCCAAGATGCTCCTGGATAGGGTGACCAGATGTCCCGATTTTATGGGGACAGTCCCAATTTTGGGGTCTTTTTCTTATATAGGCTCCTGTTACCCCCCACCCCCATTCCAATTTTTCACATTTTCTGTCTAGTCTCCCTACTCCTGGGGTGACACAGCACCACATTGTTACATAAACAGGGCTTGTGTTAAAGCCATGATTCAGCCCTCCAAAGATTTGCAGATGAGATTTTCTTTTAAAAAGGTCTATTTTTTTTTAAACTAAAAAAAAAAATCATGACTGTGTTTACATTGTGCTCATAGTTCTCCAATTCTATGCACATATGGGACATTGATCAAACAACTTTAACATGGTGGGATCAATACAAAAACAAATCAAAAGAGAAAACAAGAAAAGATATAAAATGTCCTTCTAAAAGCAACCTACTAATATTTATAAATGGTGTTGGTCATTTTTAATTGTCTGTCTGTACTCTTGTTTCCAGGTGTATGCTTTTTCTTGATTTTAATCCTGCTTTGAACAAATACTTTGGATAAAGTTTTCAAACCTGGATGCCAAAAACTAAGCAACTTAAATAACAGGTCTGACCAACATAGGTGCTGAGCATTGCATCTCCCACCTTAGTCAAAGGAAGCTACAGGACACAAGTCCCCTGAAAATAGATATCTAAATATGGACTTGGCTGCCTAATTTTATGCACCTAAATTGTAAAATCTGGCCTGTTTCTGAATCCTAATCCCCCTCTTTCTCCTTCCATGCACCCATACTCTTAAATAGTCCCCACATAACATGTGCATTTATTCACAGGCAATTAGCATTTTCACAAAAATCAAATGTAGGTAAGGAGAAATATATTTCAATTCATTTGTACAAGAACTGATTATAGAGCTCACATTCGGTTGCTATATGTATAAAAACTGCAGCAGCCGTTTTCCACTGTTCTTCAGGCAAAAGGCAAAGTAGTGGCAAGCAGGACACTTCAGATCCATTTCAACGATAGCACCATTTCCTTTCTTCATCAATAGAGAACATTGAATAAGTGTCTGAGTGACTGAGTGCTCGCCAGCAGAAAAGCTCTGAAACTTCCCCATTGCCTGAATTACTTCAGAACCATTTGGCATACTTCCAGTCTCAACATTTCTCTTTCCCAATATGTACAGTTTATTGAGGCTTGAATTATTCCTGCTAGTCACTGCGTAATGGCTAATGTATGTTATCTATGAACATACCTAAAGGTATGTGTAACAGGCTGGATCACAGAAACCCTCTTGGGAGCTGCCACCAGATGTGCCAAGACTACTTCTACCCCTGCTTTCCCTGCCAGCTCAGGACTCCAGCACCCTGTCTTGCTGAGCCAGACACTCCTGTCTGCTCCAACACAGACCCAGGGTCTGAATTACTTGCCCCAAAGCTGCAGGTTTACCTGAAAGCAGCTAACAGGTGTGCTTGTCTTTAACACACAGATGCCAAACTCCCAATGGGGTCTAAACCCAAATAAATCTGTTTTACCTGTATAAAGCTTATGCTGGGTAAACTTAAAAATTGTTCGTTCTCTATAACACCGATAGAGAGAGATGCACAGTTGTTTGCTCCCCCAGGTATTAATACATACTCTGAGTTAATTAATAAGTAAAAAGTGATTTGATTAAATACATAAAGTAGGATTTAAGTGGTTCCAAGTAGTAACAGACAGAACAAAGTAAGTCACCAAGCAAAATAAAATAAAAGGTGCAACTCTATGTCTAATCAAACTGAATACAGATAATCTCACCCTCAGAGATGCTTCAGTAAGTTTTTTCCTCAGATTGGACCCCTTCCAGGCCTGGACACAATTCTTTCCCCTGGTACAGCTCTTGTTCCAGCTCAGGTGGTAGCTAGGGGATTCTTCATCGTCTCTCCCCCTTGTTCTGTTCCACCCCTTTATATATCTTTTGGATAAGGCGGGAATCCTTTGTCCCTCTTTCGGTTTCCACCCCCTCCTTTTCAATGGAAAGACACCAGGTTAAAGATGGATTCCAGTTCAGGTGACATGATCGTATACAGGAAGACTTACAGGTAAAACACACCCATCTGCAGACAACTGTTCTGGTTAATGGGAGTCATCAAGATTTTAAACCACCATTAATGGCCCACACTTTGCATAATTACAATAGGCCCTCAGAGTTATATTTCATATTTCTAGTTTCAGATACAAGAGTGGTACATTTATACAAATAGGATGATCACACTCTGTAGATTATAAGCTTTGTAATGATACCTTATGAGAGACCTTTTGCATGAAGCATATTCCAGTTACATTATATTCACTCATTAGCATATTTTTATAAAATTATATAGACTGCAACGTCACAGTATGAAGAACAATTTAAACGTTTATTTGATTCATTCAGTCAAAGCATAGCTTATTATGTGCTTTCTTTATGCTAAGACAATTATCAGAAAACATGATACTAAAGAACTTCCAAAACATCTGTAATGAATATCTTCCTTAAAGGCTTACAGAAAACACATCATTGAAGCATATTAAGCCCTTAAGAAGATTATACAAGAAATATATAATTTACATGTCAAAATACAACAGGCAGAATGGCCTGAACAAAGATGAGTCACACTGTGTATCTCTTTAATATGTTTTAGACACCTATTTGGGGTTATTTTTGGAAATAAGTTCCAAGACACAATACCATTTCTCTTCAAATTTAGCATCACTGTAGTTATGAAATCCATTCATTGCTTGGATGCTAGCATGGTTTCAGAGTGCAGTGTGGTCAGTGCTTTAACTTTCATCATTTTTTTCCTGAAAAGTTCATTTTAAACTCAATTTTCTCAGTGCATATCTTTCTGATTTCTTTACCCAAACACTCATTTAGAGATATTTTAAACTAGCAAAGCTTCAAATGGGAAGATTTGCATTGCACCTCCATATATTGATCATGGTTCTTCTCTGACCAATTAACAATGCCTCACTCTCAGAAGTACACAATATTTTCAAAGGCTATTATTTCTTTTAGATTTTTAATGAGATAAAGGCCTTGTCTACACTACAAGACTATTTCGAATCTACTTAAGTCGAATTTGTGGATTCGACCTTATGAAGTCGAATTTGTGGATCCACAGTAAATACACTAATTCGAATTTCCGAGTCCACATTAACAGGGCCAGCATCGACTTTCGAAGCGGTGCACTGTGGGAAGCTATCCCACAGTTCCCGCAGTCCCCGCTGCCCATTGGAATGCTGGGTGGAGCTCCCAATGCCTGCTGGGGGAAAAAATGTGTCGAGGGTGGTTTTGGGTAACTGTCATCATCGAACCGTCAATCACGCCCTCCCTCCATGAAAGCACCGGCGGGAAATCTGTTCGCGCACTTTTCTGGTCGGTTACAGCGCAGACGCCACAGCACTGCGAGCATGGAGCCCGCTGCGATCATGGCTGCACTTATGGCCGTTGTCAACTCCTCGCACCTTATCGTCCACCTCTTCCACAGTCAGCTGCTGAGAAATCGGGCGAGGAGGCTCCGGCAGCGCAGTGAGGAGAGTGGCGCAGACCTCTCAGAAAGCAGGGTACGCCGCGCAGTGGAGATCATGGTGGCAATGGGTCAAGTTCATGGTGTGGAACGGCGATTCTGGGCCCGGGAAACAAGCACGGACTGGTGGGACCGCATAGTGCTGCAGGTCTGGGATGAATCACAGTGGCTGCGAAACTTCAGGATGCGTAAGGGCACTTTCCTTGAACTCTGTGACTTGCTGGCCCCTGCCCTGAAGCGCCAGGACACACGGATGCGAGCAGCCCTGAGTGTGCAGAAGTGAGTGGCCATAGCCCTCTGGAAACTTGCAACGCCAGACAGCTACCGGTCAGTAGCGAACCACTTTGGCCTGGGCAAATCTACCGTGGGGGTTGCTGTGATTCAAGTAGCCCACGCAATCGTTGAGCAACTGTTCTCAAAGGTAGTGACCCTGGGAAACGTCCAGGTCGTCATAGATGGCTTCGGCGCGATGGGATTCCCAAACTGCGGTGGGGCTATAGATGGGACTCACATCCCTATCCTGGCACCAGCCCACCAGGCCAGCCAGTATATTAACCGAAAGGGCTACTTTTCAATGGTGCTGCAAGCACTGGTGGACCATAGGGGACGTTTTACCAACATCTTCGTCGGGTGGGCGGGCAAGGTTCATGACGCGCGTGTGTTCAGGAACTCTGGTCTGTTTAGACGCCTCCAGGCAGGAACTTTCTTCCCGGACCACAAAATAACGGTTGGGGATGTGCAGATGCCTACAGTGATCCTCGGGGACCCAGCCTACCCGCTAATGCCCTGGCTTATGAAGCCCTATACAGGCGCCTTGGACAGTGAGAAGGAACTCTTCAACTACCGGCTGAGCAAGTGCAGAATGGTGGTGGAGTGTGCTTTCGGACGTCTCAAGGGGAGATGGCGGAGCTTACTGACTCGCTCGGACATCAGCGAAAAGAATATCCCCGTAGTTATTGCTGCTTGCTGTGTGCTCCACAATGTCTGTGAGAGCAAGGGCGAGACCTTTTTGGCCGGATGGGAGGTTGAGGCAAATCGCCTGGCTGCTGTTTACGCTCAGCCAGACACCCGTGCCGAAAGAATATCCCAGCGGGAAGTGCTGTGTATCCGGGAGGCTTTGAAAGCAAGTTTCCTCGGAGAGCAGGGTAACCTATGACTCTCCACTTGATTTTAAGAGAAGCTGATCCTGGGCCTGTGTCTCTATGTGTTGAGTGAGATCTGCGGTTACATACCCCGTTCTCCAAGTTTCCCCCACTTCCAAAACACGTTTTAAAACAAATTAAACGGAACAGTTATTGTTAATAAATCTTTCTTTTACTTTGCATTTCTGTTCAGGGTTTGAAACATGGACGCATACTGTGCTGGGTACGGTGTGCACTGATGTACAGACCGCTTGTACAATACAGGACGGACAGCCTCCTGCTCCTACATAGGTCTCTGGGGTGGGGGACGGTTTCAAGTGGTTGTGCATGTAGGGGTGGGTTTGCAGGAAGGGGCGAGTGGTGCCGTCTTTGGATAGGGATTTGGATGCAGGCTCTGGGCTGTGGGTTTGGGCGTAGGAAGGGGTGAGGGGTGTGGGGGAAGGGTGAGTATCTGTACGTGGATGAGGGCTCTTGTTGGGGCTCAGGGCAGCGGAGAGGATCGCGCCTACGGTGGAAGTGCATGGTAAGGGCAGCATGCCTTAACATTAGGGGGTGGCAGGTGCTAGGACCGTGGACAAGCGTACACATCACAGAATGACCCGGGGCAGCATACACCACACAGAGTGACCCTGGTGACTACTGACTGCAGTCTGTGTGTGCCCTGCAGTTGATCCTGCCCCCGATAGTCTGTACCCTGCTAATGTAGGCTATCCCGTGCAATTATAAATCCCCTGTCCCGTCCCCCCCCATACACAGTCTTCTGACACGAAAGACGTGACGGAAAGAGTGAACAACAGCAAACAGCTTTTATTAATCTACTACATAGTGGGGTGATGAAACTTGGATTTGGGACTGGGTGAGCCTGTAAGGGAAGCGCTTCTACACAGTTATAGCGTCAGAGGTGTGTGGTACATTAGCGCTCAGCTGTGGTGCAGTGACAGTTCTCACGGCCCCTACCGCCCCTCCGTCTTGTAATTTTCGGTGAGGGGGGGACAGGACTTCTTGGCGTTGGAGGGTGGTTGCAGATACAGTGCAGGGGGGCTCTCTCCTCCTGCCTGCGGTCCTGCAGAACATCAACAAGGCGCCGGAGCGTGTCCGTTTGCTCCCTCATTAGCCCAAGCAGCGTTTGAGTCGCCTGCTGGTCTTCCTGCCGCCACCTGTCCTCCCGTTCGCTGTGTGAGCGCTGCTGCTGAGAGAGGGTCTCCCTCCACTGGCTCTGCTGGGCTGCCTCGGCTCTGGAGCAGGCCATCAGTTCCGCGAACATCTCGTCCCGAGTCTTTTTCTTTCGCCGCCTAATCTGAGCCAGCCTCTGCGAGGGGGATGCCGGGGCAGTCCGGGAAAGAGCAGAAGCTGTGTGATGGGAAACAGTAAGTGATTTCCTTGAACAGATACATGTTTGCGAACAGTGAACACAGTCTAGTCAGTTTCTCTGAACAAGACCATACAGGGCACCAAGTTCCACGAGATCTCAGGACAAGTTCGAGATTTCGGAATATGCTCTCATTGGCGGCGCCATTGCACAGGAGAGCGGACAAGCGGGGAGAGACAGCTGAATCCGTCTTGCAGACAGTCCTGGTAAGCCTTAAAGTAGATAATGCTTATCAGTTAGTGGATAGCTGTGCTCTCCTGCTAAAGGCAATCTGGAAAGCAGAAAGGCTGAGCCTTTTCCAGCCCCTCCCGCCAGTGCACGGGAAAGATCAATATATGCTTGTTCTCTGTGGCCTCCAGCACGTGGCTGTTAAGCGAGGGTCGTTGTTATGCAACCTAATTTTAAACCATTAACAATAGTAACAATACACTAATTGCCCTACTTAGATGCAGCCTGTCCAGAACGACATCACCCTGAGGCGGGTCACTCCGAGTCACAGAGAGCGGATGCTAAGGGAAGCCCTGCACAGACCAGGACCATATGCAGCAATGCTGGTGGAGGCGATGATTCCTCTCTACATTAGGATGTCCTGGCGCGGAAGAGTGTGCTTCCACGGAGCACCCAATAAGGCACCTCTCCCCAGGAACCTCCTGCGGAGGCTTTTCGAGCAGCTCTCTGAAAGCTTTGTTGAACTGTCCCAAGAGGATTATTGTTCAATCCCTATATGTGTGGACCTACTATTTATATAGTTTGACATTTAAAATATTTATATAGTATTTCTATTTTTTCTATACCTGTTCTTTAAAAAATAAATGTTTCCATGTTTATAGCACTTACCGCCTGATCCTTCCCCTGATTCTGAGTCCGGGTTAACGGGCGGGGACGGTTGGTAGGGGATCTCTGTGAGGGTGATGAAGAGATCCTGGCTGTCAGGGCAAGCGGTATTGTGTTCGCTGTCGCCTGCGCCGTCCTCCACAAACCCTTCCTCATCTTCCCCATCGGCGAACATCGCCGAGGAACTGTCCAGGTACACTATGCCATCCTCAGAGTCCACGGTCACTGGTGGGACAGTGGTGGCAGACCCACCGAGAATGGCATGCAGTGCCTCGTAGAAGCGGCATGTCTGGGGCTGGGCTCCGGAGCGTCCGTTTGCCGCTCTGACTTTTTGGTAACCTTGTCTCAGGTCCTTGACTTTCACGCGGCACTGCATCGCATCCCGGCTGTATCCTTTGTCTATCATGGCTTTGGAGACCTTCTCGAAGGTCTTTGCATTCCGCTTGTTGGAGCGCAGCTCCGAGAGCACAGACTCCTCGCCCCACACAGCGATCAGATCCATGACTTCCCGGTCAGTCCATGCTGGGGACCTCTTTCTATTCTTGGATTGGCTGGACTCCTCTGCTGGAGAGCTCTGCATCGTTGCAGGTGCTGCGGAGCTCGCCCCGATGTCCAACCAGGACGTCAGATTCAAAGTGCCCAGACAGGAAAAGGAATTCAAATTTTCCCGGGTCGTTTCCTGTGTGGCTGGTCAGAGCATCCAAGCTCGGACTGCTGTCCAGAGCGTCAACAGAGTGGTGCAGTGTGGGATAGCTCCCGGAGCTACTAAGTTCGATTAGCATCCACACCTAGCCTAATTCGAGCTAGCCATGTCGAATTTAGCGCTACTCCACCTGTCGGGGTGGAGTACCAAATTCGAACTAAAGAGCCCTCTAGTTCGAATTAAATGGCTTCCTGGTGTGGACGGTTGAGCGGTTAGTTCGAATTAACGCTGCTAAATTCGACTTAAAGTCCTAGTGTAGACCAGGCCAAAGAAACTTTTAGATTCATACTGGAGTCTAAAGCAATAATGTGGGTATCATTCCCCAACATAAACATGTACAGGGGTGCTCTGTATGTGGATTTCTCCCTTCCCATGTTGAGGGGAAAGGTTAGCCACTCCCGAAGCATCCTTATCCTTCGCCTTGGAGTACTTTCTGTGGGTCTGTGTGAGGGAATGTGGAGGGTGAGTGGGACAGATTTCATCACCCCAGCAATGAGCTTAATCTTCTGAAGGCAATGCAGCCTAAGCCCAAATTAACTTTTTTGATGAGCCACCTCTACACAGGGGTTTTATAGGGGCAGTGGTATATAGGGCCTACAAGTTAGTTTGATTCACAGGGCTTTTGCATGGATAGTCTGTATCTCTAAAGTATGTTTCATGGTATATGTGCAGAACTTAAATACAAACATAAATGCTCTTGCTGAAAGGTTGCAGCATAGTGCTACTTTATTTCTTAGAATTCAGAACAACATACTAGAACCCCCAAACAGAGAAAGACAAAGCAGGCTGCTCCCTAAAACGGAGATGCACAACTCATCTCACCTTACTATAGGCTGGCTATCTGCAAACTGACTGCTGCTAGGCCCAGATCACATGCTTCTGGTTCTTATTTATTGAGCACCAATAATGTGTTTACCACTGTCAGAACAGTGTGGACAACACAGTCCTTTCCCCAAAGATGCAGTGAGAGATTGGCCATTCATATTACCTATTTATCATTGAAGTGGTCGAGGTGTTTTCTGAAGGAAGTCCAATTCAATCAGAAACAAATTAGTCACATTTTCATGCTCTCCTTGGCTAGACGATAATATCGTGGAGATGTGCTGTACAGAAGTGGGAAGAAAAGAAAAGTGATGAAGATATTTTCTTTGTTTGAATACCTGTAGGGAATAATACTAATAAACAATATTAGAACAAAGCCCACATGAAATATATCATGCATAATTAGCTATTCAAGTGGGACCGTAATAAAGGAAATGTGTCTGGACAAATCCTCATCTGTTTTAAATAAGATAAATGTTGAAATTTTACTGGTTTGGATCAGATGTACAGGATCAATTTCCCTGGTGGCCTACATAAATTCATTCCTAATCTAGCAGTAATTGACATTCAATTGTTAGAATTTTGTTCTAATGCTTATTTAAAGAGGCCATTTTTAATGAAGGCAAAAGGTCATTTTTTTAGTAATCTTGAATTAGAAGAATAAATGAGACAATGAATTGATGCCTTGAGTTTTCATGCTCCACCAGTTACTCAGGTTGTAACATAAAGGTTACCTTGGAGCCTAACTAATTCTGAAATCTTCAGCCACCTTAAAAAAAGATGAAGATAATTAGGGGCTTATGGTACATCTCCTCCTTACCTCTCCACCTGGAGCTCTGCTGCTTTTCATCATTCCTGAAAACAATGCCATGGAAAGCAGCATTTCAGGAATTATGCTGCAGTATCAGACCCTGGGGCTTATTCTCCACTGCCATGCATTTAAACCCTTGCAAAGTGGGTATTCAGTGTGCTTGGTTGTGTTCTTTCACTCTGTGTTCAGTTACATATGCCCAACAGAGTGGAAAATCAAGCCCAGTGACCAGTTTAGAAACCTTATATAATGCTGTATAAGGAAGCCCCCAATAGATAGGGCCCTTTTATGCCACTCCAGACCTTTTCCCGTGTGTAAAGTATCTGAAGCAAGGTGGATGCAGATTTCAACCCTAACAATTTTGCTGTTTTCTGTATTTTCTCCAAATCTTAAGTACATTTTTGGCAATGTGGTTCTCAGAACAGTCGCACATGGGACAGGCAGTTTAGAGTGGGATTATTGCTTCCCTACTCCAGGGTGTGACTAGAAGAAAAATGATATTTTTTGCTGCTCTAATGCATTGCAGACATACACATAATTTGCTGTCTGCTGCCAAATCTAAGTTTCTTTTGGCATTATTGTTTAACTCCCACTAAATATCTGTATTATATTTCACTAGAAATATTAGCTTGCATTTTTTTCAAAAAGGTTATTTTTTGCTCCTATTTCCAAACTATCTCAGACACCTTGCATTTATTTCTCTGTCCTCCCTGAAGCTCACAATACTTTCCAGTTTACTGAAACTCACAGAATGTATTAATCTGTTTAACCCTTCTTCCAGATCATTAACAAAGACAGGCATCATGACAGTTATCACAGTGGAGATGATTTCAATGCCCTTCCTCAGTAAAACAAACCTCTGGTAACAGTTATACTAAACTCTGCCAGTCTGAACACCCAAAGGAAGCTAATAAAATAGGGCTATTGTGGCTGTATTGCAAGACTTATCACAGTCAAAGGAAGAAACATATCAGAAAAGGAACAATATGGTAGCTAGGGAAAACCAGTTTTGCCCATATTGACAGCCTGCCAAATGTAGTGGTGGCCAATGGATAATTGAGACAGAACAGAATGTGCATTTTTGCAAAAGAAAATATACATATTACATGTGTAATATGGTGATATACAAAATGAAGAGTTAGATACTGACATTGCAATGACAATTAGCAATATAAGCAAACATAGCAATGGTTAAGCAATCAGTAGCAATGTGAGCATACAACATTGAACACTAGAATTTGTTTACTGACAGAAGGAATAAAGGACTCTTGGATTACTTTTGTCAGGAAATGCTACAAGTGCTAACTGCCACATGAACACTGATTTTCATGTGGAGAAGGGAGCCTAGTTCAAAAATTCATCTGTAGGGATATCATCATTAACAGTGCAGGTTTGTAGCATCAGTATTCAGTGTGGAACTGAGTCTCATTAATCTCTTGATCAGAGAAGATGGCACTGCATGATTGGTTTATCTCCAGCAGTGCATATCTGATTAGAAAGTAATCTTTGTAACTAGATGTCCTTCACTACTGGATACTCTTTGGTGATAAAGGGTAGTTCCATAGCCAGTACCAAAACCAGCTATGGTCAAGTATAATATGTAAACCATGTCCAATGCCTTAATACTTAGCACTTACATAGTAATTCATATCTCCAATACCCTATATACATGAATTAATTATTCCATATAACATCTCTTGGAGGTAATTGTAATAATTTCCATTTTACTAATGAGGAAACTAAGATACAGATGATCACATGACTTCCCAAAAACAAAACTGTGCCTAATGGTTCTGTCTTTCTGTAAAGTGCTAAGTCCACAAATTACTGTTTGTATGAAAACTGAGTACAATCTGAGTATCATTTCATAGAAACAAACTGGATGGTTGTTGATTGAAGTTAACCATAATACTAACAATCTTGGATTTAGATTCCCTTCAGCCATGGGAAGGACATCTTTGGCAGACATCACCTCTCACTGGCCTTTCAAAACCCAGGGAATAGAATTTTGAAAGACAAAGTTTTCTAAAACAAACCTCTGATAGCTGCTATGCAAACAAAAGGAGACAAAAATCACATCTCCATTTACAGACTGATAGAATTTGTAGATCATACTGAACTGGGAAATATTGTGAGCAACAGAGAGGACAAAAATAAATATTAAAAGGTTCAGACAACTAATACCTGATCCAACTCTCATTGACTTCAGTGGGAGCTGGCTCAGGAAACTACTGTTTTATTTTAACCCATTAGTGAATTAATAAAAATTCCATATGGAATCTAAGTCATTGTCTTAGCATAGACCCCTGTGCCACTTCCTTTAACATTAAAAAAGATGTTTGTGTGAGATATCACAAATGGATAAAAGTAGGAAATGATACATAAGCAGTAGTTTCTTTCATTAAGTATGCAAAGATAGATGTATTGCACATTTAAGGACTGACCTCTTCTTATTCTTTTTGAGAAATTAGAACTTTGTGAAGTTGGTGCAACAAAGCTTATTTACAATTTTATCCAATGCCTATATCAGTTTATAAAGCTTGCAATAAAAAAAACAAACCAAAACAACTTTTTCCCCAGTTACTTCAAGATAACATTATAAAGTCATTTAAAGTAACTTAAAATTTGTGTTGTATTTTTATAGGGTTTTAGGAAATATATTATTTTTATGATCCTTTAAGAAGTTAACTATGTAGCATCCCTTTTATGGCGTAATATTAAATCTTTATTGTGGGATCATTACCCAAAAACATCTAAGTTCAGTTTTACTACTGAAATTTGGAGATTGTCCAGAACAATTATACTCCTTGAGTCCACAGTGTTTAAATCCTCTCTGGTTTCTTTTGACTACTTGATTCAGGTTCTTAATTTCAGTGCAAAATGTTGCAGCTAAAGAATGTAGATTACAGGTCATGGATGGTGGTGGTTCAACTAGTTTGTAATCCCTTTGTTTTTCAACAGTCAGGAATTTTGACTATACATTGATATTATGATCAAATAAACTACAAATACTCCATCTAAATGTTTGCAGCATTTCAGCTCTGCACCATAAAAATCTGGGCCTTTAGTGTTCCCTCTGTGGTGGGGAAGATGGGAACGAGTAGTGCTGCCAACACATCAACATTTCTCTTCTTTGTGACTCTGAGGTATCTCTTCCCCAAGTATATACAGGGTTTAAAGGGTATTGTTTATTCTGATTATTCTTTATGGCACAGATACTGGTTAATTATTTACTTACTTACTTAATTGATTCTATTAATCTACCCAGGTTTCCGTGCAAAAACTGGAGTTTTTCATGGAAACCTGGATGGATTAATACAATTAAGAGATGCACCATATCCTTCCAGGTCACCATCAACAAGCACAGAGTGGACCCAGCGAATGAAAGTCACAGGCTTCATCCCCACAAACTCCATAGCCTTGGGAAGATGCTTAGTGTGAAATTCCATGAGGGGAATCTTGTACAGCTTTCCTACCTCCCTAGTCCCCAGTGTTGCCATGGGAAAGGGTGATCAGAGCCCCACTCTTCTAATTGGATATAGCTATGGAATTTATATTAAAAAAAAAAGTGAAACCCCTGGACTTAAATCCTCAGGCGTTTCTGCAAAACTTTGAAACAATTCACAAATCTGTAATGACCTGATATTTCAAAATTGTCACATTGCATATTTCTAGACAACATTGATGACTAATAAAGATTCTTTAAATGATTCAAAAAATGGAAGTGAGAACTCCAGTAAGATTTTGTTTTGAACTGAACATCTCTATAGTGTGCATTTTGTTGTCATACAGTGGCACAGTAAATGCTATTGTTATTAAGAATGATTATTCCCCTAGTGGAGTTGACTCTGCTGGGGAAAAAAGCATTTATTGATTAGTAGTCAGTGGCTGTGGGAAGAAGATAACTGCATTTTAAAAAGTGATATGTATAAAATGACTTGTTTAAAAGTTTTACATCAAAAACAAGAGGAAGCAAAAAAAATCAGGATTATTTTTTCCTAAAAGTTGTCTTAAAATAGAAATCCAAGGTTTTTTGGATATTCAGCAATACGAGATTCCTACAGCATTGTGTGGAACGTTCTATTTAGAATCTCATTTGCAATGAGGATACTCCTCAGGCCTGTGGACTAGAGGAAGATTCTATTTTAGATTTTATTGTAGCTTCACATTTGCAGTACTGAAGTGAAGGAACTGTCAAGCTCATGAATTGCAGCTTTTCAGCTTTAGAGGGAGTATTTTCAATTTTTTTTAAAAATGTAGACATGTACTTTGGAAATTTATAATTATGTAAGAGGGGGAAAAAGATTCCTCAAATTAAAAAGGTTTTAATTATATCTCCAGTTACTTCTTACTCTAGACAATGAAGAGTCTGTCTAAACAGAGGTATTGCATACATTGTCTCCTCACACAATTGCTTGTGTATTGGTTGGCTTGTGTATACCATTTTAACCAGATAAAAAGGGAGTCTGATTTTGCCCGTTCATGCAACATATTGAGTTCTGTCCTCTGACAATTGATTTTAGTTCATAGGAATTTTTTCATTCTACAGGACTGGACCCAAGGAACATGGCTGTCTACAAATACACATTTATATTGTTCACAAAGAGGTATTAGCATTGGGCCAAAACCAAAAAATCAGGTCTAAACAGCCCAGTGCTTTAGGGTGTTTGGATTTGGATGCAAACTTAGCATCTGGTTACTATCGCTATAATTAGCCGAACCAAAATCAAGGATCAGAACTTTGTGGCTATGACTGATCTCTAATACATGCTTCTTAGCTGCCCTTTGTTATATAAGTTGGTCCCTCGTTAGAAAATCTCGTAAACCAGGAAGAACCAATGGAATTGTTTTGGTTATTGTAATGTATTAAATATGGAAATATATCCTTGAACAAATAGCATTGTATAAATACATTTACTGTACTGAAAGCTATAGAAGGATTATGGAAATTCACTGCTTGAACAATGGAAACATCTAGACTCACAGGATCACAATCCTAGGAAACTATTGAAAATACAGGAATAATCTGTCAATTTTTATTGTGTCAACTGAAATCATTGCAGCTCACAAGAACCTATCCCAGAATTCAGTCACACTCTTGCCTCCCATCATTTGCTTTTAACATTTTAAGTCACAGCATTTTTATTTTATATCTTAAGCTACCTTTGTGTGTTTGCTTTTACTTAGAACTGCCTTCCTGATATACTCTGGTATGTATATTACCTAAGTGGCTCCTAAACTATGGACTTACAGAGCAAGATTCATCACCTTGGTAGCATCATTGAAGACAAAGGTTACAATAGGGATGAATTTTCCTCAATGTCTTGTGACATTTTAGGCAATATACTGTCCAGGAACAGCCTACATGAGGGGAATGTTCAAAGACAAGCTATTGATCCTACATGGATTAATGTGCAATATAAACCTTTAAGCACAGTGTTGGCTGTAGTTAAAAATGTAAGCATCCCAAGGTTTTGAGCAGGCTTTCCCATAACATTTTTTAAAGTTTCACAGGGGATATGCAGAAAATTGATGCATTTTGCAATATAAAGATATTATTTTCAGACATGTATTTCAGAGAAACTGTGCCGCAAACTGCTTTATAGAGTCAAAGCCAAAGTTAGCATATGAAATAATAGGGAGATAGAGAGAAATTAAAAGCCTTATGGAAGTCCCATGGGACGCTTCTCAGTGTGAGTTTGATGAGAATCCACCATAATCATATTGGCTGCTTGATGCACATAGAAGAAAAAGATGTAGCTAGCTTCCCATCACCTTTCTGTTCTGCTACTAACCCACCTCACTGACATGGAGGCTTATGGGACTGATCCAGACTTGTGCTGGTGGGGAAAAAGCAATACAAGCTTGGAAGAAATGTGTGATTTGGTTACTCAGGAGCAATTCCTGAATATGTTCAGTGATGATGTAAAACAATATTTGTGGGACAAAAAGGTGAATTCAGTGGGGGAATTAGCTAAGTTTGCAGACTCCTATGAGCAGTCACAAGCTGCAATTAAACATAAACCACTGGCAGAGGGGTACAGGGTTGTTGGAAAGCAGAATCACCATTTTACCCCTGGGAAAAAGGAGGCTGGGCATTCACCTCCCCATTCCCCTGTTACTCGTCCCAAATCTCCTGTACAAGCAGAGGAGCCCAAAAGGTGCTATCATTGTAAGTCCACTGAGCACTTGAGGTATAAATGTCTTTGGCTGAGTGGAAACAGGCGGTAGGAAACACATGAAGCTGCTGCTTCTCAGACCACAGGGGTATCCCAGGCTATGCTTCTTTCCACACGGGATTTGTAAAGGTTAGTTTTACACAACCAAGCAGTGAGCGTATGCATGCTGTTAAACTTAATGGTAAAATGCTCCAAGGATGGAGAGACACTGGTGCAGAAATTTCTGTGGTCTGGAGGGACCTGATCCATGAGAAGGATCTGTTACCAGGGAAAATGGCAGAATTAGAATTGGTGGAAGGTTACAAAGTCCTTGCACCTTTAGCTAATGTACACATGGAAACTGGTGATCTGCAGGCTGAGCTGACTGTTGCAGCAGTGGCACACGATTTTGTACTGTTTCTACTGGGGAATGGTTTCTTTGATGTGGCAAAATCTGTCCCAGGGTTTGTGAGCAGCAAGAAGGAATCTTATGCTGAAAGCCCTAAGGGAGAAGTTGAAGTCACATGTGCTGCTGGGGGAATAGGACAGTGTCTCTTTAATTCCTCTGTAGCAGTGGAGAATGCAGCTTTGGGGGCAGGAATGGTCTTAACCAGTTCCTGTAGCCCCAGGGCTCAAGGCAGATTCCTGCAAGAAGGGCTGGATAGAGCCAGCTCCTGTCCTGTTATCATCTCCCTGGGGGAGAGGGGATGTTCCACCTTGTAACAGGGAGGCCCTCCCAGCTGCTCATTGCCAGGAAGTTGCAGGTCAGCTGGGGACAGGTCCTGCCCTGGGGTGCGCAGAGACATATATCTTGGAGATGAAAGTTGGGGTCCTGGTAACTGCTGCAGTGGAAACAGACTCTAAGGACTCTGTAGCTGGAAGCAAGCCCAATCTGAGTGAAAGGTGGGGGATTTTGCTGTCCAGTGAATGCTCTGTCATAGCTAGTAGCTGTGAGCCCACAGCTGGATCAGGGTCACTTTCCCTTTTGGGGGACACAGCAGTGTCTGCCTCCGAGGGGAGCACAGAGAGGGAAGTTCTGATGGAAAGTGACGGGGGACCGGAGGGTCTGCCCACCTTTTGTAAAAACACAGGAGGAAGATGAAAAATCTGCATCTGAAATACCAGACCCCTCACCTGTGGATCAGGTTTTAAGGAAAAGCTGGGGGTCAGATCTGGAGGGGAGAGTCCACCCAGCTGACCTGTTGGAAACAGACAGGAGATTTTACGAATCCAAACCACTCCATTAAAGAATGTTATTCCTGCTATCCTTTTGAAAGATAACACTGTCTCTTCAAGGCTGGGGGAGGAAAACTTTGCATTTGGGAAGCTTCACAAGAGGGTAGGGTCCAACACAAAGAAATTCCAGAGGGAGGGGCTGAGGGCACACATGGTTGTGGTGCACCCTTTCCTTGCCAAATGTTCAGACACATGCCTGAATTGAGAACCTTCTCCAAAGAGACAGGACACTCTGTATCTAAACCCCTACCATGGTACACACAGGAATGGGGAAATGCAATAGACACTGAACAAGCTAAATTGTGTGAACAGAGCCTGTCCGCCATAGATTTGCTGTTAATCTTGTGTCTTTTGCTACTTTATCTAGGGGTCAAGACAAAGGCATTAATACTAATGGTAAACCCTTTAAAGATGTGTGACATACCTGATTTGTGAGGGGGGAGGGGGGAACTTTTGTACATGCTAGGGATGGTGACAAGACAGTCCCACAAGCATGTTGCTTTTCAGCTTATACCTGTAAACAGGGTGGAAGCATGGCACAACAGCAAAAGCATAACAGGCCTACACTACTGTGTAGAAAGGGAAACTGAGGCACAGTGTCTCATGGCATTGGTGGCTAAATGCCAAGATGGCTACCCTTTAACAGATGTTGCTATCCACATACTATTATAAATACTGCACCCCAACATGTTTTCAGGCACCTGGGGACCAAGAACCCCAAACCTTTCTAGAACACCTGTGAATGACATCATAGGGTTTAAAGGTACTGGGAGGATGTGTAATCAGAAACAATCAAGGATTTTACAAGTACTGCCTCCACCACTGGCAAGTGTCCTAGTCTCTGGCAGTAAGTTCAGGAGAAGGGTGTGATGTTATGGACATGAACTGTGACTGTATAGATCACTGTTGCAATCAAGGTCCTATAATTGCACCAAAGTTTGTACAAAGGAGGTCAAGTAAGGTGTCTATGGAAAGGTTGTAATTTTCTGGTTAGGATTGTGTTGTCTGTATGTGTGTTTCATTTTTGTATTTGAAGTTATTAACATTGGCTATGTACTTATATCTCAATGTGTTTGATTCTAAGTAGCATCAGTGAAGCATTTGGCCAGCTTCTTGAGAAAGGACTATTCTGAGTAAGTGCCCATTCAAGAAACACTTAACTGACAATGGACTTTGGGAGACGTCAATCCACACCTGAGCATTCCTGAGAACGTTAAAACTAACATGTAAACAATGGCATTGGCCTGCAGAAAGCTAAATCATTCATGGACATGTAACTTGCCCAGGTGGCTACCAATTCCATCTTGTTGCTGTGATTTTTCACAGAAGAACAAAGGGGTTTCTGCCCACAAGAAAGAGAATATAAAAGGCCCTGGAAGCCCCACCATTTTGTCTTCAGCTGGCTCAAGAGATGGCCTCTCCATTCCAAAGAGATGCCTGAAATAAACTGGAACAAAGGACAGTAACTATGGGGGTATGAGTGACTGCTGGACCTAGGCCATAAGCCACAACATTGGTCTGAAAAGGATTGGGCCCAGACTAGGAAGGAGTCTAGTCTGTGAAAGAAGCTTATTGGGACATCTCTGAGGGTGTGATTTACCTGTATTCAGTTTCCTACTGTGTTAGCCTTAGACTTGTGTGTTTTGTTTTATTTTGCTTGGTAACTTACTTTGTTCCTTCTGTTATTACTTGGAACCACTTAAATCTTACTTTTTATATTTAATAAAATCACTTTTGCTTATTAATTAACCCAGAGTAAGTAATTAATACCAGGGGAGCAAACAGCTGTGCACATCTCTCTATCAGTGTTATAGAGGGTGGACAATTTATGAGTTTACCCTGTATAAGCTTTATACAGAGTAAAACAGATTCATTTGGGGCTTGGATCCCATTGGGAGCTGGGTGTCTGGGTGCTAAAGACAGGAGTATGTGCTACGCCATTTTCAGTTAAGTCTGCAGCTTTGGAGCTGTGGGTCAGACCCTGGGTCTCTGTTGCAGCAGATTAGCATATCTGGCTCAACAAGAGAGGGTTCTGGAGGCCCAAACTGGCAGAGAAAATAGGCTCAGAGGTAGTCTCAGCACATCAGATGACAGTCCCAAGTGGGTCTCTGTGACCCAACCCGTCACAGATGGATGTCAAATTACAAAGAATTACTGTAAATTCCCTCTTTTAAGGTGAGTCTTTATTTTTTTCCAAAACAAGATCCAGATTTTTTGAACTATTAGCTCAATTTAGATGTGTGTATGGACTTCCAAATTTGCTCTACTCATCCAGTATCCAATGGCAAAAATTGGGTGAATCTGGGCATTACAGATAGAATTGTGACCTATAAATTGAACCTAGTGAGGCCAATTTAGCTTCCCTAACAAGATTCTGTTATAAGCACAAATTATCTGTTCAAAATTGAAACATAATCTTCCAGCTATCACTGGTGGTCATCACATACAAAATAAGTGTTTAGCAATTGTGTTATGCCAGCACATATCACTTTCTGTGCGTCCTATGCGGAGAATAGCTTGACATGATATTATAATAATAATATTGGGTTTCCAGATGTGTGGAGAAATTGAGAAATATTTAGCTGCTTTTAAAATTGTATTCCAGGCTTTTTGTTCAAAATCTGTATGTTACCACTCTGTCTTCCTTAGGTATTTCTAGGGTATCTAAAGACAATCAGAATGCCACCTCCAAACTTCTAAGCATAGTCATTGTGGAGATGGCAAAAGTTTCCCTTTCATTATTTAGTATTGCATTGTATAATTGCGGAAATTATAAGTTAGTATTAAAGGAGAAAGAAAGAAAGAATATTCTCATCATTGTGCATTTCCTTCATTAATTTCTTTGGAAGGATGCATTTTTGTGTTTGGAAATGCTGATGAAAAGGGATTTGGGGAACAAAACATTCCACTGTATTATTCCAGGATGTGGTGAATGTAGGAGTTATGTGTAATTATCTTGCTAGGCTTCACAGGGTTAAATCAAAGTAGGATGGAAGGGGTAACCAAAAGGAAATTAAACAAAGGCAAAGATAATTACTACTATAAAGAATCCCAAGCATCCCTGGGGAAACAATGGGAAAGCTATTAAATGGGGAATATCCTGGTCTGGCTCCAACCAGGCTGGCAAAATTTACTTTTCCCAGAATGAATCAAGAATCAGAGGGAATACTAAGAGTTTAAAGATCCTGGTCTAGGGAGAAATGGAGGGATCCTGTGAGTTAAGTGAGAAGCTGCCCAAGGAGTGTCAGTGAGAGCTGACAGGGATGCAAGGAGACATAGAGAGAGAGAATCAGAGAGCGTATTGCATCAGAGAACTCTGCTTTTCCCAATCCACAGATGGAAGTAACTGGTCTAAATGAAATGTATCAAAATTTGCAAGGAAAGATTAAGGGGAAATATGAGTATAGACCTTGTTTGTTTGTTTTATCCCTTTGCAGTGAGTGCTGAGTACCTTTGGGTAATTTGGAAGAAACTGTTTTTGAATCAATTTAATCAGCTTCTTCCACAGGCTCTTAGAAGAAAAGGGCTTACAGGTGGCAACAGTTGGGTATTACAGATAGTATCAGGTTAGCACAGTTGGTAAACAGGATAGTTGTAAACCAGAGATACTGAGTGAGCTGTGTGGTTTCATCTAGGAAAGGTGAAAACAGTGAAACCTGTCCCCAAAGGAGTTCACTTGAGAAGAACTTAAAGGGCCTGAAAGCACAGCTCTTCCTGTAACTGAGACACAGGGTCATTTAATTTTCTTTTGATTTAATTGAAAACTAACCTTTTATTCATGTTATTTCTCCTCCATCCAACTGAAATTAAAATATTTCTTTACCAAAAGATGCAGTAAATGAGTCTATGTTTGGAATGGGAAGCATGAGACACAGAAAATAAATTAAGAGAAGAATAATGACTATGTAAGTGTTAGGTAAAAAGCAAGTCCTACTCACCTCTCCAGCACCCGAGTTTGTGCGGAGTTGGTATAGGGCTCAGAAATCTGTCAGAGACCAGACAACAATTCGTTGATCAACGGGCTCACACCATCCTTAGCTTAAAAGCAGAGCTTCGGAGTAAGTGTGGCAAGTTTATTAGGGGTGAGCATCAATGTTTATACACAGAAGTAAACAAAGTGATTAACAGATCATAATGGTCATGCATAATCAATCAAGATTCTACGGGATAAAACAGGTTAAAATGCAAATTGGAGAAGACAAAGGAGGAGATGGCTCCTTATGGCTACCTATTGGGAGGGGAAGGGTCATGAGTAGTTCGCAGGTCAAAACTTTTGATTAAAAGTTTCAGACAGACATGTAGTCTGAGTTAAGTTTCAGTGCATAAAGAGTTCAGACTCAACATTCCTCCATTTGTAGCTTTGGGATAACTATTTACCAAAGCTACACCCTATTTTAAGGAGCCAAAGGTTGCTTGGCAATTTCAGCCTGGGCCAACTTGAAGAGAGTAAGGCCTTTGGCTGAAGTAGAAAAAGAATAAACTGACCCACATGAGTTTATGAGGGAGGGGACACATTGAATACAGCAACACAGTATTATAAGGATTACTATGGCCCCAACAACACCCACCAAGAGTTTTTTAACCCACCCAAATCCAGGCAGCCAATTCCATAAGGCTCCCCACCAATCATAAGGTGGCTGGCCAGAGGAGTAGTTCTTAGCCATTTCCCTTAGATGTTTGGTACGTTGAAAAGTGTCAGGGTAGGTGTTGTTTACAAAAACACAGCATTTTTCATAAGCAGAAAATAAAATAAAAAGGCATAATAAAAAACATACAGTTGTCAGAATAAAAGGTCCTCTCATTTTTTTGAGTCAATTTAAGTCTGATGTCTGAAAGAGGTAAGCTGGTCCACTGGTTAGAGGCAGTATCCTCAGTGGTGGCAAGAGCTGCTGGTTCGTCACTGTGGTCCACTACGGCTGGCTTGACGTGGGAGTGGTGGATCCAGGATTTGCGTCCTTCCAGGAACACTGCAGTCTGGGTTGTTAAAAGAACCTGGTGGGGTCCAGTAAACCTCGGCTGGAGGGCGTCGCCACGAACGAACTTTTTGGCCCAGACGAAGTCCCCTGGTTGGAACGGGTGGATCGCTTTCCAAAGGGTACGGAGGCGAGCCTGTAGGGAGAGAAACTGGCACGCGGTCATATGATCCCCTCCCAATAGTGAAACATCAGCACGTGGTAGCGCCCCGCCTTTGAAAGGGGGGTGTCCATAGAGCAGTTCAAAGGGGGATAATCCCAATACACGGGTTGGGCGAGTACGAAGGTGAAACAGGACCAAGGGAAGTACCTGAGGCCAGTTTAACCCTGTTTCCTGACAGTATTTAGCCAATGTAAGCTTAAGCTCCCTATTGTCAGAGGGCAAACCAAAACAAGAAGGTGCTTTTTCCCAAAAGCCTTTGGCATATGTGCAAAGTCAATTTGAAGATGTTGAAATGGAGCAGCAGGCGGAGGTTTTTTACCCTTAATTTTGTTAAGAGGCGGAGCAGGTTCATTACGCTGACATGTGCTGCATGCTTTCACTATTGACAGGCAGTACGGTTGAATGCCTGGAGCATACCAAAAGCGAGCGATGGTGTCCACAAGGGCGTGCGTGCCGTAGTGACCCCCCTTATCATGGTGCCAGCGAACTGCCACGGGGTATGTGGAGCGAGGGAGGCAGGCTCGGCCATCCGGCATAAGCCAGGTCCCTTTGACCAGAGTGGCTCCGAGGCTTTCCCACGACTGTAGTTCAGCAGCGGGTACCAGTACAGGGTAAAAGCATACTTGCTATCAGTAAAAATGGTAACGGTCTTACCAGCGGCCAACTGGCAAGCTCGGGCCAGGGCATAGAGTTCGGCGGCTTGGGCTCCCCAGTTGCCTGGCAGTGAGGCGGCCTCTTGAATGTCCCATTCAGAGGTGACTGCATAACCGGTGAAACGCTTGCCATCAACATAGAAGGAGCTTCCGTCCGAGAAGAGGATGCAATCAGGGTTGTCCAGTGGCACGTCAAACAGGTTGTTTTTTATTTGTAAGATGCTATGAACTACTTTCACACAGTTGTGCTGATCCTGGAGGACTGGCAGGTCAGGAAGCAAGGTAGCTGGATTAAGGGGCCCACACCTTTTAAAAATTAGGTTAGTGTCTTCTAGGAGTTTGGCCTCTAGCTGCTGCTGACGATGGGCCGAAAAGACTTGGGTCGTGCCCCTACGCAGAAGGGCTGACAAGGCATGAGAGGTCCAGACCGTGGTAAAATGACCCAGGGTCAGGCTCTTTGCCTTTGTGATCAGCAGGGCAGCTGCTGCCAGAGTCCGGGTGCAGGATGGGGTTCCCTGAGCGACAGGGTCGATCTGCTGGGAGTAAAAAGCAAGTGGGAAATGGTGGGGCCCGCTCAGCTGGGTAAGGACGCCACTAGCAATTCCGCCCCTCTCGTGGACAAAAAGGTGAAAGGGTTTGCTGTAATTGGGGGGGCGGAGAGACATGGAGGAGGCCACACTGTCCTTGAGTAACTGAAAGGCTTGGATCGTGTCTGGGGACCACTGCAAAGGGTCAGGAGCAAGGTTAGCAGTGAGTCGGTGGAGCGGTTTGCTCAACTCCCCGCAGGACGGCAACCAAGGGCGACAGAAGCCAATTAATCCTAAGAAACCTCGAAGTTGTTTCTTGGTGTTTGGCAGAGGGCAGTTTTGGATAGTCTTTATGCGGGCTGGGTCCATTTGTCTCCCCTCTGGGGTTAACAGGAAACCCAGATATCGAACCTTTTGTGAGACTCACTGAATCTTGTTAGGGTCTACCTTGTGGCCTCTGGTGTGTAGGTATAATAAAAGTGCCTTACCATCGATGCGGAGGGCGGCTTCTTCGCGGTTACCTAGTAGGATGTCATCTACGTATAGGACTAACGTGGATCCCTGCGGACTGGTGAAGCCTTCCAAGTCGTGGCGTAGGCATTGGCTGAAAATCGTGGGGCTGTCTCTGTAGCCTTGAGGAAGTCGTTGCCAGACATAACTTTGTCCCTCCCAGGTGAAACCAAAGAGGTATTGAGAGTCTGGGTGCACAGGAATGCTGAAAAAGGCTGATTTTAAGTCAATAACAGTGAACCACTCAGCATCCCAGGGGATTTGGCTGATGATAGTAGCTGGATCAGGAACTACTGCATGAAGAGGGACCACATAGTTATTAATAACCCGTAGATCCTGTACAAAGCGCCAACGAATAGGGTCTCCGTCCTTTTTAGGAGGCTTTTTGACAGGCAGTATAGGGGTATTACAGGGAGTGCGCTGAGGGCGGACTAGCTTTTGTGCAATGAATCCCTCGACAATGGGGCAGATGCCTTTCCGGGCTTCCAGCGACAGGGGGTATTGGGGGACTGACGGGGGGGCTAAGGAGGGCTTCACTTGAATCCTTACTGGCTCTGCCGAAAGGAGCAGGCCAACATCAGTGTCAGAAATTCCCCAGAGGGTTAAAGGCAAGTCAGTGAGGTCAGGGGAGAGAGAGGGGGGGCGGGGTTTCCCAATTACCCTGAGCTGGGGCCGAATCTCTTAACACTGTCATCAATAATCCTACCCCTTCAGGAGTACAGGTTAAAGTAGCCTCAAGCTTACAGAGTAAATCCCGGCCCATCAAAGGGATCGGACAAGCTGGGGAAAAAAGAAAACGGTGAGAAAAAACATTTATCAGCATAAATAACATTTAGAGGCAAAGTGAGTCCCAGAGACTGTGAGTTGCCTTCCACCCCAGTTGCAGTTTTAACCTCAGAGGATAGCCAGGGAGAGGGGGCATGATTTAAAAGAGAGAAAGTAGCTCCAGTATCAGTGAGGAAACAGACAGGCAGTCCCTGGACTGAAAGGGTTAGACGAGGCTCTTTGCTGGGAGGGGAGAAAGTGAGGAAAGAGCCGGCTAAAGACATTAAGGAAATAAGACCATCACATTGTTTGCCTTCGCCCCCGGGGTACCGTCATTGAGAAGGCTGAGTTTGCTGCTGCTGCTGCTGTTGCCCGTAGTTGATCCAGGCCTGAGGAACGGGCTGGGCTGGTGGTGCAGCGGTGTATTCGTCCCTGGTGTAAGTATCTGCGGATGCGACCGGACCCTCTGGGCGTCCCCAGGGGCATTCACGTTTAAAGTGACCGGGCTGTCCGCACTGAAAACAATTTCCTGATGGCTGGGGTTGCCAGGACCCTCTTCCCCAAGCAACCTGAAATTCCCTGCCACGGCCACGGCTTCTGCCTCGAATACCACCGCGAAAAGCTAAAGCCATCAACTTATATTCTTCCTTTTTCTCTTTCTTTTTACTACTTTCCCTTTCTTTCTCCCATGCAAAACTCCTTCCGAGGTGTGCCCCTCCAATTCCTCCTTATCCCTCTGCAGAGATTCCAATTTGGAGTCCTGCAGATTCCCCTCTGCGCTCTGGAGAGAGTCCCCTTGCGGAGGAATAGGGGCAGGTGCAGTGGGGACCAACTGACGAGTTAAAACACGCCGTGGTTTACACCCTTCATCAAAATAACATGGAGGGGGTTCACTCCCGGAAGAATACCTGACTGCCATAATTTTTAAAGATTTCCACAGCTCTGCTGCTGTGTCCCAACAAAACCAGTAACATAACTGTCCCGGATGGTCTTTTTCGATCTGGCTCCTTACTCCTCTTAAGGCAGCCTGTTCGAAAGAGCCATACGAAGGCCACCTCATCTCCGGGTCGGCTAATACCGCGGTATACCCAGTCCAATTCCTTACACACAGTGTGTACAACTTCCTCCTAGACATTCCTGTCTGTACTGGGAGTTTCCCGTCAATCCATAACTTATTTACAATCCCCAGCGGACTCTCAAGAGGCACGCTAGTCCCTTGACCCATGGTGTCTGAGGGCTTGGCTACACTTACAAGTTGCAGCGCTGGTGGAGGCTTTCCAGCGCTGCAACAACACCCCGTCCACACTTGCAGGGCACAACCAGCGCTGCAACTCCCTGGTTGCAGCGCTGGCTGAAAACCCATCCCGGCAGGGGTATAAGGAGTGCAGCGCTGGTGATCCAGCGCTGCCCAGCAGGTGTGGACACTCACCAGCGCTTTACCTGTCCTCCAGGGAATAAGGAGGTATCCCAGAATTCCTGTTCAGCCACTCTGCACATCAGTTTGCACTCTACTGCTCTTGGCTCAGGTGACCCGCCCTGTAAATGCCCCGGGAAATTTAAAAATCTCCTTCCTGTTTGCTGCAGCCAGGTGTGGAGTGCAATCAGTTTTAATCAGTTACAGGTGACCATGCCTCCACGCGGCAAACGAGCCCCAGCATGGAGCACTGGTGAATTGCAGGACCTCATCAGTGTTTGGGGTGAGGCATCTGTTCAGGCACAGCTGCGCTCCGGCCGTAGGAATTACGATATCTTTGAGCAGATATCAAGGGCCATGCTGGATCGGGGCCATGATCGGGACGCAGTACAATGCAGGGTGAAAATTAAAGAGCTGCAGAGTGCCTATTACAAAGCCCGAGAGGGGAATCAACGATCCGGAGCTGCTCCCACGACCTGCCGTTTTTACAGGGAGATGGATGAGATACTTGGGGGTGACCCCACTGCCAATCCCAGGATAACGATGGACACTTCTGAGCAGGCTGGGGGACAGGAGGAGGAGGCGGAGGAGGCGGCGGAGGCGGAGGCGTGGGGGGGGAGGAAACCGCGAGTGAAGCTCCTGGCATGGGGGAAGAAACCGCAGATTCCCTGGAGGCATGCAGCCAGGAGCTCTTCTCAAGCCAGGAGGAAAGCACCCAATCGCAGCAGCCAGCAGTTGCAGAAGGACAAGCAGAGGAGCGTGTTACCGGTAAGCGGCTTTTATTTTCTGGGTGAAATGTTTCTGGAGAGGAGGGGGGGTTATGGATGCATGCATGCCAGCCTCTAGATGTGGAATAGCCCGTTGATGTGGTCTATCACGTCGCGGTAATCTGCCTCAGTTATCTCAGCAAAAGCTTCATCCAGAGCGTGGGCAATATGCCTGCGCAGGTTTATAGGCAGAGCCACTGTGTCCCTTGTCCCAGTGACGGTGACGCGTCCGCGCCACTCTTCTGCCAGTGGTGGGGGACCATTTCTGAACACAGGCAAGCCGCATAGGGTCCCGGGCGGAATCCACATTGCTCTAAAAGAGCCCCCCGCTGTTCCCTAGTGACTCGCAGTAGGGAAACATCTTCCAGGATTAAGTCCTGTGAAAAATGTTGGGAGACTCTTTAGTGAAGAGATAGGGAGATAAGATCACCCCTGCATCTGCATTTCACTCAACCCCTCTAGCACTCCAGATTACCCGAAGCAACCAGCTCCCCTCTTACACCCAAGCCCCACTTCTCCCCATATAAGCACTGCTCACTCACCATGTCGTGGCTTCTGTAGTGTTATGCGTGTGGGTAAAAGAATGCTTAAATAAGAACTCACTCCCTCAGTGTAACAATTCATGTCTGGAGATAGTGGATACAATGCTGCCCGTGTTAAATGTTGTCATTTCTGTTTCTACAGTGACCTTGACTACTGGACTGCCCAGATGTTCAACATCACAGAGGCTTCAAAATTTGAGAAAAAATCCCCGAAAGAGCAAAGAAGACATGCTGAAAACTGTTCTTAATCAGTCTGCTCGAGAGAGTAAGGACTTGAAGGATTGGCGAGAGAAAGAAAGCAGGACACGCAAGAGAAATGCAGTGGCCAAGAGGAAAACCACGGAGTGGCTGCTAAGCATCCTGGAGCGCCAAGCGGAGTCTATAGAGTCACTCGTTGCCATGCAAGCAGAGCACTACCGTGCTACTCCCCCACCCGCCCCGTCCTTTGTGCCTTGTGCCCCAATGTCAGCTCAAACCACCTTTCCCCAGCATCCAGGTTCTTACCACCACCAGCTGCCTCCAACACCTGTATGTTCCCCAACCAGCCCTGATACCTACCACCACCCTTACCCTCTGCATTCAACCCCCATCACCATGCAGTATATGAACCCTGAAGTGCAGGATTCATTAAACAGCAATCCAGACAGGGCATATGCAAACTTGTGACTGTACAGTTCACCAACCCACACCCCTGCCCTCTTGTGTTCATGAAATGTTGTGTGTCTGTCTGTCTGTCAAGGAAGTTTTTTTCTTTTCAATAAAACAATTCTTGGCTTTGAAAACAGTCTTTATTATAGCAGATAGTGAAAGATACCTTAGCCCAGTAAAGAAAGAGGCACTACAAATCATATTATTATTATGGACAGTGTAAGCAGTGCAATTCACTCCCATGCAAGGCAGCAAACATTATTGTTGGCTTTCAGCCTCAAATTCTTCCCTCAAGGCATCCCTAATCCTTGTAGCCCTGTGCTGGGCCTCTCTATTAGCCCTGCTCTCTGGCTGTGCATATTCAGCCTCCAGGACTTGAACCTCGGTGGTCCATGCCTCACTGAATGTTTCACCCTTCCCTTCACAAATATTATGGAGGGTACAGCAAGCGCATATAACCGCGGGGATGCTGCTTTCCCCCAAGTCTAGCTTCCCATACAAGCAACGCCAGCGGGCTTTTAAACGCCCAAAAGCACACTCCACAGTCATTCTGCACCGGCTCAGCCTGTAGTTGAACCGGTCCTTGCTCCTGTCAAGCTTCCCTGTATAGGGTTTCATGAGCCAAGGCAGTAACGGGTACGCGGGGTCTCCAAGGATCACAGTGGGCATTTCGACATCCCCTACTGTGATCTTCCTGTCTGGGAAAAAAGTCCCTGCCTGCATCTTCCTGAACAGGCCACTGTTCCGAAAGATGCGTGCATCATGCACCTTTCCAGGCCAGCCTGTGTAAATGTCAATGAAACGCCCGCGGTGATCCACAAGCGCCTGGAGAACCATAGAGAAATACCCCTTCCGATTAACGTACTCTGATGCCAGGTGGGGGGGGGCCAGAATAGGAATATGCGTCCCATCTATCGCCCCTCCACAGTTAGGGAAACCCATGTGTGCAAAGCCATCCACAATGTCCTGCACGCTCCCCAGAGTCACGGTCTTTCTTAGCAGGATGCGATTAATTGCCTTGCAAACTTGCATCAAAACGATTCCCACGGTCGACTTTCCCACACCAAACTGGTTCCCGACCGACCGGTAGCTGTCTGGAGTTGCCAGCTTCCAGATTGCAATAGCCACTCGCTTTTCCACCGTCAGGGCAGCTCTCAATCTTGTGTCCTTGCGCCGCAGAGTGGGGGCGAGCTCAGCACACAGTCCCATGAAAGTGGCTTTTCTCATACGAAAGTTCTGCAGCCACTGCTCGTCATCCCAGACTTCCATGACGATGTGATCCCACCACTCAGTGCTTGTTTCCCGAGCCCAAAAGCGGCGTTCAACGGTGCTGAGCATTTCCGTAAATGCCGCAAGCACTTTAGTGTCACACGCGGCAGGCAAATCCATATTGATATCATCGTCGGAATCCTCACTGTCACTTTGGAGCTGAAGGAATAGCTGGACTGCCAAACGTGTTGTGCTGGTGACACTCATCAGCAGAGTCCTCAGCAGATCGGGCTCCATTTGCCACAGAAATCGCGATTCACACAGAGAGTAACAGAAAGACACTCACAATGGCGCCAAACGCTGCTGGAAAGAGTGAATGCTGGGATGTGAAGCGATGCACCACGGGGCGCTGGCAAACAGGAAGCGGAATGACCCGCACACTTCCTTCCCCTTCCCACAATACTCAGCGCCAAAACGGCGCCAAAACGGGACGAGGTGCTCTGTGGGATAGCTGCCCACAATGCACCTCTCAATACAGCGCTGGAAAGTGCTGCAAGTGTGGCCACACTGCAGCGCTGGTAGCTGTCAGTGTGGCCACACTCCAGCGCTGGCCCTTCCACAGCTGCATGACCAGCGCTGTAACTCCCAGCGCTGCAACTTGTAAGTGTAGCCAAGCCCTGACAGGAGCCCTCCAACTGGCGTTTATCCTGCTGTCCAGTACACGACCCCTCAATATTGAATTG
The DNA here is from genome assembly GCF_020497125.1 of Mauremys mutica. Lineage (NCBI taxonomy): Eukaryota > Metazoa > Chordata > Testudines > Geoemydidae > Mauremys > Mauremys mutica. Next base: position 104,486,960 of record NC_059076.1, on the reverse strand, counting down.
GCTGGGAGAAATCTCCCGTGGCGCCTGCCTTCGTATATGAGTGGTCTGACCACTGGACAGAGGCACCGCACCAGAAGAAATCCCGGACGAGCCCCCAAATTGTTAGGTAAAAAGCAAGTCCTACTCACCTCTCTAGCACCCGAGTTTGTGCGGAGTTGGTATAGGGCTCAGAAATCTGTCAGAGACCAGACAACAATTCGTTGATCAACGGGCTCACACCATCCTTAGCTTAAAAGCAGAGCTTCGGAGTAAGTGTGGCAAGTTTATTAGGGGTGAGCATCAATGTTTATACACAGAAGTAAACAAAGTGATTAACAGATCATAATGGTCATGCATAATCAATCAAGATTCTACGGGATAAAACAGGTTAAAATGCAAATTGGAGAAGACAAAGGAGGAGATGGCTCCTTATGGCTACCTATTGGGAGGGGAAGGGTCATGAGTAGTTCGCAGGTCAAAACTTTTGATTAAAAGTTTCAGACAGACATGTAGTCTGAGTTAAGTTTCAGTGCATAAAGAGTTCAGACTCAACATAAGTATTAACTTTGACTAAACAAAGGAACTCTATCGCCAAATCTGTTGCCAGAGGAGACCCTTTGTATATGAATCTCACTCCATCCCACGTGGAATGGGGTTCAGCCATTCATTAAGGTCCTCTCCACTGGTATCTTGTACCACACAAGGATAAGGGTGGTGACTGGGCAGAATGGTGATGAAACTGGTAGATTCACATAGTTCTCCCTCTGGCTCTGTAGAAATTGAAAGCAAAAAGATAATAGAGCACCAGACTATACTACCTTTGCCACAGATCCCCCTTCTCTCCCTATATGATAAGGGTCATGCAGAATGATTCCCACATCAGCTATGGTTAAGGTTAACTTCCTCATGGAAAGGGAGCGATAGAAGTAGAGAGCTGCTATGGAGACACTGGGCCTTCATATGGATTCATCTGGAATCTATGGTATTTAGTTCTCACAGCTTATTCTGTAAATCAGCACATCCTGCTCTGCACAAGGGAAAAATTTGAGGACTTCTCTAAGGGGGTTTTCATTATGCCTCTTGAGCCTCCATCCATGGATTTTACTATGTAAGTGAATGATCCAGCCCCACACTGTCTTAAATTGCCCTAATGCCAAAAGCCTTATGAAATCTGAGATAACACACAGTTTATGAGATATCTTATTCTGGGGGTAACTAACATTATTGAGAAAGTAGGAAAATTGTCTATGTTCTTAACTGAAGCTCTTAGTAAATATATAGTTTGAAAAAAAACATTTTTACAACACCTTTCTGAAATTAGATGCATCATACATTATTTTGTGGAATCTTACTTTTATAATTTGTAAGCAAGAATTCTGGTAGCTTTATTACTATGTTCCTAATATGTTTGTGCTGTTAAGCATTAAGTGAATGACCTATTTTTTCAATTAAAAGATTATTAAGCTATCCCCTAAGACTAAGAGTAATAAGTTGAAAAAGAACACCTGGGGAGTTATTCTTATAAATGTCTGTGTTTCTAATTTCTAAATCAGTGCAATTTGTTCCCAATGAGTTCATAGGAGAAACTGAGACAGATTTATGTTTCACCATTAGCTGCTTTAAGTGTTCCCCATGAAAAATATGGGTGGATACTTGGAGAGTCTTTAAATGCAATAGGCTTGATTATACTGTCTCTCACTTTATTAAGGAGAAGAGAATACATCATAAAGTAAGTTTTCAAGGCCTGCTTCAAAGCCCTATGTAATCAACAGAAAGATTCCACTGATCTTATTGGGCTTTGTATCAGGCACTCAGCTTCCTTGAAGACTGGCTTTTGCTAAGTGTATCAAGTCCTTTTATTAATGTTAAACATAAATGAATACAGAACTAAACTTTGTGAGGGTAGGAACAAAAAAGTAACCTTTTCTGCTGTGGGTTGCAGAGCTTTCCAAGCATCCATCATTAAAAGTCTTTCATAAGTTGACAGAGTGCAATCCCGATTATCCAGGATATTATTAGAGGCTTGATAAAATTGCCTCTATTATTATTTCCTGATAGAGAAGTTAAGAAGTCTTGAGTAGGCCATCAATGTACAACTTGGCCTGATTATTTTATTTGTCAAGTATTTTGCCTATAATAATTACCATTTTCTTTCTTTCCTTATCCCAGGCACTAGAATATTCCAGGACCTACAGTGAAGAGCCCCATGTAAGTAATTTGTCACTGCTAGAGCTGTTGAAAGTATCCACTGGAGGAATGAATTGTTTTCACTCACCCCTTCCAAAGACTTCAATGTTCTGTGTTGTTCAAATGGGTCTTTTGGAAAATAAATTAATCAATAAATAATACTAATATGGGATCCATATCTCCTAATGCATCCAGTGCTTTCATTTTTGACTGTCTCTCAGTCCCTTTACATTAATAGTAACTAGTTAAAGAAATCCCTATTTCACATATTTAAAGTAGTTGTAACATTTGTTACTAAACTATAAAAGATAAAATGATGCAAAATACGACAACAATGCATGCTCAGTACAATATTGGAAAGAAAAATATTAAAATATTGTAGATAAATTTACCTGAGCTGGATCTTGTCCCAAGAGTCTAAACACAAAACATCCTTTGCTGAACTGTTGTTGATAATCAGTTGTTCAAATTCTTCTCTCAGACAGAAGTTGCAGTGGATTTGACTTAAATCAGTTTTAAAATCAATTTAGTTAAGCCAGTTCAAACTATTGTGTGGACTTGTGTTTTGGTAAAAAAGTGATTAAATTTGGTTTACTTTTATCTTATATCCAATAAATTTAAACTAAACTTAAATAATCCTGGTTTAAAATGTACCCACAGTCCACAATGCCTTTTGAACCAGGTTAATTAAACTGATTTACATTCACACCTTCAGTTAAACCAGTGCAACTTTCTTATTTAGACAAGCTTTGTAGATATCATTACAAACATAACTGTTTTCAGATTTTGGATTTTTTCCCCCCTTTCCTCGAATAGTATAATTTAAAACTGAAAGAAACTTTTCTGACAAAAGGAACACGTGAGACATCTTCATTAGTAAAGTACCCGCTGCAGGCTTCCTGGAAAATGAGGCTGATAGGCTGACTACACATTAGAAAGTGAAGACAATGAGCCCTATTCATCACCACACTATGGCCCCTTTAAATCACTGATGCTTTGTATCATGCTACCTCAAATGGGGTTGTAAGGTAATGTAAGTTCTTGTTCCTCCAACCCCAAAGAATACCACAGGAGTATAAGACCAGTATGTCAGTTAAAGAGCCATCTCTGCCACTTCTGTGCCACCTTTGCTGAAGCAGCGAATGTTCTGGGGTGAGCCAGGAGTGGAGGTATTTTGAGGGCATTCCAGAGGAGGGAATGAGAATATTGTTGGGAGTGAGAGGGTAGAACAGTGTCCAAGCAATTTTATATGTCTGCATAGGGCACTGTCCAAAGAGAGGCAACCTTAACTGCACCAGGGAATGTAGAAGTTGTCTTACCTTTAGCTGTATGCTAGTCCATTGTGGCACATGATAATTAAATCAAACAGATTTAATTTTTTGTTCTTATGAAAAGAGAAACCAGCAACATTTGCTTTTTAAAGGTTTTTCAGAAAAATCGCCTTTTTTTTCCCTGTATCTTTTTACATCTGGATTATACTATTGTTATTACGATTATTGTTTTTTTTTATCATTATTCTTTAGAAAGCCAAAATAGTTCCTGCCATCAAAAGATATTTTTATGCCTGGCAGCATGGCTTTGTAGAAAGAACGGCTGGGAGAATAGGCAGACAGTAGTAGCAGTGAAAGTCAGGAGCTGAATTTTTCAGTATCAGAGGTTCTCATCCTGATTGTGATCAATAACACTGTCACATAGCAGAAACTTTGGAAGGGGAGGTGTCAGAATAATCAGAAGGAAATTCTGAATGACCTCTGTGTCAGATACTGGGGGAAATTATAAAGTTCTTTCATTTATTTTCCAGGCCTTTTAGAATAGAGACAGTAAAAAAATCATTGTGTCAGTGCTTTCCCCCATATCTTTAGAATGAAAGAAGGAATGTGATAGAGACATCATGGGCATGGAAACCATGCAGGAATAAAACAAATTCCACAAAATAGGAAAAGATAATGTGCAGGAATTTAGGAAGACAGAGTTCTGGATTAGAACAGTACAGTTTCTATGAACAAAGGTATCTCACTATATGTAAATTTTCTGTATCATATGCTCAGTGTATAATATCTATTCGCAGGATAGGCCAAGATTTTCAAAAGTGACTGGGGATATCGGGTGCCTGACTTGACTCTCTAAAGGGATTTGATTTCTCTTTTTGAAAATCAGACCTTTTTAAGGCATCTCAAGTTGACTGCCCAAAAATTCAATCATCCAGAATTATTAGTCATTATTAAAAATTTTGGGGGCTCAGTATCAAAGAAAGGAATAGAAATAGGAGGAGTAGAAACTCATCCATTTGCATGACAGAGCATATGCAAGCAGTAGTGGTAATACCACAATGCATAGTATTTGCACATTAATATGCACACCATTTTTAACATTAAAAATAAATTAATATGTGCCCTCAGATAAAACACGTACATTTATCTTTACAGCAGATTTGGGTCTCCTTGTTTTTCTCAGCAGCTCCATTTCATTTCACCATTCATGATCAACTCTTCCCTTTATGCGAGAGGGAAGGTAAGCTGACAAATGTTTCCTAAACTGCTCTTCTCTAAAAGTTTCTTTCTTTCTTTAAAATCTTAACATTCTGCATATGAGGGAGACAAGTGAAGAACTTTACTAACTAAACTGTGACATGTCATCCTTTATTAATATAAACCACAGACACTGAACGCATGAAACTAACCTAGCAGGGAAAATAGTCTGAAAGGTATAAACTAGGAAGGGTTGTTTTCTTGGTACATCATCTTATTGTTTCTACATTGTCTGGCAATAGTATACTTTCTTTCACCTTATTGTTGTTAATGTTATAGCAAGAAATATTAGTGCCGGGGTACATTTGTTGTCTTGTAGCTATACTGGGGTAATTGCTTTTGATTAGAATGTCAGCTAGCAGGCGGCACGGTCAGATTATGCTCTCTTTGTGTAAAAACCTCTGAACTGAAGATCATATTTATGCTCTGAGATTGCTTGTTGTGCTAGTTAGCAATTCACTGTGGAAGTTGACCACATTTTACATTTGTTCCTGGAGGACAGCAGAATGTTTGCAAACATTCCCATTGGATAGCTAAGATACTTTAGCTTTAAAGCACAGTGACTTTGGTCAGTAACTCTAGAGTTGAGCACTTCTGTAAATGAATGTCAATGGGTTGGAGCCCATTTAGACACACTCAAGGAGATTCATTCCTGGAGGGGAAGGTAAGTGGCATTTTGATCAACACCCTTCCTGAGGGGTTATGCCAGGTGAAAACCATTTGACATTCTGATGAGGGGCCTAGACGAACCCCTGAGATTAGGGCTATATGGGTATATACTGAATTAGTGCATCCTAGGGCTTCCCTGGCTATCCTCTCCTCAAAAACTCTCATCAATTTTGGGTTGTTGAATTTTTCCCTCGCTTCCCACAGAAGAAGTAAGATCATGGCCACCTTCTGCTTGTACAAACCGTACCCTCACTCCCAACATGGACTTTCTATTGGTGGGGGTCCTGCATGTAGCATAATATAAGCTGCTGGTTACACAGGATCGTGATGAGTAGATAGTAGATAAGTGAGTAAGCATACCCTGTAAAGATGGGACAAATTTATCCTAATGTAGTTACCAGAAAACAAAATTGGTTTGGGAGAAAGATTTCACCAGATTCCCTCAGATTCTACCTCCTCCCATTTTTTCTTTTCTTTTTCTTTTTGCACATGGGCTTTAAAAATTCTCTTCTCTTTTCCTCTTTGGCACAGTCCTTTTCATTGTGTGGCTCTCAGTGAAAAGTGATCTGTCTGTAAAATCATATTAATATGGCACAAAATAGCAATTGCATATTTCCACTGATTTCTTTGGCAACCTGTCTAATAATCATTTCCTACAGCTGTGCCCATTTCTCAAACTAACCTGATATTACTTAAGATGGCATTTAATTTAGATAAGATACTCTCTCCTTCTGCCAGTTGTTTTAACAGAGTTATTGTAATGCTGGTGGCCGGGGGAGAGGGGGGGAGGGGGAAATCACGCCACCTTGTTGAAGCAGTTGGCCATAGGGCTGGTTGGAAGTTTTCTGATGAAACAGTTTAATTGGGAAACACCAGCTCATCAAACCTGAAATGTCTTGCAAAAGTGAGCTGGATTTGATAGACATCCATCAAGCCTCAGGCAGGGTACCAACAAAGCCATTCTCATGGGCCCAATCACCCGGAGGGCTGATGGGGAGCTTGGGTTTCCAGAGATTGAAGCTCCATTGCACCTCTCCCCCACTCCCCATGTGGACTATGCCAAGCTTCCAGGGTTTGTAGCTTGAGAGCAGCCTTGCCACATGGATTAATCGCCTTAGGGCCAGGGACCTTCCATACCAAGGCTCCCTGCCATACCTAGTCTCTCCGTTCTGCATAATGGGGCAGGCCTAGAGCCACAGCCATGGAAGCAAAGAGAAACTGACATTCTTATCCATCATTAGCAGTGGTGAAACTGGCAAGAATATCAGTTGCACTCAGCAGATGCTGGTCTATTTCATTTTGGAAACACCAAAACCATTTCTTTTCTTTTTTTCTGGTTCACAAGAAATTTTTAAAATATTTGGTGTGGTCTAAATCCTGAGTTTCAACCAGCTCTAGCTCTAGTTGGGCACAACACCTGCCTTTGATTCAGGCTAAACAAGGGAACAGTTTTGTTTAGTGTTAGCTGAAACAATGCAAAACCAGTGCACCAGGACTAAACCACATGCAAGTACCATTTCTGACATAATGTGAATGATTTCATTTTGTATTAACAAATGGGTGTATTTTGTGTTGTATGTTCCACTTTCAATTTTCTTTCCTCCATGTCATTGTATTTGTTATTAGAATCAGGAGCACCAGGAAGTTACCCTTGTCATTGTCACTGCTTTCACTTTCAACTTTTCCTATTTCAGCAATCCCCCAGACTACAGTGAGTCCCAGGACATGTGCCACAACTTCAATATACAGGTGATTCTCTTGCACTAAAGCAAAATATACATCCGTAATTTGCAACTGAACTGAAAGACCATTACCTTTTGACTGAGTATCTTTGAATATAGCCCATACCTCTTGACAACTCTTGTGATTTTTTTTACTGTATTCATGCTGTTAGAATCCTGCATCCTTTGCCATAGCTTTTTTCCAGTTGCTAAGGCCATTACCAATGAACCCAGATTTTTCCACAGCAATGGATATTGAAAAAAATCTACACAGAAAGCAGTAACCTGCATTTATTATTTCTCTATATTCAGCCCAGGGATATAAACCGAACCACTCTCTTTTGAAACATCTCCAGTAATTTTTGTATTTCGTTTGCGTTTAAGACCTTAGCTTTGGCTGTTTCTGGCCATCAGATACAATTTGTGCAATAACACTTGGTCCTGGTAGAATCTTACCCTCTAGGTTTACCTTATTACCAGGTGGGTTCTCCTCCAATTTCCATTCACTGTACCATGTCACCCAGTCATTTCCTTCCACCTTTTCTTCGTCTGATTCTGAATGTTCCACTTCCAATTCTTCTGCGATACAATCTTCATCATGATCTAAGCTACAAAGTTCAGAGGTAATATTGAGAGAGTACAATTCTACTAATTTGTCCAGAATTATGCCTATTACTGAAATTGAGGGTAACTCTTGTCAAAATTTAGTGTACTTGCTTTTCTTTTATGTATTTTTCTTTGATGAAAAGTTCTGAAATTGTCAATGATCATATACTTGATATTTTTAAAAGATTTTTTTTACTTGTGTTCAGAAACTGGGGGGCCTCACAGGCAGGGGTGCAGGTCAGACCCCTCTTGTGGGCTATTCTTTTGGCCTAGTCTATGCCAGACCTCTTGGGCCACTTTCCTCTTCCTGGGTGAGTCCATGTAACAGGAAAGGTATGGAAGGATGCAGTGCCACCCCCAAGATCAAGCCTGCAGGGAGAGATTTCCTGGAAAAGGAAAGGATCCATGCACAGCATCCCCCTGCATGTGGACTCAACAGGCCCTATCCCTGGCCAGGAAGCTAGGGGGTCTGGCCTAGCTGGGAGCAGCCTCCATCCCAGCTATGTTTACTGGCTCCTGCTTGCTAGGGTGGGGAGAAAGAGACTGTGACTGTTCATTGCAGCCACATAGCTTTGGGGATATTCCCCAAGCAAGCAGGGACACAGCATGTTTTGAATTTCACATTTGCTGATGTGTTTCCTGTAGACTGCACACATTTCAGCAGCAATATCCCTGCTCTCTGAGATAAGGAGCTACCTATTTTTATTTCACTAATCACTTCCACAGTCTCATCTCACACACTATAGTAAGGGAACATACCACCTCTGCTGCTATTCTGTTTCTCTAGTCAGGTTGGCTAGCAAAAGGGTAGCAGGAACAATTCTGGGGGGGAATCCTGCTACCCCTTGGCCTCAGTCAATGGGGCCTGGCATTGAAAGGCCTCATTCAAGAGTGACTTCATTCATTAGGCTTTGATGAAACCCAACAGCATTGTTGAGGTACAAATTCAAATACTTACAGAGCAAGGAACTCACAGGTTGTCTTGATTTTTTTTTGTACTATTATTATTTCATTTTTCTTCTTTTAAAATAAACAAAAATATGAAGGAATTTGCATTCAAAATGTCATCTGGCATTAATGTATCAATAACATTGTTTTTTGTGTCTCAGTGTTAGGACTGACAGCTCATCATAATTTTGCCGCCTTCTGCTTCTGGCTTAAAATGTGGTCTCTATGCAATATAGGGCAATATACAATACAAAGCAGAAGTTCTTATCCATCTTATACATACAGTCCTGGTTTGATTTTAAGTGTACTCATGGAATGAAATTCAACCCTGAGAGTAGAACCAATCTAAGCACCACATAAGTCCCATGTGAATTTCACATGTGGTTCTTATCCAAAGCCTTCTCTGCAATGTTCCATAATGCCATAATGCCATTCACTACTTCTGGCAAGGTGTGTATAGAACAAGTTACATACATTAATTCAGCATCCAGTGGCAATAAGACCTGGGAGGACATCTAGCAAGAAATTAGCAGGGAAAGAATATGAACATGTCACAGTGACTGCTCCCAGCTTCACATACACAACTTCATCTGGGCATATCCTTCTTGATTATGGACCCTTGACAGCATAGTACATTGGAAGGCAATATGGAGGATGCTGTGAAGATGCCGCTTTTATGTACTGTACAGGAATTGTGTAGTACAATTTGCCTTTCACACACTCTATACAGAGATGCCCTCCTTCCATTTACATTACTGGAGGGAAGCAAGTGGCCTTTTTAAGTATTGACAACTAAATGGTTGAATAAAAGTAAAGTCTATTTCATTTTGGGTGTTTTTTTGTTTTGTTGTAATTATTATTGACTAAATATAGATTTCTTGGTTTGGAAGGTCAGGGTTTTGTACTCAAAACATGGCTGATTGTAATCAGACTTGAATGAAATAGAGGGTTTGGGTTTATAGTTATTTCTATTTAGTTACTTAGTGGTAAAGGTGATTAAGATATATTATCCCTTATCAGCATTCTAGAAATTGGAAAAATAGTATAAAAATATCAAGTGGGATTAGTGGAAAGGGAATGATCCAAAATATACAACTAGAAAAGAGCTTCAAATCAACGTATCTCAGAAAATAAAACTACCAACAGGAAACATACTAATTTATTTCTGACTGTTTTATAAAATATATCACTTTTTATTTCATTAAGATAAAATGACATACACACAGCATACCTCTGTGCACTTGTGTACTGCCAAATATTTTTCCCTGTGCATTAAGTAGGGTTTTCTGTTTCCCTTAAGATGAACAAAAAAAAAGAATGAGCAATTCACTTATAAAATATTAATGACCAAAAATCATGCAGTGATAAAAGAATTCATATAAAAGATATATAATCTATTCAAAGAAAGTATATAGAATTAAATGTTCACTTTAACAAACTTTCATATTGTTGACATTCCTTCTTTATAATAACTTATGGTACAGATTCTAGACTATATGTGATTCCTGAAGAACAATACTTTTCTAGCATTGAATGTCTATTGTATTCATTGTATCATCCACTGTGTAAGTGGTCTGGAACCCATAGAAGTCTTTCAAGGTCTGGCAACATAGTGTTTTACATTTTGGAGATGAATGAATATATGAACATTAAAGTATTACATCCTGACTCACTACACTGAACAAATATTCTATAAAGCAAAACAATTAAGTGGATGTTTAACTTAAACATGTGAGTAATTCCACTGAAATCTATGGGACTATTCATATGCTTAAATTCATTGCATATTCTTAATCACTTAATTGGCTCAGGGCCTAAGGATGCTAATCTAATCACTGAACTGCCGTAATAACTTAATGCTGTCCTATGGATCAGTAAGCATCTCAAAAATATTACAATTTTGCTTTCCACTTAAAAAAAAACCCAACAAAGCACATTTCATACTTAAATAAGGCATGTGTCTTTGTTCCAAGCTCCTTCTTACAGTCCATAGAACAGTGTCCATTTAATGTCCTTTTGATGCACAAATACATTAAAGAACTATTTTACTACATATATTCCGGGACTTTTATCTGTAATAATAGAAACAGCATCCATATAACAAGGATTTGCTACTGAAAAGGCCAATTTATCAGTATGGATACTACAATCATGCATCTTTAAAATCTTAGCTGTCTTGCAGAGAATGTTCCACCCTACAGGATGAATACCATTGAATTACACTAGAGTCACAAGGGGAACTTAGGCATCTTTCTGCTTCTTTAAGTACTTAACTCCAACATTTAGGTGCCACTGACATTCACAAAACCACAGTGCAAAGATGCTTAAATCCTGACACCACCAAACAGCTTGATGCCTTCACTCATGCTGAAGCTCTTGTGGGATTCTTTCCAGTGGGGCCAGAACCAGTAGGTGTCCTCAGAGCACGCCTAACCTGTGCAAAAGGCAACCGAGGAAGTGGTGGTGGGCTTCTTATACTCAATAGACCAGTGGTTAGACCTTGCTTCAAATCCTCACTCCGCCTAAACTGGATCAGTCATGTGAATCCAGGACCCCTATCTCTCAGACGAGTGCCCTAAGTATTGGGTTATAGAGTATGCTGAGATGGATCTTTCTGTCTCATCAACTAAAGCTGTTACTCTTTGAAATACATACATAGTCATTAGGTCAGAAAGTGAGAATGAATCGATAGCCTCGGAGTTCAGGCATTCTTGTGGGAAACCAGATATTATGGATCTGCTAAACTGAGGATTACAATTGCCATCCATCCCTTCCCCACTGTACTTCCATTTTGCCTAACCAGGTAAGAGGAAGTGTCCTGAGAAGAGTAAATTAGTGGACCCTTTTTGCAAGCACAAGCAGCATGGTGAGCCAAGAGAAGCTGAATGCAGAGAAGGACCCCCCCCCCAGGAACTGCACACAGAGCTGTGTGTGGAACAGGCTATGAGTGCCGGCTATTACAGCTGCATCCCGCTGTTTTCAAATCCCTGCTTTGTATGAGACAGAATGGAGATTTGAGTCCAAGTCTCCCAGATCAGAGGTGAGTGCTGCAACTATTGGGTATAAGGAGATCAGTGCCTCCTTTTCCTTGTTTCTTTGTGAGACTGAATCCTGAGTAGAAGGAGACACTGCCCTCTGGCCTGGAGGCACCCAGCTCTCTCTGAGGGGCATGGCTTAGGCCTCATGCCTCTCCCCAGCATTTCCTACAGGTAGTTAAGGCAGCTCTTCACTCTGCCTGCTGACTTCTGTAAATCCCTCTTTTAGTCAGCTAATGCTTCCCATAGAATGTATGAGGAGCAGAGGTGGCTAACTGAGGGATGTGAATTTCAGTAGGTGGAAGGGTGCCTAAACATTAGGCAATGCAATACTTTAGACCCCCCTTTTGAATCTCTCCCTGAGTACCTGTGTTAGATTCTCACAGGCACAAGGACTATGCAAGCTCATTGTAACAGGGTGGCCTGTGCCTTTAAGGGCCAGGTGTCCTGGGGCTAGCCAGCCCCTTTCACGTTCTCAGACTCAGCTGAAAAGGAGTCAGGTCTTTATATAAACAGATTAAAGGCTTCTGTTGAAAGGAGTGACTGGCTCACCACTCCTGCCTGCCCTCTGGTGACTATCCCTGCTGCAGTGGGAGGGGAGCAAAGTGAAAAGCCTTTGGGTTCTGACAGCTGGCATCAGTTGTAAATTTCTTATTTTCTGAAATTTGTTTGGAATTAATAAAATGGTATCCTAAAAAGGGTGGGGGGATGGGGCAGTTAGTCCCTTCTGGGAAGGTCAGAAGAATGTGAGCAAATGATTTGCCCTGGAATTGAAGGGAAAAGAAGTCAGCAGATACGTTGAAACCAGACTGGGTCAGTGGTGCTTTGATGCTCACACATATGTAAAAACCAAAAAATCCCTGCAATTTGCGTTATTATTCTGAAGCAGATCTGTAGACAGTAACCTGAAGTATTTCCAGTATTATCATTCAACATGTGCTTGATGCTGTATTTGTTGATGGGATTTTGTTTGACCTATACTGTGCACCTTGAGGTTCTGAAGGTTTTAAATTATATCTAAATCTAGTCACATATGGATAGGATAGCTGTTTGATCTTTACTTTGCCAAACACTCCTGGCCATCTGCTACACTTTTCACAGGCATTACTCAGGGAAAATGCCATTGGGTCTCAGATGGCAACACTTCCAAAGAAGTCAATGGGAATTTTGACTGACAAAGGACCACAGGGCTTGGCCCTGAGTGTTTTAACTTATTCAGTAAATGGACAGTCTACTGATGATGTGTAAAGTGGAAAAATATTTTTAAGTTAACTGTGTAATGCTGTTTAATTCAGGCTATACACTATATTGTACCTTTACTAAAAATAAGTTGTGAAGAATACAGTTGCTGTAATTTAAGAAAACAGGTGCTATACAAAACATGGGGAAGATTATCAAATGGTGTAAATTGGCATAGAGCTATTGAAGTCAAATTGTCTAAGAACCTACTCTAGGGCTCAATAGTAAGCCAGCCTATATGCCAGTATAGGGGAGCAAGGTGGCTGACTTTCCTGCATTGACCACATAGATAATAGCTCACAATGCTGGAATAAGAATAGTCACTGATGAGCAGCTATTTCCCTCTTTCCAGTCACAGTAGACTGTGGCTGTACCCCAACAAAATGCTCGCCAGTACAGCTGAAGCAGGTACATTAGGGAATTAGTCTGCATCAGGAAATGTGCTTGTGCCACCATCCCCCTACTCTGTTCTTGGGCAATATGATTACACACTGCCACTTCCTCAGAGCACTGTCCTTACCATTTTCTAAAATATTTTCAGAGTCTTCACACTCTAGGTCATTTTCTGACTTTCATTCAAGATTGCCAACTGTCAGTCACATAAATAGCTCTGTATTTGCACTGTCAGTAAATAAGTTAAAATATTTCCTTCCAGCACGGATACTGTGGAAGTACTTATCAAAAACCTATAATTTGCATCTTCTAAGATTAAGAAAGTGACCAAGTACAGCAGGAGAAACAATGAGAATCTCTCAAAATCTTACAAACTGCTGCTTCTGGAAAATAGAACTTGGTAGAATGTTTGATTGCTGTTCATTTGATGCTGAACTTTTGCTTTTCAGTAAAAATTAATGTCTCTAGGGGTCAGGATGCTCGTTTATCACAGGTTAACATGTTGATCATGCAATTTGCTGGAAAGAGAAGTCTCTGGGAATCACAGCTGGGGTAAAACAAATATCTGCTCTAAAAAAGCAAGCCAAATACCATTGGAAGGTTTATGGGAAAAAAACAAAGTTTTTGCATCAAATTCTGCCATGTAAACACATTAATTTGTTTTGAATTAATTAATTCCATGAATGTAACAGAGATAGCATTTGTTCCTTCAGTAATCATTTGGTGCATTTTCTTGTTCATGTATTAACTAATCTCTGTATCTCCACTTTGAAAGAAACTGACTTGTACACAGTATGAAGCATTCTAAAAAGCAAGAAAGCCTGTGCCTAACTTCTATTAACATTTATATTTTGCAAAGACAGCAACATATCAACTAATTATACACAAATGATTTAGGAATTTTATAGCAGTTGAGAATATGGGATTATATTTCTTCAGGCAACTTTAATTGTTTCCTCATTCCCAAATTTGATTTACATATTCACCTAAAGTTTATCCAAGAGCCAGTGAATGTATAAGTCTGCATTTTTTCTTATGAATCAGGTACCCTACATGCAACCTACTGCTGTTTAAAAGATCCATAACTCCTTGGAATATTATTTTATAAACTGAGCCCTAAAATAGCATGAATTCTCTGGAGTCATAATTACCTGGCAGAGTGTGGGGCCAAAGCTTCATAAAAAAGAAAGTGAGATGAAGGAGAAAAATGCCCTGCAGATTTTCAGGGTCTGAACTACCAAAATCAAACACCATATTGTTTTTTTCTCTCTAAAGTTTCTCTCTATACTGTAAGCTCTCACAAAGTTGTAAGATGGTTTTAGTACACTATATTTACAAGTTTTTGAACCACAATGTTCCTTGTTTTATCACAATATTTGTAAGAATTACTGTAAAAAATTGGAGACATTATGTGACTGTCAAATAAAATGATGTAAAGTTAAAGTATTTAAAGGCTTGGACTCAGTCTACAGTATCAATGTCTAGTGGGTCAGTATATATCAGGGGTCGGCAACCTTTAAAGTTTTGCATGCCAGTAATATCAGGGGGAGGGATAGCTCAGAGGTTTGAGCATTGGCCTACTAAATCCAGGGTTGTGAGTTCAATCCTTGAGAGGGCCACTTAGGAATCTGGGGTAAAAAAAAAAATTGGTCCTGCTAGTGCAGGCAGGGGGCTGGACTCAATGACCTTTCAAGGTCCCTTCTAGTTCTAGGAGATTGGTATATCTCCACTTATTACTACATTTTAACATTTTTTAGGTCTCTCTCTATAAGTCTATATATAATATAACTAAACTATTGTCATATGCAAAGTAAATAAGGTTTTCAAAATGTTTAAGAAGCTTTATTTAAAATTAAATTAAACTGCTGATCTTATGCCGCCGGCCTGCTCAGCCCGCTGCCAGCCTGGGGTTCCATTCCCCTAGGCCGGCAGTGGGCTGAGCGGGGCCTGCGGGACCTCGGCTGGCAAGGGGCTGGCAGCCAGAACTCCAGACCGGCAGTGGGCTGAGCAGGGCCTGCGGGACCTCAGCTGGCAAGGGGCTGGCAGCCAGAACTCCAGACCGGCAGTGGGCTGAGTGAGACCGGTGGCCGGGACCCCAGACCAGAAGTGGGCTGAACGGCTCAACCCGCTGCCGCTCAGCCCACTGCTGGTTTGAGGTTCCATCTGCCGGCTCCTGCCAGCCAGGGTCCCAGCTGCAGGCCCCGCTCAGCCCGCTGCCGGTCTGTGGCTCCCGGCCCTGCACACAGAGTGGGTACCTACCTTCTCCCTGGTTTTAACCCATTCTCTTCCTCTCTCTCTGCACTGAGCTCAGGGTGGGAGTGAACTGAGCACAGGGCTGGGGGTGAAGGAGCAGGCTGGGGGTTGGGGTGTAGGGTCTGCCAGGAGCCAGAATGAGGGAAGGGGCTCAGGGTTGGGCAGGAGGTTTGGGTGTGGAGCGCTTACCTGGGCAGCTCCCATTTGGTGTGAGGGATGCAGGTGGGAATGGGGGTGGGGGTGCAGGAGCTTCCATTTGGTGCTCAGGGTGGTGGTGGGTAGGTGGGAGGTCAAGAGTCAGGGCATGGGGTGTGGGGGGGCTGGGTTTGTGTGGGCGGTGCAGGGGTCAGGGCAGGGGGCTGGGTGTGTGTGAGGGGGTGCAGGAGTCAGGGCAGAGGTCTGGGGGGCATGGGGGGTGCAGGACTCAGGGCAGAGGGCTGGGGAGGTGTGAGGGGTTCAGGAGTCAGGGCAGGGGGTTGGGGGTATGGCTGGAGTCTTGGGGATGCTCCCAGCCCCCTGCCCTGAGTGGCTCAGCTATTCGGCCGCAGGGAGGGAGAGGAGGAGGGGCAGGAACCCAGCATGCTGGAGGAAGAGGAGGGGGAGGAGGGAGCTTGGCTGCTGGTGGAGGCTGCCTACAGCATCAGCCGGCAGGACCAAGCTTCTGTCCCCTACCCCCACAGGAGAGAGCAGTGGGCGGGGGCAGAGAAGAGCAGGTTGGGCCGGGCAGTATTTTTAATGGCACGCTGCTGCCTGCTGGGGTCCTGGCCACTGGCCCCGCCCAGCCCCCTGCCAGCCTGGGTTTGGCAGCAGGCTGAGCAGGGCTGGTGGCTGGGACCCCGGCAGGCAGCAGCGTGCCATTAAAAACGGGTTTGCATGCCGTCTTTGGCACACATGCCATAGGTTGCCAACCCCTGGTATATATCAAAGAGGAGAGAGAAATAAACAAGGTCAACTTTTTCCTACCTGTATAAAGTATAATATTTAAAAATATTTTAATGGTAATTAAAAGGAGATTGAAGCAAAATTATTACAGCTTTTCAAATATTTTTAGTTATGACTTTGTTAAAACAAGGATTTGAGGAAAAGGTCTTCCAAAAACTAAATAAACACAGGCTTGAGTACTGGCTATAAATCTTCTCAACTATCCAGTGATGAAACCAGAAAGCAAAGCAAAAAGGCGATGTACACCAATCATTTAATAGAGCTTCTGTAGCACATTCATTGTGTTATTTTTCAAAGCTATACATTCAGAGGGACACATGGACAATGAGAGATCTTTTGCCTTTTGAAGTAAGCTTTTTTGTGTGTGTGCGTGAAGGGTTAAGGAGGGGTGGTGGGGGGGATTGGACCAGGGGTGCTGGGATGACAGAATTAACAAGGAAAAGTGTTAAGTGCCCAGATCCTAAAAGTATTCTCTGTTGATAAAATGTTAATAGTAATACTTTGCATTTTCACCTAAGGATCTCAAAGTGTGGACCTGGTCTACTTTTTTTTTTGTCCTGAGCAATCCTCACTATACCCAGTCTCCCTCCTGTTACAGCTCATGTCATTTTTGACTTAAGCTCTGGTACAGAAGATTCTTGAATATGGGTTAGACTGCAATGCCTATGAAGTCAATGGTGCTCTGTGGGGGCACAGCAGTCTGCCCATCTTCTACAGATTGCAGGGTTGAGGTTGTATTTATTGCAGCACTTGTAGTAATTAATGTGATTTTTTAAACTTGGACTCCTTTGCATTTGTGTTACTACATATTAGTATAGCTTTTCCTTTGTCTTATTCACTGTCCCTTTTCCTTGATCTCTCTAATTACTCTTTTTTGTACAACAAAGATTTTGACTTTCATTAATACTGTTTTACTCCTTTCACTTCTCCACTACTCCTTTCAGTTCTTTCCCTCCTACACTCTTGTTCTTTCAGTCTCTTGCATTCTCCTCTG